>NW_027223760.1:28967500-29680000 GCF_028538775.1 Myotis yumanensis | reverse complement strand
AGAACTTGGTGATTTGTCGGGTGAGGAAGAGGCAGGTATAGATGAGGTTATTTAGAGGGACCAATTAATCAATTAGTTCACTTCTAGGATTTTATTCTACAGATAGACTGGTTACTGGTATATGTACACAAGGCTGTATTTACAGTGATATTAATTGTAGGACTATGTGTAGTCAGGTTAGAAACAATACAGTATAAGACCTTGCACACGGAACATGACGTGGAGGGTGCCCTGAATTTGTGCACCTAGTAAATGAATTAATGAATTACAGTAAGTTCAAAGAATGAAATGTAATGGCATAGTTAAATAGTACACAAGGCTTTATGTACTGGTAAATAATGATTGCCAGGAGCAATGGATAGTATGCTATAATTTGTGATATAAAAATCTATTTGTGTAACACATATAGATACGTGTAAATATATAACATAGTTCTGGAAAGCTACATAAAAATCTTTGCATGTAAATATTTTACGTAAAATTGTAAAAGGATCAGAGGCTAATAGTACTAAGGAAGCTTACTTTTTTGTACAGTCTCGATTTTTGTATTTGCATGTATTAACAATGAAAATAATAAAAATTCTGGAGACTTGATAAAGCAGTGACAGTTAAATGATTCAGTAAATGGGAGTAGAGCAAACATGATACTAACAACCACTTTTCTATTTAAAAACCTCTGAAAGAATAAAAATTTAAATCATAATTTTAAATCCCATATTAAATCAGATGAGTCTTAGAGGGAAGGGAAGAAGGGGGCGGGCAGGAAGAGATTAACCCAATAATTTATAAGCATACATGCATAACCCATGGACACAGACCATAGTGCTTGTGGTGAAGGCTTGGGGGCAGAGGAGAGTGAGGGGGGGAGGGGGGTGAGAATAAGGGGAAAGGGGGTTAATGGGAGGAAAAAGGGGACATCTGTAATACTTTCAACAATAAAGATACATTTTAAAAATATGAATATAATACATTTTAAATTGTGTATTAGGGAGGGACAGCACATGAGATTCTTACTAAGTATAGAATAGATAAATTATAAGAAAATTTAAATATAAAAGCTTATAATAACATGTGAGTGTAATTAATTCACCTTAAAGATTAATGTATACATAGAGGATTAAGATTTGAAAGAATAGAAAAGATCTGGATTTAGAAATAGTATCACATAAACATTAAATATCTAACAGTTTTATCAAAAATTTCACTTTGCAAATTACTCTAAGGACTCAAGGTTCTTTTCAGTGAGAAAAGTCTCAAGATGGATGGATTTTAGATTGCGCTTTCAGCTCTAAGATAATATTAGTTCCTTAGTAGCGGGAGAGCTCAGTGTCTCCAGTGGCTGTTGCAGCTGCCCGTGCAGCTCTGAGGGTTTGCTCTGTTCACTGGGCAGGTGAGAACCTTCTGCAAAATGCACAGTATAAGCTTGAAGAATACGGAATAACGTGAGTCAGGACCAGAATAGTAGATCACCTTAGCCATTCTGGACTTCTTGATATTCTTATTCTGCAAGTAATCACCGTCTTTGGAGAAGGGGCAGGCCTCAGCATCTCTCACTGCTCTGTGCATCCACAGCATCTCTCACTGCTCTGTGTGCCCTTTAGGACCAGGCAGGTGACTGTTTTTCAGAACTTGCCTGGGTTCTAGGTGAGCTTGACCTTGACTACTTTTATGGCTGCAATAATAAAATACACTATTGGCATGCTATGGATGTCAGGCAACCTTAATAAGTCTTGAATAAACGGATTTTCAAATTAAGGGCAAATTCCAGTTAGAGGACACTTTTTCTCTTCATTCTTTTCCTACCTCTGGTAAACCGGTAACTCAAACAATTAAAAGCATAATACATCTATAAGTATGAAATAAAGATAAATACATTGCACTGTCAGATTACTGGGGACCTTGGTGCTGAGGGGTGAAGCCTTCTGAACCAGCCTCAAACGAATCCAGTGGGGTGCCTCACATCTGCCCCCTTTCCACAGAATCATTCCTCTTGGGGCCTCAAGGGGAGCGTGGCTCCCCTGGAAAACCGTGTTGAATTTGGCTTAGAAGGTGATAGATTCGTGTTCAAGTGGAAAATGACGATCTATTACTCTTACACTGTGATCTATTGATCAAATGCAGCAGGGCTCACCAAGAAAATCATCTGCTTTTAAGAGATATTTCTGAAAAAGTTGAGACAGGTGTAACTAATTCTGAGCCAGGGAGGCTGCTGTGAGGCCCCTGCTGTAGAGAAGGTTCCTGATGGGAGAGGCCTGGTCCCCAAGTTGCCCAGAGCAGCTGTGGGTCCGTCAGGGATCCCCGAGCCTACACTTCCAGGGTTTGACTGTCGAGAATCCTACGTGGGCTGCAGACAACAGTTAGGTACCTTTCAGGACACATTTTGTGTGGATCCAGGTCTTATGCCCTATTTAAATTTTAGTGGCATCTATAAAACCTAGATGTCCAAGCCACAAAAGTGTGATGTGCCACGACCAGGAAGCTTCTGCTGCCCGAAATACCGAGAGGGGAGGACCGCGTCTCTTGTGTGTTTTATACAGAAATCCATCCGTTGAAAAATCCGTTCCTTTTTCATTGTGATCACATTTGCCACAGTCCCTCCAACAGGAAAACTGTTGTTATTGTCAGACGGCACAGCATAGGCACATCTGTGCTCCTCGTCCCTTATGCCCTGGTAGGCGATTCTCTTCTGCATTGCTCAGGGCCTGAACGACTGTCGTGGGGTCCTGCGGGCCCTTGTTCTCCTAGAACTGTGGCTTTTCCCATGTTGCCACAGTCTTCCCTGGACATCTGGGTTTTCAGAGGGCGCCCCTTCCACTTCTGCCAGGCTGCTGCCGCCCTCTGACACTGTGCTTGAACTGAGGGGCGTTGCCTATCTTACAGAGAGAGCCCCTGAGTCCCGAGTTCTGGTCCTGAGTGAGGGAGAACCCTTCCATTGTTAGTTATACCGCCTCTCTGTGGCTGACCTGACCCCAGCTCCTTCCTCAGCCTCGCCTGCCAACACTCACAGGTAGAGCCTCCTGGCTGGGCGGGCATCTCTTCCCCCAGGGGTCACGCTTTGGTTCAAATCTCAGCTTCATTCTTTATTAACTTGTGATTTTGGGCAAATTACATAACCTCCCTGGGCCTCATCACACTCATCTGTAAAGCCTCTCTAATAATAATAATGTCTTGGTGTTTGCTTTTTTTTTGGTTGATCCTCACTCGAGGATACTTTTAATAATACTGCTTGGTGTTTGCTTTATTTTTTGTTAATTCTCAGCTACAGATATTGTTTCCATTGGTTTTGAGAGAGAGTGGGTGGGAAGGGGGGAAAGAAGGGCGAAGAGAGAGAGGGAAGAAAGAAAAATGATGTGAGAGAGAAACATCAATTGGTTGCCTCCCTACTTGTCCCCACTGGGCCAGGGATCCAGCCTGCAACCCAGGTATGTGCTCTTGACCAGGAATCGAACCTGAGACCCTATGGTGCTTGGACCGACACTCTAACCACTAAGGAGAAGGGAGAGAGACACATTGATGAGAGAGAAACACCAATCAAGTGTTTGCTTTAAAACAACAACAACTCATATGTTGTCTGACAGAAAGTAAATGTTCAATTGCTCATCACTGTTATCCTCACAGACCAGGAGCCACCCAGCCAGCCCGTTGGTTCTGTTTTAATTCACTTGAGATGCTGTGAGTGGGCAGGACCGTTTGGCTGAGTCATGGCTCCTCAGTCCCGGCGGGTCTGTGCTCTGAGCACATTGCGAGAAGGCAGCCTCCCTCCGGGAGAGCTCTTCTGATGGAAGGAACAGGGCCCACGATCTCTCCTCCCACTGGCTGGACTGTGTATAATTTGCCACAAGGATGCTAAGGGGAGTTTAAAGCCATCAGAGGTCCTGTTTTTGGAAACAGTGTGATAGTACGTGTGCTGAGATGTTGTTTCAGCCAGGAACGGCCACTGAGCAGCACACTCTATGTGAGAAGTCTTCATGAGAAGGTGAAGAACGAACCCCTTGTTCATCATATTCTCTTGTTAGAAGTCCATCTTTCCCTTCTTCATGCCTCATTTCCACCCCACATAATATCCCTCTTCTCATTAATTTTCATGGAAATTTAACTTAACACTTCCAAATAGCTCTATAAAATAAAAATATTTTATGAGTGTGCACACACACACACACAGTGTAACTGTTACTGAGTGGTAGCCATACTCGAGAGTAAATGAGCAAAAAGACACACCTTCAAGCCTTGCAGAGGCTCCATAGCATCTTATAAAATGCTGATGTCACTTAAAATGTGCTTTTCTACTCTTTGGTCTTATTTCATTTTTTCATTTCCCCGAGAACCGTTCCCTGCAGCCCAAATGCCAGCAACTCGTTTTAAATAGAGTTCTGATTTCTTCTAAATCAGAAAGAAAGAAAAAAAGCCTTTCTTTTCCTTTTCCTTCTTGAGAGCCAAGAAAAACACATCCTAGCCATCTCTGCCCAGGATTAAATAACAGGGCCTCCCACATCCCATAGGCTCTAAGCCACCAAATTGAAGAAAGCAACACTTTCAGACTTTTTCTGTGTGCAGGGCAAAATTACTTCATCTTGTTCCAATCACAGTAACAAATATTAGCCACCTACTATCTGCTGGTCACTTTGTGGCCCAAAATAAGACACCGTCCCTGTCCCAAGGAATCTGTAATCAAATAAGAAAGATCAGGAATGTGATCTGACCTTGTAGTACAAGTTCCATTAGAAAAGATAAGAGCCAGTCTAGTCTGGAAGGAGAGAGTAAAGTTAGCAGTGAGCAAAAGGATGTTTTCATCTAACATTCTGCCAGAGACAGGCAGAAATGGGCTAAAATCAACATTGGTGGAAAATTTGCTTAAGCCAGGAGATAGAGCTTTCTTTTATTTTTTCTTCCCTAGAAGGGGAGGCAAAGGAATAGTCAGTAACGATGCTGAGAAATATTTTAAATCGATGAGAGAAAGGCTAGAGGGGTACTCACCTTGCCGGGGGGGGGGGGGGGGGGGGGGGGAGGGATTTGCACAGAGAGCCTTTGCAGAGATGGAAGGGGTGGAGATGACGTTTGGGACTAGAGGAGAGAACCTTCCTTGGTCAGTGATAAAATGTTCACTCTTGATGTCTCTTCAGTTTTTCAACTGACATCGCATGTGTTCAGGAGTCGACATTATCATTTACTTTTAAAGATCATTAAGGGAATAGTGATTTCGTTTTTAATTACCCGCCTGCTGAGTTTTCCTCCACTGGCATCTTTGGCCTTGTGTTTGAGTTAACCTCTTCTGGATCCGGCTGTCTTTGGGTTACTGGTGTAAAGTAGAAGTGAGTGGCAGGTTGTTATAGCAACTGCATGTGATAGCAGCTGGGGATACCGGTGGGGATTGATCATGAGCTTGAATAGTCTGCATGCTTTTCTTTAGGAAATTTTGCAGTCAATTAAAGGCCTTGCTCACAGTTTTTATTCTGACAATGAAGCTTTTCATGAATGTTCAGATTGTCTGAAGGTGCTACAAAATTATAACAAGACAGTTGTAAGAACATATAATGATTTCCCAGAAAACTAGAACATTGTTCTATTGTGGTTCTATTAAGGTTGGGAGTAAGCGAGCTTTGGCACAGACCAGGTGGTAATGGGCTCTCTTACATAAAAGTTCTGGTGGTTCCTCTTGTCCACGACCTCCTCAGCAGGCCGTTCAAAGCTTCATCCTCCTGCCCTCAGGTACCCAGCTTCCTGCTGCTTCCTTCATACTCCCTACAGGCGAGCCATCGTGGTGACTTAGTACCAGGACAGGACATTCACTGTCAGCTCAGGGCCTTGGCTGTGATGTCCCCTCTTCTAGCAAGCTTTGAATCTAATTCATTATTAGGTGAATTTTTTCTCAGACTGAGCTCAAATGCTACCGCCTCGGTGAAGCCTTCCCTACTCCTCTCTTCTAGGCAGAAATCACTCTATTTTCCATGCTCCTTAAGACCAGCCATTGGAGGTTTTATCAGAGCTTATGCTTAGCCATTTTTTATGATGGTTATTTTAATTTTGTTTCCGATAAAGAAGGCAGAATAGAGGAAAACAATGTGAACTTGAAGGTAAGGGCAAGGCCATTTCAGGTGGAGGAATTAGTATTTGTGGAGGCACGGAAATGAGCAATTTACTTTGCCTGATAGAAAGACTGCATATGTGGATTGATGAGGAGGATAGACACTTGCATTAATGCAGGGAGGTGGAGGGTGTGGCAACTTAAAGTCTAGGTTGAGAATATAGATTTAATGTTGGAAAGAACAAGGAATTACTTTGTCTATAAGCAGGGGAGTGATAGATAACATTAAATTCTGGATAACTTTAATCTTCAGGGAGCACAAAGCATTTCTGAGTAACGTTTTTTCCTATTGCTTTTTGCATACTCCTGCTCTTTTGCACAAGACAGGGCATTGTTGCAAATGCCCACCCTTGCTTATTCTGTTGGGCATGTACCACATATACCATATAGCACAGTACCACCTTCAGCAAGGCTGGGGCTTTAATAATGACCCCATAGAACACGCAAATGATGTTTTAGATGATGTTGGAAGGGATGGTGCTCCTGGGCTTTAAGGAACTTGAGAAATGGGAGAGAAAGAGGACAGTGGGCCTCATAATCTTGCCCCTTCTCCACCATCACACTCTTTTGTCCTGAGTTTCTCCATCTAAGGTCGTCGAGGACTGTTTGATGCCTCAGTCTCAGAGCTTCTAATTTGGTTGGCGTGTGGATGACTCCTCATTAAGAGAATGTATCCAAGCTCGGCCAAGGACTGTGCGCAGCTGGACGGAGTGGCATTGCTCTCACAGTGGGTTCCATCTCTGGCTGCACATTTCATTTCCCCAAGGAGGTTTTCCAAATATCAAGGCCTGAGTCCTGCCCACACTATTTAGCTTAGAACTTTTTAAAATCAAACCACTGACCCAAGCTTTCCTCTTCCTGCTTTCTACCAAGAAACAAGGCATGGAGGAGAGCAGAGCAGTACATGGAGAGGGGTAATTCTATGATGGGAAATTGCAGAGGAGGTTCATGTTTAGTAGTTTTTGTGGTGGTTATTTTAATTTTTGCTTTCTGATAAAGAAGGAGAAATAGGGGTTAACAATATGAATAGCTAGAAGGTAATTCTGCCAGGTGGAAGAATTAGTATTTGTGAAGGCAGAGAAATGAGCAATTTACTTTAGCTGATAGGAAGACTGCATATGTGGATTAATGAAATAGATAGATCCTTGCACGAATGGATGCAGGGATGCGGTGGGTGTGACAAGTCTTAGTTGGAAAGAATAAGGAGTTACTTTGTTTCTAAGCAGGGGAGTCATTTAATAGATACCATTTAATTTCAATGAAGTGTTTTATTGCTACGGTTAGGGTGTATATTAGCTTATACTGCATTAAAAATAAGGCAACATAGATTGGGTGGCTTAAACAACAGGAATGCGTTTCTCATAGTTCTGGAGGTTGAGAAATCTCAGATCAAGGTGCTCATTGATTTGGTTCTCTTCTTCGCTTGCAGATGGCCTTCTCACCATGTCATGGTGCCCTCACACGGGGCAGAGAGGAAGAGGGAGAGGGGAGCAATGCAGTTCTTCTCTTCTTCTTTTTGTAAGGGCACTTTTTGTAATACCATCATGGGAGCCCACCTTCATGACCTCATCTAAATCTGATTTCTCTCAAGTCTCAGTTTCAAATACTATCACATTGGGAGTTAGAATATATATTTAAAAGCAAATATGTGTTGGATGTTTTTAACCCTTTTGCATCCTTGAAAGAATCCTAAATTCTAAGGAAAATAATATCAGTATATTAGATCTATAATGGATATTAATTTATTCCCAATCTTGTTTAGATAATTCTATTAAGGAGAATTGTCTTAAAACTGGAGGAGAGGAATAAATATTAATAAATATGAAAGAATCCAAGATCAGAAAGAATATATATATTTTTATATTTTATTGATTTTTTACAGAGAGGAAGGGAGAGGGATAGAGAGTTAGAAACATCGATGAGAGAGAAACATCGATCAGCCGCCCTTGCACACTCCCCACTGGGGATGTGCCCGCAACCAAGGTACATGCCCTTGACCGGAATCAAACCTGGGACCCTTGAGTCCTCAGGCCGACGCTCTATCCACTAAGCCAAACCGGCCAGGGCAGAAAGAATATATTTTAAAATAATCTACTTTCTTTGAAAAGGAAATGTTTCTGTCACAGCTAGTGAGATATCTTAAAAATTTGATCACAGGACCATGGACCAATAATGTCTGAGAAATAATGAAAATGGTGGTGTTCCTGGAAGATTGGTAAGGGGAATACATTCCTATTGTCAAAATTGAACAGGTGAACGTATAGCTTAATAAGTTTAATGGTAACCTCAACAAAATTCTCCTGAGTCCTTAGACAGATGTTTTATGTAGACTTAAAAAGGGAAGTTACAACGAGCTAGCATGAGCTTCCTAAAAGAAATGTATGCAGCCAGCCAGTGTGGCTAAGTGGTTGAGCGTCAACCTGTGAACCAGGAGGTCACAGTTCTATTCCTGATCAGGGCACATACCTGGGTTACCGGCTCAGTCCCCAGTCTGGGGCATGCAGGAGGCAGCCAATCAATGAGTCTCTCTCATTATTGGTGTTTCTATCTCTCTCTCCCTCTCTCTTCCTCTCTGAGTTCTATAAAATACATTAAAAATGTATGCAATTAGCCTCATTTCATTTATTGGATATGGTTACTATAGTAACAGATTTGGGAAATGCCATAGACCACCTGTGTCTAGATTTCAACAATGTCTCTGAAAGTCTTTTATGATTTCCGTATGGTCAAGATAGAAACAACCACCATGGATATTATTAATTAACTAGTGGCCTGGTGCACAAAATTTGTGCAGGGGGTGGGGCAGTATCCCTCAGCCTGGCCTGCACCCTCTCCAATCTGGGACCCCTTGGGGGATGTCCAACTGCCAATTTAGGCCCAATCCCTGTGGGCCTAAACCGGCAGTCAGACATCCCTCTCGAAATCCAGGACCGCTGGCTCCTAACCCCTCACCTGCCTGATCACCCCTAACCACTCTGCCTGCCAGCCTTCTCGCCCCCAACTGCCCTCCCCTCCTGGCCTGATCGCCCCTAACCGCCTCTGCCTTGGCCCCAGCACCATGGCTTTGTCTGGAAGGATGTCCGGAAGGTCTCCCGGAAGGTCCCCCAATCTAATTAGCATATTACCCTTTTTTTTTTAGTATAGATTCCAAGATGGAGGCAGGTTTCTATTTGAACAGGAATTCTGCACTTGGTCATGTCCTGGTTGCAACTTTCATCAATGACTTGGGTGAATCAAGGTGAATGCTTGTCAGCTTATCACCTTGAACTTATCCTCCCCTGGGAAAGACCACTAAAGCACATGATGATAGAAATCAGATTTTGATATCTATAAACTAAAACAATGGTTCAATGTTATCCTGTGAAATATAACACAAGATTATACATTTAGAAAACATGGCAATTTGATTAATGGGTAAGTATCAGTGCTTATCTCCACCCATGCCCTAGCGTGTTTGCCTAGCAAGCTGCAACTGACTGGCCGTTTTTCAGATTTCCTGATAGAACTAATTCTTGATTTGTGAGGAAAGTTGGATTTTATTTGCTGACCCTGGAAGCTCATTATTCTTTAGAATTACTTTGAGAACCTGTTTTATGAAACAGGCCATCATCTCACTTACCTATCATAGAGTTAAGTCACCCATCTCATCAAACTTGGCTTCAAATAGCTTGTTGCTGTTTGGATTAAATAGTCTGACCTCAAAAGATGAGGGCTGTCAACATTCAGAATGATCAAAAGAATGGCTGTAGGTTCAGAAGGCATTTCCAAAGAGAGGAGTCTCTAATATTGTAAACAAGATACCGGAATCTCAGTAAAATATCGTTTGTTATTGAGAGAGATTTTGAGTATTTTTATAGGGCGGCAACTTTGAGTGGACAGCAGTTACTTGACTGTGTGAAGAGTCATGTAGCCCTTCTCTCTTTCTAATTGACAAAGTTTAAAAGTATTTTTTATTGAAGGTAGAGAACAAATAACAGAATGCAACAGGATATTTATAAAATGTTTGTAAATTATAAAGAATAACACAAGTACCTGAGTATTCACTACTCATTTTAATAACTAGGGGCACTACCATAAACTCTGAAGTCCTCCTAGGTATCTTCCTTATCCATCCCTTAGCTCCTCTAATAGGTCTGAAATGTTTACTTATCATTCCCTTGCTTTTTCTTATTTTTTTTCACCAAATATTTCTATTTTTAATGATGATGGCAGTATAAAACTTTCACATAGTGATTTCTATGTGCAAGATACTTGTAAGTGCACATATTCATTTAACCCTAAAACAATTTTCAGTGGTAGATAGACTAATATCCCCATTTTACAGATGAGGAAACTGAGGTATGTAAAGGATAAATAACTGTAACTATGTAGTTAGGAAATAAAGTAATCAGAATTCCAACTCTGGAAGTCTGGCTGAGGATTATGTGCTCTTGCCATGCCACCTCTCAAAGACACATAGTACAGTTCTATTTGATTTAT
The DNA here is from genome assembly GCF_028538775.1 of Myotis yumanensis. NCBI lineage: Eukaryota > Metazoa > Chordata > Mammalia > Chiroptera > Vespertilionidae > Myotis > Myotis yumanensis. The sequence continues at coordinate 29,669,439 of NW_027223760.1, read as the reverse complement.
TAAAACGTTATGTAAATGAAATATAACTGTAGGTATTCTGCAATTGGCAGTTTTTCAAACACCACTATGTTCACTATTCTGTTCTATGAAAGCTTTAGCTCATTCATTTTCATTGCTATAGAGTAATATTTAACTATATGAATATATTGCAATGTATTTATCCATTCTGCTTTCATTGGACGTTAGGGCTGTTTCTGTATTTTCTATATAAATAGTGCTAATGTAATGTTTTTTGTATTATCTTGTATGTATGTGCGAGAGATCATCTAGGGTCTATATTTTGGAGTGTAATTGATAATTCTTGTGCTATGCCCACCTTCAACATTCCTATATAATACCAGTTTTCCTAGCAATCATGCCTTCTAATAGTATATAAGTTCGACATCTTTCCAAGGGTTTGTATTTTTTAGAATTAATATTAAAAAAATTAAAATTCTATTTTTTTGTCAGTCTGATTACACGGAATTTGATCCTTCCATTTTTTTTCTTTTTCTATTTAGGTTTCTCCTTCTGTAAAGTACCTGTTCAAATCTTTGTTCATTGTTTTTTTTGGAAGAGAAGATGTTGTTTTTCCGTTGATTTCTACTAATTATATATATTAATTATATATATTATATTAAGATTTGTGGAAAATACCTCTTATTTTTTAGCTTCCCTTTCACAGTATTTCTGATAAGCAGAATTACTTCATTTAATTGACTTTATAAATTCTATTAGGATATTTGCATTTTTTTAGTGTTTATTAAAACTTTATAGAAAAGATATTTTTCTATATGTCTTTTAAATGTTAAATACTTTAGTATTTCACATTTCCATCTTTAATCTAGCCAGGATCAATATTTATGTATTTTTTGAGGTAGAGTTCAATGTCACTTTTTTTCTGTAAGGATAATCGATTTTTCTGGGTCCGTTTAATGAAAAATGTGTCATTCCTCACTATTCTACAATGCCAGTTCTGTGATCAATGATGTTTTCATATGTTTTTTGGTCTGTTACTGAGTCTCTTTTTTTTGTTTCATTAGTCAATGTGTCTGTTCCTGTCTCAGTATCACACTGTATTATTCCTTGTTAGTGCTTTATAATAAGTCCTGACATCTGTTCATGCTAGCCCTGCTTCCAACCTGTTTTCTTCAGGAGGTCCTGGTTACTCTTGTTCTTTGCTTTTCTACACACATTTTAGAATTAGCCCAGCAGGTTCACTTAAAAGCCAATGGGAATTTTGATTGGAATTTTATGAATCCATAGATCATTCAGGTGGAGCTGACATCTTTAAAATATTGAATTTTCCATCACACGAACACAAGTTTTATTTGGGTGATTTTAGTAATTTTCTATTATGCCTTTAAATATTATCTCTGCCCGATTCTCTTTCTAAACTCTAACAGACATATGTTCAACTTACTTTCTTACTGCTCTCTGTGATCCTTAACTTTCATTTCCTTTCATATTTTCTATCTCTTGTATGCATTCTGGATAATTTCTTTAGATATGCATTGTAGTTTAATAATATTTCTTTTCTGTTACTTTTATATACTATGTACACATATATTATTTACTTTTAATTCTAGTTTTTCTTATATAGAAGTTATTTTTATTCTTTTAAAATTATAGTTATTTATTTATAGTCTCTTGTTCTTTAATATAATTTAACCCCATCTTTTATTTCTTTAAAAACACTAAACATAATTATTTTATGTTATTTAAACATAATTTGAGTATTCTAGAGTCTGTTGTTTTTGCTGACTTATACTCATTAAGTCCCTTTTATTTTCCTGTGTTTGTGATTTTTTTGATGGAGATTTCATGTGTCTTGGTACTTTATTTAAAAAAATTCGTTGAGAACTGGTTTGAAAATTGGTTTCTCTAGGACGAATCTGTATTTGCTTCTAAGGTACTCAAGGAGATTTATTAACGCATAACACTGTATGTTAAACATTTGGATCCGCATCTTTAGGAGAATCCAGGGAACAAACCCATTTGAAGGCTACCTGCAGTCAAATATCCAGGGAAGCTTTTTTTCCCTTCTATCACTTGCCAATATTCAAGACCAAGATTTTTCTTATAGACCCATGATGGAGTCTTTGAGACTTGGACCCCCTTTTTTTTCTGAGATCTCTTTAGACAATAAACCTGAAATATTGTCATAAACACTTTCTAATCGCATCCTCTCTCCCCCTCCCATATGCAAATTCAGTGACTTCCAGTACTCACAGTGGCCCATGAAAGTCAGGACCGGTTTACGTTTCATTATTTTATCACATCAAGTACACTAGAGCTTTACAAATAAATACTTTTGCTTTGTAAGGTAGTTAATAGTCTCATTTTCTGTAAGATATTGTCGTCTCTCTTTTACAGCTGAGGAAGAGAGAGCTGAGAGTGGTTACGTTCCTTGCCCAGGGTTATAAAGATATTAAGTGTTGAATCTGTTTATTTTTATTTTTTTATCCTGTTCACTTTCCACTTTACAATGCTAATCTTCTCCGTAATGATAATAATGCCTTTTACAAAACCTTTATTGTGTTCTAGGAAAGTAATAGGAAGCAGGCACCTTTATTATTCTTGCCTAATTGAATCTTTATAACAACCCCAGGTGGCATACATCTTTCTTCCTGTTTACAGATGAAGAGATGAGTCTAAGAGACATTAAGTAATAGGCAGATCATATGCTTATTAAGTGAGAGAACTAGGCTTCCAGTGCAGGTTATTTTAAATTTGATTCTTGTCACCTCCTTATAGTAGCCTGCCCTGATCATTGTTAATTCCCATCCTCTACCACTTTTTCCTGTTGTTTCCTTCATAGCAGTTACCTCCATTGAGCAATAATTCATGTATTTCTGTCTTTCTTTTTTTACTAGGATCATAAACTCAACAAGAAGAGGGGCCATGAGTGTTTTGTTTACTCTGTACACCAAGCAATTCCTGGTACTATTATGTAGTGCATAGCTGGCACTGCATAAAGATATTGAATGCTTAAAAGTCTGAATCTGAAACTCATTTTATTTGTGCTAAATATACTGCCTCCTTTCTTCTTTTTCAATTTAATTTATTGGGGTGACATTGGTTAATAAAATTATACAGGTTTTAGGTATACAATTCTACAATACATCACCTGTATATTGTATTGTGTGTTTACCACTTCAAGTCAAGCTTCTGTCCATCACCCTTTACCCCACTTTACCTTCTATCTTCCCCCATCCCCCCTCCCCTCTGCCAATCACCATACTGTTGTCTGTGTCCGTGAGTCTTTCCTTTTTTTCTTTGCTTAATCCCTTCACCCTTCTCACCCAGCCCCTAAGCCCTTCCCCTCTGACAGCTGTCAGTCTGTTCTCTGTATCTGTGAGTCTGTTTCCTTTTTGTTCATTTATTTTCTTTATTAGATTCCACACATAAGTGAAATCATATGGTACGTGTCTTTCTTTGACTGGCTTATTTCTTAAAAACCCATAATGAACAGAGTTCCTGTTATCTTGGAATCATAGCCAAATCCAAAGCTGAAGACCATAAACACACTTAAGTATTCTAAGTTTAGAGAGCTGCCAGTGATGAAGGCCAGGCCCCCAATGTGAGAGCTGAGTCCAGACAATTATTTCACCAAAGCTTTTACCTTCTCTCTTGTAAATCGATATAAGAGAGGATGGAAGAGAAGATGATGCTCTATTTGGAGTAGGATGTTGGTAAAGAAAGTTTATTTGCCTCCCTCTCTCTGTATCTGCCACTAGCGTTAAAGGAAGAGGGCTGAAAGAGGACAGTCACACAAGTTGTGGTTGTCTGCAGGAAGGCGTTAGACATAACCCCCAGCAGGGCATATGCTGAACTAGTGGGCTTGGCCAACTGGCCATCCAGTAGAAGAAACAAAATTGTGATGTGACGTGTTGGTGGAGGACTGCCAGGCAGAAAAGGGGCAGAAGTTGGGGTTCCCTCAAGTTCTTGGTTCCCTAAAATTTTAGAAGATTGATCCCATCCAGGCTCTCAGGCCCAGATAGTTGAATTTTTATTTTATTTTTATGTTTTTGGAGGGGGAAGTCCAGTCTTGTTAGTATCATCACCATTTTGAGTGAGTTAGAGGCAAACAAACAAAATCCTTAAAAAATACTCTATGTAGAGGACTGCAGCATGACGCTATTCCCATCTGCTACCAACTGGAAGATAAGACAATGCCTTGGTCTGCCCAGCCAGTGCTGAGGGAGCTGTGTGGGATAAGCCCCTGGTCAGTGGAGTGCATCGAAGCTACCACCAGTCCCAGACAATGAGCTCAGCCTGCCCTGTGACTAGCCAAGGCCAGCGCTGCTGCCAACCTCACCCAAACAATTGGTAATTTCCAGAGTTCTGAAATATATGACTTTGGTCATTTTTGCCAGAATTCTCATTGCTTTTATGAAGAAGCAGGCATTTAGAGGTTCTGACTCTGCTGTTTCCAATGCTGGCACAGGAATGGAAATGGCAGAGTAAGTAGAAGTATTTTTTGATATTTATTTTGATACAAAGAAGTTTTTAATTTCGATGAAGTCCAGTTTCTCAATTTTTTATTTTATGGTTAGGACTTCGTGAATTTTATCTAAAAAATAATCATTGCTTGCTCCAAGGTCATGAAGATATTTATTTATTTTTAATGCCAATTCTTTTTAAAAAAATATATTTTTATTGATTTCAGAGAGGAAGGAGAGGGAGAGAGAGATAGAAATATCAATGATGAGAGGGAATCATTGATTGGCTGCCTCCTGCATGCCCCACACTGGGGACTGAACCCACAACCTGGGCATGTGCCCTGATCAGGAATCGAACCATGACCTCCTGGTTCATAGGTCGACACTCAATTCCTGAGCCACGCTGGCTGGGCATGAAGGTATTTTTTAAATGTTTTCTTCTAGAAGCTTTATAATTTTAACTTTTAGGTTTTTATCTGTGATCCCTCTTGAAGCATTACTTATATACAGTGTGTGATAGGGGTCAAGATTAATTTTTTTCCAATAGAAATAACCAGTTTTTCTAGCATCATTTATTAAAAGGATATTCTTTTCTCCATTTATTTGTTTGCATGCCTGTTTTGAAACCATACATGTGTGGGTTTATTTCTGGACTCTGTTCCTTTTCATTGGTCTAATTATCAGTTCTTTGGTACGACACTCTCTTGATTTATTTATCTTTATAGTAAGTCTTGAAATTGGGTAGTGAAAGTTCTCCAAATCTGTCAAGATTACTTGACTATTTTACCTCTTTTTTCTCTATACACTTTAAAATCAAATGGGTTTTGGAAGGAATTGTGTTGAATCTATGTATTACGTTGGGAAGATTTGACATCTTAACAGTATTTTGTCTTTCAGTACACAAATATGATATCTTGATTTATTTACAAACTCTTTAATTTCAGTAATGTTTTGTAGGTTTTAGGGTAAGGCCTTATTCATATTCTAGTAGATTTATCATTTAATAGTTCATGTTTTGAATGCCAGTGTTCGTCAGTACTTAACTTTTATTTTTCATTTTGTAGTTGTTTACATATGGAAATACAGCTGACTTTTATATATGGCTCTGCGCTCTATGACTAGAACTCATATGTCATTTCTGATGGATTTTTTGCAGGATTATTTGGCATTTTACACAATCATGCCATCTTCAAATAAAAATGTACTTTTTCCTTTCCAATCTGTATGCCGTTTCCTTTGCTTTGCTTCTCCCCACCCACCTCATACTCACAGGTTAGGACTTCCAGAACAATGTCTGGAAGTGGTGAGAGCAGACACTTAACGTTGTTTCAGTCACAGGGAGAAGGTGTTCATTCTTTCACCATCATTTATGATGTTACTTGTAGATCATACCTACCCTTTATCAGGTGGAGCATGTTTTTTCTCTTCCTGGCTTGCTGAAAGTTTTATCATTATTTTTGTTTTTGCAAGTAGGCCTGCAGGACACACATGAAGTATGAGGATGTATATAGTGATGAATTAGTTGCTAGGGAGGCAAGGAATATAACAAGAACATGCATATGTACAGGGATGGACCACATGGGATGGACAAAGGCCATACAGTGGTAATGTAAACAGACTGGGCTGAGCGGGAAGAGACCTGATTTCTATTCCTGGCTCTGCCACCAACTAGCCACTTAAATAAGATACTTTGCTTTCTACTTAGCACTCAAGAGATCCAGTTGAAAACCTGGACATCTCATTTCTTCAACACCACATGCTCTTGGTTTCCTTAGCTTTATTCTAAGTCTTGAGGTTGAATAGTGCTTTGTTCCCTGACCCTACTTTTAAGTAGTTCCTTTACTAAAGTCTCTTCACCTGAACTTTTTGGGGTGAATTCTTTTATTTATTTTATTTTTGCCAGGACTGTACCCTCATTGATACATGTTGGCAATGTCTTCTCAATATATAGGCATGTTCTTGGGTCATTATGTCTAGGGCTGACCTCCAAGTAGGTAGGTCTCTGGCTCTAACCCCAACCTCCCAACACTCATCTATATTTCCAATAGTGTGGGTTTTAGTGCAGGAAAATGATTTTAACTACTTTGAATATAGTAATTTGACTCCATTCCTTTGGGTCATAAAGGTTTTTGCATTTTGAGTACCTTTTGAAAATACTCATATGAGGGTCATATCATACATTGTTTTGAATTGACAAACTTGTGTCAGGCTATCTATTTAGCGACACTATCAGTTGAGCAAGATTGTGGTTGAGACAGCATAGGTTCCAGGGTGATGGGAAATTGAAGGGGGTTAGGAATAATGCTTTAACATGGAAAGATAAACTTTTGTTGTTCATCATTTTACTGGGAAAAACCCTGTGGAAATCTAAATCCTTTCCCCTAAAATTTCTGTGAATTTCCAGAGGGCTTATGTTCTTAAGGTTATTTCTGTTCCCAGGCTCATGCTTTTTCTAAATTTGTTCAATTTCGGATTATCTCTCTATCCCAGTAGGCAAAGTCTATTCTGTGTTCATTGACCTAATTGTAAAATGTAGCCCCTTTTTCAATTTCCACGTTCATAAACCTCCTGCCTTTAAGGCAAGGACTAGACTTCCCTGCGGATTTAAGTGCAGAGGGCAAATAGGGAGGAGGAGACAAAGGAGGCATTTCCATCGCAGCAGCACACCACCTGCAAGTTGAATGTTAGACTGTTCTTACCATGTCCTCAGCCTCCCCTTCACCGGGACGTTTCATGTCCCTTCTGTGTATCACATGCCCACGCTGTGTATCATCTTTGCATCCTTCTGTCCCCCTCCCTTCTATGCCTTGCCTCCTCGCCTCTCTTCTCCCTCTCACTCTCCCTCTACTATCTTCTACCCTTCTCTCTCTCTCTCTCTCTCTCTCTCTCTCTCTCTCCCCCAAATCCCCTGAGGGAATGCAAAGTGATGGAGCCTTTGGAGCGAGACATCTGGGCTCCCATCTTGGCTTCGTGAGTGCTGAATTAGCTGTATGGCTTCTATAACTTACTTAAACTTTCCAATGTCAGTTGTTCCATAAGTAAAATGTCAATAAAATTATCCATTTCACAAGTGTCCTGTGTATAGCGGTCTAGATGCTGGCATTTGCTGCCTTCTCAGGACCATGGTGCTCATCTTTCCCGCTTCCAAGAGTGTTGTCTGCTCACGGTCTACAGCTGAGGCCAATCCCTAGCATAAGAGAATCCCTTGTCTGGGGTTAGACTCTGCCAAGGGGCTGCCCACAGGCTGGTTGATGTGGAGGTTCAAAGTCTTGTCTCTGCTTGAAAATGGGACAAGTCTCAAGGGTCATTCCTGCTCCAGAGCTTCATGTGAGACCAACCGAGGCTTCTGTTGCAACTGTTTCACAGTTCAGCTTCTCGCTTTGCCAACACTGCTTCTCTCACTCCCTACAGACTCTTTAGTAAACATGAAAATTTCTGTCCCTGAGCTTGTTTTCAACTAAAGAAAATGGTTAAAAGACTATTCAGGGCATGCTAGATGCCCAGGAAATTATTGTTTAGAGAGTAACTTGAGAGAATTTGTTTTACAAGATTTTCCAGAATATCCCAGACATATATAAAACTACACAAGGAGTCTTAATTTGGAACTACGAATAGTGAGAATAAAGTTATCTCAAATTTTGACAATAGAAAAATGGTTATTGTTTGATTTTTTAAAGAAATTTATTTTACTAGAGCATGTTCTAATGAGCCTGCTCCAATGGAAAGAGAATCTTGTTATCTAGTAATGGATTTTACCTGATACTCATGAGTACTGTAATTTAGTTGTCTCTGTATATTTGGTTAATAACCCAACACTAATAGAGGTGCTGACAGTTTATGTCCCATCAGGTTAGAGGCTAACCGGTGAAAAGCTAATGTGTTATGATTTTATAGGCAAAAAGAAAAGTCAGTGCCACAGGGATTAAGGTCTTACATCTTATTTAGCAGGCTTTGGGGCATTGCTTTCCTGACTGGCTATTTTAAATATCAATTCCTTTCTTTTTAAAAAAATGTATTTTTATTGATTTCAGAGAGGAAGGTAGAAGGAGAGAGAGATAGAAACATCAATGATGAGAGAATCATTGATCGGCTGCCTCCTGCAAGCCCACTACTGGGGATTGAGCCCACAACCTGGGCATGTGATCTGACCAGGTTCATAATTTGACACTCAACCACTGACCCACACTGGCCAGGCTAAATCTCAATTTCTTATACACATTTTGATTTTGTGTTTGTCTTCTATGCCAGTTACCTCATTAATGAGTTAAATAAAACCTTGTCAGGTGCTTATTATCTGTTTGTATGAGAGTGTTGCTTTTAACAGTGGATTTCCATAGGGATGTGTTTCTGTGTTAGTATTATTAATTTCTGGAGGGAAGCAATATGATTGGATGGTACCAAAAGTTCAATGGAACAACTAAGAAAGAGAAGTCAGCATTTTGAAGTTAGCCAACCCCTGTTACACTGAATTCAGAGTTTGGATCTACTTTTGAAGTGTGTGCATTTTCTAGGGCTTCTGTACCAAAGTGCCACATGCTCGATGGCTTACACAACAGACATGTGTGGTCTCGCCGTTCTGGAGGCTAGGAGTTGGAGAGCAAGTACTTGCAGATGGGTTCCTTCCGAGGGCTGTGAGGAGAGCCTGCTCTGTGCTTACCCCCCCCCCCCCCCCCCCCGAGCTGAGCTGCTGGTGGTTTGGGGGCCGTCTCTGCTGTTCCTTGGTTTGTAGATACATCACTGCATCTCCACCTTCATGTTCACACCGTGTTCTCTTTGTGTCTGTGTTCGAATCTCCCCTTTTTATAAGGACACCAGTCATATGGGATTAGGGGCCTCACCCTAATGACTTCATTTTAACTTGACTTCTTCTGTAAAGACCCCTTCTGGGTTTCAGGCTTTCACATATGAATTTTGGTGGTGGTGATGGGGCACACAGTTCAACCCATAACAGTATGATTACTTTTTGTCCATTCCCCAGGATATCGATGGATATCTTAACGAGGAGAATACCATTAGCTCCTGAGAGACCCCCTTTTTGTAATACTTTAAGCAATAAAACAATAAAAAAAAAGAAATCTCACATTGTTGTTTTTTTTTAAGGACATTTTTGTCTTATATTTTTGAAAATATTTTTTTAATTTCAGAGAGGAAGGGAGAGGGAGAGATAGAAACATCAATAATGAGAGAGAATCATTGATTGGCTGCTTCCTGCATGCCCTCTACTGGGGATTGAGCCCACAACTGGGTATGTGCCCTGAAGGGGAATCGAACTGTGACCTCTGGTTCATAGGTCAGCACTCAGCCACTGAGCCACACCTGCTGGGCACTGAGCCCACACTTTAATAATGTAGTTATGAAGGATTAGGTTTGGGAAATAAATCCTGTCTAATAGATGAGGTTACAAGTTCTCAGAGGCATTTACCAGCCAGTGCGCTTTACAGATTAAACCAACAAACCACAAAATGCTTTTTTGGTGTTGCATTCATTTACATGAATATAATCAAATAATAATTCCATTGGCATTGGATTGGCTTTTTTAAATATGTTGGTAAGTTTGTCTGAGGGGAGAATGTGGTGCTTTTTAATTTTGCATTAGGCAGGCAGGCAAGTCAGGGGAAAAGAACGACTCCTTTGCAACCCTGGAATTATTTACCATGGCTAGAGAAGAATCTCCTGTTTGAGTAACCCCTCTGAACTGCCTGACACGTAACAGGAGCTTGTGAAATGTTCGAGGGAGAAGAAGTGTCCAGAGAGCGTGGACTATTTGAGAGCAATCACACAAGCACATATTTATCCACAGATTTACCTTATACCCAGCTTTGTCTCGGTGCTGTGGGGGCTGCCAGTATGTGAAAGAGAATAGTGATAGCAGTGGCTCTTCATGGGGCTCACTATGTCAAGCACCCAGCACACATTAAAAAACAATGATCTCAGCAACTCTCCGAGTTGGGTAATAGTGTTCTTATTTTACAAAGAAGGAAACTGAGGCTAAGAGAGGTTAAGCACCTTGACTACATAGATGGGGATTGGTTGTTAAGATAAGGTGGGTTACCTTAACACTGTCCTCTCCCTAGGCGAAACTTACATTCTTGTTGTAGAGATAGGACATTTATCATTGAGGCACTTAGGAAATTAGTATAGTAAGAGGCTGACTGTATTGTGGGTCTCTTTTGCTGTGTATGTGTGTGCGGTTAGCATTTCATTTGTGTAATGGTTAAGTATGTACAAACTGAAGTTAGAAGCTGGGATTCAAATCTCACTTGGACCGCTTCCTAGCCATGTGATCTTGGACATGTAGCTTAACCACTCTTTGCTACCATTTTTTAAAATATAAAATAGGGGATAATAAAAGTACCAATCTCATTGTTGTAAAGAATACTGTATATAAGTTATGTAAAATGATTCAACACTGGCAGAAGGTATTTTTTTGCTGGAATGTTAGCTTCACAAAGACAGCGATTTATGTTTGTTTTATTCATGCGTGTATCTTACATGTCTAGAACAGTGCTTGGAATAAAATAGACATACAGTAAATACATTGCTCAATGAATGAATATATTTCAATATGTAAGTGCCAGGACTTAGTTACATTAGCAGCTTAATGAAGTCGTCTGAACAGGGTTCTCTTCCTGGGATACACATTAGAAATACCCAGAAGGCTTGCTTGCTATATTTATTTATTTAACTGTAAGATAACATTTATTGGGTAAATCACAGAGGTAGGAGAAGTAATTCTTAGAAGAAGTGGGCTTGGGAAACACGTTATGAAGGTAAAGGAAGGGCCCTTGGAACTTGGGAGTGGGGAAGCTAATGGTGAGGTGCCTGAGTGCCGGAATGGGGGTGGGAGTAGGGGTGGAGTGGGGCAGGGGAGTGGGAAGGGAAAGGCAAGGCTAGAGCTTGCTCCCTGGAGGGAGAGATTGGAATGCTTTAAATAGACTGGTTCTCAATCCTCGCTACAGACAAAGGTTGCACACCACTGCTGGAGAGTCACTGTAAGTAACAGCGGAGTTTGCCAATCTCTAATGTGCCAATCGCTTGTCTCAGGAAATTTCCTGGCTAAGGGGACCTCTTGATTAAAAGTAGAATCATATAGGCATATTGATTGTGTCGAAGATTCAGTAGCAAAAGCGATCTTCTGAATGACTGAAAATCCTTTCATCAATAAATGCTTTGAAGTCATATAGAATATGGGTTAGGATTTGGTTTCAAATAATTACATACGTTTTGTTCCCTTACATGAATCACTGGTGGGATATTTGGAATTTGTGTGGGGCTTGGGGCAATTGTTTTTTTTTTTGTTTTGTTTTTGTTATTATTATTTTATTATTTGTCTAATAAATATATGTTACAATACATTGTGTTAAAGAGGGAATGGTGAAACCTGGAAATAGTCCAGAACACATATTACTAAAAGAAAAAAAAAGAAATAGAACAATGGTATTTGTTCCATGATCATTACCATATTTTTTATTACATTTCAATGCAATTCTTAGATGAACTAGGGCAGCAACTTGACTTCATCGTGTTAGACAGTACTTTGACAGCTCTCTGGTAGCCAAACCTAAATGCCATCACCAATAGAAAAGAATTTCAGTTTGGAGGAAGCGTTTTGAAACTTCATAGGCTACGTTTTCTTTGAATTAAAAAAACAACAAACCCACCTATAGACAGCACAATATCAACAGGAAGAGAAAGTCAGGCTCTTTCTATAAATGAGAGGACTTTCATTTAAAATGAGTTGGGAACATTTGAGGAAGAACCTTCACTTATCATCCTAGTGGCATTTTATTTCCACCTCTACTAACATCAGAGGTTCTTTCTAACATCTTAAAATACATTTTGCCCACTGACATAAGATTTGGCAATTTCATTAACATTCCTTTCTTTTTTTTTTTTTTTTTTTTCCTTGCTTATGATTCTTTTTTTTTTTCTTTTAAATAATTTTTATTTCTTAAAGTATTACAAAGAGTATTACATATGTCTCCTTTTTTCCCCCCCTTGACATTCCCCCGGCCCCTACCGCCCGCCCTCCCCGCCCCGTGTCTTGTGTCCATTGGTTAATCTTATATGCATGCATATAAGTCCTTCAGTTGGTCTCTTAATCCCCCCCCCCCAACCCTCCCCAGGCTTCCCACTGTAGTTTAACATTCTGTTCAATGTTGCTCTGCTTCTGTATCTACCCCTGTTCATCAGTCCATACTGGTCCCCTTTATTTGTCCCAACCTCACTGGAGTAGTCTCAACCTCACCAGGGCCGTCTGAGCCTCACCAGGGCCGTTTCAACCTCACCGGGGTCGTCCCTACCTCACGGGGGCCGTTTCAACCTCACCGGGGTCGTCCCTACCACACCGGGGCCGTTTCAACCTGACCGGGGTTGTCCCTACCACACCGGGGCCGTTTCGACCTGACCGGGGTTGTCCCTACCAGACCGGGGTCGTCCCTACCTCACGGGGGCTGTTTCAACCTCACCGGGGTCGTTCCTACCTCACGGGGGCCGTTTCAACCTCACCGGGGCCGTTCCTACCTCACGGGGGCCGTTTCAACCTCACCGGGGTTGTCCCTACCACACCGGGGCCGTTTCAACCTCACCGGGGTTGTCCCTACCACACCGGGGCTGTTTCGACCTGGGGCTGTTTCAACCTGACCGGGGTTGTCCCTACCACACCGGGGCCGTTTCGACCTGACTGGGGTCGTCCCTACCACACCGGGGCCGTTTCAACCTCACCGGGGTTGTCCCTACCACACCGGGGCCGTTTCGACCTCACCGGGGTCATCCCTACCTCACAGGGGCCGTTTCAACCTCACCGGGCCGTTTCAACCTCACTGGGGTCGTCCCTACCTCACGGGGGCCGTTTCAACCTCACCGGGGGCGTCCCTACCACACCGGGGCCGTTTCGACCTGACCAGGGTCGTCCCTACCTCACCGGGGCCGTTTCAACCTCACCGTGGTTGTCCCTACCACACCGGGGCCGTTTCGACCTGACCGGGGTTGTCCCTACCTCACGGGGGCCGTTTCAACCTCACCGGGGTCGTCCCTACCTCACGGGGGCCGTTTCAACCTCACCGGGGTTGTCCCTACCACACCGGGGCTGTTTCAACCTGACCGGGGTTGTCCCTACCACACCGGGGCCGTTTCGACCTGACTGGGGTCGTCCCTACCTCACGGGGGCCGTTTCAACCTCACCGGGGTCGTCCCTACCACACCGGGGCCGTTTGGACCTGACCGGGGTCATCCCTACCTCATGGGGGCCGTTTCAACCTCACCGGGGTCGTCCCTACCTCACGGGGGCCGTTTCAACCTCACCGGGGTCGTCCCTACCTCACGGGGGCCGTTTCAACCTCACCGGGGTCGTCCCTACCACACCGGGGCCGTTTCAACCTGACCGTGGTTGTCCCTACCACACCGGGGCCGTTTCGACCTGACCGGGGTTGTCCCTACCTCACGGGGGCCGTTTCAACCTCACCGGGGTCGTCCCTACCTCACGGGGGCCGTTTCAACCTCACCGGGGTTGTCCCTACCACACCGGGGCCGTTTCAGCCTGACTGGGGTCGTCCCTACCTCACGGGGGCTGTTTCAACCTCACCGGGGTTGTCCCTACCACACCGGGGCTGTTTCGACCTGGGGCTGTTTCAACCTGACCGGGGTTGTCCCTACCACACCGGGGCCGTTTCGACCTGACTGGGGTCGTCCCTACCTCACGGGGGCCGTTTCAACCTCACCAGGGTTGTCCCTACCACACCGGGGCCGTTTCGACCTGACCGGGGTCGTCCCTACCTCACGGGGGCCGTTTCAACCTCACCGGGGTCGTCCCTACCTCACGGGGGCCGTTTCAACCTCACCGGGGTCGTCCCTACCTCACGGGGGCCGTTTCAACCTGACCGGGGTTGTCCCTACCACACCGGGGCCGTTTCGACCAGACCGGGGTCGTCCCTACCTCACGGGGGCCGTTTCAACCTCACCGGGGTCGTCCCTACCACACCGGGGCCGTTTCAACCTGACCGTGGTTGTCCCTACCACACCGGGGCCGTTTCGACCTGACCGGGGTTGTCCCTACCTCACGGGGGCCGTTTCAACCTCACCGGGGTCGTCCCTACCTCACGGGGGCCGTTTCAACCTCACCGGGGTTGTCCCTACCACACCGGGGCCGTTTCGACCTGGGGCTGTTTCAACCTGACCGGGGTTGTCCCTACCACACCGGGGCCGTTTCAGCCTGACTGGGGTCGTCCCTACCTCACGGGGGCTGTTTCAACCTCACCGGGGTTGTCCCTACCACACCGGGGCTGTTTCGACCTGGGGCTGTTTCAACCTGACCGGGGTTGTCCCTACCACACCGGGGCCGTTTCGACCTGACTGGGGTCGTCCCTACCTCACGGGGGCCGTTTCAACCTCACCAGGGTTGTCCCTACCACACCGGGGCCGTTTCGACCTGACTGGGGTCGTCCCTACCTCACGGGGGCCGTTTCAACCTCACCGGGGTCGTCCCTACCTCACGGGGGCCGTTTCAACCTCACCGGGGTCGTCCCTACCTCACGGGGGCCGTTTCAACCTGACCGGGGTTGTCCCTACCACACCGGGGCCGTTTCGACCAGACCGGGGTCGTCCCTACCTCACGGGGGCCGTTTCAACCTCACCGGGGTCGTCCCTACCACACCGGGGCCGTTTCAACCTGACCGTGGTTGTCCCTACCACACCGGGGCCGTTTCGACCTGACCGGGGTTGTCCCTACCTCACGGGGGCCGTTTCAACCTCACCGGGGTTGTCCCTACCACACCGGGGCCGTTTCGACCTGGGGCTGTTTCAACCTGACCGGGGTTGTCCCTACCACACCGGGGCCGTTTCAGCCTGACTGGGGTCTTCCCTACCTCACGGGGGCTGTTTCAACCTCACCGGGGTTGTCCCTACCACACCGGGGCTGTTTCGACCTGGGGCTGTTTCAACCTGACCGGGGTTGTCCCTACCACACCGGGGCCGTTTCGACCTGACTGGGGTCGTCCCTACCTCACGGGGGCCGTTTCAACCTCACCGGGGTTGTCCCTACCACACCGGGGCCGTTTCGACCTGACTGGGGTCGTCCCTACCTCACGGGGGCCGTTTCAACCTCACCGGGGTCGTCCCTACCTCACGGGGGCCGTTTCAACCTCACCGGGGTCGTCCCTACCTCACGGGGGCCGTTTCAACCTGACCGGGGTTGTCCCTACCACACCGGGGCCGTTTCGACCTGACCGGGGTCGTCCCTACCTCACGGGGGCCGTTTCAACCTCACCGGGGTTGTCCCTACCACACCGGGGCTGTTTCGACCTGACCGGGGTTGTCCCTACCACACCGGGGCTGTTTCGACCTGACCAGGGTCGTCCCTACCTCAGGGGGGCCGTTTCAACCTCACCGGGGTCGTCCCTACCACACCGGGGCCGTTTCAACCTGACCGGGGTTGTCCCTACCACACCGGGGCCGTTTCGACAGGGGCAATTGTTTTTTATTGTGGGAACTATACTTAACATTGCAGGTGGCTTTGAATATAAGCAAAGTTAACGGCAATATTGGATGGAGGGAGGGCGGGTGAAAACACCCACACACACAGTGATTAAGATCTCTCTTGAGACACTTGGGGAATTAAACCAAGGCACAGAGAAACTTTTCGGTTGCTTTTCAGTCAGGTCCCCTGACAAGGGGACCTCCTGTTTCTCTGGTGCTTTTCCTCTTAGCACATGAGCTTCTCATTCTCTCCTCACAGGTCTAGCCACTGGGTGGTGGAGTTGGCAAGATGGGGATGGATTGAATGTGGGAGCCTTATAAACCTAGAAGACGAGTAGAACCAAAATGGATAATTAGAGGGAATCTTTGTTAAATAACCACTTATTTACATGCTTTCCCATACAATTTTAAATATTTCTTTTATGAAGAGTCTATGCTACATATTTCTTTCAATCAAGACATTATAAAGGTATTAATGCTATCACATGCCCTGCACTAATGTTGTAGCAATAGGATTCCATTTTAATGTTGACTACCAAGCCATTTTGATGTCTTAGGCTTCTAAACGCTAAATTCTATCCCTATTTGTCTTTATCTTTAAAGAGCTGCATTGAAGGATTTCTGGCCCTCTCAAGAAAGAATATCATTGAAGTGCAAGGCCTGGAATATAATTCAGATCATCTTAATCAGATTTCTCAACCACTGATCTAATCAAGCTGGCTGTTTTGCTTAGCTTCTTGGTCAAGTTCATTCATGAACTCAGAAAGCATTTACTGAGTTTATGCTGTGTCTACCCCTGGGCTAGAATGTAACAAGATTAGTAGATGAATTGAGCCCTGTCCTTTAGGAGTTTATAGTCTTACTGAATGAAGTGAAGGAAATAATAGAATGCTATTTAAAATGCTTGATGGCTTTTACACTTGAAATATGTTAAAGGTCTTTCCTGGCACTTTCTCCATTTCAAAGATATTTTTGCCATTACAGTCATCCCCAACAAAGTGTTGTAAAATTAATATAATAGAGTCATTGGCATTTCACGGTTTTACTGACTGTGGGTTTGAGAGGATTCTGAGCAAAAGAAAAGAATGATAAATTGAAACCCCATTGATTTTTGTATTGGAGCAAATTGAAACATAAAATCCCTGTCTCCCACACCCTCTCAACCCCGCCCCCCCCCATACATACACCAACCCCAAAACACAGCAAAATCTGCAGACTCTTTTTTAATAAGTTTTTATTGTTCAGATTATTACAGTTGTTCCTCTTTTTCCTCCCCATAGCTCCCCTCCACCCAGTTCCCACCCCCCCATGCCCTTACCTTCCCATTGTCCTCATCCATAGGTGTTCCATTTTGGTCCAGTCTCTTCCCACCTCCTACACAACCCCTCCCCCCTGAGAATTGTCAGTCCACTCCCTTTCTATGCCCCTGATTCTATTTTATTGACCAGTTTATTCTGTTCATCAGATTTTTTATTCACTTGATTTTTAGATTCACTTGTTGATAGATATGTATTTGTTGTCACTTGGTTGTTCATAATTTTTATCTTTGCCTTTTTCTTCTTCTTCCTCTTCTTAAAGGATATCTTTCAGCATTTCATATAATAATGGTTTGGTGGTGATGAACTCCTTTAGCTTTTTCTTATCTGTGAAGTTCTTTATCTGACCTTCAATTCTGAATGATAGCTTTGCTGGGTAAAGTAATCTTGGTTGTAGGTTCTTGCTGTCCATCACTTTGAATATTTCTTGCCACTCCCTTCTGGCCTGCATAGTTTCTGTTGTGAAATCAGCTGACAGTCGTATGGGTATTCCCTTGTAGGTAACTGACTGTTTTTCTCTTGCTGCTTTTAAGATTCTCTCTTTGTCTTTTGCCATTGGCATTTTAATTATAATGTGTCTTGGTGTGGTCCTCTTTAGATTCCTTTTGTTTGGGGTTCTCTGTGCTTCCTGGACTTGTAAGTCTATTTCTTTCACCAGGTAGGGGAAGTTTTCTGTCATTATTTCTTCAAATAGGTTTTCAATAGCTTGCTCTCTCTCTCTTCTTCTGGCACCCCCATAATTCAGATGTTGGTATGCTTGAAGTTGTCCCAGAGGCTCCTTACACTATCTTCATATTTTTGGATTCTTTTTTATTTTTTCTTTTCTGGTTGGGTGTTTTTGCTTCTTTGTATTTCAAATCTTTGACTTAATTCTTGGGATCCTCTAGTCTGCTGTTGGATCTCTGTATATTATTCTTTATTTCAGTCAGTGTATGCTTAATTTCTAATTGGTCTTTTTTCATATCCTTGAGGGTCTCACTAAACTTCTTGGAAGTTTCTAGAAGATTCTTGAATAACCTTATAACTTTAGCTTTGAACTCTATATCCAGTAGTTTGCTTTCCTCAATTTCTTTCATTTGTGACATGTTTCTTTGTCTCCACATTTTGGCTGCTTCCCTGTGTTGATAGAGTGACTTTGTGTGCTAGGTGTCCTATAGGGCCCAGTGGCTTAGCCTCCCCAATTACCTGAGGTGGACACTCTTGGTGCACCCCTTTATTATTTTTTTTATTGCTTAAAGTATTACAAAGGGTATTACATATGTGTCCTTCTCCCCCCCCCCCCCCCCCCGCCTTGACAATCCCCTGGCCTTCCCTACCCCCCCAGTGTCTTATGTCCATTAGTTATGCTTATAAGGATGCATACAAGTCCTTCGGTTGATCTCTTACTCCCCTCCCTCCTGTCCCCCAACCCTCCCTGGCCTTCCCACTGCAGTTTGACAATCAGTTTGAGGCAGCTCTGCCTCTGTATCTATTATTGTTCAAAAGTTTGTAATGGTCTTTATTATCCATGAATGGGTGAGATCATGTGGTATTTTTCCTTCATTGACTGGCTTGTTTCACTTAGCATAATGCTCTCCAGTTCCATCCATGCTGTTGCAAATGGTAAGAGTTCCTTCTTTTTTACAGCAGTATAGTATTCCATCATGTAGATGTACCACAGTTTTCCAATTCATTCATCTACTGATGGGCACTTAGGCTGTTTCCAGATCTTAGCTATGGTGAATTGTGCTGCTATGAACATATGGGTGCACATATCCTTTCTGATTGATGTTTCTGGTTTCTTGGGATATATTACTAGAAGTGGGATCACAGGGTCAAATGTGAGTTCCATTTTTAGTTTTTTGAGGAAACTCCATACCGTCTTCCATAGTGGCTGCACCAGTCTGCATTCCCACCAGCAGTGCACAAGTGTTCCTTTTTCTACACATCCTCTCCAGCACTTGTTGTTTGTTGATTTGTTGATGATAGCCAGTCTGACAGGTGTGAGATGGTACTTCATTGTTGTTTTGATTTGCATCTCTCGGATGATTAGTGACTTTGAGCATGTTTTCATATGTCTCTTGGCTTTCTGAATTTCCTCTTTTGAAAGGTGTCTATTTAGATCCTTTGCCCATTTTTTGATCAGATTGTTTATCTTCTTTTTGTTAAGTTATATGAGTTCCCTATAAATTTTGGAGATTAGGCCCTTATCAGATATGACGTTGGCAAATATGTTTTCAACTAATTTTATTTAAGGTCTGAGAAATGATGAAATTGCTTTCTTATTTTGAAAGAAAATGTGTATACATATGTGAACTATTGGAAAAACATATTTTTTCCATGCTTATTTAGAAGAACGGAAAGCTATAATCAGAAGTTACCTCCCATCCCCCATATATATTTCTCTTCTTTGCTTTCTTATGTAATGACCTTTTGTGAGGCCCATTTACAGTTACAAACTGGCAGCCACTTTGATGTTTCTTACTTATATTCCCCCTAATTGATGTTTATATGTGTAGTAGATAACAGTTTTCTTCTATTAATGTTACAGAAAACCACCCTTAAATTTGCTTCCACAATGAGGAATAAATAATCCACAAAAGCCCTTAATTAACCATTTCTATTCACAGGCTGGGAAAGAGTGTGACTTGACTGTACTTTCATTGCAGGACTTAGCCGGGGTTGAATGTCTCTATGTCTCTCATTGTATAGCCCCATTGCTCTTCTACAGACTCATACAGTTCTTGCATCCTAACTTGATTATTTGAGCAATATGCCCCTCCTGGCGGTCCTAATTAGGAAGAGTAGTCAGGTTTTGGTGGTCCCAGTCTACAACCTCTCATGAGTTAAACTCATTTGTCCTGTGGTTTTTACTGTGACAGTAGGTTGTGGTGAAACCTGTAGATTCTGACTCTACAGAGATCTGATTTTTTTTAGTGATGAAAACTAGCTCAGAATCACTATACCAAGTCCTTCAAAGCCAGGGAAAAGTCCCGATTAAAAATGCTAAAGAAGCTCCTTGAACTCAGGTGGAGGAAAACACTTGTGGGGATAAAGGATCACCCTATAAGAATCCTCCAGTATTCTTTTCTTTGTTGTCTGAATTAAAAAAATTATCTTTATTGTGGAGGCCAGCATTCTTTTCTTATTGCCCAATAAAATAGAATATACTTTGGGGTGAGGGGCCAAATTGATGTTGTTAATTATTTGCTTTGGTGAAAGTGAGGAAAGAGAATATCATGTCCTCAGGCTGTCTTCATTAAAGGCCCACATACTTGTAATGACTCTGTGGGGGCTTATATAAGGCAAGCACATTGCCTGCTGCCTGGTGGGAGCTTCCGAAAGTCAGCTATGGGCAAGCTTGATGTGCTCACTTCTGACTAACGAAGACCCAGATGCTATTCTGGGACTTCCTGTGCAGGAATATGAGTATATTAAGGGCTGGACACTTGCTCAGGGCACATGTGTGGGTCGTTGACTAGTGGCTGCACAGTCCTGGGTTCATTTCTGGATTCTTGCCCAGCTTTTCTTCAGGTTGTGGGCTGCTGCTCATCTCTCTTAACTTTATAAATTCTACTTCTGGGTGGAGCCTGCAGGGCTCTGTGAACAGTACAGTGAGATCATCTGCCTTCTAGGGCCCAAGGACGCTTTTAGATTCTGCTCTCACTCCTCTCTTTTACCCCGGCAAGTTCCTTTTCCTTCAGTGGCTCAGTTGATGGGATTCACCATATATTGGGCATCACTGCCTGTCTTTCCCCCATCTCACTGTCTGGAACCTTGGTTCTCTGTAGAGTGAGATGGGTGAAGGAGTCTGAGGGTCTGGGCCTCTCAGGGAACCTGGTGTGCTGTGGGTCCAGTAACAGATGGCAGCTGTTCACGTTCTATGAAACAGGCTGCAGAGAGCTAATGGGGTGAAGTGCACAATGAACTTGCTGATGATTTCCTTCAGGGCTCCCCCTTGATGGGCCTGGGTAAGTTAGTGCTCTTCCACCTGCCCTATCAACCTAAATTAAGAGGTAAACTGACCCAAGATCGAATTACCAGAAATTGAGATTATTCGGGACTAGCAGGAGAATTGCAATTCAGGACACACAGACTGTAGTAAGCTACAGGTGAGTCTGTTAATGGTTTGGGGTGAGCTGTTGTTATGGGCAAAGCGGCAAGGAGATGCAAGCCTAGCCAGAGTCCAAACAGCAAGTTCATTGGCTGGAGGGTGGAGAGAGATTCTTGGCAAATGATCATTGGTCCAGGGATAAGTTTAGGTCTTCTATAAATCAGGCATTTATGGGAAATCAGTCTCTCGGTTTTTAAGCTTCATTTTCCTGAGGGCTCATGTGTGAGATTCTCCATTTCATATTCTCCAGTTCCATTTTAGATTAAAATCCTTTCAGATTCCCATAGAGACATTTGTAAACTTTTAGCTTACAGAAGGAATATGCATGTGTAAATGCAAATTCCCGGGCCTCGCCCTCAGACTGATCAGGACTCAAAGCTGCAGCGTCACAAGATCCACCTAATTCTAGCTCAGGTAATTCTCAGAGCACATCTGGTCACTTCTGCAGAGGGAAAGCTCCTGGCCCTTCTAGGAGCCTCTTACTAGTAGTTAATTCACACCTGAGCACTCATATTTAAGCTGAAGACCTTTGTTTGGTGTTTTTTGATGGAGATGTTCGGAAACTGACTTCTGTTATTCATGATGATACTACAGGATCTCCCTGGGTGAACCCTGCTTTCTTCTCCTATCTTGCTGTTCTCATTCTCCCCACTTTGTTATCTTGCCTCCCTTTCCTTTTCTCAGCAATAGTCATAGTTGCTTGCTAAAGGGGCTCCTCTTATTTCTTATCTTTGCAGATCAAAGTCAGGGCTGACTTTCTTAACCTTTCCCACCTTTCTCACCCGAATCCTTTTGTGTTCCACTCAATAAACCTAAAGTCCAAACAACACGTTCTAGATTTTTTTCTTGCCGGGATCTTGGTAAGATATTGGTCTTTCAGTGTTTGAGATTTCTTGGCAGATACAACTCAGTCTTCTCCCATTTATAACCTCGAGCTACCTGTGCAAATCTTCTTCAAGAGAAAGGAAGGATGTTCCTAAGAGGAGCCAGAGTAAACTTGGTGATGTGGCCAGCTTGAAGAGCACTTTGGTTGGGAAGTGGAGGAATTTCAATAGAAGACCTCATGAGCCCGCTTTTCTTGCTTTTACTGTCTGGCAGCTTTAAACTTGTCCAAGTATTGTGTCTACCCAACCCATCCTGCCCTCTAATTTCACCTGGGACTTACATTTTAATTTGTCGTCCTGAAGTATTGTCCCAAAGTGACCCTCTCAGCCTCCCTATCTTTGAGACCTCCCAACCTTCTACCTTCACCATGAACTTTAAGGAGATATATTCCAATACAGTTTGCACATGTAGAAGACTAACTCATGCATCATTTCTACCCCATGGGAAATTTTTTGCTCTGTACTACCTTCTGATGTGCCTTTTCTTTGTGTGTTTGTCTTTCTTGCTGCAGGAAAGCAATCTCCCGGGCAGGCCTGCAGCACCTGACTCCTGCTCATCCCCTCGGTCTTCCTGTGGCAAATGGTCCAGCGAAGGAGCCCAGAGCAACTCTGGACTGGAGTGTAGGTGTTGGCTTTTTTTATTTAAACATAATTTGATTGCGTGTGTGTCTGTCTCTTTCTCAGGATTCCTATAACTATAGGCAATACTTAATAACTTTATTTATTTTTATATTCTTATTTTTCAATTACAGTTGATATACAATATTATATTAGTTTCAGGTATAAAACCCAGTGTAGACATTATATAACTTACTAAGTGATCATCTTCATAAATCTCATACCCATCTGACACCATACGTAGTTATTAGAACATTATTGACGAATTCCTTCTGATGTAGTTTACATCCCTATGACTATTCTGTAACAACCAATTTGTACTTCTTAATCCATTCACCTTTTTAATCTATCCCCCACTCTCCTCCTATCTGACAAAATGTTCTTTGTATCTATGAGTCTGTTTCTGTTCTACTTGTTCATTTATTTTGTTATTTAGATTCAATTGTTGATAGACATGTATTTATTGCCTTTTTATTGTTCTTATTTTTAATCTTTTCTTTCTAATTCTTAAAGAAAACCTTTTAACATTTCTTATAATATGGTTTGGTGGTGGTGAACTCCTTTAACTTTCTCTTGTCTGAGAAACTCTTTATTTCTCCTTAAATTTTAAATGATAGCCTTGCTGGGTAGGGTAATTTTGGTTGTAAGGACTTAATAATTTTCAATATGGCTCACTGACCCATCTTTACATATCTAAACCATTCTCAGAATCCTAAGAACATAGCTTCTTTAGTAGTATATGAAGTCAGATGTGTTGAAGACTAAAATAAAATCTTCATGAATCATTTGAAGCTGCCTGGGTGTGCAGCTGTGAGATAAAAAGTACCTCTGCGCACATGCTCATTGGCTCCTCTAAGCTAATGATGAATTACACTTATCCTTAGCAGGAATCTAAGTTTGATTTCCTCAACTCATGCTGCTTTGCCTTTTTGGTACTATTTTTCCTTTTATAAATATTTATTTATTTTTTTTATAGAGGATGACCTTACCTTAAATTCTAGGCACTTCATGTCTCCGGTCTGTTATACTTCCTCCCCTAACCCAAAGATAGATAGGTTTTGTATCAGTGGGAGTGGGCATATTTGCTGATGTTAATATTTTAACCAAAAGACCTCCATAAAAACTATGAACTGGAGTTGAAGATTGCAGCCTGAAATTCTTAAGTCAATTAGAACATTGAGAGTCATCAGTGAGTCAAGTTCTTGGTGGAAGACATCTCTAACTGGATTGAAAGGCTTTGTCCCTTCCTGAAGGAATGTAAGGGATGACATGGAAAGAGAGGAAGGCTGATCTGAAATTCTGCCTTTCTGGTCTTGATGGTGAATTTTGTTTAGAATTTGTAGTTGAGTTGACAGAGGGGAAATTCATGTGCTTTTCTTCTCATAAGAAAGAGCATGGCAGGGTGGGAGAAAAGAGAGGAGTTTTAAAATTAAATTAAGTTTTTAGTACATACTAGAGGCCCGGTACATGAAATTTGTACACCCATGGGAAGTGGGCCTGAGCCATCAGTCAGACATTCTTAGCGCTGCCACAGAGCCTCTCCCACCACTGCTGCTGCGCTCGCCAGCCATGAGCCAGGCTTCTGGCTGAGTGACGCTCCCCCTGTGGAAGCACACTGACCACCAGGGGGCAGCTCCTGCATTGAGCGTCTGCCCCCTGGTGGTCAATGCATGTCATAACGACTGGTCATTCCACCGTTGGGCCAAAACTGGCCCTCCAACATCCCCTGAGGGGTCTCGGATTGCGAGAGGGTGCAGGCCAGGCTAAGGGACCCCATCGGTGCACGATCGGGACCAGGGAAGAAATCAACAGGTAAAAAAGCAGTGTTGACACCTAGAATAGAAGAGTACAGAGACCATCACTGGAGTGTGAGGGAGGGACATGGGACATTGGCCAGCCAGGGAGGGACTGTGGAGGGCTCCAGGGCATGTCTGGCCTGTCTGGCTCAGTCCCGATCGGCAGGACCCCAGCAGCAAGCTAACCTACTGGTCAGAGCGTCTGCCCCCTGATGGTTAGTGCACATCATAGCGACTGATTGACCAGTCGACTGTCTGCCCCCTGGTGGTCAGTGCACATCATAGCGAGCAGTTGAGCAGCTTTAGCATATTATTAGCATATTACACTTTGGTTGAATGGCCGACTGGGTGACCAGATACTTAGCATATTAGGCTTTTATTATATAGGATGCCGTGATTTAATGTCCTTTTATAGTACAATATTTCTCTCGCTCAAGCACATACCAACATTATTGTTTTACATCAGTGCTGAGAGTTTGTTACTATCTGAGTACATTGCATTGTTCAGGAGGAATGTTCCTCTCTTGGAGCTTCCCTTTATTCCAGGACGGTTATGTAATAAACTCTTAAATCATAATAAAGATTAGAATATATACTAGTATACACCAGTGATTACATAGAATTAAATGTATAAACAAACAGATAAATAAAATCCAAGAATGGCATGCAAGCACCCATGATTAGAGTGAGCATGTGTTATAAATCAGGGACCCAAAAAAGTAGTTTAATATTCATGATGTCCCAAACAATCCTCTATTTGAGAGGCAAGACTCTAATGAGAGAGTTTAAATCATTTAGATCAGAAACCTTCATGAAATCTTTTTTCTGCTCCTTGTGTGACATTAGCCAAGACACTTGGTTTTTCTCAGCCTCAGTGTTTTCATCTATAGATGGGGACAATTTTAGCCCTTCCTAAGGGGAACTTCATGGATGTTGTTAGGATCAAATGTGGCAGTAAATGTGAAAGTTCTTCACAAACTGTATAGCCTGCAGAATTATTTATTCAGAAATAAAGTAATTGATGAATTTATTAATTCATCTCACATTTGAGTACTTGTTGGTCCTCGAACCTGTGTTGGTTCCTTGGAATTCTGAGGTGAGGAATATGTTTCTTTCTTTAAGAAGCTTAGAATGCAGAGTGCAGAGAAGAAATCAACAGGTAAAAAAGCAGTGGTGACACCTAGAGGAGTACAGAGCCCATCACTGGAGTGTGAGGGGAGACACTCCATCCCTGTTTGATGTTGGAAATAGTTATCAGAAATGCTTTTGAAAGATAAGAATCACATGATCTCACTTACTGTATATGTAGAATATAATGAACAAAATAAACTGACGAACAAAAATAAATCCAGAGACATGGAGGCATGGAGCAGGCTGATGAATATCAGAGGGAAGTGGGGATGGGGGATGGGAAGAGATTAACCAAAGAACTTATGTGCATATTGCATAACCCCTGAACATAGACATTACTGCAATAGGCCGCAGGGCGGGGTGGGTGGAGGGGGTCAGTTGAGGGGGAAGGGATACCTGTAATACTTTCAACAATAAAGATAAATTTTAAAGAAAAGAAAAAGAAATGGGTATTTGAGAAGCTCACTCTATTGAGGGAGTAACCTTACTAAAGTGCTTTAATCACACACACACACACACACACACACACACACAAATAATTAAAAAAGAAGTGTCCTGCTTGAGCCAAAGCTTGACTAGTACATATAATTTTCTGATTCCTAATATTTCATTGGAATGGTATTTTGGGCTAGTGGTGAAAGGTACAGTATATCATAGGAGAAAAACTAATGGGAACTAAGGCTGGGTTCATGTGTATTGATTCTTTATTCCCACTCTCCTTTGTGGGCACCCTGTCGTGGTGGCCTGTGGAGTTACCATGGTGGCAGGAAACACTTTGGGAGTTTTAACAACTGAGGGAAAACGAAAAGCCTTCTTTCAAGACACTTCAGCTGAAGGGTTATTTAGAGAGATGCTGTGTAAGGAGTTTTAAGATGTGACTCTGAAAAACACATAATTGTGGACTAATATTTCTGTTAGCAAACAGAAGCCAAACAGTGACCAGCCCTACCATTTCTTACTGCAATCATGTAAGACATTTTTCTCAGAAGAGAGGAAGAAACAGATTGATGAAAACATTCTAGTGACTTTCTGATGTTGAGTTGCATGAGTTCCTTATATGTTTTGGGTTTTGGATATATCATTGGTAAATATCTTCTCCAATTCAGTAGGTTGTATTTCATCTTGTTGGTGGTTTGCTTCACTGTGCAAAAACTTTTTAGTTTGATGTAATCCCATTTGTTTTTCTTTGCTTTTGTTGCCCTTGCCCAAGAAGGCATAGCCAAAATATATTACAAAGAACAGTGTCAAAGAGTTTAGTGCCTATGTGTTCTCCTAGTTTTATGGCTTCAGGTCTGACATTTAAGTCTTTAATCCAGTTTGAGTTTATTTTTGTATATGGTAAGAGGTGGTCCAGTTTCACTTTTTTGCATATCTCTGACTAGTTTTCCCAGCACCATTTATTGAAGAGACTTCCTTTACCCCGTTGTATTTTTTTGCTAAGACTTTACCTGGTACTTGCCCTCACTTCCGAATTTTTTGCTTTTCCTAATGAATGTGCTTTGCACCCATTTCATTTATATCATTTTAGTTTACATGTCTATTCAGAGAGCTAAACCAGGATTTTCTTTGTTCTGTCTAAAGTGTTAAGACTAGTCCTCTGTGTGACTTATATCTGCTGTTCCCGCATCCTATCCACTTGTGTACTCCTCTATTTATCTCCTTCTGTCAGCTTACTTTCTGGACTAAATGTGTTCAAGTGATCAAGCTTTACTTATTCACTGCTGTTTATTAAACATTAATTTGACGTGGAGTGTCTTGATAGTCTCAAAAATGTGGAGGAGGATGGCAAGAATTTAAAAAATAAAATACAATAAAGAAGATCTCCGATTTCTTGCTATTGGTGAGGATGAAGGGCCCTGATAGTGCTAAGTTATGCTTTTGGCAGAACAGGGGTGGATCAGGGCGGGCAAGAGTACCCTTGTTCCCCATCCCACCTCCCTTGACTCTCAGGTTCAAATTCTTTGCAAAATACCATTTGGTTTGAGGTCTGTCATCTCAGAGGCCTAGAGTATTATGACTTGCTGACCGATGTCATCTCTCCTCTCCTCATTTGACCAGTGAGAAAACAGAAAAGCTGTTCATGGGACCCCTGAAGTTGCAAGACAAATCAGGGTGAACCTGGATTTAGGATCTTATGTGCAAGTTTCTACTTACTGTAGAATCCTAAAAGGGTCATGTTCTGACTCCAGTACATGTGCTAAAGGTGCTAAAGTCTTCAGGTGGGGCACAATTGTTTCCTAAATATCCTCTTGCTTAGGGCTTTGAGTAGTAGCCTGCTGGTGGGGTGCCTGAGACCCAGGGGCACCCTGACTCAGGGAGCCCAGACTATAGGCACCTGTGTGTTTTGGAGAGGAGTGTACTATTATAGGAGTCAGTTTTTATGCTTTGAGTACATGAACGTAATCGTTTCCTTCAAGCATTCCATTTTCCTTTTCCTACCTGGTGATCTATACTCTCTCTCTTTTTTAGTTTGTTCCTCAAAGTCCAAAGCTTCTGTCCTGCTCTGATTTGCTCCTATGGTTTTTTTTTTTTTTTTTTCCGTCCCTACCTCACGGGGGCCGTTTCAACCTCACTGGGGTTGTCCATACCACACCGGGGCTGTTTCAACCTGACCGGGGTTGTCCCTACCACACCGGGGCCGTTTCGACCTGACCAGGGTCGTCCCTACCTCACAGGGGCCGTTTCAACCTCACCGGGGTCGTCCCTACCTCACGGGGGCCCTTTCAACCTCATCGGGTTGTCCCTACCACACCGGGGCTGTTTCAACCTGACTGGGGTTGTCCTTACCACACCGGGGCCGTTTTGACCTGACGGGGGTCGTCCCTACCTCACGGGGGCCGTTTCAACCTCACCGGGGTCGTCCCTAACTCACGGGGGCCGTTTCAACCTCACCGGGGTCGTCCCTACCACACCGGGGCCGTTTCAACCTGACCGGGGTTGTCCCTACCACACCGGGGCCGTTTCAACCTCACCGGGGTCGTCCCTACCTCACGGGGGCCGTTTCAACCTCACCGGGGTCGTCCCTACCACACCGGGGCCGTTTCAACCTGACTGGGGTTGTCCCTACCACACCGGGGCCGTTTCGACCTGACCGGGGTCGTCCCTACCTCACGGGGGCCGTTTCAACCTCACCGGGGTCGTCCCTACCTCACGGGGGCCGTTTCAACCTGACCGGGGTTGTCCCTACCACACTGGGACCGTTTCGACCTGACCGGGGTCGTCCCTACCTCACGGGGGCCGTTTCAACCTCACCGGGGTCGTCCCTACCACACCGGGGCTGTTTCAACCTGACCGGGGTTGTCCCTACCACACCGGGGCCGTTTCAACCTGACCAGGGTCGTCCCTACCTCACGGGGCCGTTTCAACCTCACTGGGGTCGTCCCTACCTCACGGGGGCCGTTTCAACCTCACCAGGGTTGTCCCTACCACACCGGGGCCGTTTCGACCTGACTGGGGTCGTCCCTACCTCACGGGGGCCGTTTCAACCTCACCAGGGTTGTCCCTACCACACCGGGGCTGTTTCAATCTGACCGGGGTTGTCCCTACCACACCGGGGCCGTTTCGACCTGACCAGGGTCGTCCCTACCTCACGGGGGCTGTTTCAACCTTACCCGGGTCGTCCCTCCCTCACGGGGGCCGTTTCAACCTGACCGGGGTTGTCCCTACCACACCGGGGCCGTTTCGACCTGACCAGGGTC
Source organism: Myotis yumanensis (assembly GCF_028538775.1). Classification (NCBI taxonomy): domain Eukaryota; kingdom Metazoa; phylum Chordata; class Mammalia; order Chiroptera; family Vespertilionidae; genus Myotis; species Myotis yumanensis. The sequence continues at coordinate 29,640,007 of NW_027223760.1, read as the reverse complement.
GTCCCTACCTCACAGGGGCCGTTTCAACCTCACCGGGGTCGTCCCTACCTCACGGGGGCCGTTTCAACCTCACCCGGGTTGTCCCTACCACACCGGGGCTGTTTCAACCTGACTGGGGTTGTCCCTACCACACCGGGGCCGTTTCGACCTGACTGGGGTCGTCCCTACCTCATGGGGGCTGTTTCAACCTCACCGGGGTCGTCCCTACCTCACGGGGGCCGTTTCAACCTCACCGGGGTCGTCCCTACCTCATGGGGGCCGTTTCAACCTCACCAGGGTTGTCCCTACCACACCGGGGCTGTTTCAACCTGACTGGGGTCGTCCCTACCTCACGGGGGCTGTTTCAACCTCACCGGGGTCGTCCCTACCTCACGGGGGCCGTTTCAACCTCACCGGGGTCGTCCCTACCTCACGGGGGCCGTTTCAACCTCACCGGGGTTGTCCCTACCACACCGGGGCCGTTTCAACCTCACCGGGGCCATCCCAGCCTTACCGGGGAAACAGGAAGTTTGGCCCTCTGTCCCCTGCCGGCGGCTCCCCACCAGACAAAATCTCCAGGCGTTCCTGGTGGTTGAACATCCAGCACTCCTGCCCTCCACCAAGTGCACAGACTGCCTGTCTGCTGTCCCCCAGTGCCCCACAAGAGACTGGGACCAGTGGGCATGTTTGTGCGCTTGCTGGTACAGCAGTTCCACAGTGCCGGCCGAGTCAGGCCCAGCCCTGGCCGGCCCCGGACCCGACTCTGCCCCCGGATTGCGTCCCTCCCAGATGCAAGGAGCTGAAATCTGCGGCCTGCTGGGATGGGCTCTGTACTTGGTGCCTCTGCACATCCTACTCAGTCTCAATGCGCTTCTTTCTATGCGAGGAGTTGAAATCTGCAGTTTGTTGGGTTGGGCTCTGTACTTGGTGTCACATCCTACTCAGTCTCAATGTTCTTTCTCTCCTTCCAGTTGTAGAGCTTCCACTGGGCCAACTTTCCCATGGTTCTGTATGATAGGTGTTTGTCTGATATTTGGTAGTTTCGATGTTGTTGTGTGAGGTAGCACGCACAGGTCTCTTCCTTATGCCGCCATCCTGGTTCTCCTGGGTCTGCTTCTTGAGTGTGTCTCCTATGGTTTATTGTGGGCACCCTGACATGGTGGCCTGTGGAGTTATAACGGTGGCAGGAAACACATAGTTGCATTTCCTCTATGACTCTTTGCCAACATTCACTTCTTGCTGCCTGTGCACGGGCCTTTCCCTTCATGCATGTCAGGGTTAGAACACTTTTGAGTCGACGTGTGGGGAGTAGCCAGATGGGTCTTCAGGCTGGTGCCTGAGTCTTCTATTAACAGCAGTAGACAGTTGGCCCCACCCAATGTGGAAATTATTTCTTCAAGAAATGCCCTCTCTTGTTCTCTGCCAGGCCACACTCAGCTTTTCAATTGAACCAATTCCCTTTATTATATTCACTTTTTGCTTTGATCCCTCACAATTGCTCTCACCATCATGCATTGTCTTACAAATCTTAGAACCAAATTAGTGTTTTTGAGTTGATTTTCTTACTCTAGGTTCTTAGTTAGAGTTCAGGCTTCTTGAAGAGAGGGACAGTGATTTCTGCTTGTTCTTTCTTCTTCACTGTGGAAAGCACAGTATCATGGGCCTTGCTGTCCGGTTACTGATGTCAGGGGACTGAGTGATTATAGCTTTTCTGTTCAATCAGTGAGAAGGGGACATTTCACTTGGGGTTCATGAGCATGTAGATAATCTTTGGTTCCTGAAAGGTGTGGTAGACATGAGTCCAAAGCCTGCTTAAAAAAATAAATGTATTTATGCTATTTTAATTCCAAGTAACTCTTTTTAACTTGTCTTTCTAACACAATGCACTGTGTTAAGTCTTAAAACACACAGTTGTTTGATCTTTTCATTTCTCTCAAAGGCATCCCTTCTTCACCTTCATGGTGGCAACCTACAGGGTCTGCTCCCACTGACACCATGCGAAGCCAAGCCACTTTGGGGGGAAATAGGCTAAATTTCTAGAAAGGGAGTAATGCTCAAAGGGAAAAAGAAATATTCTCATCTCCTGGGCCAGAGTCCAAGTTTCCACTTTAGAGTGACTTAGCCTATTTAGAAGTGTGTCTAATGCATAGATAATGAATGTCTTCTCTGAAATGTCACATGCCTCTCTTATGATGGAGACTTCATCTGGGCATAGAGATTTCTTCCCTGTTTTGAACATTATAGCAGAGAGCATGGGAAGTGGGTCTTATTCTATCTCCACTGTCAAATTATTTTATAATTTGTTTTTGCCCATTATGCAGCCTAAAACAACTCTCAAAACAATGGTGGAAAAGCCACCAAGATCTTTCTTAAAGGACATGTTAGTTGTAAACCTAGCATTCTTGATCTCAATTCATTTTATTCTTCCCTCATTGGAAAATTTCCTCTAGTTCTGAGGGCTAAGGAAAACAGAGCCTCAGCACAAACAAAGCCAGACTCTAAATCCAGACCACATTTCCTTTCCTATAGTTGATGATGATAAGAAATGACGTGCTCTCTCCCAGGCAGTAGAAACGTAACAGTCAGGGCACTGCCTCACTCTTTGGTTCGGAGACAAGATTAGGGAAACAGAATCTTCACGTGGGATTGCTATAAACTGGGTTATGAAACTAGGTCATCTTATCTTTAGAAACTTTGAATGAAAGGCCAGGGGAGGCAGGTGTGTGTGTGCCTGTGCAAGTACGTGTGTTCCCATTTTTGTCTTGTTTCAAATGACAAGTCCTAGCAGACCTGTGCCTTCTTTACAAGCTTCAGGTCTCAGCATCTTTACCTTCGGGTTTGAGTGTCATCACCAAAAGTGACTCCCACCCAGCGGTTTTCCCCACTTCCATACCCATTTCAAAAAATGTCAGGTTAATCAAGAGATCAGATTGCTCAGAGCATGAGACTACCCGGCTATAAACCACAGAAGGTCCTGGATCTGGTCAGCCCTGTTAATAGTGGGCTGTTAAAAGAGTGACTTCATGCAGTCTCACCAGTCCTTTATTTACCCAAATTGTGAAAATTGTAAGGTAAATTACACTGGTTGTTGGGGGAAATCATAGAATCCTACAACTTCATAGGTCAGTAAGAGTATCCAGGCCTGATCTTCTATTCTTTGGCAAGTAATTAGCTAACCTGACACTGTCCAGTAGACATATATATCAGCTGTAGAGTAATTCTAAATTTTCTAGTAGCCACATTGAAAAAAGCGAAAAGAAATAGCTAAAGTGAATTGTAACACCATGTTTTGTTTTACCAAATATGTCAATAATATTACAAATTCAGCATGCGATCAATATAAAAATGATCAATGAGACAGTTCACATTCCGTTTTCACACAGAGTCTTCAGAATTTGCTCTGAATTTTACACTGACGGCACATCTCAATCAGGGCTGACCACATTTCCAGTGCACGACAGCCATCTGCTTACTGATTAGCACACATGCAAACCATCCAAGACAGGTTTCACCTATTATTATCATGAAGATTTCTTTCCTTTCTGAATTTGTAGGGACATTTACATAGGATTCCTATTTGTAATCTTCTTACTGTTTTAAACACTTTTTACGAGTAAGTATCTTCATTTTGTATAAATTATTGGCTGCTGGTGTCAGTGCACTCTATCTGTCTTATTCAGTCTATAACACTCCCCCATTCCCAACTTTTCTATTTTGCTTTTTTACCTGTAACTATTACTAGGACTTCAGTAGAACTTGAAGGCAAAGAATCATATCTCTATGTCTGTCTGTCTTTCTAGATATATTGGTGGATCTCTTTTCTTAGGTAGATTATATGAGGCAGAGGATACAATAAATCAGAGTAAATCATTTGAGTAAATCAGAGCAGGAGATAAGTTTTTGGACTTTGAGAAATAGACTGAAAATAAGAGAGATATTCGTAGGTATATCTATAGAGACCTGTCTCAGCACTCATAAATACAGAATGTTGTCTTCATTTAGAATGGGTGAGCTATATTTTTTGTCTGCCACAGAGAGATACTCTGAGTTTTATACTATTTAAGATAGTATTTCAAGATGGATGTGTAGAGAAGAGATAAAGAGGTTCCTGGGTGGGGAGAATTGAATAAACAAAAACATGACACACAAAAGGAAAAGTATGGCTCTATTTAGACAAGAGCAACGAGAGAGTTAAATGTATAAAGGTGAATAAGAAAGGTTAAGGATAGACAGATGGATGCCATTAACAGAAGGTCTAGTATGTGCACTTAAATTTGGAGTTCATTTTGTAAATAATAGGGAATCATTTAAGTATTATGGGCAAGAAATAAATATAGTCATAGCTATGTTTTCCAGGGAATTAATTCTACAGCAGTGGAAAATATCAGAGAGAATTTCAGAATTAGAGTTCAGAGCAGAAGGAACCAGGACTCAGAGGATGGTACTGCTCAGTGGATGGTAAATAACTTAGGGGTAGATGTAGATCATGAAAGGAAATCCAGACCAAAATATGAGCAAAGAAAAGAGGCCCATATTAGTTGGGGTAGACTGAGTGGAATAAATGAAATACTCACATATAATGAGTAAATACAGAAGTGTAGCAGGCCAGACTGTTCCAAGTAGGTTGGGTAGGGGGTTGGCCCCGTTCCATAGTTATTCAATGACCCAGACAGACTGTTGCTCTTACATCTTCCTCAGAAGGCTTCTGAAGTCATCTCAGAAGTTGACTTTCCAGGTATCCAGTATGGGAGAAGAGCACGAAGGAACACAGTCTGAAAACAGTGCTCACCACTCCTGCATGTGTTCCATTCATTAGAACTTGGTCACATTACAAGGAAGTTGGGTAATAAGGTCTGCCTGTGTGTTCAGGAAGAAAAGAAAAATGATGTTGGTGAATGGCTAGCAGTCCTGGCTATAAAGACCTCGGAGAGAAGCTAAACTTCTAAATGTATATAGATTTTTCTTCCATTAGGATTCTTTTCATAGGGTACATTTCCAAATGTGAGATTACTAGGTACATTTGTGAATGTTTTAGTTTATTATATTGCTTCTTTAAATGCCCGTGTGTGGTTGTTTCATTTTCCCTGTCCCCAGGATCTACCTTGTTAACTTTGAGCTTACTCACAGTGTTTCTGTGTTTTCATGTCTCTTCCCTTATAATCCCTCTTTCTCTCCTTAGATATGGCTAGCTTGGCTCCTCTCTCCTCCTCTCTCACCTTCTTCTCTGGTGACTGTACAAGGGCAGAGAAGTACCAAGTGTTATAGATCAGTCATAGACATGTTCTACAATCTATTGTCTCAGGCTTGAAGAGGTGGGGTGGGGTTTACTGGATTATGGTTTCAGACTCTACTGCACAGAGTCACCTCCAGACCTTTGAAAACTCCTGATGCCCAGGCTTCACCTCAGAGTAGTTAAAATAAACTCTTTGGGAACAGTGCCTGAGTAATCTTAGAAACTCCCCAGGTCATTTAATGAGCAGTCAAGTTTGAGGACCAGTGTGTTAGAACCACTGTGGTAGGAAGCCTCCATCTTTTTCTTTCCCTCTTCCCTCACAAAGATTGGTATTTCTAATCAGATCCTCCACTCCCCAAGAATGAGGTCAGCTAATCAGTCCTCCTGTGTCTGAATCTGGTCAGACTTATCAGCAAGGTAGGATGCAGTGTACCTGGATTGGTACTTCCAGTGGTTTTTGACCATTTCCCTACTGTGATTTATATTTCAGTTTTTAAAAGAGTTGGCAGGACTTTTGCTGTGTTAAGGATTCCCTAGTATTTGCTGCTGTGATCATGTGTTTTATTTCCATGTTCTCTAGTAGTTTACTCTGTGGATTAGCCCACCAACCCAGTGCCTGGCACCAGTGATGTGGAATAAAAGTTCATTGACTGAATAAAGAATAAAAGGGTGAAAAATGGATTTTTTTAATTCTCTAAATGGTTAAACTTTCAAGTTGGATGATAAATTCCCATTAGTTAGGATATTTTAGGTTGTGGAGACCTAGCAAAGAAATGCCTTTTTATTTATTTACTTATTTTTACAGATATTATTCCCACCCATCACTATGTGAAAACTTTGAGTCCAAACCTATAGCTTTTCTCTGTTTGCCACTGGAAGTATTTGAGTAGTTCCAGAAGCAGAGAAATCTTTTAATTTGAAAAATTTAGAAATAATTGGGTGATGACCCTACTGAACTGGCACAATGCTTGAATTAGTAGAAATGTATTAGGCCTTTGAGTACACAGTGACTTTCAACTTCAAACTGAGTTTCAGGAAACCTCTGGCTTAGAAATAGAATTTGCCCATTACTGGTATAGATGTGTTTTCAAACAGTCTTAACTTAAAGTGCTTTACTACTGCTATCCTCCTTTGTAGCTAATTTGCTCAGCAAAGGCAATTTTGAGTAGAATTTATTTTAATTGTCATGGAATCTGCAGTGTTGGGTCTTACATTGTACAATTTGAGGGTTTTTCCTCATCTGTTCAATATATATTTCAAAGATTACTACATCCATGTGTAAAGCTTCTATAGATCTAATGTCTGCTTTAGTTACTGGCTCAAACTTTCCCCCGATTCCTTTTCCCATTTCCAGAATTTTGTTAAGATCAACACCTGCAGTATTTTCAGGGGTAAGATGAAAAGTGCTTAAACTCCTTGGGTTCAACTTTCTTGCATCCAAAATCAAAATTTGAGAGCCTGAAAGAAAACTGAAGTGCGGTGGGTCCTTTCCTTCCAGGAGAACGCTGTGAACGGAGAGCACCTGTGGCTGGAGACCAACGTCTCGGGAGACCTGTGCTACCTGGGCGAGGAGAACTGCCAAGTCCGATTTGCAGTGAGTGTGCTCCTCAGACCTCTGGGCTCTGACCTCACTGGGGGGCAGCTCCCAAATGGGGTCTGAAGACAGTGGGGTCACGGTGCTTGAATTTCCAAGGAGAGGCTTGAAAGAGCTCGTTCCTTGTTGACAGAGAGAGTGTATCAAGTTAAATTGGCTTCCAAAGAGTCAGTTTGAATGGTGTTAGGGCTTGACTCTGCATGCCACACCGTGGTTTTAATGTGCTACCTATGATGACACCCAGGGTTGGTTTTGGTTTGTGTGTTGGGTGGGAAGGAGGGAGGATGTGCGTGAAGGATTGTCTGCTTAAGTAGGTGTCTATGTGGGTGACAGGTGTATGTGTGGAGGAAGGGTCTCTGTGGGAGGGGTTATTCCTTTGCAGGGGAGTGTGTTTGCCAGTGGGCATGACTGGTGGGTGAAGGTGGGGATGGGCGGAAACACCTGTGTGGTGTGGGTGTAGGCTAGCAAATAATTCAGACTAAGTTCTGGAGGGTAAAATTCTAGAAACCATATAAGCAATCAACAGTCAACTACACTGGAATATCCTTGGCTTTTAAAAATTTACTTTGTGTCCCTGTTTAGAACAATCTGTTTAAATGTTAAATTCTCTTTATGCTCTGTGAAGAGAACATGGTTGCCAGGCAGTAAATTGTGAGGAACTAAAATTCTAGTGTTGAGAGAGCAAACTTAACATTTTTGTGTAGCTTAAAATTATGAGTCTGAAAACAGAGTAAGCAGAAATTGGAATAGTAAAGAAGAAAGAAATGTTCCTTCTTGGGAAATGGGCATTGTAATTGAAATAATAATTTTTTTCTTGTTATGTTTGTTTATCATGTGAAAGAAAGATTTGGGGCAAAGTGGACCTTGGAATGACAAGTGAATGTTTCTATTAATAACTAATGAGGAAGGAATTGAGTTTCCATCAAAGCTTATAGAAGAACATAGCCCCCAAGGAATTTTATCAGGCTGCCCGGGGTCACAAAGCTGGGAACCAAGACCTTTAAAATTACATTAGCTGTTTCGATGCCTAGTTTATAGGTTTTCCTCGGAAAACTTTATGGGAGTTTTGGAGGGCCAGGGTTTTTTGAGTGAAGTTGGAATTAGGTAAATGTCTAAGAAGATTCAGCAGTACAGCCTCTCAATTTAAAGTCAGGAAATCTGGATTTGGATCTCAGTGTTACCACTCATTGTGTGACATTGAGAACTTTTGATCTTTGGGCATTCTGTACCTTCTCGGTAGAAAAATGGAGTAAGATTAAGTTATTTTTAATTTTGCTTCCAATTCAGATATGTACTTAATTGTTTGCATTTCTTTTAATCTGGTTGTACATTCAGTCGATTTAAATATCATTTCAACTTTATGCATATGTATTTTTAATGAAAGCGTAATTGCATGGAGTTTGATTAAATTAACCAAAACCAAGAGAAGCTCAGCTATTTGGACTAAAATCCTATAAATAATGAATTAACATTATTATCTTAGTTAATTACATAAACACTGGTCGTGATAACATCAAATGGAAAAAACGAAAGCTAATCTTACTTGTGTATGTACTTCTGAAATATTATCTACTGCTATTGCTGCCAACTGATAGACTGTAATTAGTTATGGAGTTCTGTCTGATTTTCACATTCCTGCCTTTAATTCTTTCTTGTGGTCTTTTAGGGTCAGCCACATATTACCTCTCTTGGTAAATCTTGTTTCGGTAGCTAGCATTGCTGTTTACTGATTATAACTTGATCACTATTCCCTCTAGACCAGGGAAAACAACAAGGAAAATAAAAGATATTTTAGGTAGATGTAAGGAGTTAATAGAATTGTGAAAATTCCTAGTGTTCTGTTGAATCTTTCTCAAAATTTTCTTCCAAATCTTGGCTCTCTTAACTCACTTTACAAAGTGTCTTGACAATGAAGAGCTCTCATCTAAAAAATGTTGGTTAAATGAAGGAATAAATCAGTGAAGAAGCTGAAGACCTAAACTGTGTTTCCTCACTAGATGTTTCTAAAGGTTCAGTTTCTTCATCTATAAAGTGAGGAAAATGTTGTTTGGAGAATTTAGTTGACATAATGCATTAAAAGGACTTATTTGCCATAGTGACTGACATAATGAATTACAAGGGAAAAAAAGGACAGGAGCAGACAATCCACAAAAGAACTACCAAAGACAAATATATATATGAAAAATATAAACAAAGGCACCTAAATTAAAACAACTATGAAGAGTCAACATCATGTGCCTTAAATTAGTAAGGATTTGCAAAATAATAATACATACTGCTGGTTAGTTTAGGCCCAAATGGGTACTCTCATTGTTAGCTGGCAGGGTTGTGAACTGATATACCTCACAGTATGTAAGTAAAGCATTAAAAGTCTAGCTAGCTCTCTCTGCCCGTTTGTGGCAGCACATTTTGAGAGGGACATTGACAAGCATGAGAAGATGTAGAGGAGTGTGCTTACGTGGGTTTGCAGTAGGGAACTTTGTGGAAGGAAGAGTTCAATAATCTGGGTTGAAGCAGAGTAGAGAGAGCCTGGACCTCTTCCAGTGTTTGAAGAACTTGCCAGGAAGAAAAGAGAAGTAGGTGTCTTGCTCTTTGTTGTTAGGAAGACAGTACTCATTCTAACAGTGGCCCTCACACTCTGGTAAAAGAAACGTCATCTGGGGAACCTGTTAACAGTGTAGGTTATTATTTCTCTCTCTGCTCCAAATGCTGATTCACTAGGCCTGGAGTTGGACTTGAAAATCTGTGATTTCAGCAAACACCTCAATTAATTACAGAGCAGATGGTCCACAAAGTTGACTTTGAAAAACAGTGTATTATAAGAAAGAACTTCAACAATGAGAGCTGCCCAGTAAGGGAACAAGGTGCCCGAAGAGATGGGCTCAAAGGGGGGTGGAAGGGCATTTTGATACTGTGTGTGGCGGGGGGGGGGCGGGGGAGTGGGGCAGGTTACACATCTGCTTTGGGTAAGAGGTTAGACGAGAAGATCTCAAAGAGAGCCTCCAGTTTGAGTGTTTTATTTGCAGTTTTCTTAGACTTGAACAACAATTTTTTGTAATAAAAATGAGAGCATTATATTCTCATTTCTTTTAAAGAGCCACCGTTGAAGAAAGCTGACCTGTGAGATAGGGACCAAATTACCACAGCCAGAGGCTACCTGCAGTCTTCTTCTAAGCGAAGTGCAGGCAGAGTGCTCAGAGGAGGAGTGAACCCACCACTGCAGAGCGCCTCACTCTCTTTTCTCTATTGCAGCAAAGCAAATGTTACGGGAGAAGTTAAGAGAAGGGGGAAGTCAATGTGATTTGAGTAGCCGCCTCTGTCTACTCAGAGGTATCTTCATGGAAACAGAGACTGAGTATGGTTTTGGAAAACGGGTAAGATTTACGTAAGTGGAGTTGAGGAAGGAGAACATTTCAGGCAGGGAGAGGAACATGAGAGAACTCAGAGGCAGGAGACCACCATGAGACATGCATGAGCCCCCACAGGGCGTGTGTTAGGTAAGGATGGAAATAAGAACGGATGTGTGTGTGTGTGTGTGTGTGTGTGTTTGGTTTTCTGAACCATAACTTGGAGTGCATGTTATAAATGCCTGTGCTTATGAAGCGTGGCCTATAATACATTGTCTAAATCAAAACTACTTGCAGGTGAAAGTTACTGCTGCTGTAACATCAAGGGTCACCTGCATCAGGGACACTGTCCCCCTAACTTATGAGGACGTTGCCATAGTCTATTTCAAACCAAAGCTGTCCTGCAAATCCATGACCTGCTGCTGCCTGGTTGATATTTGGGGGCTTTAGTGGAGGGCATTGAAGGCAAGGCAGCGACAGGACAGGCCATGAAGACTGTTGAAGGATAGTTTGCGCCAAAGCCTTGGGGCTGAACCCGATGACCTTTAACATCCTTCCTCTTTTATGTTTCTGTAGTGGCAACATTCAATACAGTAGAATGTTTGTGAGCAGTTATTTAATGGGATTAAAGTTATTTTCAGATCAGTGACAGTACCCAAATTAGTAACTGTTTCTTTTTCTGGTCTAGAAAGGAGAAAGGGATGCAAAAAATAATGAAATTGGAACAGAAGGATCACTGTTTCCCAACATGACTATGGAGGGAAATTTAAATAAAATTCCAACTGGGGCAACTCCTGTTTGGTGATTTTATTTGGATGGACATTTGTTCATTCATTTGTTCTATTTAAGTGTTATAGGCTGAGTACCCATTATCAGAAACCTCAGTGTTGAGAGTGACAGTGAATTGTAAGCAACATCCTCACAGTTTCATGGGTAGGAATCATTCTCATGCTTGTTGATAAGATATACAAAGATGTTCATCCAATATTCCCAAAGAAACTCACGCCTCCCGAATAATCCCCAGAGCACATAACCAGCGCACAACTATTTTCACACTTAAGATACTTGCTTACACCATATGAGGATATACACTACCTTAGTCAGACCTGCCTAGATTCATGTAGACACAGACAGGCAACCTGGAGTAGCAAGGAAGTGGACTTTGTGTGGGACTGGCCTGGGTTTGAATCCTGTTGTTCCATCTATATACTGAGTGAACTTTGGACACATTGTTTCACCTTTCTTGCCTCCATTTCTAATTTAAAGTATTGTTAAGATCGACCTCAGTGGTTCTTATTTCTGGATGAGCATTGCAGTCACTTGAGAAACTTGATTTTTTAAAGGGTTGGTTCCCAGCCTGGAGCTACCACATCAGACTGTCTGGTGAGTGGCACTAGGAATGAGTGTGTTGAAAGAAACAAACTCTACAGATGATTCTGTGTGCTCTCACACGGGTGGGTAGAGGGCCTCTGGTCTTCATAAAGAGAGTGTCAGGACCAAAGCGGGTGGCCTGGTCCTCGCACCTGCTATGGTAACTGTTATAGGTTGTGTTGTGTAACCCAAAAACATATGCTATAGTCCTAACCCCAGGGACCTCGAAATGTAACCCTATTTAGAGATAGAGTGCTGCAGACGTAGTTAGTTAAGATGAGGTCATACTGGAGTAGGGTGGGTCCTTGATCCAATATGACAGGTGTCCTTATAAGGAGAGGAGAGGACATGCAGCAATACACATGCAGAGAGGAGGGCGTGAGGACAGGCAGAGATTGGAGTGATGCAGCTGGCAGCCACGGCCTGCCAAGGATTGCAGGCCCTCATCAGAGGCCAGGAGAGAGGCACGGGCAGATGCCCTCAGAGCCCTCAGAAGAGTGCCAACCCTGTTGACTCCTTGATTCCAGACTGAGCTTCCAGACCGTGAGAGGATACATTTCTGTTGTTCTAAGCCACCTTGTGTGTGGTACTTTGTGAGGGCAGATTCGGACGCACCTTCTATAACAGTGATGGCGAACTTATGACACGCGTGTCAGAGGTGACACACGAACTCATTTTTTTGGTTGATTTTTCTTTGTTAAATGGCATTTAAATATATAAAATAAATATCAAAAACATAAGTCTTTGTTTTACTATGTTTGCAAATATCAAAAAATTTCTATATGTGACACGGCACTAGAGTTAAGTTAGGGATTTTCAAAATGCTGGCACGCCAAGCTCAAAAGGTTCGCCATCACTGTTCTATAAGGTGGTGAGTTACCTTATCTGGCCATACAGATACCTGCACAAGGCTCACGGATGCATGCACAGAGGTACGTTTCGATTGGCTTGACTGAGGATTTTGGCTGAGAGGTACGTGGCTTTCTGGCTAAGTGAGCTGAGAGCTGTGGGGAAGAGAGTGGGCAGACAGGTGAGTGAGAGTGCATAGGTTGGGTAAGAGACAAAGGGAACTGTCAGACTCCAGAATGCACTTACCAGAAATCTCTTCTCTATTTTTAAATGTGCTTCTGCCACCTTTTTTGTGTGTGTGTGGGTGGGCTAATGGGTACTGCTTTACTTTTCTTTTTTAAGTATGTTTTTATTGATTTTAGAAAGAGAGGAAGGAAGAGGGAGAGAGAGAAAGAAATATCGACGAGAGAGAGAGAAATATTGATCGGCTGCCTCCTGCAAGCCCCTCAAGGAAGATTGAGCCCACAACCTGGGCATGTGCCCTGACCGGGAAGCAATCCAGCAACCTCTCGGTGAATGGGAAGATGCTCAATCAACTGAGTCACACCAGCCAGAGCTGCTTTTATGTCCTTATTGTTTTTTTCATGTGTTTTGCTTTCCTCTTTTCCTGGTGTGGGTAATGTTTGGCAAAAAATGGCCAACCCCACCTGTACTCTAAGGAATATTGCTTTCAGTGTAACAACCATAGTTTTGTTTCATAAATGAATGAATGGCTTTAGGGAGGCCATGTCACAGGTGAGAGGGGGAGTGGAGAGTGAGGAACCATGCAGATCTGGAGACAAATAGATCTGGATAAAACCCTAGCTCCCCCTGCTTCTCTGAAGCTCAGGTTCTTCTATAAAATGATGCTTCTCAGAATTGCTACAAGGGTTAATTTAGTTCACAAATGTTAATGTCCTCCTTCTTTCTCTCCCGTTGCTGCTTTCTTTCTTTTTTAAAAAATATATTTTATTGATTTTTTACAGAGAGGAAAGGGAGAGGGATAGAGAGTTAGAAACATCAATGAGAGAGAAACATCAATCAGCTGCCTCCTGCACATACCCCACTGGGGACGTGCCCACAACCAAGGTACATACCCTTGACCAGAATCAAACCCGGGACCCTTCAGTCCCTAGGCCGATGCTCTATCCACTGAGCCAAACCAGTCAGGGCCAGTTGCTGCTTTCAAAGCATTAGGTTGAATGGGCTAATTAGTAGTTTGGTTGGACTTGGTTTTAACAATGCCGTTTGTTTGGGATTGTCCTAACCCCAACACTGAGACTCTTAGAGATTCACCTGCTGCTGCGTGTAATATCTGTAGTCTCACTAGGTCATGGGTGGGACCAAATGAGTGTGACAAATCAAAGTGACCCATTCTAGACAGGAGCTCACAGGCCCTGTCTTCTTACTGGTGGGCCAGAAGCCTTATCATTGAATTTGGCATCACAGCATCTGCTCACAGGATGCTGGCCATGCCCCTGGGTCCTTGGAATAAACTTGTAAGAAGAGCACAGGGCAACCCTGGTTGGGTAGCTTGGTTCAAGCATTGTCCTGATACACCCAGGCTGCAGGTTCAATCTCTGGTCAGAGCACATTCAAGAATCAACCAATGAGAGCAGAAATAAGGACAACAAATGGATCCCCCCACCCCCACTTTTCTCTCTCAAAAATCAATCAATCAATAAAAATTTTAAAAAAGAAAAAGTAAAAAGGCACTACCTCCCTGCTGTAACTGAAGCTTTCCCTTGTTTTTAAAAACCAAAATCCTGAACCTGGTCACACCCTATTTCATCTCTGGAAGATGGGCATACTGGACAACATCCTGTGCAGATACTGTCTGGTGTGCATCTGTGTGCCGGGAGCACACAGGTGACAGGACCAGTGCCCAGCACACACTGCTGCGGCTTTATGCCCATGCACACATTTGGGGCTGACAGGTGTACACCACAGAGCGTGACACTAGGCTCTCCCTTCAGAATGCACTGAGACCACTGGTCGCCCCTCTGCTCAGACTGGCGGATTGATGATTCTGCACCCCCGGATGGTGGCTTGGCTGGAGGGATTGGGGGGTGCAGGTTATCAGAGGGAACCGTGAGTGTGGCAATAAAGCCAGGCAGCTTAGCCAGCTTTCTGAGTTGTTTGGGTGCCAGCCTTGAAGATGCCATCTCCAGGAGCCGCCAAGGCGGCGCTCTGCCAGAGGCCTCGCCCACCACGGGGACAGAGAGGAGCTGATGAGCTAAGATGACTCAGCGAGAGAACAGCCATCAACATAATAGTTTTGAAAAAGCATTTGCACAGCCAGACTCTGCTCCTGACCCCTAGTCATGGGATGTGAGTGGAGGGAGTGGGGTGTTCCTGTGGGTGAGTGATGTTGCCGTGTGTGTGGCCAGGTGGTCAGCATTTGCATGCAATCATTCAAGTGCACACTTAGAACTGTGTCTCTCATGTGGCAGGTCCTTGGTACATGCTAGGCACTGTTACAACTATTGTCAGTGTCATAACTGTAATTACTGGGCATAGCGTGCTAGCCATGGACTTGAGGAGAATATGCCAATTGTGTCTGCTTTATGCAATAGAGATAGTGATGGGACATGGAGCTTAGGGAGCTTTAGGGTTTTGTCACTCCTTCCTAGTGGCACCATTGGATCAATGGCACCATTGTCTGTTTGCACAGACATGTTATGGAGAGCATTAAACTCACATAAAAACAATATGGGGTATTGTTCATGAAAAGGGACATGGGATCAAATAAGTTTGGGAAACACTGAACACCTTTAATATGCAAATATGCATTATGAAGCTCTCAGAAGGGTGGTATGCAGGATTTCCTGCTTTTTTCTGAGGGGTGGTAAGGATCATTGAATCCATTATTTTCCCCATAGAACAGCGGTTCTCAACCTGTGGGTCGCGACCCCTTTGGGGGTTGAACGACCCTTTCATAGGGGTCGCCTAAGACCATCGGAAAACACATATATAATTACATTACGATTCATGATTCATAACAGTAGCAAAATTACAGTTATGAAGTAGTAACGAAAATAATTTTATGGTTGGGGGTCACCACAACATGAAAAACTGTATTAAAGGGTCGCAGCATTAGGAAGGTTGAGAACCACTGCCATAGAACATCTGTCAACATTTTGTGGGATGTCAGTATTCAGTGGAAAACTGAAATGCTCATACAGTGCAGTTTCCCTAGCACTTTCCAATGTTGATCAATAACAACCCTTTGGGTGGTCACTGGAGGCTATTTCCTTAAAGGTAAAGGAACGAAAAGTCAGAGATGCTTAATCCCCATCGAGCTTTGTAGTTTTTCTGTATCTTTGTGCAATTATTTTGCCTTTACTCTACACTTTCATTAGACTCTCTCTCTCTCTCTCTCTGATTTTATTCTTAGAGAAGAATTTTAGATCAAAGTTGTGCTTATTTGTACGTGGGTTGGGTATATGTTTGCGTGGAATAATCCTGTTATTTAATAAAAATCATTTGCACCTGATTCAGCGTAGAGTTTGCATATCACCTAGGCAATGCCCAGGTGTGCAGAAATGCTTTCCTTTCTAGTGCTCAGTTCTCCTCAGTGACAGGGACCCAGAGCCACAGAGTTGACCCCATATTCTTGATGCTCAAAGGCTCCAGTCTTGGCTAAAGCATTATTTGCATTAGTTGTTACCCAGAACCCCCTCTGGCCTCTGAGTTGACACTGCTTTTAAGAGCTTTTTATTGTTGCCTACCTCATGTACCAGGCAGATAGAAGGAAATGGAGAAGCCTGCTTTGATGTCTTCATTACAGCAGGTGTGTGGGATTTGGAATCAAATGACCTGGCTTTGACTCTAGGTTCTGAGATTTTTCTAGTTGTGTGACAATAGCCACGGTTTTAACCTCTTTCAGCTTCAGTTTCACATCTATAAAATGTGAAATTATGTGGGTAATACCTGCTTCTATGGATGTTGTGAAACTAGAGTGAGATATGCATATGTAGCAATTAACAGTGTGGCAAGTCACAGACACTCAACAAAAAGTAGTTACTATAGTTATTTCTTCCTTCAGTGAAAGTGGTTCCAATGGATTGTCAGAAACTGAAACCGAAAAGGCAATGTCAGACTATTAACTTTGGAGGCCTTAGTCATCACCCCTCTCACTGAATAAAAGAGGCGCTGGATCCTGTGGGGGTGTAACAACTAGCCCAGCTGCCAGGCTACCCTGGACTCTGTGCCCCTTCTCCATTCTCTTGATCCTCTTATACCACATATTATTTTCTATTATCTAAAAGCAACATCACTCACTGTCTGTCTTCGCCACTAGAACAAGCTGCATTTAGCTCATGGACTTTGCCTGTCTTGTACTCTCCTGGATCCTCAGCACTGAGAAAAGTGACTGCCATTTTTCACGGAATGAACGAATGAGTTCACTGATAGGATTGTTCAGAGAGATACACATACACACACACAGACACCTGTCACCAGATTAATCCTGCCACTTAAGTACCATTATGCTTGAATTCCTGACTTATTTTTAAGGCTCTTCACAGGGAGGTTCAACACTAATTACTAGCAGGCTACTGTGGAGTTCTAACTCCTGTTTAGCCCATGTGATGCCTACTGAGCCCTATTGGATTCTTTTCGAGGTAGACAGCTGTTTTCCACTCTTGGCACAGGTGGTCATGGTATGGTTGTCATTAGTCCGTTCCCATGGGGCTCTCAGGAGAATAGATTTTTCCAAAGCAATAATGTCAACTATGTTCATCTGTCTTCATCAGTTTTGTTCTCTTAATCTATCACTCATAAAGAAAATGAAAGGGAAGTAGTAATTAGATAGAAAGAGATGGCTTTGCATCAGCAAGACCCAAGTTCCACTCCTAGTGAGTCTATCTTGGGAAAGTTGCTCGATCTCATTAGGTCTCAGGCCCACAGCTGTGAAAAAGGTGAATGGCACCCATCTTGCATGGTTGAGGTGAGCTGTGCTGATAGTGCACATAATGTGTAAATCCTTCTGCCAACCTCCTGGTAAATATTCTGTGGTCATCATGTCTTTGGAAAAAAATGGTGGGCAATGTGTGTATGTGAGTGAAAACCACACTGCCACTTGGAGATATAGTGTTGGGGGAACTGTGACTGAAATGCTGGTCTTCCTGGGATAGATCGATCGGAGGCTTTGTCTTCATTGTGTCACCAGTAGCTTGGGATGTAGGAAATGGCAATGAAAAGGTAGATAATTTACCACGGCTTACTGTGGTTTATGTAGATATAGTGTTCCAGATTAAAACAAATGCCTATAGATATTGTTTAGAAATCTTAAGCTGTGATCTTGAAAAAACAATTCCATCAGTTTCCACAAAGCAAACTGATAATGAGAACCTTTTAGGACTCACACTGCAAGTAAGAGGGTGTATGTGATCTATTACATCAGCAATGACTAAAAGGCAAACTTTGGCATGTCTAGTTTATATTAAGCCTCAGATCTCTGCTGTGCCCTCTGTATCCCACCTTAGAAGTAGAGAGAGCCATTAAGACAGCATTGAGACAGTATTTCCTGTTGTCCTCATGGTGACTTCTGTAACATGTCCAGCCCATCCACATTCATATCCATCTGCCTGAAATTTGTGAGTACACTTGTGTCTGTGTGTGTAGGATGCTACTTGTGTGAATGTCTACTTATAAGTGTTTGTATACTTGTAATTGTGTTTACATACAATCATACAGAAAAACTTCAATTAATCTACTACAAGATGCATGGCAACTCTGATGGGAGATATCTTTGAAGAGAGTATAAAAATTGAATGGGGTGCAGCCACAAAAGCAGCTGTAAAGAACCAAAGATAGGAAGGTAGCCCATGATAAAGTTAGAGAGCTATTGACTGGTCATATGAGCTGGCACCAAGGCTGGGCAGCACAGAGGGGAAAAAATGAGAATTAAAAACACACAGAGAGAAAAGATAAGGAGAAGAAAATACAAAGCAGAGACAAGAGAAGAGAGCGACAAAGTACAGAGACAAGATAATAATTATGGAAGTATGAGGTGTCCTTGGGTAAAATGAGAACCAGGAATGGGAAATAGAATTGGGGATTTTCGAATATTTCTTTGAGTTCATTAAGCTGAAATCCCTTTTTAATGCTTCATATCCAGGAAGTCCCAAGCAGTGTAGCAATCTTGGGCCAGTCAATGCCAGGGCATGCTAAGCAATACACAGCCCAGCTCTGAGAGCAGCAGTGGGCTGGTAGCTTTCCATTAAACTGTGCCAGCCATACAACTGATCAGGCAATCACCATACTTCTCATAAGTAACAACTGCAATACATATTTGCTTCATACATCAATAACTGGATGAATTTTATATCCATTTACAAAAGATAGTAGCGGTGTGCATTAGTTATCCAATCGAGTTCCATGTAGATGTCTAACATTCACGTGTAGATTTCTATTGAAGCCCATCAGAGAATTCTTGTATCTTCTTCTCATTAAAAAAAATAATAATAAATTCACCAACATAAGCTACTTTAAAATTACTGTTACAGAGAATGATTTGGTACAGATTTTTAGAGAAACTATTAAGACATATGTACTTTTTTCTCCCCTTAAAATGAATCCTCTGCCATTCATACTTTTTTTTAAATCCTAATTTAATGGAACAACACAATGAGGTACCATTCTTTATAACCAGCCACCAACTTTACTAGAATCCAGTAGCTTTGAATTAACGCTGGTTCTAGCAATTTGGTTCTTGCCAAATTGGTCCTCATGTGAGTGCTGACTGGCTGATTTTCAGGCAAAGGGGAGGTTTTCCTGTGTCTTTGGGGTTCTCGTAGTCAGCTCACATAGTCCTTTCCCTTCTCTTTGCTATCTGCAGTAAGATTTTGTTTTTTTTGTCTCTTCAAATGGAAGACATAAACTACGCTGGCTGCCAGGGAAATAGAAAGCTTTTCTTCACATCCAAACAAGGACAAGAATGAACTTTTCTTATTTCTCTTGGTGTCTTTCAAGAAACTGTAGAATTGACTCTCTGGGCCTTAGCTCAGGTGGGTCCTGCTTACCCTCTAGATTTACAGACACACTGGAGGTGACTCAGGGGAGGCAACTCTGCAAACACAACACTCCCTATGCATATTGCTCCCGGTAATGTGTTCCTTAGAACAGAACAAAACATGGTGTTTGAAGAGCAACTTAAGTGAGTTTTATTGTAGTACTTAGAGGCAATCCCAACCATAACACAGCAAGAGATGGGCAGTCAGCCAATGCCCACAGCAGCAAGCTGACCAAGGTGTGAGAGCGTGGCCATCCATGGCTATCGGTTATTCCACTGAAGGACATAAGGCCCAGGTATGAGAAATCTGTGCTACCCTCGGGGGAAGCATGCATGACTAGAAAGAACGGTCTGCCCAATCAGTTAATCACTTACATCTCTGTCTTCTTTTCTCTTCCATTCTTGTCACTCCAATTCAGGCCCTAATTATCACTGTGGACTCTCATTACTTATTCTCTTTCAGAAAATATCCAACGTCTTATGACCTGCAAGACCGTGTATGTAGGATCTGGCCTGCCATTATTGTCTGGCCTCATCTCCACTGAGTTTACTCCACTCCTGCAACCCCTGCCCCTTCGTCACTCATCAAACCTCCCAAGGTCCTCAGGCCTCTGGGCTTTGCACTTGCTGTTCTATTTGCTAGGAATGCTCCCCCCACCCCTCACCCCCCAGACATCTCCATGGCAAAGCCCCCCACTTCCTTCTGGTGTTTCCCAACATGTATCTTCTCAGTGAAACCTTTCCTGGCCAACCTACCTACAACTTCAATTCTCCTCTACTCCCGATTCTATTTCCTATTCCCCATTCTCTCCTTAATTTTTCTCTTTAACATTTGTTACTATTAATATGTAGATACTATTTTGATTTATCTTGTTTATTGTCTGTCTATTCTAAGAGAATGTAACTTCCATGAGGTAAAAAAACAATTTAAGAATGTTTTGTTCATTGCCGTATCCCCAATGCCTGGGATAGTGCCTGGTGCCTAGTAGATACTAAGTATTTTTTGGTTGACTGAATTAATAAATTACTCATCTCATTTTCTCTTATCTGTTGCCTTCCTTTTTTTCAGATAATCTAGTGCTACATACTGCCCCAAGATTAAATTATTATTTTTGGCTACATAAAACTCACAAACTCTATTAGTGCCCCATTGCCTATTAGGTTAAATTTTCTATTTCTCAGCCTAGACTTCAGGACTTAAACAATCTTTTTTCCTATCCACCTTTCTAGCCTAATCTGCACCACTCAATCAGGACTTCTGTTTGGGAAGCTGGCTTCCTTGCTGGCCCCAGCTCTGTCCAGCATGTTTCTTCCCTCCTCCACTATTATTACTCAAATAAATGTTTCAATCTAATGAGTTTATAAGCATAAGTGGAAGCAGCGAGAATAGAATTTCTGTTCTTATCTCTATCCAGTTATGTAAGGGGTCAGCCTTCTGAAAAATAGCCTTCCCATTGGGTATTTCTGTGACTCCCCTAAAGATACCTCATTTGTGCTCACAAAATCAGTGGTTCAGCTATAAGCACCATGAATTTTCTGCCTTAATTTTTCTTTAATGTTTGTAAAGGTCTTTCATCCCTTAAACACTTTTAGGGTGGCTCCTTATCTCTTCTTTGGGGATTGCCTACGTGAGAATGCCTGTGTCCTACTATGGGTTTTGCTTCATAATTCCAAAGCCACCAGTTCTTCAGACTAGAGCTGGATTGGGGGCTGATGTGGGGAGAAAGCCCTTCTCTGCAAACCACTTTTCCTTTCCGTTATCTCTCCCATCCTCTCTCCCTCCCTTCTTCCCTATCTCTTTCCCTCCCTTCCTCCCTCCTCTCTGTCAGAACATCTGTTGAGCTTCCGTAATGGTCAAGCATGTCCTTAGTGTTGGATTATAGCCATATGGAAACATGCAGGGGAATCTCCATCTTCTTGGAAGTCTACGGTGAGCCTCTCAGGTAGAGTCTGCTGTGCCATTTCTCTTGCAGACCTTGATGACACAGCTCCTCTGGCTTCTTAACAGCCAGTGTTCCCACTCTTCACACCTGTGGACACCCAACTCTACCTGATCCCCCAACTGACACACACATGGAAGCTTCCACACTCATCCATCAAACCTGGTGCCCAACATCTCATGCAAATGGACACCTGTGAGTCTGGTGACTGTGCCCCGTTGGACATGCCAACCAAGTCTCAGTGCCTTTTAGGAAACATCGCTGCCCACTATGTAATGAGACTTTAGATCTTCTCTCTGCTGGAGGGATCCTCAATTTTTCAAATGTATGTAAAGTTTAAAGCCCAAGTAAAAAATGTGCTTTCTTTGTTGGGTCTTTTTTTACTGATTCAGCTTCTGAGGTTTTACCCTCCTATAAATTATAGCACCTGCTGTCTGAGCTGTTCATTTAGCACATAGCCACGTGGGACCGTCTTCTATTAATGACCTTATCTTTTGAGTCCTTCTTGTCTCCTCACGTGGCTTACTAGGAAGGACAGAAGTTTCTTCCTTTTTATTTCCTGTACAGCACTTAGCATTGCTTTATACACATAGCGATGGTTAACATTATTTATTGAATAAATGTCCAGAATGTGCTTTGGAAAGGTCAGTGGTTAACAAGCTGTTGCAGCAACATGGAAAATTCCCTTGAGTAGGAGACCTCAGACGATCATGTTTCCAGGTTATAGCACATGCAGACTGAGGCATATTGTACAATTGAGTATTGCATGAGTGTTTTTATGCACTAGTTTACATGAGTCCCCCTTCCAGCCTTCTTCTTTTTTTAAAAAAAAAATGTATTTTTATTGATTTCCGAGAGGAAGGGAGAAGGAGAGAGAGATAGAAACATCAATGATGAGAGAGAATCATTGATGGACTGCCTCCTGCATGCCCCCTACCGGGGATTGAGCCCACAACTGGGCGTGTGCTCTTAATTGGAATCGAACCTGGGGCCCTTCAGTCCGCAGGCTGACACTCTATCCATTGAGCCAAACCAGCCAGGCCCAGCCTTCTTTAGTTCCTGCTCCTTGTTCTTTTGAATATTCTGAGGTTCTTTGGGCATCATTTAGTATGTGTTTTGCCAATGGTGAGGGGCCATGTCAAAGGGATTCAACCCTCACCCAGCTCTTGTCTGTCCAGAGGACACATGGCACCTTGACAAAGGAAGAACTATTCTCCATGGGCCAACAGTAGTCTGGCTGCGGGTTGGGGCCTTTTAACACAGAGCAAGGTCTCCCTGTGGTAGACCCTCTGCAGAGATCTCCGGCAGTACCTTGGACCACAGACTTCCTGGACATGGGGCACTTCTGCTCCTTGTCTGGGATCATGAAATCCCATTGTCACAGAGAGACTTACTGATGTAATGAGGAGCCATAATAGGGGTGTGCTGGAACTTCAATTAGCCACCCTCCTAGTTTGTCTGAAATGTCCTGTATTCTGCTTGGGGAAAAGAAAAGGCAGCATGAGTGAGAATGGGGGCTGTTCTTCAGCCCTGAAATCACATTAATTGAACTTCCAGATAATGTCATTCTTCATTTTTCCTAATACCAATTTACAGATTGTATCCCAGGCTCCCCAGAGAAGCAGAACTTGCCAAGTATGCTTGTCATTTCTCCTAATTGGGTGTTTAAATTAATCAGAGGACTCTTGTTTTCATTTACCTTGGATTATACAGCAGCAACATTCTGGTACATGTTGCTCCTAGAGGCAATCCCATTGAAAGGGCAACAAATTTCTGACATTCTAAAACAGGGGTGGGGAACCTTTTTTTTGCCAAGGTCCATTGGATATTTATAACATCATTCTAGGGCCATACAAAATTATCAACTTAAAAATTAACCCGCTATATTTGGTCAAACATTTAATTAACTCTTCACTGGCATTGAGCTAGACCAGTGGTCGGCAAACTGCGGCTCGCGAGCCACATGCGGCTCTTTGGGCCCTTGAGTGTGGCTCTTCCACAAAATACCACATGCAGGCGCGCATGAATAGTGCGATTGAAACTTCGTGGCCCATGTGCAGAAGTCGGTATTTTGTGGAAGAGCCACACTCAAGGGGCTAAAGAGCTGCATGTGGCTCGTGAGCCGCAGTTTGTCGACCACTGGGCTAGACATTCCCCACCCTGCTCTAAAGGCTTAGGAAGCTTCCTCTCCTCTACTTTCCTGAGCATTTCATTTGCTGCACCCTTGGAGAGAAAAAAGATACCCTTGTCTGTGCCCCGCTGTCCATCATCTCTACTGCTCCCACCAAAGTGGCCCCGTAGACTGAGCTTTGTGTTCATAAGGGAGTAAGAAGAGAGAATAACATTCTTGTCACCTCACTTGCTATTTCCCCTTTGCCTGATCTCAAACCCTCCCTTTGATCAGTTTTATTCCTGAATATGAGACCTTCTGATCAGGGAAAGGTAAGGGGCTGAGAAATCACTGAGGAGCAGACAGTTTGGTAGAAGCTTGACTTAGTAAATCTATCGCACCAGCCTCATCTACCCTTCTGTTTCCCTGCTTTCACCACCCACTGGCCCTTCTGATCTTTCCTCAGAGTGCCTTCTCCACATCTTCCCCCAATTCCAGTTTGATTGAGTTCCTGCCTAAAGCCTCTGGCCATTCATTTTCTATCACTGTGGTCTCATCATAGGGGTAGGACTAATGGAAGATTTACTCCTTGCATTAGTTCTGGGAGCTCCAAGTTTGGAAATTCTGCCTGGAGTGAGATGCTGCAAGCCCCAAACTTGGTTCTGCCAGCAGCAGGCTCTGGCCTCTGAGCTCTCCTGAGACTGGGAAACTAAGAAAGGGTTGCCATGCTGGCTCGGAGGGCTAAGTATTTCCTCCTATTTCTCCACTTTTGATCTCTGGTGATTAACTCTGTGGAGGTGTGGAGGTGTGCCTGCCTTGTACATGCTTCTTGGGGTCAAACTTCAGACTATTAGGGATGACAATCAACATCAGTTACCCTGGGCAGCAAGGAGACCCAAATACTTTCACAAATCATAGGTTTATGAATCTAGGTTTCCCTTCTTCTCCTCTCCTCCCTCCTTTATCTTTTTCTTTCTAACAAACAAACCACATTAACTACCATCGGATACTCATTGCTACTTAGCAAAAATCACATATCTTGTTCAAACAAAGAAAAAATAGCTTTTTTGGTGGTACGTTTGGATCAGTGACTTGTGACCAAAGGAAGTGGGTGGGTGAGAGAGGATTAGACAGTAAACTCTTTATCAGCGACAGTTATCTACTTTCTACCACTGCTTGCCTCTGATCCTTTTGGCCCCAGCCCCAGCCATCTAAGGCTGTGACAGTCCTACTCCCGTGCTGGATATGAGCTGAAGGTTGGCGAGGAACTGTCATTGCTTTGAAACCAGCGATGACCACAGCGTGGGAAACGTGTAGGACCAAGTCAAAACTTGAATGTTCTCTCTTACAAACACTGCAAGGTCTGCTAGTTAGTTTGCCCACCATCCTAAAGCATGGCATATCACTCCATTATTATTTAGGTAAAGATTGGTCATGATGTGATAGGATATGATCTATATTACATCCTATATTGGTAGTTATCACAGAAGTGCCCTCCCCCATGATTACAAACTAATGGATTTCCTTTGACAAAATCAGGAAACCCTTAGAAAGGCACTCAGGTTACTTTACTTGATATGTAAAGCACTGAGCCTAATTGGTCTTTAAATTCATCAGTGAGAGTAAATTATTAAATTTTTATAATTTTAATTTTTAAGCATTTTTGGGTCCCAGGCCATATTTATTGTTTAAATTATGTTTTTGTGCTAAGTTCTATAACAACTAAGCCCCAATATGAAGGATAACAACCAACCTGCTGAATTAATTTTAAAGACTTTTCTTGATATATCACTTTTCATAGTGAAGGAAGGGTTGGCTGAAATGAGAGCTTTCTATGAAAAAGTGAGTGCTTGCAGTATTTAGAATGTCTTGATTCCTGTATTTTATCTTTTTATTTAGTTTTAATCTTGCAACTAAAAATTATAACATAACCAAACACAAAAATTCTATATGTTTTGAGCAATTTCTGCCTGGAAGCTTATTATACAGCTACTTTGAATGACTTTGATCAGCTGAAATACAGTCATAAACCAGGAAAGGAAGTCAACAGTTAAGACTTCTGATTCACCAGAGGAACTAAATTCAATTGAGGAACTAAAATCCATACTTTTTATTAAGTGGGAGAAAAACCTAAGACCTTAACTCAGAATGTATTTACTTAATTTTGCATATGATTATACACCTTAGTTATCTGTTTCTCAGGTTATAAACTGTTTATAAAATGCCAGTTAGGAATTTGAGGGCAGCCAAAGGCGGTCACAGCAACATTGAAAGGATATCGAGTCTGATAAAAGGACAGGAAAGAGAAAAATGACCATTGCAGTAAAATGCATTAGTGTTTATGGAGAAAAATTCAGATGATGGACTATTTATTCTGCCTTAAAGGTCACAGATGTACATAATATATTTTATGAGGTTTTTTTGTTTTTTTTTTTTAAATTCAGTATTGTTTAAATACAATTAGTTTTACAACTTAAGGCACTTTACCTCATATGTTGTCATCTGTAGAACATTGCACTTGAGTTGTTCCATAAGAATGATATTAGTGTATTTACTAATCTATATACATAAAAGCCTAAGTGACCGGATGGTAGCTATGACATGCACTGACCAGGGGGCAGTGTGCTCCCACAGCGGGAGTGCTCTCAGCTGACAGGTGCCAGACACTGGGCTGACAGCTGGCGAGCGCAGCTGCAACTGTGCGAGCCTCTCCTGTGGACACTTCCCCTAAGTCCCTGGCAGGCGCAGAGCCCAGCCTGGGCTAGGGCTCCTCCCCGGCCTGGGGCACTACATGCTGTGCGGGATCAATGCAGACAGTGGGCTGGAGCCCTATGAGCTGGCGGGTAAGGCCGGGCTGTGATGGTGCGGAGGTCCACTGATCCCCGCAGGCCAGGCCGTGGGACCCCCTCTAGTACACTAATAAGTGGGCAGATAATAGTTAACACAGCAGTTTTCAAACTCTTCCAGCCCAGATCCATAATTCACAATTTCTGGATAGGAAGCTCGATATTGGACACAGGCAAGGAAGAGATGTCCGGGTTTCAGTGGATGCCAGTGGGTCCTGAGCCTGCTCCGTGCTCTTCCCACCATCCTCAGTGACTCTGTAGGAGCCTCACCAAGTCCCTGGAGCTCCAGAGAACGTAATGCCGAGCACAAGGTCAGGCACAGAGCTAGAGCAGGGCAGGAGTGATTGGTGAGGAAGGAGGCTTTTCAGGCATCCTTAAATCACAGCCCATCACTGGTGGCCTACTGTGCTGTCCGCAGTGTAATCTACCAGGGGTGTTGTGGCTGATGAGTAGACTGGAGTCAATTCTAGTTTGCTTAGCATCACTGTCACTCTGATTAGCAATGTGACTCCAGTACCCCATGCATTTGCTGCAGGTGGTGCTGCGGCAGCAGTCCGCACCAAGAGAGCCAGAGGAAACAGGAGAGCAACAGTCATTTCCTTATGGGCACTCCACTCATGAAAATTTGCAAACTAGAATTTTATTATTGTTGCTGTGAATGTTGCTGCTACTGCTGTTACAACTGCTGTTGCTGCTAGTACTGCTATTATTACTAATACTATTACTACTACTTCTTGTTCTTCTTCCCCCTACCCCCTTTCTTTTTAGTGGCAGAGCCCAGACACTTTTCAGTAGTGTAGCTAGATGCTTGAGTGTTTCTTGTCTTCTGTTATTAGCAAAATCAATTGATGGTCAAACTGATTTAACATTGACAACTACCTACCTTCTTTTCTCGGGGAGGAGAAGGCCAGGAGAAATTACTGCACCACAAGCAGGTTAACTAAACCTCCGTCAGCGGGGTGCAGACTGTGGACTGGGAGTTTAGTCGCTGCAGTACAGCAGTGTTCCGGGTCCTTGGTTGGTGGCTGATGACACTGTGGATGGCCTGTGTTCCATGAGAAGCGCCACCAGGGAGGCAGGAGGCTACAGTTTCTTTTCTGAGACTGCCCCCTTCCAAGGTGGTTGTTTGGGCCTCTCCTTGGCAGGAGCTCTCTGTTCCTTCTCTCTCCCTGCCACAGGTGGCGCCAAAATAATACCTCAACCAACCGGGAAGCCACACATCAGAAGTGGGGAGGTGGTGGCAACCTACACTAGCACCGCCCTTAAGGGTGGGGAGCAGGGCCTTTCTCACTGGGAAGCATTGATAGACTATTTCACAGACGGGCTTTGTTACAATAAGTTCCTTTCGGTCCCCAAACCCCAGAATCATTTATGCAGAGCCGCCTTCTCATCTGTGCTCTGGAAAGAGGCCTGAGCATTCCTAGCTTAGACTTTACATGGCACTGGCAGGAGTAAATCCGGATTCTACCCATTTCTCTCTCTCTCTGCTGCCTTTTTTTTTTTTTATTGTTTAGAGAAAAGATATACCTCAACAAGTATTTTTATTGCAAATTTAAACTGGTATTGACTGTCAGGTCAAATTGTGTAATGCTTATAAGCAGGAGCTCTGGAGTCAAGACTACCTGGCTCTGTGGACCCAAACTGTGTGCCCCTGGGCATATCACTTATGGTGTCTCAGTGTTCTCGTCTGTAAAATGGGACTAAGAACAGTACCTAGTCCTTAGGGTTGTGAGGATTAAATGAGTTACTAATTGTGAAGTGCTTACAAGAGCCCATGGCAGATAGTAAGTATTAAATCCATGTAAGCTGCTGTTACTGTTATTATAACTATTATTGTTATTATTATTGTGTGTAAAAGTTAGACTTATCTCCTTGCTTTCCTGAAGATTTGGGCAGAAACCCAAGTAGCTTAGTATAAATTCGTGCCTAGAATAGAAGCCTAAATTGATTGACCTCTTGAAATGCAGTCTCTTTGGCAGCAGGGAAAGAATGCTTGGTTTGAAATTACACCTATTTTAAATGTTGGTTGGTCTTGCCCCCTATCTACTAGAGTAAAAATGTAAGGCAATAAAAGAAGGATAATAATGTGTACATTTTTAGGTTATGAAATTTAGAATAAAGAGCTTGGTTTATATTATATACTCAATATATAGCAGCTAGTATAATTATTATGCTTTAAAGGGAAAATCTAGACCACCCTAAGTCATGGGGATATGGAGCTACTTGGTGGATCCAAGCATTGTTGATGAAGTTAGCCATATTATTGAATGATTACAGTGGAAATTTAAATTTCACCTTATATTGGTTAGTAATATAAACAATTGCAATGTTTGCTTTATTTGCATATACTCTCTTTAGAACAGAATGCTAACATTTCTTTTTGTATTTTGAATTGAATGTTGTAGAAATCTGCCCTCAGGAGGAAGTGTGCAGTCTGTAAAATCGTGGTCCACACCGCCTGCATCGAACAACTAGAAAAGGTGAGACAGCGCCACCTGCTGCAAATTCTGATACCTTGCAAGTGTTGGGACTTCGGAGACCAGGTGTCAATTTTTTTCCAACTTCTTGAAAACAACCCCCTTTTAGGAAACTGGAAGTCCAGCATTTTTACCAGATTAAAAATGGAAAGATAGTGCTTAAGGTTCGTTCTCTCTGTTGTTTTCTGAAGTATAATTTGATATCATTTTATGTTGACTCGGGAGAAGGAACGATAAGGTGAGAGAAAAGCCTGGTAGGCATGATATTCTTCACAACAGCAAGCATTGTTAGTCACCCATAGAACCTCCCACAAGATGTTTTCTCTTAAAGAAAAAAAAATCCATAAGCTCTTCAATGTTTACATATGTCTGACCTCTGTGAGTTTATATCTTCCTATAAAGTGCCGGCAAGGGAGAGAACCAAGCCAGAAAGCAATTCTGAGTTCCTTGCTTCAAGTGAGCATTGCCCCTACTCACAGGTTCATATGTGGGAGGGGCTGGAAGTGGCATCCAGAATCAGTGGAGTCTGCATAGTCCATTTATCTGTCATCTGGGGGGAGGGAGAGGCCCCAATAGAGAGCTGTCTGCTGGTCTGCTGTCCTCTCCCCTCTCGTGCCTCCTTCTCCATTTCCGCGTGTGAGTCTCTGCACTATATATGTTCTTGAGCTGCCATGGGTAAATGTGTTGAATTATTTTAATCTGCTGTGACATTCATTGAGCTTTAAAGACACATTGCCAATTGTTTCCAACTGATATTTTGTGGGAATGACTACTAAATATTTTATCTCATGTCCCAACTCTTCTCCTCTTTCATTTCTACACCTCTTTCATCTTACCTTGTAGCTAAAGATGTAAATGACCAGGAAACCTCCCCGTCTAATACTGAATATTTCAATAAATACTATTTTTTTTGGTGTGTGTTAATCATCATTATCATATTAAAAATTTACCAAGTTTATATTTTCTTACTTTTAAAATCTGAAATGCAGATGAATGATTTCAGCTGCCTTATATTTTCCCCATGACTCTTCATTATCTACGTTTTAAAGATTTGTTGATTTCATCAGTGAGAATGAAGAGGCATGGATTGGAGGTATAGAATCACTTGGGATTTCTGTAGATTATGTAAGGTGATTATTTCAAAAGACTAAGAATAGTGTTAAACTTTGTTCTTCATTCTTTGGAGGGCTTGTTTTGTAGTCTCAATATCTGTCACATGTTGGTTTATTCAGGTAACTCATTCCAATATGATGCCTATCCCTAATATAATACACTTCTCTTTTTATATGGCAGATTAATTTCAGATGTAAACCAACATTTCGAGAAGGGGGCTCCAGATCACCAAGAGAAGTGAGTATTTCAGAGTTCTTCTTCAAATACCAGTCCTAATTTCCCATTGATTAACTGGACTTACAGATATTCGCCAGGTATTAAAAATAAAGTGTATCGTCAGGCTGGTGTTGCTCAGTGGTTGGGCTTGACCCAGGAACCAGGAGGTCATGGTTTGATTCCCTGTCAGGGCACGTGCCAAGGTTGTGGGCTCAATCCCCAGTAGGGGGTATGCAGGAGGCAGTTGATCAATGATGTTTCTCTCTTATCAATGTTTCTATCTCTCTTTCCCTCTCCCTTCTTCTCTCTCTAAAAATCAATAAAAAAATACTTAAAAAATTAAAACAAAAATTGTATCTCCCTTCATTTTACATCAGTTTTTTATTGATACATCAACAAATACAGTGAATAAAAATCCCCAGGTTTCTTCTCACAGAATGTGCAGAGAGCTAAAGTCTTACTGAATGCACCTGAGAGTAGGGGAGGGCGCAGTGATGGAATTGAAAAGGTAAGAAAGCAATGGCATTTTATTGTCTTTAGGTCCATTTTAATTTGATTTTTCAATTTTGAATGGGTAGAAGCTCCTTGGGGGCAGTATAGCTACTGAT
The DNA here is from genome assembly GCF_028538775.1 of Myotis yumanensis. Taxonomy (NCBI): domain Eukaryota; kingdom Metazoa; phylum Chordata; class Mammalia; order Chiroptera; family Vespertilionidae; genus Myotis; species Myotis yumanensis. The sequence continues at coordinate 29,609,327 of NW_027223760.1, read as the reverse complement.
AATTCCTATAAACAATGGAATCAGACTGTTTAGATTCAGAATCAGCCTTGATGCTATGTGATTTTGGACATCTCATCTAATCTTTCAAAATCTCAGTGTTTTCATCTGTTAAATGAATAAGTAGATAGATGGATCAATAGAGAGATAAATAGGGAGATATAGATAGATAGATAGATAGATAGATAGATGATAGATAGATAGATAGATAGATAGATAGATAGATAGACAGATAGATGTATGGATAGATGATAGAGAATAGATTGATAGGAAGTCAGACAGATGGATGGATAAATGGATAGATAAATAGATGATAGGTAGATGGCTAAATAGATAGGGAGATAGGTGAAAGATAGATAGGGAGGGAGGGAGGGAGGGAGGAAGGGAGGAAGGAAGGAAGGAAGGAAGGAAGGAAGGAAGGAAGGAAGGAAGGAAGGAAGGAAGGAAGGAAGGAAGGAAGAAAGAAAGGACGGTCTACATCCAGGGCTCAGTCCCTGACCTTTCAGTCTGGTAACAGTCTGGAGACAGACAGGTAAAGGAAATTATAGAGAAGAGCAGTACTGCATGTTAGCAGTAAGCAGAAGTGAGGACAGGATGAGAGCTACACTCAGATATATTTGTTCAGCTTTTATTTAGAGGCAATGGAGCAGTGTATGTAGTTAGAGAAGACAAGAATGTTGGTGGAGGCAGTTAGCCTTCCCGTGTTATCTGGGATAGTGTAGCTCCAGGCTATGGGTCATACATAGGGTGAGGAAAGTCTACGGAAAATGATGGATTGTGCCACCCACGTGCACTGTAGCATTGGCCAGGAGGTAACTTGATGACAACTCAAACGAAAGATAAATTGCATAGAATGAAAGGATAGTAGAAGGCATAGGTGTATGTTTTTAAGGTAGAGTTTATGAATTAACTGGTTTATTCTGTCTTTATGCCTAGAATTCATAAACACTACCTTAAAAACCAGGGATTCATATTTACCTTTAGCTCTCTGTTCTTTAATCTCTCTCTTTTTTTCTGCATAGACAATTGTTATTGTATGTGCAGTTTTCTAATGCATGTATTTTTTGTATGTTTGTTTTTAGTTTTTACTAACTGTGTCCCTTCTCTTCTGCGAAGTCAGATCTCTATGAGTGTTTTGGAAACCTTCTCTCATCTTAGCAAGGACTTGATGTTTATTCCTTTCCTACATTTTCACCCCTTCTTCCAGATTATTTTTATCTGCATAAACATGCTCTAATAAACCCCATTTCATTAAAACCAATGAAAATATTCCTTAACCACCAACTGTATCCACAACTCTGATTCTCAGTTTTGTGTTCACGGCTAACTTCCAGAAAGTGTGTTATACATAAACAGTATGTCCCCCTCCTAGTCATTTTAACCTGTTCTGATCTGGTTTTCACTCTGTGCATTCACTGAAATTGTTCTTTGAATGTTGCCAACATCTCACCGATGCCAAACCCGTTAGATATTTTTCTGTTCTTTTGTTATTCAATCCTTCAAATGTATTCAAAATGTTCAATGTTCCATTATTTTTGAAATGCTCTCCTGTCTTGACATCTTTCCTAACTGTCCTCTATTTCACTGGGTTGTCCTTCCCACTCCCTTTCATTGCTCACTCCCCCTGATTTCTGCCTTTTCCTCTGGGGCTGGTACTTGGCCATGTTTTCTCTCTGCCCACTCTTGTTGGAAGAGCTCACCCAATCTCATGGCTTTAAATATCACTTCTGGGCTGACAATTCCTGGCTTTGCATGTCTACTCCACACTACATGTTCCATTTGACATGCCCATTGAATGCATCACAATTATATCAGATACAATGCATGAAAAACTAAGCTCATTTCCATCATCTTAAAAACGATTTTTAAAAAATTGTTTTATGCCTCAGAAAATGAGATGGCTATTGATCCAGCTGTTCAATTGAGAAGACTGGTCATATTGATTTCTTCTATTATGGACTCACCACATCTGTTTCACTTGCCAGCCTTATCAATTTTCTTTAGAAAATGTATTGCAAACCATCTCTTTACCCCCATTTCTGTTGCCAGTGCCTTAGCCTAAGGCACCATGATATCTCACTTTTGACCACTGCAGTCACTTCTCCATAAGTCCTTCATTTTCTCCTTCAATCCACCATGATTGAAGAGAGTATTTAAAATGAAAATTGGATTATGTCATTTTCCAGCCTAAAATGCTCCAGTAGTTTCCCCACACCCACCCATCTCCCACAAGGACTTCCTTTCAGTTCTTGAGGTGCACGTCCAGCTAGTCTCCATCTTCAGATGTTTGTGCATGGCATTGCTGTACTGGACATCTCTTTGCATGGCCAGCTGTTTCTTATAGTTAGGCCTCAGCTCAAATATCATCTCAGGGTCTTCCTTAATGACCACCTCTGCACAGGCCGCACCCTGTTCTTTATCAGAGCACCTTGTTCTGCCCCATTCAGAGCACGTTATGTGTCACAAGTATTTATATGTATTACTCACTTGTCTGCTGTCGCCTTTCTGTAGTATAAGCTTTGGGAGGTCACTCATGGACTGTGTCCCAAACTCACCATGCCAGGACACGGAGGATGTGATCAACCAATATCTGTTGACGGAATGCTTTCATAAAGGTGTCCATTTCACCCCCAAATGTTCACAAACTCTGGGTCTAAGAGGACAATGGGAAGATGAAACTTATGAGAGACTATGACCCATTTGAGATTCTTAACTAAGAGAACTTAGGTAGTTTACTTAATGTAAATAAAAGAACAGTCACTTTAGAATTTGAATGACACCTCTGCCTCTTTTGTACTCTGTGGTTAGAGCAGGGATCCAGGGCAGGGATTGATAGTCACTGTGCCCTTTGCTTGCAGAGTATATGACACAGAAGTTTTTTCATGAGTTGTGGTTGGACAGCTCTAAGTTGAAATTTTGTGGACCTCAGTTTTCTTAGACATAAGCTATATGTATTGCCTTATAATTTTAAGATCCTTCAAAGTACTCTATGAATAATATTATGAATTGCACTGGCTGTGTGAAAATAAGTGAGCAATTGTGTTATGCATTTCTGCTTACAATACTGAATATAAATCCTGAAATATTGTGTCACTGAGATTTTAACACCCATAAGTAATAGCTCTTTCTTTACCCAGTATTTAAAGACAGTATATGAATAATTCAGAGTTTACTGATGAACTACAAAAAGAGGTTATGGTGTCAGAAGCTTTTTTTTTTTGCTATCTTCTTAACAGTGTATCAACACTCATATTTGCAGTGGAAGGATCCTGAATCTAATTTCAGTTTATTAATTTACGAGATAATAGGTGTCAAAAAGGAGTAGTGTGGAAAATTAAAGTTCTTGGAAAATACATATTAGAAAACAGCAGTGATTCTGTAGAATTCTTTTTCTAATTGATAAAGGCAATTGGTGATTCTTCATAATGGTAATTACATAATTGAATTGCCAAAGAAATGAGGTTCAGAATTTCATTCAACTCAAAACATATTTATTGGATGTTTACTTTGTTCAAATTATGTTTAATTGGTGGTAAAAGAAATTTATATTAGGCCCAGGGAGACCTCTGAATAGAAGGATGTTGACATCTCAAATTATAGAGCCATAGACAGGGGGAAGTTATTCAGTTTCTTCTTTAGTATACATAGTATGTTATACTATATATTTAGTATAATAACTGGTATTATCCCCTTCAGTACTTTTGCTTAAATTACTTTATCTTACTGTGTCTTTATTTTTTTTTTTAGTTGCCTACCTATTTCCTAGGAAGGATGATATTAAAAATATTTAACAACATGCAGTTATATATGTTAATATTTAAATAATTTTAAAATGTCCTCGCTTATCCCCTAAATAAACTAAACTACATGATATTATATATCAGATTACCAAACAATATACATTGTCACACAGATAAGTCAGTCTTATAATTTGCAAATAATTATTGATTTGTGGAAATTGCTGGTTTAATCTTTTGATTAGAGCTGTCAGCAGCTAAATATTCCCAAGAGTTAGCCATGATTTCACATGGGTAATTGTCAAATTCTTCCAGTGTTTTCCTCTTCAATGGATAGTCAGTAGGTGGTTTATAATCGCAACAAGTAGAGAATTTCTCTTACCGTCAATGATATTGTTCATTCTCCCTTGTTTCTGCTAAACTAATAGCAGTTATAATAAATTTCTATATCCCTTGTAATTCTGACTGACATTTTAATATATTCAGTATTTCCACTGTTTAATATACTCAGTATTTCCAATATTTCCAATGTCACTGAAGTCATTTCCTGGAGCTTGAACCTGATCTTCCAGAGCAAAGGAGAGGCGCCATGACCCTGTGTTTCAGAGCATAGGCTCTGGGTCAGCCTGCCTGGGATTGCAGCCTTGCTCTGACCCTTACCTTTTAAGTAACTACTCTGTGCTCTAGTTTCCTCATCTGTTAGGTGAGGATCATATGATAATTCAGGTACAATCCCCTGATAATGTGACCTGCAATATTGTGAATTAGGATATAGCACCATTGGCAGCTGGCCCTTGTCTCCCCCGGCCTTTATCCTTAACAGGCAGTAGGCTAATGTTCTTCTCACTTAAGCAGGTAGAAGGCTGAGGAGGTCTGCCTCACCTGGGGAGCAGAGGTGGCGAGTTCAGTACTTTCGTCCCCAGTAGTGTTTGCACTGAACTGATGCTGTGGACACTGATAGCTAGACAGGTTCCTGGACTTGCTGCCATTGTCCTGAAGGCCATGGGACCCAGAATTGCCTGTATTGATATTTGAGCTTGCACAGACAACCACATTGGGCACAGCCCAGACGTCTGAGTTTCCTGGGGAAATCCAAGGGCATGGCCCAGGCAACGTGATTTGTTTTTGAAAGAGAGCCCATTGGGATTGAATCCTGGAGACCTGCTGCGCAAAATGTTAACATTTTAGTTGCTTAATAATGAGGAAGCAGAAGTGGTCTGCAGTTGTGAGAGGGTGGGGTGGTGGGGTGCTATGGCAGTTGAGGAGGAGCTGGGGGTTGCTAGGGGCACTAAGTTACAGCCTACCCACCAACATAGACATATTTCAGTATTTCAACAGCTCATAGGATTTTACTGGCACATACCCACTCAACAACACCTCGGCTGTCTTCATGAAAACGAAAAGAATGATCACGTGTGAAATATTTTAAAAAGTACTTGGCACACAGTTCTCAACAAATGTTAGCTATTATTATTAGCTTCTTTCTGAGTACATATATATATATATATATATATATGAATTATGTTTGTGTTTTATTAAACTGCTGCTGTGGGAAAAGCAAGACCAAAATTAGACTAATTAGTGGGACCATTATGTTTCATTGTTTCTTATTATAGTTAAAAGACTATTACTCCCCCAGGATCTTCGTTGAGTTTTAATTTAAATGGATTTGGCATTATATAGAGAAATAGAAGTGGCATTTTGGAATTGATAATGTCAATGCTCTTTAGGGGTATTTTTGTCACTCTGGATTTTATGCCTTAATACAACTCATTTTTCCTCAACACTGACCTATTTTCTGTGTTCCTCTGTACTTAGAGCAGTGCTTGGCAGACAGTAGGTATTTAATGTTTGCTGAATGACTGAGTCTACATTAAAAGGCTTTTTAAAGGGAAAGCATGGACTGTGGCCTGATAACCAACAGACATGTTAATCTCAGATAGAGTATATTTTTTCAGAAAAGGGCAGGAGAAAAGACATTCACAAGTATATTAGATGTATTGGCTCAAGGAGAGTCAATTATATAAGCTTTTAGGGTTCACCTGCACCATGAATTAGGCCTGAAGACAACTTTGTTATGATGTATCCTAAGAGCAGTGGTGATGGATGCTCCTTGACCTCTCTGCCCCAGGAGTACTTATCTGTTTGGGAGGGAAGGGACTTTCCGTGTTTCCCACAACCCAAGACAAGAATAGAGCTTGAAAGCTGATCTAGTTCAGAGGTCCCAAGGACAGTTTAAACTCAAGGTCATTGCAAAAACTCACGACGTGCTCACATCTCTTGTCCTTCAGCTTTTCTCTTCCTTCACTTTCACTAGTAACAGATTCCCACCATTTGTGTCCTGAGTCAGGAGATCTATTTCTGTCTGAGAATCTAATTTTTTTAAGTGCTTTCCAGCTCAAATGTTTAGTATGGTGCCTGCTTGGCATATAAAGAAGCATTAAATACATATTTATTAAAAAAATATTGGACATGGTTGTTCCCGCTTCTCTCAGGATATTTCTTTGACCTGCCTCAGTTACCTCCCGGCCCAAGGTCCCGTGGCATGCTCACGATTGCACAGGGTTTTACTAGGAGGAGAGGAGAGTAACAGTGACCTGGCATGGCCATTTGTCACTAGCAAGACGTGGAGGAGGGACAGGATGCATGGCTGGGAAGGAGAGTTAGCTTAATTTTTCTGAATGGACTCATATTTATTGTTATGCAAATCACACATACACCTACTTGTTTTTGTGTTAATGTGGTCTTAGATGATGGTGTACAGAAATCTGTATCCTTAAAACAAGAACCCTAATATTGGTTTTGCAAATTTAAATCGATTTCTTTTATTTTGTTTTTCCACAGAATTTTGTGCGTCATCACTGGGTGCACAGGCGTCGGCAGGAGGGAAAGTGTAAGCAGTGTGGTAAGGTAAGGGGTTGGGCACGCACGGCCACAGCAGGAGGCTCCTCAGGCCTTTGCAAGCACCCGAGGTAGATGAGTCCCATCACCCAAATCCAGTGCTCAGTATGCTACCTCCTTCCAAAAGGCCTTATTTCTCCAAGTCCCCTTTCCTTTAAAGAGGTATCTTAGTTGTTCTAGAACTCACTGCAAGAGTCAGAGGTCTTAATACAAGGAATTAGCAAATTTTAAGAGAGATGGATATACTTTTGTGGTGAATTTCATTGTTAATAGTTTCGAAAACACTTTCTATTTTGTTAAAAAAACCCCTTCTGAAGACTGCTGACCCACCATACATCTTTGATCAGCAACAGAAAGTCAATGGTGTGTTAAATAACACTACTTTTGTTGATATAGTATTGCAGCTGAGCAGAAACATAGCATGAAGCAAGAAATGTATTGCTTCCTTAGGATATTATCCAGTTACTGGATACCCTTCTCATATGTATTATTTATGTCTACTGTTTCTTTTAGTATGACTGGCATGCTATGAAACTCCATGAATTCTAGATGCTACTGAACCCAACAGATTTGGGTTATGGAATTTTCTTTTTTTGCAATGTACAAAGACTCATTTTAGGAACGAAAGGCCTGTCTGGGAAGGTTAAACTTGTGGTGAATCATGCTACAAAGATTATTTTCTTACTGAGTCCAGCTTACATTGGTAGTAAGCTGGACCCAGTAAGGGGACGTTTTGATTTGGTAGAGGGCAATATAATTTGGGAGAATATATTCCTCATCAATTAACAATCCCCAGTTTGTTTATTTATCCATGTGACTCCTTTGGGTCAGGCACTGTGGTGAGCTGACCAGTATGGCATTTTGACAATAGAGGGATACAAGGAACTACTGGCTGCCTGAGGTAGGCGGGTTGAGAGTGAGTGAGACTTGGAAAAGGTTTTATTGATTCTGCTGATTGTACAGTGCTTGGAAAGAAAACATTATTTTGTTGCCATTGGTTACCCCCTTGTGCTTTGCAAGGCTACTCACCTTACCCTCAAGGCTATGGCCCTCCATTCTAACTAGTATCATCATCTCCAGTTTAACCCAGTGATTCTCAGTTACTTCCTTTCTAGCCTGTAAAGAGGACAGATGAAATAGATTGAAAGGTGGAGCAGGTGAAAAGAAGATGAGGAGGAAGGGGGAGTGGACTGAATCTTACCAGCCATTTACATGGCCGTGGACAAGTTGCTCAGCCCTCCACTCTTCTGTGGCCTTGCTTCCTTGGGTCCATCTACCCCTTTCCTTTCTGGTGTGGCACTGCGCTTATAGGTTTACCCTTACTTAGGGCATTGCAGACTTTCTACAACTTTCCCACAAAAGTGTGTGTGTGTGTGTGTGTGTGTGTGTGTGTGTTGGGAGGGGGGTATATAAAAGAGAGAAGAAACAGATAGGCACAGCCACTTTTGAGATGGGAAGTGTGAAGAGTAGGAAGGATCTGGATGAACAGGTCCTTCACTTTGGAAAAATACCTTCTCTTGACAGCCTAGTAACTGCCTCCACCTCAACACATGATAAACTGTAATAGAGGTGGAGGGATCTTATCAAAAGGAAAATCAATGAACGTTATATATTTTGTGGTGAGTATTCCCTAGTATCATGTTACACCCTTCTCTGGCTTTGTCTTCTGTTGGCATGGTCCACTGGGCGGGAGGAACTGGACTCCCTGGGCTCTGAGTTGCTGCCCCGTGTTCTCAGGCTACCATCTGGAGCGCTCCCAGCTCTCCGTGGGGAAGTCAGCCATCCCAGCTCTCACAGTGTGTTCCCCTCATCTAGTACGGTGATATTTACCTCCTGTGTGTATGACCCAGCTGCTCGTGAGTTCCCAGAGACTTAAGCAATTATGACATGGGATTGTCTGAGACCTGCATCTCCTTGGTGGATAATGATTAAACCTTCTCTGGATCCCGGCTTGAACCCTGGATCAGAGGAAAGTTAGTAGCTCTACTTGCATCTACAGATGAAGTGATTGAAGATTCATTTCAAACTTTTGTGCGATGCATAATTTTCTTTGGTAGAGTTGTACTTTCTTACATATCCAGAGATTTTTAAACAATTTCTCATACACACTACACATAGAACTATACACATTGTTCTCTAATTTACCCATTGGGATGGGGTGAAAATAATCATTTTACTTAGCAAAACTTAGGGAGTGTTTATGGTTAAGGAATATCTGGGGTTTCAATGTCTACTTTTAAAATCATCATTAAAGTGCATATTTGGACTGATTTTCTCTTCAGCCCTGAATATGTGTTTGGCTGCATGTGTGTGGTATTTAGTGGATATTCAATGAGAGAGCTCATGATCCCATTGCTCAGTTGCTTTAATATTTGCTGACTATCACAGGCTGCCATGTTTATGACCATTATGTAGTTTTACATTATTTTCATTGATAGCCCTACATTATGTAAGAGACAGGGTCCAGGAAGAAAAGAGAAGGCATATTTACACTCAAATTGTGCAGTTAGATGAATGTTTAATAAAGAGAATATTTAAAATGTGTGAGCAGAGTGTAGAGACACCCAAGGCATAGTGAAGAGCTCTGAGGCTAGTAAAGGCAGGGGGCTATGATCACATAGTCTGAGACAAGGAGACAGGGGGAATGCTTTCACAAGGGGTGTGAGACTTAACCAGCCCCGGGTGACCCACCAGCTGGGGAATAAATATTCCAGCTTCAGTCACCTCCACTCTCTAGTGGCCAAACCCATTAGAAACAAGATCACAAGGGACACTGTCAAGACGATCCATAAAAGTCACGTTTACAATAGGACATGATGTAGGGAAAGATGGGAGGTGGATCCAGGGGGCCAGTGGACTGATCTAGCACATGTTGCTTAATGTCAAGCTGTATTCAATGAATGTGGAGAGGCAGGCTGCTTGCTTATTCTGTAAATGTATCTCTTAGGAATTTTCCCCAGATCTTACATTTATTCAATCACATTTTTTTTTCAACACTGAGTTGTTCTTAGTGATTTACAAATCAATAGGCAAAAGAAAAATGCTGCCATGATTATGGCTAATTTGCCTTTTTATCTTTGAAGGAACCAAGCATCTAAACCCAGCACTGTGGTAACTATAGGGATATGCTTGTAAACTATATCTGAAACCTTATGTTTTATTTAGAGACATATATGAAAGTCACACGAATAAATGCGCTTTTTGAAAGTTAAACAATAAATCTTGAAAGCGGTTTTTAATGCAACAACACGTAGTCAAACTTCGCTCTACATGTTTGATGCCCTATGGGTCTAACAGACATGTGGTATCATTATGAATTACTTGTCCATAAATCATACATACTTTCATATGTAATTAAGTAAATTAAACAGCAGGTAGCATTAATTAAGTGGGAACATGTCAAAACTACTCTTTCTTGTAATGAATACTGTTGAAAATTAATTAAAAATGAACTTACAGCGCAGTATTCAAAATATGCACTATCTCAAAGAGGTTTACTTAATCGCATTTTTGTAATGCAAAGATGACAAAAATGATTAAAAACACTCCATGGGGGTGCAGTTAAGATATGAATAGTGAAAGGGATTACAGAGTCTAAAAATGATAAAGAATACCGACCTGGGGCTTTGTTATCAGTTTAAACATCTACTGATCTGCAAATGTGTGCATCCTGGGCTCAGCTTTCAGGAGACCCTGCACGGTTAAGGACAAGGAAGGGGAGTCCGAGGGTGAGGATCCATGCACTGGACAGGCAGGCTTGGTTGTTTGCCTGTCTGTGTGTTTGTCCATATATAACAGTGGGATCTTCTGCCATTAGCCCCAGGAGGACCCGGGAGGTGTGGATAGGGTAATATAACAAGGACAAGGAAATTAAGCCTCCCGTGGAGTCCCTGCCAACATAGCTGCTGGAAGCCTGGCTTTCCTTCCTGACCTTGGCTGAGTATCAAGACAGGGGACAAGGGCAACCGCCATTCTACTCTGCTTCTATGAGTTTGACTATTTTAGATTCCTCATATGAGTGGCATCATGTAATATTGGCCCTTCTGTGCCTGGTTTATTTCACTTAGCATAAGGTCCTTCAGATACATCTGAGGAGGGAAATGGGACGAGATTAGTCAAAGGGTACAAAGTTTCCGTTATGCGAGATAAATGAATCCTAGAGATGTACTGTACAACACAGTGCCTATAGTTAATAATACTATATTGTATACCTAATATTTTGCAAAGAGGATAGATAGTATGCTGTGTTCTTATCATAAAAAATAATAGGATGGGAGATGATAGATATTTTTATGGCATAGATTGTGGTGGTGGTTTCACAGGTATATACTTATCTTCAAACTCATCCGGTTGTATATATTAAACATATACAGCTTCTTGCATGTCAGTCATGCAGTATAATGGTTATTGGAGGGAAAAGGGGGTGGGGGAGGATGAAGAGGGTAACAGAAAGAGACTAGACTCTGAGTGGTGAGCAGGTATTCTATAATACTGGCATTGTATTATAGAATTGTATACCTGGAACATACAATGTTATTAACCAGTGCTACTTCAATAAACTTAATTACATAAACATTTAAAAAAGGAACAAGGGGCTGTGGGCTGAGAACCAGTGCTCCTTGCTGCAGACCCCCGGTGGCTAAGTCACTCAGTTCTCACCTTTAGGGTGGCATTGCTACTGTCACTGCTCCCCAGACCTTGGGCCTGGTCAGAGCCCCAGTAGGGGCAGTAATGTGATACTGTGATACTTTGGTCACTCTGGTCCCCTTTGCTCTTTCTTCAGAAGTGCCAAGCCTCTGGGATGGCGCAGAGGGAGGAGTTGAACTCAGAGTTGCCCGGCCTGACCAATCACTGGGTGTGGGCTGTCTGGGTGAGGTGACTCTTTTAGGCTTAGGGCAAGTCCTAAAGATGGAAAGGTATTTCCTTTAACCTGGAGAATGGGATGAATGCCTCGGCCTGAAGCAGGGTCACCTGGGTAGAACACCACAGCATCCAATACAGTTTGTCCCTGTCACTTGGTGATTCTCAGCATCACTCCTTTCACATAATACATTTTTAGTACAGCTTCTTCAGGATTCTGGTTGGTCTTATTTCCTGGAGAAACATATAAGAGGAAGGTTAGTGGGATAAACTACAGCTCTGTCTCTGGCAGCTGGTCTAAAATCTGCAACTAATTATCATTTTCTTGCTCAACCACCCATTCTGTATTCATCTCAACTAACACTTCTGGTCTAGGTGACTGTCTTAGTCTGTTTGGGCTGCTATTACAGAATACCATAGACTGGGTAGCTGAAAAAAAAAACACAGAAATTTATTCCTTACAGTCTGGAGGCTGGGAATCCAAGATCAAGATGCCTGCAGAATTGATGTCTGGTGAGAGCCTGCTTCTTATTCATAGACAGTGCTCTTCTCTCTGTGTCCTCACATGGAGGACAGGGAAGGAACTTTAAGAGTCTCCTTTACAAGGGCACTAATCCCATTCATGAGGGCTCCACCCTAATGACCTTATAACCTTCAAAATTAGGGATTAGGTTTCAACATATGAATGATGAGGGGACACAAACATTCAGTCTCAAGCAATGACCTACCTAGTGTGGTGACAAAGACCCTTACCTTTGAGCATTCTGATCTTGAGATCCTGGTTGCTGCAATTGTCCACTTATCACCAACATTTTTCAGAGAAGTAGAAAGTAGCCTCAGTGGATAATTGGTACCAGATATATTCTTCCTGCCTCCACTCACAAATAACAGCTTTGCCTCCACCTAATGATTGGGACTAAGATGGTGACTTGCCAAATGGTGACTCTACTGTGATTGCTAGTCTCTTGACACAAAGATTCCAAAGTAACTGAGTGTAGTGGTAGTAGTTCAAGTTCTAAGGGCCTTTTGTTATGTCCCATGGTGGAGATGTTCTCTATTTGGGATTCAGACCCTCGGAGCCCAGAATTGTGGGGACAGGAAGCACAAATTCCCTCCACGTGGGCCAATGGAAGTGATAGTAGACAAGGCCACTCCTACTGCCACTCTTTGGTTGTTGCCTCTGTGGATTTTACTGTGGAAACACATCACCATTCAATAGTCATGGATTTAGTGAGTATACTGAAACTGGAGGATGGTGCTCATAGGGTTTCCTCTCAAAGCTGCAGCCTCTGTTACATCTTCAAAAGATCGTCCCATCTGTCATCCTGCAGCTTCTGGATGGCATGGGCTGTGGTGGGACCAGTGCATCGCAAGGCCATGTGCTCACCCCTGCACCTCTGTTGCTGTAAAATAGTTTCTTTGGCCTGACACGGTGTTGTGCAGGATCCTTTGTTGGTGGGTCAAACACTCTGTAAACACTCGTATAGTGGTGCTGACTGAGACCCTGCAAAAGGGAATGGTAAACCAAAACCCGGAATATGTGTTGATTCCAGTCAGGATGAGTTGCTGCCCCTTCCATAATAGAAGGGGGTCAGTGTGATCAGTTTGCCATCAAGTAGCTGATGGTGTGTTTGAGGGATGGTGAGATATTGGGTGCTCAGCTTCGTTGTGGCTTTTGCTGGAAGGTTACACAGTGAGCTGTGGTAGTGGCTAGCTCAGTTTTGGTGAGCAGTGGCCCATGCTTTTGGACCCAAACATAGCATTCATCACTGCCATCATGGCTACTGCACATACGAGCCCATTGTGCCATGGATGGTATTTTAGGACAAAGATATAAACCCAACAGTTAAAGTGTAGTATGCAGTTTGGGCCATATTAAATATGACACAAGTATTCGTATAAAGCATTTTTTGCCCTAGAATCATGACAGTCATAAAAATATGAATGTAATCATCACAGTTACAAATGGTTAACATGTAATTTAAAATGTAAATTTGTAGCCATTGTTACAAGCTTAATTTCAATTATACCTTAATTCCAAGATCCTGGGTTAAGCTATGTACTTCCATGAAGTCATCTGCCTCAAAAATAAAAAATGACTGGAAATCATGTCTGAGGCTCTTCGTACAGGCTGACAAGTTTGTGGTAATGGAGTGAATTTACACAGAGAAGCCTGTGCCCTCTTCCTGGAGACTCTACTTATGATCTGTAGCTTGTAGCAGGGGTCTTCAGATAAATTAATGAAAAAGCTGAAACTATCTGAGGATAATAAGACTGACTGGCTCTAAGGAGTGTATTGTAATTACCAACTACATTAGAATGGAAGATAACAGAATGCTGTAATGAAGAATAATGAATGTCAGTCCGTGTGTGTAAATCAGTGATTACCCTGGAGTGAGAGAATATTATGAACAATAAGGGCATTGATAAATATTCAGAGCCTTTAATTAATGCCGTAAACTATATTACAATTAAACCCAATAGATAATTTAGATTTTTCAAAGAAAATTCTCATAACCTAACTATAGAATCACATAATTTCAGTTGTTGCATCTGTGGATTTGTCATAAGTTATAAAGACATTGCTTATTTAAATTTCATTCATGATCCTGGCCAGTTTGCTCAGTGGATAGAGTGTCGGCCTATGGTCGGAAGGGTCCCGGGTTCAATTCTGGTCAAGGGCACATGCCCGGGTTGCAGGTTCTATCCTCAGTAAGGGGCGTGCAGGAAGCAGCGGATCAATAATTCTCTCTCATCACTGATATTTCTCTCTCCTCTCCCTTTCTCTCTTTGAAATCAATAATAAATATATATATATATATATATATCCTAAAAATTAAATGAATTTCATTCATTAATACATTCTTTATTATAATTAAATTTAGATGACCACACATGCTTACAATTTGAAAATATTGAATGTTTAGCAAAATTTTAGCTTAAGGCCAGTAAATTCTGTATAGGAAACTTAGAAATAACACGTAAATTATTTTTTTATGAATGTAAATAAACCCTAATCTGTATAAACTAAAATATTAATGCTACCATTTTAACTCTGTGATAAAACTAAGGACTAGGCATATTGTAAAACTAGCCTAATGTACAGAGATTCACAATTCCAGGTAAGAGCACACCTATCAGTGCGAAACTGGACTGAAGAGTCTGTCGAGGGGAAAAAGTAAATCATTTGTCTGGACTGGGAAAGAGATTGGTTCATGGTGGCTTTGCTCACTAAAGACTGAAGGTTGAACTCTTAACTAATTCTGGATAGGACAGAATTAGTCCATAAGTCTGTAGATAGTTGGGCAAAATGAGTGCCATTTTTGATTAGTCAGGAAAAGTTTTCAGTTGGGTTGGTATGAATTTGTGCTTCAGCTGTGGATGCTCAAACATCATGGTTTGTCAGCTTCAGTTGGCTAAAGCCCATTGCACTGAAATAGTTCGAATGGTTTGAGGTCTTCTAGCAAAGGTTTGATCGCATCAGAAAAATTTCCTTTTTCTTTAGTGAGTATCTAGTTGCTATCATGTTATATCCCATTGGATAAGTTTACAAGAGTGGTGTAATAGTTTTATTTTAAAACTTCAATTTTATTTTGCCAGACAGAATGAACTTTGCATCTAATTTAAACTTATGGTGAACATATTAGATATTAAAATATAAAGTGTGTGAAAGTATATATATATGTTTATATTTAAAATTATAGAACATTTGAGCAAAAATGTCTGAAGTTCTCTGTTTTAAGATAAATGTTGATTCCCTTGGGTATTTTATTTGTAATACTTTTGAGCTTTGAACGTGTGACTAAAAATGGAGAGGTTTAGTTATGTGTTGTTTAAAGTTTTGGAGTCAAGAGCGGCATCAGCTCTTGTTTTAAACAACATTAACTCAAACAGGCAGTCAGGCTATGGTCAAGAGATTCTCTTGCCCAAACCTCAGTTACATCCATAAGCAGTAAAATAATTTTGGTTTGTTTCAAGCAAAGCCCTTTTTTTTCTAGTTCCAGCCAAGGCTGTAAACTGAGTGTCATTTGGTACATGCCCTAGATTACAGAAGGAAAAGAGGCAACAAAGCTTTAGCTGGCAAGAATAAATGTTGTTTATACTTTATTTCAGAGCTCCATTGCACTAAAAAAAACTCAACCCTCCCCCGCAAAATATCTCTCTAGGTTCTTTGTATTTATAATTCTGAAGTCAGTTGGATCTGACTTCGCATCCCTATTTTCTTCTCTGATAGTGATGAACAAAATAGCCCTTAAAAATCAGAGTCAGTTGAAATTCGGTTAGGGCATCTGTCAGTCCCATAATATCAAGTGTGGGCCAGCATTTAAAAATGGGTAATTAGGAACCTGCTCCTTTTGCTGTATTGCGATCCCTGCCAAAATCTCCCCATTGCAGATGGCCTGTGGGAACTTGGCCCATGAAAGCCCCAATAGGGTTCTATTTATGTCTCTGTGTTGGACAATAACCCTGAAGCTAGGGCCTCTGTGACTCAGCCAGATTAGAATTCCAAACAAAGCACAGAGCTGATTACCACCAGATTCGTCTGCAAGGGACCCAACAGAGCCCTGCGCCCCAGCTGTGGCTGACCTTGTTTGTTTCTGGTATCTGTCTGGGTGTCAGGACTGTTTCTGTGTCTCCCTGAAACCAGAGGCCAGTAGAAGGGTAGGCTAATACACTCTCCCTCTGTACCGTCAAATAGAGCATGGCTAGTCACATATTAGACCCTGGAGGACTTTGTCAGCCAGGTGATGGAAGACATTCCTGTTGATAGGTCTTAGCAGTCAAAGGACTCCTTCATTTATATGCTGCATTATAAAGAACTTTGCAAGTACGTTACCCCATTTGAATCTCATAACTACTTGGTGGTATGGGAGAGGTTTGTAGTATAATTACTATTTTCAGGTGAAGAGAAAAATGAGAAGGTTTAAGATTCCCCCAGCCAATAACAAGATCCAGTGCCATCTCTCTATCAGCATCTATTTGATGTACAATCATCTGATGTATGAATTGATGAAGTGGTGGCTGGGTAATAGCATTTGAGATGCTGCTTAACAATACATTTGATACAGCAACATTCAATAGACCTCTAGTTGTGGCTTCGGCTGCTATCATGCCAACAGCCCACCCTATAGATTTCCAACCATGTGGCATGTCTGTATTGCAGACTGAATGAAATTAAAATGCTAGCATATTTGCTGTGTCTTAGTGGTTGGAGGAGAGTGATGTGAAGAAGCATATTTCTATGTGGTTTGGGTTAGGTGTTTAAAGTCTAGAGAGCATGAAGTTGGTAATTGCATCATGATGTGCTAGCAATGACTTTGTTCAATTCATCCGAAGACATGCATGCCATGTGTATGAAGTTCACAGAGCTCAGCTAAGTTGTGGGGACCTGTTTAAGAACTATTACAGGGACTTCTCTCAAAAAAGCAATAATTTCACTGGACAAATAATACATGTGCACATAAAATAACAACTTAAGGAACTATTCACTAATGCCACGGGTAGGTACAAGGGGTTAGGCCTATGGTTTAGAATGAGAGTTCTTTTAATGTGAATTAATTTTTTAAGTTAAAATTATCTGTTGATATTAAGCAAGACTTCTTCAGCCAGTGCCTTGGTAGCTTTTCTGCTTGTCACATTTTTCTTTTGATCACTTGACAAAAGCCCTCTTTGAAAAATGTTTCGTCGTTGCTCTGAATTCATTTTTGGGGGTTTAGATTTCACAGGCAGATAGAATAGATGAGCCTGGGGAAGGCTAAAATCACCCTTTGAGCATGACTGCATACTTCTCTCTGGTCATTATGTAGGGAGAGCAGCCAAAAAACACCTCTTCTGTTCTTCCGTTTGCTCATTTAAGAGGATTGAGTTTGCCATTCCATTAATCTCATTGCTGATTGCTGGTGAAGAATAACATAGAAAGCTGCTTGTTTTGAGTCCCAACATCCCAAAGGGATGATGAAAGTCGTTGAGTTTCTTTCTGCACCCTGGGACTTCTCCCACATCCTCACTTCTGGGTCCTAACTCTCTGATCCTTTATTTCTCTCCATGTGGGTTCTCAGATGTTGAAGTTGTTAGAACTTCTGAGATGGATGACTGTTGTTAGAGAGAACCATGTAAACCAATTGTGACTTTTCTTTTGTTTTTACTATCAGAACCACATTCTATTTGGGGGAAATGCAATTTTCTTTCTGTGTGTGTGTGTGTGTGTGTGTGTGTGTGTGTGTGTGACTTTGATAATTTTGAGTACTGAGTGGTACAGCAGATACTGGTACCTCCTCTCTAACAGTCAGATGACTTGGGAATAGGAAACTTTTACATGGCAGAGGGTGGAGAATGTAAATGCTGAATGTGTCCCAGTTACCTTGAGTGGTGGGGTCAGTTCTGTCTCTGTTCACTTCCTTGGACTTCAGGAGGGCAGATGCACACTGTAATTGAAGTGGTTTTAAATTTTCTATCTTTTGTCCTAACACCCAGGGCTTTCAGCAGAAATTCTCCTTCCACAGTAAAGAGATTGTGGCTATCAGCTGTTCCTGGTGCAAGCAGGCGGTAAGTTGGGAGATGGAATAAAACAAAGTGGGCTCATGTTCTATAAAAATAGACTTAGGTCATTGCTTGAACTCCTGTCTATAAGTGGAAGGTCATCCAATGTATGTATTGTTTTCCTCACATAGGATCGTTGGAGGAAGAAAGACATTTAAAATTATAGAATTATAGCACATATGAGCTGGAAGAAACTATAGAGATGAATTAACCCCTTCATTTATACACATTGAATTCTGGGATCAGAGATTGGAGAATTCTTCCCTGGTTCTGACCCTGGGTCTAGAATCAAGGACTTCTCCCTCTTAGACCATATATTTTTTTTTCCAGTTACACTAGGTTGTTGACAACTTTTCCTATGGTAGGAAGTTGCACCATTAGGAAGAAAGCAATTTGTAACATTAGGTAATCCTTCTAACATGGCAGTCTCGGCATCTTGGTTCTTCTGGTTTTTTTTATGTAGGCACCATTTTTGTGTGTGTGTGTGTGTGTGTGTGGGAGGGCTATGTTAGAATAAGAGTGGTTTTGTATCCTTTAAATTTCAATGTTACAGTTGTCTGCATGCTCATTGAAATGTAACTCTTCCTTACACTTGAACATATATACTCATTAGAAGCCAGTAGTAAATTTTTATTTACTTTTCTTCTTTTTTAATCTATCCCAGTGGTGGCGAACCTTTTGAGCTCGGCGTGTCAGCATTTTGAAAAACCCTAACTTAACTCTGGTGCCGTGTCACATATAGAAATTTTTTGATATTTGCAACCATAATAAAACAAAGATTTATATTTTGATATGTATTTTATATATTTAAATGCCATTTAACAAAGAAAAATCAACCAAAAAAATGAGTTCGCGTGTCACCTCTGACACGCGTGTCATAGGTTTGCCATCACTGATCTATCCTTTTTTTAAAGCCCCTTTGTCCCAACCAGATGGTTCATTTTCCTACTTGTTTGCCTGTGTACCTGTTCTTTCTTTAAGCAGACAATGTATATACACTCTAACTCGTGGGTTGGGAAACTATGGCCCATAGGCCAACTCTGACTACTGCCTGCTTTTGCAAATAAAGTTTGATTGAGACACAGCCATGCTCATCCATCTATGTATTGTATTTCCCTAGGCCCCCACTTGTCAGGAGAGCCTACTGCTGTTACGTAGAGATGCATTGAACAGCTCAGTGCTTGGCATTTCCATCTCCTTTTAGTTAATTGTTACCGAAATAGTCCTTGTGCTTCAATTCAAGAACACATTCATAAATACAAGGCCATCCTAGTTCTTGATTGGAATTGTTCCATCAAGGCAATATCTCCATCTGGAGTGGAAGAAGCAGATTCAGGGTCCATGTGTCCAACAATACTTGTGTTGCTGGTTTCCCTGATCCAATAAAACCCCATTGGGGGACAACATCATTGGTGGCCACGGGCTCAGCTAGGTAGCATCTATTCTTGCCCCCAGAGGTCTCAGGCTGTGGTTAGATGTTCTGTACACATTTAGTGAATTGGGAACTTAGTCCCACTTTCTAGTGAACACATGTGCTCTCTCTTCATTGATCTGTAGTCCAACTGAATCACTACAAAGATGACTTTCATTTGACCCTTGTGACAGAGCTGTGCTTAATTCCACATACTTTTGGGTTTCCCAGGATCACACATAGAGGAGGTGATTTTGCAATGTTTAACAATACAATACCTTTTTAAGACAAATTGTGGTGGGGGGTATATTTTAGCACTACAGGTAATCCCTTCTAGAATATCTATGTCAAACAAGTAATGTCCTCTATGGGCACTTACTACATCAGGGGGGAAAAAATGGATTGGGAGCTTGGTTTCCTGGATTCAGGTCCTCACATTACCACTTTTGGACTCTTCTTATTCTCTCTAGATTGGCAGTTACTCAGATGTAGAGTCAGAGAGTTGAAATAGGCAGATTCTGAGATCCCTTCTATTTTAGAAATGCAGTGGCCATTCATTTGGAAGTTTATTTGAATTTCTAAAAGAGAATCACAATTTTTTTCTTAATTTGAGAGAATTTTAAATTTAAGAAAAGTTGCAAAAAGTTGCAAAGTGTATAACATGAATGTATACACTTTCATTCAGCTTCCTCTAACTCCCTTTAATTTTGACAACTTACGTAACCATAGTACATTGAATAAAATCAGTGAATATTGATATATTACTAATAACTAAGCTACAGATTTTTAAAACATCCACTAGTTGTTTTCTTAATGTCCCAGGATCTATTTAAGGATCCCACAGTTCATTTAGCTGTGGAATTCTTGACATTTCCTCGTTCTTTCTGTCTTTCATGACCTTGGCACATTTAATGAGCACTGACTGGTTATTATGTGGAATGTCTCCCAAACTGAGTTTGCCTTATGTTTTCTGATGATTAGATTGAAATTATTCATTTTAGGCGAGGTATGAGAGAAGGGATGGGATGTCCTCCTTGCATCTTATTCAGAGGGCATAATGTCAATGGTTTATTACTGATGATATTAACCTTGATCACTTGATTAAGGTGGCATTTGCTATATCCCTTTCCAATTGATAAATATTTGGGGGAGATATTTTGAGATTATGCTGATATATTTCTCCTCAAACTTTTGCCTACTGATTTTAGCATTCATTAATGAAGCTTTTAACAAAATTATTTAAATATTTAAAACATTTTTTAAAAGAAATAAACTTTATTATTCAGAACGGTTTTAGGTTCACAGCAAAATTGAGGTGAAAGTAGGAAGATTTTTCCATATATTTCCTTGCCTTACACCATCACACATTCCCCACTATCAACATCCCATGAAGAAATCACCTTGAAAAAAAGATATTCAAATAACATTTCTCTGGTATATCAAATTGTTTTTGGGATCACAAATAACTGGTGGTTGGGGGAATTATGAAGCTGTATTCCATACTTAATTAACTGATTTAGTAGTTAGTCTCTGTATCACGTCAGATCGTGAAGATACGCAGAAATGAAGACAAAACCTGCCTGATGGGGTATAATTGGGGTGGCCATATTTTCCAGTTTCCTTGAGACAGTCTTAATTTACATCTTTTATTCCAAGATAATTATTGACAGTACTCCCTTTCACTCTTAAAATTGTTCCAGTGAAGATGATAAATTATGTGGTCACATTAAATAGAATCCAAGTAGAAAGCATGTCAAATTTTTAAGAAAATCACTATAATTAAAACTTTAAGGCTTATAATGTGATTTTATGTTTATTAGAAAACAGATGTCACCACACATCATTATCCCTTTACAGCCTCACAAAAGATGATTGAAAGTGTAATTGGCCTAAGGTCACTCAATCTATTTGGGGATAGATTTAAGCCTCTAAAGCGTTGTTAGTCTACATTTACTTCCTTCCTTTCAAAAACAAAAAGCACTCTAGACTTGCCAAGTGTAATGGGACCATTATACTTTTTAGCAGCCCTCACAAACCCAGCAGAAGCAATCTCTTTGTTCATTGTTGCCTCTTGGACTAAGAGCTCTTGCTTCTTTCCTGGGTCCCTTATACTGGAAGACCATCTGAGAAGGATTTATATCTGTTGGTAGAAAAAAGAGAGATGTTAGGCACCTCCTTTCTGCTCATCTCATTTCCTTTTCAACATTATCCCAAATTAACCAAGTCTTTCACCAATGAAACAAAGTTACGGCCAAGTTAGGATTAATAGAACCCTCAGTTAATATAAGAAACATTCGAACCTGTAGAGAACTTTTCTTTTTTTAATATATTTTATTGATATTTTACAGAGAAGAAGGGAGAGGGATAGAGAGTTAGAAACATCTATGAGAGAGAAACATCGATCAGCTGCCTCCTGCACACCTCCCACTGGGATGTGCCCACAACCCAGGTACATGCCCTTGACCGGAATTGAACCTGGGACCTCTCAGTCCGCAGGCTGACGCTCTATCCACTGAGCCAAACTGGTCAGGGCTGTAGAGAACTCTTATATGAGTTTTCTTTGAGCCAAACTGATGACAATTGCTGAGACACAAAATCTCAACAGATAGAGAAAATGCTCCAGAGAATAGCAGTTTTACAGCTTATTTTATACATTAGAATCAAAGGAAGAGACAGGAGGGGTACATGAAATGGGTGGTAGGTTAAGGGGGCAGGGGAAAGCAAAGCTGGGAAATCTCTGAAATTGTACAAAAAGGCAAAGTAGAGAAACACACACTTCTTTTATATTGGTGGGTACAGGATAGTTAATAATTAACATTTATTGCACATAGAGATGGTATGTAGGAAACAAGATACAGTGAGGATTTCTGTGGCCTCTGTTGTGGTGGGTGTGCCCTGAGGGGTCTGGAAAAAGAGATTACTCTGACATTTCAAAGGTTTGTTATCTGAGAGGCGAAAGGACAATAGACAGGCTCACTTAGGTAAAAACTGACCTTTGTCAAGGAAGCTGAGGCCTAGGACGTGACTACTCACCATGACTTGCTTTTAGTTAGGAATTTTTATGTTCAGACCATCCTGTGTGGTTACCTTCAGTCTCTGACTTTGTAGAGCTGGCTTCCCCTGAGCTGGTCAGATTTAGTATGTGGCCATTTTTTTCATCCACACCTCCAAGACTAACATCTTTAGGTAAATATCCTATTAAACAAAACTCATAGACACAGACAATTGTATGGTGATTACCTGAGTAAGAGAGGGTAGGGGAGCTAAATAATGATGGGAGGAGACTTGACTTTGGGTGGTGAACACACAATACAATATACAGATGATATATTACAGTATTGTGCACCTGAAACTTATATTATTTTATTAATCAGTGTCACTCCAATAAGTTCAATACAAATTTAGAAAATAAAAGTGAGGCACTAAAAACAAAAACAAGGTTATAAAGTTTTAGCTGACCTGTCCTATAAGATTGATTTTTTTTTGTTATCATTTATAAAGGGAAATGAATTCTAAATATGGTCTCTGAGCGCCTGGGGCTGGTTGATGAGAAGCATGTGATGTTTGTGTGTGTGTGTTTGCATGTGCATGCATGAGCATGTACCCATGTACTTACTTCTCATTGCAGCCTTGCCTTTTGCACAGAATAATTTATTGGCCTGTTTTCTCTTTAGTTTCACAATAAGGTGACCTGCTTTATGCTGCATCAAATTGAGGAACCCTGCTCCCTGGGAGCTCATGCTGCTGTTATTGTCCCGCCCACCTGGATCATTAAGGTGAAGAAACCTCAGGTAACTGCAGGGACCCTGGTGCTGCTGGGCCAGTGCAGAGAAACAGTAACTGTGGCTTCTTGCTTTTCTCCCTCTGACTAGTCTTTGGGTTTCTACGATCTCTGCTCATTCACCCCCTCGGTCCCATGCTCAGCTTCCCCAGTTCATCCCATTAGCCCATCACCTGACTGTGTTGGGCTCTCTCATGGATCCAGCCTCCTCTTCTAAAGAAATTGGACTCCACAGCAGGAGTGTTTCCTTCCCGTCCGTGTAATATCATGAAATGATATTCTCTTTGGGTTCTCTCCTGAGTTGCTTAAGTACTAGTGGTGGCTGTAGCTGAATCTTGTACACCTCTCTTCTCTTCCATCCTGGGCATCCCCAGGGAGTGAATGTGAGGGCAAACTGTGCAGGCTTCCTTGTTTGGGTGAGATCACCACCACTTCCTACCTGAACAGCAGACTGTGGGGGCGTGACCTTCCTAAACACACAGGGTCTGCTTAGAGAGCAACACTCCTCACTTAAGGCAAAGTAGAACTTAGCCTCTTAGTGCGTAATCTCACATTGCATTCAGTCCTCCTTGTACTTTCTTCCAAGAGGGTCTCTGCTTCAATTCTGGGAAACCTTGGTGGTTTTTCCTAAGGTCAGAATCTTTGATAGGAAATTTCCTACCTTTGTACTATACATTTTAGACAGTAGGTCCAAGTTCTGGGATGATTTTCAATGCCACAGGGAGAAGGTTATACCTCCCTAGGGTGCAGGAACCTTAGGAAGTCTTACTGAGTATAATATCTCTAAATGATGTGGCCATCCTTTTTCATGTGGGCTCTAAAATCATCATGCAATTTATTCCCATTGACTCAGTTTTCTATTTAAAAACTGTTGGATCAGGGACACTGTTTTGCTTTGTGTGCTTTACATGAAGTTTAGTCTCTGCCGATGAGTAACATTTGGTAATAATCTTTCCAAGTCATAATCCATGGAAGAAGCCCTTGGTAAATCTTTTCCAGAGACAAATACGGTTTCTACACATTAAAATATGGGGCCTCTAGTCCTTTCATTTTACATTTTAGATCCAAAGGCTAACAGACGTTAAATGAGTTGCCCAAGGTGTTATACACAACTTTGTACTGTCTGAAATTCAAGTGTACTGATTTCCAATTTTGTATTGTTTTAAGATCTCTTTTATATTTTTACTTTTGTTTTTCCCCTAATATTTACTAAATCTCTCCAAGAGCTTTATATTAAATATTCAGTTAAATAAACATCAAAAACCTCAATGGTATCAGGAAGGCTACTGGGCATTGTGATGCAATACATGATCTTTGCTCTGAATAACCATGTAGTTATCTTAAGAAAAGGTCACGGAGAACTTCATAGAGACGGTGGCTTTTAATCTACCTCTTAAAGATAGGTGGGATCTAGATCAGTCGAGCAGAGAGGAAATAATAGGCAGGAGATAGGCATGAGCAAGGGTATGGGGCCCAAAATTATATTCATGGGATTATGAGACTAGCTTGACTATAGTGGAAGATTTATGCAGGGTGAATGTAGGATAGGAGTATGTGTTTGCTAAGGCCTAGCTGGCAGGGCATTTTTTATACATGTGAACTGTATCCTTTTAAGCAACAGAGTAATAGAGGAAAAATTATATTTTAGAAGGAAACAATTAGCAAGAGTGTGTAGGATAACCTGGTGGTATCGGATTTTGGAAGACTGGAGATAGACCAGTTAGGAAAATCAGAAGATAATACCACTTTGCAGGGAAATTGTAAGTTTCCTTTACTAAACTTTAAAAATATTTTTGTTATGGAAAATTTCAAGCAAGTGAAGAGAGAAAGAGAGAAGATTATAATGAACTAGAGGCCCAGTGCACGAAATTCATGCACTCAGGAGGGGATCCCTCAACCCGGCCTAGAGCGGGCCTAACCCGGCAGTCAGACATCCTTAGTGCTGTCCCAGCTGCTGTGGAGGCAAGAGAAGCTCCCGCCACTGCGCTTTTGGCTGAGTGGTGCTCCCCCTGTGGGAGCACACTAACCACCAGGGGACAGCTCCTGTGTTGAGCATCTGCTCCCTGGTGGTCAGTGTGCGTCAGCAACCGGTCGTTCCAGCAGTCAGTCAATTTGCATATTAGCCTTTTATTATTTTTAAATGGCCAGTGCGTGTCATGGCAGTTCCTGCATTGAGAGTCTGCCCCCTGGTGGTCAGTACGCCTCATAGCTACCAGTTAGACAGACACTTAGCCTTTTATATATATAGACTCTTCTGTAGCATGAACTTTTCTACCATTATTGTTTCATATATTCCTGTACCACACCATAATTTCTTTTCCTTAATCATTTTTTTCTATTTTGAGATTCACAAGCAGTCGTAAGAAATAATACAGAGAGATTCTGTGTACCCTTTACAAATCCCCGCCCCCCCCATTGTGATTTCTTTTAGAATCACAGTACAGTACATCACAACTAGATGTTACCATCGACTTAGTCAAGATACAGAACAGCTGCCACAAGTATCCCTCATGCTACCTTTTCATAACCACAACCATTTCTCTCCTGGTCCCACCCCATCTACTCTGTCTTCCTGCAAATGGAAGTTTCTCCTCTTTTTTCTTTTCTGGGGTATCTTAAAGCAAGTCTTAGGATATCATTTAATCTGTAAACACTTCATTTTGCTTCTCTAAAATATAACATTTTAGAAAGACAACCACATTTTGTCACCCACCAAAATTAATAATTCCTTAAAATAGTTTCTGATTGTCTATTTTATATATATATATATATATATATATATATATATATATATAGTTTGTTTGTTTGTTAATTCTCACATGAAAACATTTTTTTCATTGCTTTTCAAAGAAAGTTGAAGGTAGGGGAGAGATAGAGATAGATAGAGAAAGAGAGAGATAGAGAGAAACATCATCGATGTGAGACACATATTGATTGGTTGCCTCTTGCATGCACCCTGGCTGAAGGCTGGGAGCAAACCCGCAACCCAGGTTCATGCCCTTGACCAGGAATTGGACCTGCAGCCCTTTGGTGCAGAGGTGGGGTGGGTGGGTTTATGTTACACTCTAACCACTGAGAACACAGGCCAGGGCTCAAAAATTTTTTTTCACAGTTATCTTTTTCAAATTAAGGTCCAGAGGTCACAGGTGCTTTTTTTGGTGACATATTGTAAGTCTCTTTTAATCTATAACAATCCCCTCTTTTATTTTTCATGCCATTTATTGAATAAATTGTATCACTGTATCTGTGGAATTGCTCAGATTTCTATTTTTGTTGATTGTATCCTTATATTGTTTAAAAATGATTTCACAGAAGGCCCCTATTTCTTGTAAAATAATACTTAAACTTAATTAGATTCAGGTTTAATTCAGGGGTGATGATATGTATTTCTGTCATGTTGCTAACTTTTAGTGATGTGAAGGTTGACCAGTAAGTTCAGGAACTGTCATCCTAATTCATCTGTCATAAAGTTGTCCCTCAGCCTTTCACCTATTGTTTTATCTAATAAGTATTATTAACTATGTTATCATTTCATTAGGGTTGCCAAAGGGTGACTTCCCAATTTTTACTCTTCATTTTTTTGGCTATGATTTTTGTATAAAGAGAATGTTCCCTTATTACCAGCAAGTACATTACAAATGCTTGATTATTTGCCTTTATTTGTAAATTTTCAGAAGAAATGATAAGTTACCATGTTAGCAACTTTTATTATGTGGCCAAGAGTGGTGATGGTTGTGGTGGTTGTCTTGCAGAGTATAATTTTGAATTATGAACCTATATCATTGTGTGATATATATGGCATATGATGTGTTTTAATTCACTGGCATCATTATTATTCTTATATTCATATTGTTCCATATTTGACCAATTAGGACCTCTTCCAGGTGACTCCCATCTCCATATTTTATGAGCCATGAAGTTTTTGCTAGCTTCCTTGGTTTCAGGAGTCACATCATGTGCCAGGATTATCTTGTGCGTTTCCTGTTCATACCTGTGATCAGCCATTTCTCTAAGGAGCTCTGGTTACTTTTAATGGGAGATGTTATTTACAGTTCACTATCTGGATGCAATAATCCAATTTTTTTTATTACATACCTTTTTATTGTCTTCTAGGATTCAGGATATTATAATAAGAATTAGGAGAGCTAACATTTATATGTTCAGAAACACTTACTTTACATTCACCATCTCATTCTATCGTCACAGTACCCTATGAGGCCAGTATCTTGTTATTCCTACTTGATAGCTGAGGAAGTGAGAAACAGAGAAGTCAAATTTCCTGCGTCCATAGATAGTAAATACTTTGAAGTGGCATTTGATCCCAGGAATTCTGATTCTGGAAATCAAGTTCTTTGTGATGTGCCATGCCATTCACTGTTTTACTCTATAGCAACCCTTCCTGAATCTGATATTTTTAAAAATTGGGGTAGTCTCTCTTCTTTAGTTAATTGACTAAATTTAGTACTTTAATCAATTAACTAAATTCTATGTAATAGCTAATGGATGATGAGCTTGGGCAGTAAAAAAGTAATGGTAAAGAGCTCTAGTTTATGAGTCAGATGGCCCATCAGTGGTTCTCAACCTGTGGGTCGCGACCCCTGAAAATACATCCTGCATATCAGCTATTTACATTACGATTCATAACAGTAGCAAAATTACAGTTATTAAATAGCAACGAAAATAATTTTATGGTTGGGGATCACCACAACATGAGGAACTGTATTAAAGGGTCGCGACATTAGGAAGGTTGGGAACCACTGACCCTAGATTCATAACCTTGCTCTGCCACTTAATAACCTCTATAATCGCAGACAACTTAAATCCTTCTGTTTCAACTTCTCTTCTGCAAATTGATACTAGTACCTAATGCATAGGGTTTTCATGAGGACTAATGAGCTAAAAAACAAAAAAGATAAAGTGCATAGACTAGCACCTGGCTCATTGTAAACACTCAATAGATGTTAGCTCTTGTTTTCCTTCTTGTTGACTTGTAGGAGTACAGGGTATCAAGCAAAGCTGTGCATCAACAGATGAAAACGTTGGACAGTCACACAGGGGTCAGGACAGAAGTTATTGATCCCTGACCCATGTATTGCAATGAAAGGGGATGGAAAGAACATGAGATGTCTAATGGAGAGGGCAGAAAGAGACAGAGTAGGGGCTACAGCCTGCCATCTACTGTCCTCCCAAGGGCACCTTAAACTCCTGCTGTAGCTGGTGTATTTTCCACTGCAGTGGGATTGCATGTTCATTAGCATGATGCTTGCCCCAGGGGAGACAGTCAAGTTCTATTCACTTACTGAATACAAGGACCCAAGAAGACTGAGTAAGCATTTACATCTAGATAGTGGAAGGAGACAGAAAGTTCTACAAAATAAGGAGAGAACTATGATAACACAGAATTTCACTATTTGAAATGGGAAGAAATACAGGGCAGTCACGGATGTTTAAAAACAACAACAATAAGGATTGAGAAAAGTCCTTGTGTTTGGGACAAGATCATTGATGCCATCAAAACCATAGCTTGTAGAGTGTGGGGCATGGATTGCAACCGGTTAACAATGGTATGGAAATAGTAAGATTAGAAAATTTATTGGAGACATTGGGAAATGATGGAGAGAATTTGGAAGGTAGATGAACAACAGATCAAATATTTTTCCAATTTTTAGAATTTATTTTTTAACTTTATTTTTGTTGTTGACACTATTACAGATGTCTACAGTCCCCCCGCCCCTTTTGCCCATCTCCACCCAGTCCCTGTCTCTCCCTTCCCTCTAGCCATCACCACACTGCTGTCTTTGTTCATGGGTTATGACTATATGTGCTTTGGTTAATCCCTTCACCTTCTTTAATCAAGTCCCTCCTTTTCCACTCCCCCCTGACAGCTGTCTGTTTTTTAACACACACACACACATATATCTGTATAATATATATATATATATATATATATATAGATGTCTACATTCTATGATACTGCTTAAAATATGTTAAAGGAGAAGATAATCTTAATTGTGTTAAAGAAACATTTACTTCATTAACCACATTCAAAGATGCTGCTATATGCAGTGATGAATATAGGTCCAAAGATGAATCAGATATTAATCTGAAAATAGACCCAACAATCTAAATAATTGGGCAGAATGTGGATTCTGGAAGAGGAATTTTGCCACATGTAATTTTTTTTTTTAAAGTGGACTTCTGATATCTGTGAATGTTTGCCTTCTTGATCAGTGTTCATTATTCAGGAGAGACACTCATAAGATGGTGAGAGGAAGGGACAAGACAGGTTGTCTAAATCAACAGCCATGGCAGTGTGAGGCCTATACCTTTAAGGCAGGGAATGCTAATTGCTACTAAAGATGTAGAATCAAGGTGGAAACATGAAGCAGGGTTAAGAAATTTCAGTTGTGGAGATCAGCGTAGGTTATGTAAAAAAAGAAAGAAAGAAAAAGTCATTGTGCTTGGTCTTGAAGGATGCAGGGCTTGTTATTGGGAAGAGGGATGAGGAAGAACAATGCAAGTTGATAAAACATACTGACAACAACAGTAAGATGGATCATCATATAAAGTTAGTTTTATTTGTGACATTTGTGTCTAAACAAATAACTCCAGAGAGGAGCCAAGGAAATCTACTTAAATATATAATGGCCAGGGAAAGTAGGTTGTAAAGAGGTGGGATTAAACCACATACTGTCCTCCTCTGTTGAGAGATCCCTGGCTCCAAGGGGATGATTACTCCATGACCAGCTGTGCGGCTGGGAGTTGGGTGAAACCTTGATGGTAAGGGGAATGAGCGCTGCTTGGATGATGTGCTGAGTTTCATTACCAAATTATTTGGAGGACCTAGGAGTTAAAATATGATAGAAGGTAGATGACTTTAAGGAATTAAAAGAAAATCACATTTTAAGAATCAAGCTTGAATCTGTTGGTGTATGTACAGCCAAAGTTATATTTAATGTTACAGATGTCTGTGTTTCTTCTCTGTACTAAAAATGGTAGAGGATAATATTTTGACTGGATAAACAAGTTAAAGATGTTCAAATCCTAGTATAAATGCTTGGAGCTGAAGGAAAGACCTGTGTTACATGTGTTTTTTTTTGTGGAAGACCAGAGGTGTGTGCTTTTAATAAATGACATTATTTTACACATAATGCTTTTAAAACTTACCTTTCCCAATGGAAAAACAACAACCAAATTTTTGGAAAAAGCCCATGTTAGTACATATAGATTGAATGCATGTTTAATATATTAGTTTAGTTAGCCAACTCCCTACTGATCAATATTTATATTGTTTCCAATGCTCTACTTATAAAAATGCCACAATCAACTTCTTTTCTATCCTAGTATGGGCCTTCTTCATGTGAATCCTTTCTTATTCCTTATAATTGGATAACCTTAGAATGCTGTAGACTCAACACATTTAATAGCAATGACCAACAATATCCATCAAAATTTCTCAAGGCATTTCCTTTGGTCAGTTCTAAAGGTTAGGTAATACTCGCAGTGATTTAGTCAAATACACCTGAGAAGCTGCTGAGACCCTATCCTTAACTTTGGAATGTGTTTTCTCTGTTCTTCTGCCTGCCTATTCTCAGGACTAGCTCTGTCCCAGGGGTGCAGCTGGAGCAGGACAGAGTGAGAACACTGTTAAAGAGACAAAGTCCATGATTCTCCCTCCAATTATCCATCAGAGCTTTGTCTAGTATATCATGGGGAAAGACTTTATTTGGGATGAAGAAGTGGAATATCTTCTCTTTAGATGGTTATTATAACTGATTCTTTGCGATCCCATAACCTGGACCAATCCCTGAAGGATAGCAAAAGGTAGTTAAGTATATTTCACAGTTGAGTGATTCACCCATCGGCATTTCTTAGCAGTCCAGGAAGGAGTCAGACTATGATAAAGATTTTGTTGATAGGATTATTACTGCAGCAAGGTAAGACTTCCTGATACCTGGTATAAAAACAAAAGGCCTTTATGTTTTACTAGGACTTTAACAAAAGAGTGGGCACCGAATGTAGTGGGGCGAATCTGTTGGAATCAGAAGAATGCAAATATCCAAGTGAGAGCACAATGGTTCTCTGTTTTAATAGTGTTGAACTTGCCAAGTTCATCTTTGTATCACAGAGTTAGCTGCCCCCGATGACAGGGATGCTTTGTTTTAGAACGCAGGACAAGTATTTAAAGGTTTCTTGAATATATCACTAACAATTCTACCCAATAACTTCTTGGTATAATTTTGACATTCTTCACAAACATTCTTATTTAACTCTCACAACAATGCTGACCCAGCAGGATAAGCAATGTTATGGATTAGCCAGATTAGATGGTTTTTCATGGCCAAAACACAACCCAAATCTGTCTTCATATCCATCAGTTCCCTATATGCTGCCTTCTAAAAGAAGTCCTACATTGAGACAGAGACACATATTTACACAGGAGCCAGAGGAAGCCCGGGGAATTTTGAGGTGTGCTGTGAAATTCCATACTGCTTATCTTTTGCTATTTGACTATCCGTAGGGCTGTAAGCTTACACAGATCTCTCATAGAGGCATCCAGGTACTGTAAGTCAACTACTGCTTGGTCTTTGCCCCTTGTCCTGTGAGACGAAGAAGGCCTCAGGTGCATTTGGCTCGGTGAGGCTCAGAAGCACTTGTATTTGCTACGTGTGTTAAAAAAGGCTGTTTTGTGTGTGTGTTCCCTATTAGAATTGAGTTCCCTGCCTGCTCTGTTTTCAGACATCAAGCCTTATTTTGATGTGTTTTTCTAACTCTGTTTCCCAAACGTGTTTGATTGTCAGAATCACCTGAGGAGCTCTGATTTCTATGATCAGGCAAGCTTAGGAAACAACCTTAGCCTGATCCATTAGACCTTTCTCTCAGAATTTAATTATTGAATCCTGTCAAGAACCAAGAACCATAGTGTGTTCCTGCAAGCACTGGGTGTGCGTCCTGCATTGCTCTCGGCAATAAAGGAAATGAAACAACAAACAAGTTAGCAGACAGGCATTCAATTCCAAAGGATCCTTTCTAAAATCAGGAGAGACTCAGCAAGTGTTGTGCATTTGAATAACACTGACTCATTATTTCAACAATGATTTGAGTGCGTACTATGTGCCAGGCATTTGCACTAGGTGCTGGGATATACAGCTGTGAACGGAGGCAACTAACATTTTTGGAAGTCCTTATCATGGGATGGATACCAGGCTAACTGCTTCACATACTTTTTCTGATTTAAACTTCACAACTCTGCTTGAGGTAGGTATGATCACCTTCATTTTGAAATTAAGAAACTGTTACTTCGAAACTTTGAACGACTTGGCCAAAGTCTCAGATCCAGTAGCACCGATCTCGTGACATCCAGAATTAACACCCGGTCTGTCGGATTCCACAGCTCATGGTCCTTATCCCACAGATCTTCTGCTTTATCTCAGTATATGTGTCTCTTTACTCCTCCCTTTCTACTTCAAACCTGGCTACATGTTAGAATTGCCTGGGGAGCTTTTAGAAAGTACCTTTGCCTGAGCTTCACTCAAATAAATTAAATGAGAATATTTCCTGGGGCCATTTCGTAAAAGCTCTCCGGGTGAGGCCAATGTGCAGTGATGGCGGAGAACCACTCAGCATCACTAATTGACATCAAATAGACACAGATGTGGCCAGACCAACAGTTTCCAGCATTCAGCATTCATCTTGGGTCATTTGGTTGATTAAACGTTTAAAGGCTCCAAGTTATTTTTCTTTCCTTTTAGTTGAACTGAAAGTAGTAAAAAATATAGCAAATATTTTAATAAGGCAAAAGTTTCCCCAAAGAGCGACATGGTAATAGACCCATGTAAAGAAGAATTCAGAAACTTGGAGATCTCTTTGCAGGGGTAGCTAGTCTAGAGTGAATAATGAGAAGTAACCCGGGTTCTGGATTTCT
Source organism: Myotis yumanensis (assembly GCF_028538775.1). Lineage (NCBI taxonomy): Eukaryota > Metazoa > Chordata > Mammalia > Chiroptera > Vespertilionidae > Myotis > Myotis yumanensis. Next base: position 29,576,175 of record NW_027223760.1, on the reverse strand, counting down.
CTTTTCTGCTGAGAACCAGAGAACCTGAAAACTCTTATTCTGATGGGGGAACAAACTTTGAGACAATGGTGCTTCAAGAAAATTTCCTTTACCGTTGGTGAGAAAGGCATAAATCAACTTATTTTTCTCGAGGTCCAAGTGAAAGAAAAATAAAAGCTAAATAGTTTCCATCTTGCTGATTTGGATATGTTAATATATGTACTCTAGACTAATTTTATTTGGGAAAAAATACTCTAAATGATAGAATAGATATCTAATTTTCTTCAAGCTGTTTGAAAACTCTTAATTGCTCAAGCAATGCATGTGTATATACTATATAAAATTTTAAGTTAAGAATTCTGTATTTCAGGCTTTCAGCACTCTGTTAAACATCTGCAATGTGGTAGTAATGTCTTGCTTTGTGAAGATGGCAATCTAATTAATTATTGACTCCACTAATTAAATCTCATTTTTCTGGTCTTCAACAAATAAACTGTGACTGGCCTCCTAAGAGAAGTTCTTTTCAAAGCATATGTATCAAATATTAAGAGTAATCACAAAGTTGAAGTAATCACAAAGTTGTGGTCTATAAAACTCCTAGAAAGAGAAAGACAGGGAAAGTAAATTTGGGGGCACTATATTTCAACAAGTTGGAGGCACTTTTGTGAGAAGAAAAAAAATCAAGGCTCCAGGAGAGGGAAGACTTTTTTAAACTAATGGGTCTTTAAAGAAAGAAAGAATAATGACTGCTACTTTACTAACTTAAGGGTGAGTCTTATCTCTGCATTTTAAAACCTAGTCATCAATGCTGATAGGATAGTTGGATCATAAAGTTCCATTACAGATGAGTAAGTTATGACCATTACTTAAAAGAGTCATTACCCAGAACAAAGTAAACAGAGGAAAAAGAAAAACATGAAAAATGGCCTCCTTTTTTACATTTCCACATAGGTGATCTCCATACCAGGAGTTGAACTTGAACTTGGTTGGGCGGGAGACGGACCTGGTTGGGCGGGAGACTGGAGCCCCTCAGAGAATTTGGGATTCTTCCATTTTTACTGGGAGGGTTGGCAGGTATAACATGTGTTGTTATGTGAGTCCATGAGAGCCTCCAGGGTTCTAACTCCCTGCCTCTCCGTGTGGTGGGGAGTCAGTTGCTCACTCTGAAGCACTCGACTGATTTCTGTCTGTGGCTTACCCATGCACAGTGGCTTGGAAGTGTCAAAGCATGAGAAGCATGCAATCCAACAGCATGTGCTGCCGTCACCTTCTACATGGTTCTGCATGGGAAAGCTCGGGGGCTGTCTGCCCCGGGCTCAGGTCTTCCCTTCTCTCCTCACAGAACTCGCTGAAGGCTTCCAATCGTAAGAAGAAGAGAACAAGCTTTAAAAGAAAAGCCAGTAAAAGGGGAACTGAAGTAAGTGTTTCAGGATCATGGTCCAATGAAATCCATCCTCTTTTCCATAGCCTGCCCAAGCTTGTTGTTTTGATAGATCTCCCACCACTCTTTTCTCCTTCACTGTACTCTAACATGTGGAATTCTTAGTATTTTAAAAAATATAACCTCTGCCACTTCACAGAGCATCTGCACTTGTCCATGGAAGTGTTACCCCAAAGATGATAAAGAGTTAACACTTCCAGAATGTTTAGGGTATACAGAATAAAACCAAAAGCATGGCTCAATTCTCAGCAAATTATACCTTGAGAAACTTTCTTCTAAGCTTTACAGAGAGTGTCCTATTAAGAGTAACCCTATGAAACAAGTTGTACCTTGTGGGTTTTTTGTTTTTTGGGTTTTTTTTGTTTGTTTTTTTTGCAAGGGTTGGGGTGGTGCTGGCGGTTTCTCCAATTGCGTTGGGGCTGCCTGTCAAGTCATGGATGTGCATCTCAGTTGTGCTGTTTTCTTCCTTCAGCAGGAAAACAAAGGTCGTCCTTTTGTGATAAAACCTATCTCTTCTCCTCTCATGAAACCCTTGCTGGTGTTTGTGAACCCCAAGAGTGGAGGCAACCAGGTGAGTCATTGTTGATGAGCTTAACTTGGAAGCTGCAATGCTTTCTTAAAAACACAATTCCCAACACCGCAGCGGTTCTCAACCTGTGGGTCACGACTCCTTTGGGGGTCCAACGACCCTTTCACAGGGGTCGCCTAAGACCATCGGAAAACACATATATAATTACATATTGTTTTTGTGATTAATCACTATGCTTTAATTATGTTCAATTTGTAACAATGAAATTGGGGGTCACCACAACATGAGGAACTTGTATTAAAGGGTCTCGGCATTAGGAAGGTTGAGAACCACTGGGGTAAAAGAGCAGCACCTAGGGCCCCTAGCATTAGAAGACAACCACTTTCTCAGGGACAAGGTTGGGGCACAAAACGAAGCTAATGTGGTTGACTCCATGATTTTGGCCACCTGAGCACCACATGCCCACTATGTCTCATGATGGCAGTCATTGTGTAAAATGCACTCGGGCAATCATGATCAGCTTTGTTTCTAGGGCATACAGATGCTCACCGGTGATCCCTGCCTTTGAGTCCAGTAAAGATGGAGCCCGCTCTGTATAAATAATTAATGGCAGGGACTTCAGAGATGATCTGATGTTGCTTCCTATTTCACTAATTACAAAAGAGCTCAAGGAAGCTTAAGTGAATTTCCTAAGGACATCTTGTCTGTTAATGACATAAAAGGGGCAATGGGAAGAATAATTCAGACAACATTAATTACATGTGAGTTCTAAATTGAGTGGATCAGACTACAGTGCTGCAGGTTTTAGAGGCAAGCAGTGACTTGGGAGTGATAAGGAAATGGTGTCATGGAAGTAGCTGAAACAGAAGATGGACATACTTAGTTAGGCAGAGGGGAGAGAGCTGGAACAGTGCCCTGCTCCTCTTTACTGTGGCAAATCCTTGTTTATCCTTTAAGGCTCAAGAACACCTTTCTGATCCCTTTCTCAGACTTGACTGTGCTGTGCATTATGCCCCTGTAGCCCTGGGCACTCTGTCAATTGCAACATAAGCCTTCTCTGTAGGTTCATACATTGAAAGTACAGGCTTCATAATAAATACCAGGGGCTGTACCTTTGAACCTATGATTTCTAGTATATGGTATATACTAGTGAACAATAATTATACAAGAATAAACAATATTAATGGGAGAACGGATGTCATGATAAAATGATTTGTTTTGAGGACTGTATGGTGAGTAGAGCATGCATATTATTAAAATGTGTTAGGTAGAGATTAGAATGAGCTAGAACCAGTGTCTTAAAACTTGGCTGAGCATTTGGATGTGTACCAGGGAATAGTTGTTGTTTTTTTTAATTTAAAATATTTTTTAAATTTGAACAAAAGAGTAATATGATGAAAGCATCTTTAAGGAATTAATTTGATACATTGAGAATGTGTAAATCAGGAAGCTATTCACATAAACGTAAGCAAAACTTGGAAAGATGGATTGGTGAGTGGATGGGTGGAAGGATGGCTAATAGATGAATGCATGGCTGGTTGGTGAGTGGGTGGGTGGACAGATGGACTAGTGGATGACATGTGGATGGACAGATGAATGAATGGAATCCATAAAGGAAAGTAAAGCATCAAGATTGTGCAGCAGATCATCTAACAGTGGCTTTGTTATTGATGAGCATTCAGGAAAGGAAAGCATTATGGGAAAGAGGTAGAGCTGTGTTTGAGGAACTTGAGGTCACAGGGAGATATTAAAAAATGTTTAAAGTGCCCAGTTATTAGAGACAAAAGACTTATGATGTCATTTAATGCATTTTGGCTTGTAAATGTATAACCCTAAGGATGTTACTTCTAGAATGGCTGGGATTCTCAGAAGGATGGCTAACCAAGTAAAAGTGAATATTACATAAATTTAAATATCTATATACTTTCTATTTAAAATAGAATATTGTATTAAGCCTAAGAAATACAAAGAACCTTGCTTCTAAGCACAATGTGAAATGTTGATAAAACTATGAATAAATCCAATCACTTATGCACAATTGGAATCATTCACACTAACCTCCAGCACAATATGTTTGTGATTTCATCTTCAGTGAGGAAGGCACAGCTTGATCCTCTGACTGCAGTGAGTAGGGAAGAGTCCTGGTTGGAGATGAACTAATTCCTCTGTTAGGGCTAGTCTTTCCCTGAACTTCGGCTATAACACACCCTTAACTTTGCTGATGAGGGTAGATTCAGAAATAAATTGGGAATAAGAAGTTAGGTTCTCCACCCTACACAATACCCTAGTTAGCTTTTAAAAAAACGAGTGATGTCTTAGTAATTATATTAGAAGCTGTGAGAGTAGGATTCCTTGACTGGTATAAACTCTCCTGTTTATTTTCTTGTGAAACCAATGTTGAGAGCCACGGACCCTCTTCTCAAGCTTGAATGTACATATGAATCGCTTGGGGATCAGGTTAAAATGCAGATGCTGACTTGGAGTCAGCTGGTGGCCCTGTAATTCTGCTTTCCCAACCAGCTCCCAGGTGGTGCTGTTGCTGTTGCTGAGAGCATACTGGCCAGCGAGGGCTCACGGCAGTCAATACAGAAATACGTGGTTGTTGTTGTTAAATCCTGATTCTTGCCTTTTAGCCATGACTTACTCTACTCATCTGCCTCTGCATATAAAGCACTCCCCACTCCTGCTCTTCTGTTCTTGAGGCTTACTTAGACTTCTAACTTAAAAAAACAAAGCAAAAACTGGCTTAGGCTTCTGTTCTTTATATAGCTAGACTATATCGCCATCTTCTGGCAAATAAAATACCTACAGTTTTTTTTCTTCCTATAGTAAATTGTGTGGACAGAAAGTTTCTAACACTTTGTTGGAACTTAGATGACCACATATGGGGATTAAGCACTTCTATGTCTTTTAAACAATCCTGTCTTTTAAACAGATACTTCACAATAATTGTCAGTTTTTCTTTTTTTTAATAGAATTTTTGTGATTTTTTTTGAGCCAAACTGATAATTGCCAAGGCACAAAATCCTAATGGACTAAGAAAATGCTCCCTAATTTTCTGTTTTTCTAACACTTAAGGTGGAGAAAATGCTGCATTTTTAAAAAGATTTAGAAGTTTTCAGCCCTGTTGTCATTGTTGGGATCTGCACTATCAGAGGGGACAGGCGGTGGAATCTGGGCCACAGTATCCACCCTGCGTGTGTCCTGTGCACAAGAGGTGACAGAGGGAAGATAAAGTTTCCTCCCACACAGTCCCCTCCTCTGCTGGAAACCCAAGGGCTCCAGAAATGAACACTCTCTCTTACACTCATCTCTGCATTAACTTCAAATCGGATTCTTTTTCTTGGGTGTCTCTGAGTCATTAACATCTTTCTACCTGAGTCGTATGGATCCTTCTGATACCTTCGATGTTTTCCTGTTTTCTCCCTCACGCTCTCATCTTCCAGTGATGTAGGTTGTAAGTTCAGGGTAAAGCAGGTGCTCTGACCACTACGGTGATTCTAGTTAGTCAGTCCTGAGAGGTGAGGGGTCCAGACCCTGGTTTCCAAACGGTTCCATGTGAAATCCTCAGGTTAGGGTGTGGTATGAGTTGCCCCTCTGGATTGGAGCTCCCGGGGAACTTGTAAGAAGGGGTGTTCAGTCTGTGGACAGGCTCATCCTGACCGAGTTCTCACCACCATCTGTGGACAAGCTTCCCCAGACCGAGCCACCCCCAGACCAGGGCTGCCCCTTCTACGTAAGTCAACCAAAGTGGGGAGAATGAGGAGACAAAAGATATCAATAACTTCAAATATTTGAGCCCCAAACTGTTTTTAAATACTCAAACAACCTCAATGAAAATGTTACGTTCTGCAATGCTCAAGCTGGGGATAAATCAAGAATCATTATGCTTAGATAAAATTAGAGTCTCCTAAAGCTTAGGATAGGCTGGGAAGAGGGCAGAAGGGCAATCAGTCGATGACGGCACATGTCAGAATTCTGTCTCAGATCTTCTTGTCAAGCCAGCTAAACAGATGGAATTGAAACAACCAAACAATGAATCTGTGGAAAGCCCCTTTTTCCCCAAGTCACAATATTGGTGGGAATGTGAGGGCAGCTGTCTTAGTCAGTTCAGCCTGTGAAGCCGGGTACCACAGACTGGGTGGCTGATAAACAACAGACATTTATTTCTCACAGTTCTGGAGGTTTGGAAGTCCAACATCAAAGCCCCAGCCAGTTTGGTGTCTGGTGAGAACTCACTTCCTGGTTGACAGACAGCGTCTTCCTACTGTGTCCTCATGTGGCATTTGGGAGGAAGGAGCTCTGGGGTCTCTCCTATAAGGGCACTAATCCCATTCTGATGGCTCCACCCTCATGGCCTAAGCACCTCCCAAAGGCCGAACCTCCTAATACCTCAGATTGAGTGGTAGGATTTCACCCTATGAATTTTGGAGGAACACACTCAGTCCACAGCAGTGGCCAAGAAGACTCAAACCAAGTCATCTAGCCCCCTTGACAGATCTAGAGCCAGGATGTCTAGCTCCTTAGTCTGTACCCAGACAAATGTATCAAAATGTAAGTCCACCCCCCCTAATTAAAACATTTCAGTGATTCTTACCTTTTGTTAAGCCCAAGCTCCTTAGCGTACATGACCTATTGTACAAGTCAGGCTGTTTTGTTTCCCGAGACCTCTGCCTCATGACTCAAAGGAACTGAATGGAACATAGTTTTTCTATGGTGCGTCTTTATCCTAAAACTTCTTCCTCTACTCATCTTTCAAGACAAAGTCTAAGTATCATATGTAGGTAGCCTTCGCCTAATCCAGCGGTTCTCAACCTGTGGGTCACAACCCCTTTGGCGGTCGAAAGACCCTTTCACAGGGGTCGCCTAAGACCATCAGAAAACACATATATAATTACATATTGTTTTGTGATTAATCACTATGTTTTAATTATGTTCAATTTGTAACAATGAAATTGGGGGTCACCACAACATGAGGAACTGTATTAAAGGGTCGCGGCATTAGGAAGGTTGAGAACCACTGGCCTAATCCCAAAATTGAGGCTTAGAGTATCTCTGGCCTCTCATTCTGGTCAGTAGGCATCTCTACCATCACATTTACCATATTTTTTTAAAATATGTTTTTATTGATTTTTAGAGAGAGAAGAGAAATATTGTCCATTAGTTGCCTCCTGCATGCTCCCCACAGGGGATCGAGCTATCGAACTGTGACCTCTTGGTTCCTGGGTCAATGCTCAACCACTGAGCTACACCGGCCAGGTGCATTTTCCATCTTTAATGAACTAATATTGATCTCCTCCTGAGATCTTGGGTGTCCATGTGGGCACAGAACAGGAGCCAAATGCGTTTTTATGAAGTAAATTAGGTATTTCTTTGGGGTGGTTTGAAGCCAGTTTCAAGTACTTATTTCTTAACCTCTTCCTCCCACTCCCTTTTATTTTCCTTGGGCCTTTCTTATTATGTGGACAGTTTTTTCCATGATCATGATAATAACTCTGAATTAACAACTGTGATAATTGCTCCGTGACAAGGCTCCCTAATGTTTCAGCCTACATGAGAATGGCAGTGTTTTCATGAAGATTGATGTGCTGTGTGAGCTGACCCATCCTTAACTGCTTCTCCATACTCCCAAGTCATTGTATTTTAATTTATGAATAATGTATAAAACTTCCTCGTGAGGCAAAGATCTTCTCTGTCTAGTCCATCTTTCTGTTTCCTCACATAAAACCGAACCCCGCACATAGTGGGTGAGTGGCTGAAACCTGTTAATTTCCCTCGAGAAACAACCTACCTATATTCTGGAAAGTCGTTTTCTCTTCTCCCACCCTATTCCCCAACACCAGGAGCTGAAAAGAACATTTTTATCACTCCAGGGAAATACCCAATATCACAATATCTTAAAAAGTTCTATGGCCAATGAGGTATTACATCTACAACTGTGTATGAGGACTCTCTGCAGAGTGTATTGGAATTAACTTGTGAGCTATTTTCTCATTTAGAGAAAACTAGACTCGCACAAAAGTTGCACATCTTTTGCATTTGGCACATTGAGACTTGTTAGTGAATGACAGTTGTGTGAATAACTTAGTATATTTAATACTGACAGTGAGAAAGCAAGAAATTGATCTTTTCCTGGTGAATTAGTATTTGTCAAACCATTCCGTTCTATTGAATAAATTGCCTCTATTAAAGCCCGAAAGTAGGTTATCCTAGAGTTAATAGCAGAGTTAATAGAACTGACTTAATGTCTGTTAGATCTTTTTACTACACACCCACCAGGACTGATTTAAAACAGTGCAATGCTTTCATTCAGACATGTCATTTTTTTGCTGATTATGTTGTAGAAAGATTATTTTTGAAAGAAAAAATTATATAATGACTGAATGTAATGTAAGAAGGCTATGCAAGTTATCCCCGCACAACTGCAGAGGGCATTATTCTAATGGGCTCTAATGTCAATGGCGCCTCCTAGAGGTGTGCAGTGCAAAATTTGTCAGCCTTAATACCCCTTCCTCAAAAGGATAAATGGAGACACTTAGGTGTTCCAACTCACACAAATTGAAAATGAGAAAAAATGAAATGGTGGCACTCAAACTTTCTAGAGAAATTTTAGATGAAGAAAATAACCTCTAAATGCTTTGTAATTTTATTTCTTAGAAGATATTAATTACCTAGTATTGTATGCATAGGAGAAGAAGCTGAAATTGAGACATGCACTCGACCATAGCCAAAGGTGGAAAAGAGTAATTAACATCTACAACTCATATTGCTCTAGCAAGTCATTAGGAAATTTTTTGTAAATTGGTTTGTCCTTAAAATGACTCTTAAACATAAAGCTTACTTGGGATAATCCTCAACGGACTTGATGTCAAGGCGCAGTGTGGAAAGAAAAATACATAGTTGGCATTATGTATCTAAACCTATGTCTGAATTTTACACGAAGCAAACTATGTCCTTTGGTGAAACTGCAGGATTAGTTGTAATAATCAAGGAGAAAATGTTATTGCTAAATTTATAGCAAGCACATGATGAAGCAGAACTTTTAAATTATAGGTTTGGATGGAATTGGGACAAAAGACCTGCATTGGCCTCTGTAACAACTGGTGTAACAGTGTGATAATTATCAACTACACTCTAGCTCTCACACCCTCAAGTGTATTTTAATGAATAGATTAGCAGGGAGCAAAAAAAAGAAAGGGACTAACATTTACAACAGGCCTATTTTGTGCCACGTACTGTGCAAGATACATAACTATTACTGATTCATTTAATTCTCATAATCACCCTAAAAAGTACACGTTGTTCTTCTACTTTATATGCTGAATTTCTGTAGTGTTATAAATGCTCATGCTCACCCACTTAGAACACCCAAGTTACTTTTAACTCAAATATTGTGCTAGTTCTACCATACTAGGATAACCCTCAAATACAGCATAGTAGGTGTAAAAGTTAGGGTTATTTTGAGAAAGAGCAACCATGATATTTAATAAAGGAACTATAATCGTAAGCAACAAACTCTGCCTACTGATCAAATATTATTTGCTGTGGTTGATAATGATCTAAGTAAAGCACCTTACCCATTTTGAAAGCTCTTTGGATGCTGCTTAATAAAAAGATTCCTCATTTCTTCTTTGCTCAATTCACTTCAAGAAATCATCTTTAGAAATGCCTTGTATTGGTCATGATGATCATTTCTATAAATGTCATATTTACACTTCAAACTTTCCCCAAATGTTCATGTGTGACAGAAATGTTTGGTTTGGACAAAGAGTTAGAGGCATGGAAATTTAAAAATGTCAAATAAGATTTGATACCACTAACTGGAGAAGGTATATATGTGTAGTCTAAGTAATGGGAAGCCTGTGATACTTTTGCTTCAGTTAAAATTTTTTTCAATAAAGTCATACTTAGCTGATACTGCCCATATTTCATATTATGCAAAGACAATAGCAATCTGCACATTAAAGTAAAAATAAATGTTAAATTACATAGCTGAGTAATCTTCCTGTGTGGATTTTCATACATTTAGTAATGATGGTAAAACTAACAGATAATATCTATGGAGCACTTATTGCATGAGAAACACTGTAATGTGCTCCTCAAACAGTATGGCATTTTATCCTTGAAACAAGTCTGTGAACTAGGCATTCTTGTCTCCACATTAAAGAGGAGGGAGCTGAGCTTAACGAAATTAAGGAACTTGCCGGAGTTACACCGGGTAGGCTGATGTCTAATCTGAGCTTTGGCCAAAGACCATGATTTTAACTACTGCTCTCATTTGTTTGTAAGTAGGTATTATTTTAGATAATGGTTTTTATTTTTTAAATAAGCAGCTAATATTTGGAAATTTCTTCCCACTATAGTCATTTTTTTTTCTTACAGGGAACCAAAGTCCTGCAGATGTTCATGTGGTACCTGAATCCACGGCAAGTCTTTGATCTTTCTCAGGAAGGGCCGAAAGATGCGTAAGTCTGGAAATACCCTCCATGGTCCGTACTATCTTAGGCAAGTGAGAAGGACTTCCTGCTCTGGCATCAAGCTTCGTTATTCGGTTGCCTTGTGAGACATTTTCTAACTGTCTCTCATCTACCTTCTCATCTGTACTGTCTTCCCCTTAAAACTCTATCTCATGTTCCCCCTCGCACTCTTCGTTGGGTTAATTCCCTTCAGAGCACATTACACAGTTGTTATCTCAGTGAGCATTTTTATGTGTTTGCTGTGTGTGTATGTGCAACTGTAGATTATGAGCAAGTCTGGGAATGGGGAGGAACCATCACTTTTCTGTTTATGCATGAGCAGCTTTGGACGTGTACCTTAATGGGAATGTCAGTGTGTCTTTGCGGGCAGGGGCCATATTTGTTTATGAATACATTCATATACATTTGAATTAGATCATTCCATCTCGGAGAGATTGATTCATTGATTATACCTGTGGATTTCACATCAGCGTGGGGAGAGACATTTTATTTCTGCTCAATCCCTTTTCTGAGCTTCTCAGAAATTTTACGCACTGTTTTTTGTTAGAAGTGTTGAAAATCAAGTCTAGGTGTAGGTGACGTGTATCTTATTTCTTCCCGTTGGAGGAGGGAAAGAGTGGGGACATTGTGCTGCTTTCTGATTCCCTTTATAAATCCATCTAGTAAGACAGAATGGGTTTCATCAGATAAAGCTTATAACTTAAGAGAAAATAATTCTTCTTAAGTAAGAAAGTAACTACCAGAGGCAAACCTCAGCTTCTGACACCAGCGACCCGATAGGGACCTGCCAACTGTAATGAAGTTTGTTTTCCTTTGCTTTTGACCCTGTGTACAGTTATGATGCCAGATTAAATTTACAGCAGCTTCACGTTGAGTTGTGATATTTTGTTTTTCATAACACAGTTATAAAATATATTTTGTTCTGTAAAAACACATCAGCTTAATTTCTAGAGAAATAATATTCCTATAGGAAAAGGGTACATTATGTATATTTAAGCATGCAGAAGAACGTTAAATATGAAAATTCCTGCTTACATTCTCTTAATCTATGAACATTTTTGCCACTAGAGGGTACTATGAGACTTCTCTGTGTTTTTCTGTATTTGGATTTGCAAATCTGGTAACCTGGCTTTTGCCCTTTTAGATGTTTACTTAAGATTTCACCACTTTAGACTTTAGGTGGACGCTTCATAGATCAGCATAAAGAACATGGAAAGACAGGAAGTAGTTCCAGGGACAAAATAGTATTTGATCTAAATAGCTGACACTTTCTGGAACGGAGCCATTAACAGCTTCACTTAGGCAAACATTTTAGCAGGCAGGGTGGTAACACTGCATTTTCTTAAGAGCCAACATGAGAAACAAAATGATCTAATTTTAAGCAGGGCAATTTAAATTAAAGAAAAATCAGTAAATCTCCCCTCTTTAAACGGAGGTGTATAAATGGGGTCTGACTGTGAGTGAGGTGAGAGGTAGATGTAACTGTGGGTGCGACAGTAATGCTAGTGGGGTACCCTCCCCCTGCCTCTCTGAAATGTTTCCTAGGATTAAGAGTGGGAAGGTTAGGTTTGAAAATAAATAGATCCAATAAAATATAAGGAGGAGATATAGAAGGCCTTTTGATTGCCAATTAATGATGGTTTTCTTTGAGAAAGGAGAGGGGAGAATGATGGGAAAAGAATAAACCAAAAGGAAGCCAAACCAATGAGGAAAATAATGAGCTGACACATTAGTAGGAATTATGGGATAAGAATCTCTAGGACATCCTAAAATCCCCTCCCAGTGCTGGCTATTTGAAAATGATGTTTGCTGCCAACCTCTGATCCAGTTGCTGGGAGTCAGTCCTCTTGTGATTACTTGGTAACTAGTTTTGATGATCTTATTATATTCATGATTATACATTTTCTACAGGGGATACCCTTCATTTTTGCCATGTGTTTTCTCTCTGCTATGGCAAGTGATGTGCTCTTCTGTTAACTTTTTCTTCTATTTCCTCTGCAGGCTTGAGTTGTATAGGAAAGTACCAAATCTGCGAATTCTGGCCTGTGGTGGGGATGGAACGGTAGGTCCTCGAAATAGAATCCAGTTCTCGCCCTTATTTCTTTCATCTTTCTTTTGTTTTCCTTATGACAGTTCTCTTAAATTCACTCCCACCTCACAGTCTTTCCAACCCCTTGAAACATGTGTCTCCCTCATGTGAATCGTGGCCCATAAGGTTAGAAGGGACTCTGTTATTAGTCTCATGGATTCAAACGGAATTTTTCTATATTGTTTCACTTCCTCAACTCTACTATATCCTTCCCTGTTCCACGAGGTAAGGATGTGGTCAGATCATCAGAATGAAGATTATAGATGATGAAATTCTTTTAAAAATATACACTGGTCTATTTCAGTCTGTTCTTAGTATTTGGTCACAATGGTTAAGGAGAACTAGGTGTACACAATTGATTTATTGTAATTTTTTTCCCCAGTGGAAATAAAACTTAGAATATTGACTAACATTGGTTTGCCTTAAAGATTATCTGTTTGTTCCATTTGTAGTCATTTTTTAAGAAGAGGTGGAATTGGGCTGAAGTTTAATGTGATGGTTATATTGTCCTGTTTTTGTGTCTCATCTATTGCTCCATTTGCCCTCTATTTATGCTGATATATTTAGCAAAGGCTAGAAATGGAGATTCATGACATGTAGGTTCTGCTGCCCAGTGTCTTCTCTTCTGTATTTGGGGTCTGCTCTCCTAGAACCCAGGCTTTTATTATGCACTATGTATGGCTCTTCTCTAATTTCTCTAATTAGAATATTCTCAAAGTAGCGATGAAATCTTCTAATTTTATCTCTCATAGCACATGAGCACTTAATGCAACATTGCATTTGCATTAAATAATAATAAATGAAATTGGGGAAAAAGAAGTGATTCCACTGGTCCCTTAAAATACTTTGTGAGAGGAAAATATTTGTGTGTGCGTGTGTGTGTGTGTGTGTGTGTGTGTGTGTGTGAAAATAGTGTTTACCAGTCTTTCAAGATTTGAAATACACATTATTATCTTATAAAATTTATTATTAAGTCTTACAGCAAAAAATTCCAAACCTGTTTCACTTTTTAAAAATATATATATTTTATTGATTTTTTTACAGAGAGGAAGGGAGAGGGATAGAGAGTTAGAAACATCAATGAGAGAGAAACATCGATCAGCTGCCTCCTGCACACCCCCTACTGGGGATGTGCCTGCAACCAAGGTACATGCCCTTGACTGGAATTGAACCTGGGACCCTTTGGGTCCGCAGGCTGACGCTCTATCCACTGAGCCAAACCTGTCAGGGCAATTTCACTTTGTTTAACCCAGTGTTTTCCAAAATTATTTGACTGTGGAATTTTTTTCTCCCACAATACCAAATAAATTTCAATCAATTGTAGTGTTTTAGGGAGATGTATTTAGAAATATGATAGTGTGGAATTTTTCCAACTATCTTTAGTAAGACTTTTATCCAAACAAATCCTCTGTGGAGAAAAAGGTATTATTAATTAAATTAATATATAATAACAAATTAGGGATCGGGCCTAAACTGGCAGTCGGACATCCCCTGAGGGGTCCCGGATTGCGAGAAGGTGCAGGCCAGGCTGAGTGACCTCCCCCCACCCCCGCACCCCATACATGAATTTCGTGCACCAGGCCTCTAGTCTTTAATAAAAGGATAAACTCAGTTGTGACCTTTTACTACAGTTGTCTTCCTTATTTTAGCATCTACTTGCCTTCCTATATGCTTCAAGCATCCCACTCACATCTTTTCTCCTCTAAATCTCAGTGACAGCAGCATACAAGCTGAGGATATGCTTGTTGTTCTGGATTCATCGTTCTTCCTCTTTCTTAAATGACTCTGACCTCAGGTCCACTTCAGCTTCCTATTCCATCTTCATATCTTGGGTTTCCCCATTGACTGGATGCTCCACCTCTCAAACTTCCCCATCACCCACTGAATCTCCCACCACCTGACTCCCCACCCCCTCCCCATGCTACTTTCTTCTTCCTTTCCTCTACTCAGCAGGCATGTGTAGGAGGCAATGCTCCAGGTTATATGGTATTGAGGTATTCTCTGAAATTAGGTAAGTATTTTAAAGTCTAAAGGACAAAGAGAAAAGACAGCCAAGTTCAGACACTTGTGAAATACCTATAATTATGGAGTAGGAACCACAATTTGAAAGGAAAATGAGAAGATAGAAGTAGAAGGTAGTCTTTTCTGTCAAGAAAACAAGCCAAAACAGGAGTTTTAAGAAAGAGGGCGTGGTTATATCTTTAAGGAGAGACCGGAGAATGATCATTGAATTTAGAGACTAGGAAGTAATTTGGTGGTTTTCAAGAAAAGAGTTTCAATAGAGTGTCTGGGACAAAACCCAGAATGGTGAGTAAGTGGGACTTGGTACATTACTAATGAATCCTAGCAACCAAATCCAATTACAGCATTGAATATCTATGAATACGCTACGGTGTCATTAATATCCTTCTTGTAGACTATTCGGTTCTCCTACTTTTCTTATCTTACCTTTTCTAACATTTCTTCTTTAAATGTACCATAGTTAACAGATATTCCACAAGGTTTAAATATAACTTTTCTTTTATGTTAGGGACCTTATTTATGTTCCTAACTTCAGGTTTCACATCCTTCCACGTAACTCACAAATGCATTGAACATTTACACTTTGGCCCCTTGCAACAGGCATTCCTGAAATAAAAGCAGTATATCTATTCTAGGGTTGATGCACACTTTTGAACTAAGTATTTTTGTCAATAATGACACCTGTACTCCAGTCTCAGAATCAAAATTTTGCTTATTTGGTAACTTATATAAGACCCAGCAGGATTCCTTTTATTTTACCTTGTTAAAGTAAGGTTTTTGGTGAACAAGATAGGGGGTTTATGAAATACTTATCAATGTATGTGATTGGTATTTTTAATTTTTATCAGTTTAGAACATGAAACTTTAAATTTTTACTAGGGGCAGAGTTTATATAAAAAAACTGGTGGGTGCGTGAAAAAAAAACCTCTTGGCTTTAGGCAAGTGAAGTATAATTCTTGAGAGCATCGATTTTATATTTGCCGTAAGGTATTTAACCTTGAGTTGACATACCGATCACTATAGAGGCTGTCAGAATTCTGTCAGTATAGTGACAAGGTTCAAGGAGGGGTCAGAAATGGAATATTTTTGACTGATTAGAATGAGGAGTATTAACCACTAACCATATTAGTTTAAGTGTAAAAAGTATTACTTAATATTAGACATCTTGCATGAATTTGGAAAAAAGTTCTTAGGCTCCAACATTAGTTTAATGTTATTAACAAATTCAAGGAGGCAGAGGGATGCGTCTCACAATGTTGCACTTGGAGGTGGAAGAGGAGGTTCTGCTACTATTTCTGTGACCTTGAGCAGGTTTCTGAACTTATTTTGAGACATTCTAAATCTTCAAAAGGATACATTTGGGTCTCCAAGGTTCTTTACAGCTGTAGCATTACAATAGCAGCGATCATTGCTGATCAAGAGAACTATAATGTAAGCCACATTTTAAATATTAAGTTTTCTAGAAGGGACGTAAAAAGGGTAAACAAGAAGCAGGTGAAATTAGTTCTGTAATACAGTTTGTTTAACCTAATATATCCAACATATTATCATCTCAGAATGTCATCAATATGAAAATCATTAATGAGCTACTTTATGTTCAGTTTGCACTGTCTTTGGAGTCTGCCATGTATTTTATAATTATAATGCCTCCAGTTTGGATTGGCCGCATTCTAGTGCTCAATCAGTGGCTGCAGTTTACCCTCTTTGTACCTGGTTTGCATACCCTGAGGTTGCCACATAGCTGAGAGCAGCAAATGAGCTGGTCCCATCTTTGATCTCTAAGCTGAGCGAAAACTCAGCTAACTCAAGAATGACCTCCAACCTTCATGTGTATAAACTAGAAATAGTATTATTTCTGTGGTCATGTGGTAAATTTGTGTTCTCTCCTTTCATGGGCCACATCGCCACCCATCCAGCTCTCCTTGGCTGTCACCGGCCTAAATATGGAAGGGCACGTGAACCTAGACGCTGAGGCACATGCACCCTCCTCTTCTGCTGGCTCCTTAGTGAGACATGGTCCCTAGCTACCTGGCTCTGACCTTCATGAGCTGAGCTGGGTCAGCAGGTCCATCTGTAATTATGTTCATGTCTTTCCAAAAGCCTGGAATTAAATTGACTTTAGCCACCCATTTCATGCTTGTTTCTTGTTCAGTTGGCTTATCTAGATATGAGGATACATTGTCAACAGCAGGCATCCCCCTGCCCTGACTTACAGCCCCAGCAGGGAAGAAAGTACCGTATTTTCCTTTAATGGACAGGGACTAGCAGATCATGCCAAGCCCCCCTGCTCCCCCAGCCTCAGCCTCATGCATATGTAATGGGATGTAGCCCATCCTCTCTCAGGAGGAAGCACAGGGTACACCTTAGGAGCAGTCATTGTGAACACGTGAGTTTTCTATTTCAAAGAGCTCATACCTCAGCCCTGATCTTGATTTCTTCAGGGCTGATTTTAACCATTTCCTTTAACACATGGTGACTTTTTAAACTCTTCAGTGCAAATGTAAATTAAAACATCAAAGGGAAGAAGCATAGTGTACATGTTAGTAAGGGACACCCAGTTGTTAAATGCTGTTTCCATGATCTTTCAGAGTTCAGAAATGTTGCCTGTCTTCTCTGATTTCCCAATATGAGTATCCTCCATTTTCCTGCCTGTGATATAAGAAAGTGCGATGTATGTCATGTGCAAAGACTTCAATTCACTGTCCTCTCCACCCTTGAGTCACCTCTGATGCTAGCATATTGCAGAGTGAAAACAGTGCTCCAAGTGCACTAGGGGAGCATCCAGTGACAGCTAATGCTGAACATGGGCAGCAGGTGGCAGCACAGGCCAGCTGCTGCTGCAGTGGCCCGTTGGGCTGCTCAGGGACAAAGCCCATAGGCGTAGCTGCTATTCTAGATCCTCAGTCTCACTTTTCCTGACACAAAGGAAGGAAAGAACTCTGCAGACTGGAACATGATTTCACCCAATCCGGATAATTTCCTTCAGTTGTGGTGGGAAACATGCCAAGTGCTATGTATCACAATCAACTGAATCATTGAATTGAAGGGGTGCTAGAAACGCTGGTGGAGACGTCTTGGGGACATGTGAAGGCCCAGCAAACACAGCCCCTGCCCATGAATCTTCTGTCTGGGCCTCTAACAGGAGCAGGTTTCTGGTTACTGGGAAGGGAGAGCTTCCAATAGACAGCTTTGAGCCATGAGATCTTTTAGCACCTTTCTGTTGCATAGAAGTTACAGGACACGTATTCCAAAGTCATTTGCAAATTGTTTGTATTTAATGTGCTGTGCATGCATCCCCTGAATTTCTCGTCGAAGTATTAGTATTCTTCCCGTCACTTAGAATTGTTCTTTGCAGGCTCATTTGCAGGTTCTTCCCTTTCTCTGCATCACTTCCTGCCCCTATCTAGTAGTGTGAATGGTTTCAGGACTCGGAGGCTACTTTTCATCCTGAGGGTGTTTTGGGTGTCAGTGAGCTGGTGGGAAGTTGGGCTCACTATTACACAGAGACTTTATCCCTCCAGCCCCAACAGCTTTCTATGGGCTATGGCCTCAGGTCATGGTTCTTCACATTCTTATCCCAACCTCTTATTTCCAAGAGGGAGCCTGGTTTCTACACAGGCTCCTGCCAGCAGCGGGTGTACCTCATCATCAGACAGAAGCCAAACTCCTGGCTTCCTTTTGCTTGCACCTTTGCGATTTCTTTGTTTCTGGCCCAGGAAGAGGTTTTTGTTGTTGTTGTTTGTTTTGTTTTGTTTTTTTCATTGTGTCTAGAGTGAAATGGGATGTTGAAAGTGTGAAGTCATAGCATGCTCTTTACCGAGAAAGGAGAGACAAATTTCAACTAAACATAAGAAAAAAGTTTCTAACTTAAATCTACCCCAAAGACACTGACTGACTTGTGAGTACAAACCATAGAGGGGGACTAAGAGATCATCTCTCAGAGAAGTTTTAAAGAGCCTGCCTTCTTTTCCCTTCTCTGAATGGGGTGTTGAACTAGATTCCCACTAAGTTCCCTTGCATTTCTTCTGAGAGTCTGGTTCTACCCAGGACTGTTGGGTCTGCAGTCAGCGATCCCCGAATATTGGGATTTCTGAGTTTCGCATCCTTTTTAATGCCCTTTAAATCCCCTTTTGGTAGTTAATTGGAGATACCTCCTTTTACTGGGTTTTGTTTGTGCTTTTCGCTGCACAGGAATAATATGTAGCCGTCACCAGTCATATTTTAGCACCTGGCATTTTCCTCCCCTTTTACTTCAATATTCAATAGCAAGCCTTGTCCGTATTGCCTGTAAAATATAGAAGTGCTGGGCCAGGACCTAAGGAGTTTCTAGGAGCAAATTGCCCATCTTGGGGAATGGAGGGACTTTTCACACTTGTGTGGATCTGAATTTCTAGTTCCCCAAACTGGGTATGCCTTTCTGAAAGGTTGACACAACTTGAGACTTCATGATGGACAGGCATGTTTTACATCCTGGGAAGTGATCATTGCAGAGGAGAAGGGGTTTTAGATGGAAGCCAGGAGACCTGATAGGACTCCGACGGCCACTTCTCATTATTTAGTCTTCAGCTAATTACATGACCTCTCTGCACCTCTGTTAATAAATCTGCAAATTAACTGAATTTGAATAAGCGACTTCTAAGTTTCTTCAGTGCTCCAAAGATTCCAACAGTACATGCACTGTCTACAGGACGGCCAGGCCATATCCAGAACCAGGTTTAGTTCTTTATTTCAAGGTTCCCTGCACCAGAAAGGCTAAGAGGTTGGTCTTTGGCGTTCGGCAAGCCTAATTTTGAATGCCAGCTACCACATAAATGATGTGGTATGAGGTAGGACATTGGACTTTCCAAATCTCAGTTTCCTTATCTACAGAGTGGAGATGAAAATTACACCTATCTCATGGACTCCTTTTGAAGTTTGATAAGACAGTTCACTGGAGAACTTTGCTCAGGGACTGGCCCATGGAAAGCTCACTGTTTGTGTTCATCATGAACTCTGAGAGCAGGCCTGCTACCTAATCTATCTTAGCCCAGCTCATTTATCTTTTCATTTCAGTTGCTTAGTTCTGCATTTTATGTGTAGTAGTGTGCAATAAATGTACTGTTAAAGTACCATTTTTAAAAAATATTTAAAAGACCTGACTCATATAAATATAGAATGAATATACATAAAAATGTATTTATAGTGCCATATACAGATGATGTATTATAGAACTGTTCACTTGAAACCTCCATATTTTATTAACCAATGTCACCCCAGTAAATTTAATTTAAAAAGGTATTTAGTGCCTTAATGATGGCACCAACAAGATGATAAAGCTGTTGTTGTTGGTGTGCTTTTTTTGTTTTTGTTTTTTGAGAAATAGAAGAAAGGGATTATGTTGCTTACACCAAAATAATTTTCTAAATTTGAGTCAAAGTTGGTTTATGTAATCTTCTCAACATTTGTCTCTCTGTAGGACAGAAATCTTCAAGTTAACCTGTACTTATATAGTTCTTAAACAGGCCTGTTAAATACTACTCTAGTATGACATTGTGAAACATTCAAGTTTGCTTTTGCTCTTTTCAATTTTAGGGTAATTTTCCTAAATAGCTGTAATAAGACTAAATCTGAGAAAAAGATTAAACAGGAATATGATTCTAGTACATAAGTATCCATTTTCTGCCTAAACTTATAATAAATACTAAGTCCAGCCCTAATTATGTTTCCATAATGTTTCATTTAGGGGGATACAAGGATATTTAGAAAAACAATTTCTAAGATGGTACTATGGAGATTAACCATTTAACTGGTGCTTACATACACCATGCACCATGTTAAGGGCTTTATATATATTTCTCTCTGCAAACAATCTTGTGAGGTAGGTCTTATTAACGCCATTTTGAAAATCTGGTAAATGTGTCTCAGTGATGTCAGATAATTTAATGAAGATGACAGGGCTCATATGAGCCAGAATTGAAATTCATTCTGACTCTAAGTCCTGTATTCCCTCCAGTGGCCTATGCCATATACCTCCCTAAATTTTAAACTCTTCTAAATTTTAAAGTAGATCTCTAGTTAAACATATAGACAAATGGGTGTAGCTTTGCTTATACGACAGAGCATGGACAAAATGGTCCTTTTCCCTGTAGGAGACTTCCAACCTTGAATCTGCCAGAGATAAGTGGTCTTTCTGTTCCCTGGCTGCTGGATGAAAACATATGTTTTAGCCCTAGCTGGTTTGGCTCGATGAATAGAGCGTCGGCCAGAGGACTGAAGGGGTTTCAGGTTTGATTGCAGCAAGGGCAAATGCTGGGTTGCAGGCTTGATCCCCAGTAGGGGGTGTGCAGAAGGCAGCCAATCAATGATTCTCTCTCATTGTTGATGTTTCTCTCTCTTTCCTTCTCCCTCTCCCTCTCCCTCTCCCTCTCCCCCTTCCTCTCCCTCTCCCCCTCCCTCTCCCCCTCTCCCTTCCTTTCTGAAATCAATAAAAATATATTTTAAAAAAACTACCAAAAAACATCTATTTTAAAGAAAACTAAGACCATTCGATTTTGCTCTTTAAAGCCGCTCCCCTCAGGTGGTCTTCCTTGTAACTTACCTGTCTTTCTTATCCCTCTTCTGGCCCCCAATGTGTCCCTAGGTGGGCTGGATCCTTTCTATTCTGGATGAACTGCAGCTGAGCCCTCAGCCTCCGGTTGGAGTCCTTCCTCTGGGGACTGGGAACGACCTGGCTCGGACTCTCAACTGGGGAGGGGTAAGAACTCTCTCAGGGGCGGCCCCTGGCGTCCAGCTGCAGGCTCCCCCAACCCACAGATATTCTGATGGAAGGGGAATAAGTTAGGGTTGAGAACCAAGGCACCCACGAGCCACGATTTTATCCAGTAACTTATGAGCAGCTGGAGAAGAAGGGAACATTTAGGATTAAAAACGGGGTTAGTACACAGGCCTGGGCTTTTTGAGCTAAGCACTAAGACAGTGGGTGGGTTGTCCTCAAGTCTTCATGTAAAACAACCACAGACTTGAATTGATCCTGACCCTCAGCCTTGGCCAGGATAGCAACTCTGACTCAGATTTACAATGCTTACTTGGGGAAAGTGATGGCTTTTTTTGAGCATGTGGTTTCTCTGGTCAGTGTCATCATGGCTTTGACTCCACAGGTAACAGACTGTCCTTTGCACTGTGGAGCCAATTTCAGACAAGTTTAGTGGAGGCAGTTTCCCTGTCACCAACCAGCCATTTCATTACTTTTTTTTTTTTACAGTGCTAAGTCAGTAAAAAGGCACAATATGCTAACATATGCAGCCTACCACCTTTTTATCTGTTCATATGAGACCATTGCCTGGGCTGGGTTCCATGAAAATCATCTTCAGATACTAGAAGATATTAATCTGGCTTTTGGGAGAATTAATTTCACATAGGAGATAATTATCTTCAGATACTAATTTGACTTTGGGTGAATGAATTAACCTCCCATAGGTCTTTTCTTAAGTATAAATAATAAATACAGGATAGGGCAAAAATAGGATTATAGTTGTGAGTACTCCAAACAGAGTTTATTCTTATATTATTCTTTATTAATTATTTTCCATATGAATAACTGTAAACCTACTTTTGCCCCGCCCTGTATTTACATGAAGCAACTGGTATATTATCAATGTTAACTCCTCTCATCCAATCATTGACTTGACAGTCCTTAATAATCATGCTGTCAGTAATGTATGCTCAAGGAGTAAGAGTTCTCAAGCAGGGCTATTCCCCTGTCAGACTTGCCTTAGGTCATGGAAGGGATGGTGTCCTGCTACAAGGTTAGGGAGAGGTGAGTAAAATGGGGTGTTAATAGAAGGAATTGTCTATCAGAGGCTGCTTTGTTTCTTTTATCCTCTCCTCCCAACCCCAAACACACTTCTCTGCATGTCACAAATCCCTTTAGTAGGAGGCCTTGGGGGTCCTGCTTTTACTCTGATGAAAGCAGCCATCCAGCATAGCCCCTAAACCTACCAGCAACTATTGGTTCTCAGTGTAAGCACAAATTATTCCTCGGCTCTAACCAGCTAGAATTAGCATTTCTGTGCACGTTACCTGTGACTATTGTGTTAAGTTCTAAGTACCTGGAAAAAAGGTTTACTCTCTCCCAGCCTTGCTAGTTACAAAACAAACAGAGCACTGTAGCAGAGGGCTCTTTCTTGCATGAAATACCTTTGGCTATACTGTTCATTACTCCAGATGCCAATGGATGTGTTTGTTGGTTCCTTAGGGCTACACTGATGAACCTGTTTCCAAAATCCTCTGTCAAGTAGAAGATGGGACAATTGTACAGCTAGATCGCTGGAACCTCCATGTGGAAAGAAACCCAGACTTGCCTCCAGAAGAGCTTGAAGATGGCGTGTGTAAGGTTAGAGAGTTCTTTCTTCAGCAAAAAAGAACTCGGGAGCATCTGTCATGGGAAATACATTTGTGGCTGGAGATTCATGTGCTGATTTCTTCCTATGAGATAAAAGGATAGTGTTAGAGTTTATGGCTACAGGGCTATGTGTCCAACGTTACCCACTGATTCTACCCCAGGGTTTTCTAAAGACCTGGGTTTCTACCTGCTTCTAGGGCTCAGGGAGCTGTTCTCTGTCCTCAACTTCCACACCAGGAACACATGGATCCATGTTCTAATTTTTCAAGTTCATTGCAAACTCTTAACCTAAGAGAAAATGAAATATATATATATATATATATATATATATATATATATATATATATATAATGTTCTGAAGCATTAGGAATATGATCTTTCAAAACAAAGATAGCCTTCTGAGATTTCTGGCTTGATATCAAATGTTCCCAATGTTTAGGAAGTATTAACTAAGCCGATTTCATTACTTGCATGGGACTTGAAGATGCCTACATAAATGCTTTGATTTAGTGCTTTTCCTTCAGTGATTGAGCTTTTTATTTCAATCCAAGACAAACCAAGGGGCGCAGTTGTAACTACTCTAGTGTGGAGCTTCAGTAGAAGATTTGGTTCTAAGTTCTGGCCTCAATTTCAGATAAATTTGGTAGGTCGCCAAGTAGCCACTTCCTCCTTATTACGTCTTACTTCTTTTCTATGATAGTGTTTTCAAACTTTTGTATGCATAAGATTCTCCCGGTGTGCTTGTTAAAAATACAGATGAAAATACAGATATACTTTCCGTAATAGCCCAGTCCCAGAGAGTTTCATTAACTAAATGCAGGGTTAAGGCCGAGGTATTTGTACTTTAACCAGCATTACTGCTATATTGGATTATGCCATTGATTGAGACTAAGATTTCATGGAAGTTTCAGCCTTAAAATAGATTGAACCAGAGAGCATTTTAGACCAAACCAACATCCGCTTAATTCATTAAAACATGTTTTGCCTTGGTCTTTATTTTTTTTTTTTCACCTAAACCATGATTTAGAAATTATAAGGTTTTTGGTAGATATCACGATTGCTCAGTTGATATTGAGTTCATCATGTCACAATGTTGTTTAAATAGCACTTATTGTCTTGGAATATGATATATCTTTCTACTGTATTAGAATACAGAAATTGGGTAGAAAAGAGCCAAAGTAAAAAGAAATGTACCATATGGAAATGTTAAGGCCCTTTCCCCACTAAACTTAGAATGGTTAGGCCCTCAATAGAAGTCTATATTTAAATCTCTTCCCAACAGCTCAAGTAATGGAAAGACTTCTTGGTGCAGCCAGGAAACATTAATCCAGATAATTAAAAGGCTATGAAAATGGATTTTTTTGAAGAGACATGTAGGAAATTGGGGTAATTTTTTCCTGGAAAATACGAATAAGAATTTAATAACAGACTAAATTGGGATACTATTTATCAGATGGTGGCCAGATGTTCCCCTGAGTTATCAGTGAATGTTAAGACATGGGTTAGACTTGTAGCCAAGAAAACATAAATGGTAGAGACGAACATATCTGTGTTCTTGGCAGGATCACCAACCCTTGCTGTCATTATAAGGATGGTATTTTGTTTAGGTACAGGAACTGGACATTCTCAAATGTGAAGCCAGGAAAATGAGACATGATTTTGGCATTGTTCTGTGTGTTTAGTTTCTCTCCCTGTTCTCCAGTTAGTTATAACCATTTCTAGGGGCTGTTTTGACCTCTGGATCATTATAAGCTCTGGCTCGGGGCCTGCTATGAGGGGTTCATTCTTTATTTATATGAGAGACCCAGGCAACCCATTTTCTTTCTTTCTGTATTAATATATCTCTCTCATTCTCATTTCATTTTCTATTCTTGGCACAAGGTTTATTTCATTTTTCTCTTCTTGGGACAAGATTCTCACTCTCATCAAATAGAAAATCAAGGGGGACATGAAACACTAATAAACTTACTTTTGGAAATTTGAGGGTTAAACATGTATTTCTAGTGCATTTCTCTCTGATCATTATCTGGAAATATTATCTAAACTGAGGTAAAATTACCTATCTGTTTACTTTAATGTTTATCTTCCACTCTGAGCTATAGAAGGTAAAGTGAAAGAATCACTATTTCCCTTCTAACATTTTCCAATGCTTTTCTAATTGTTCTAATATTGCCTGCAGCCTAAAAACACATTAATTTTGCCGTTTTAATTCAGGATTTTAGTTTGTGTGGTTCTCTGTTTTACTCAGCTTGCAGCAGTAACAGCCAGTGACCCAGAGGATTCTGGGAAGGAAAGCTAAGGTTGGGTATGCACCTATATGTCTGTGTTCACATATTTCACAGTCATATGAAAGATACAAGGTTTGAAGAGGGGCAAGGGGTCAAATATATGGTGATGGAAGGAGACTGGACTTGGGGTGGTGAGCATACAATAGAGTGTAACCTGAAATTTACCTAATGTTATTAACCAATGTTATCCCAATATATTTAATATAAAATATACAAGATTTGGTAAACTAGGAATCTGAATAATACTGATCAATAAATGTCTATGTACATATCTATTTGTTTTTTCTTTTTTTCTCTAGATTGAGAATAGCTGAATGTCTCCAACTGCCTTACTGCTTATATGACTTTTGTCAAAAATATTTTTTTAAAAGTGGGCAAAGGGCAAACAAATGAAACATTATTCATTTTAAGATGCAATATTAATATGCTGAACATAATTCTTGAAAAAGGTGTAGCCACAGGTTAAGTTTAGACATGATCCTTACAATTTACTTCCTAAGTTTGAACAGTGAATCATTGTTCATAACTATTGCAAATATTCACCCTTCCGCATGATAAGAGTATCTTATTACAACATCCCCAGGAATGGTTCTCATTTATTAATTTGTATCTGTATCCCTTCTTTCCTATATTATTTAAAATAATTGGGAGTATTATCTGATTTGAGCTTTGACTAATGAATTAATTTAAACATCCCCATTCCTTCCACGTAAACACCTCTACCCGGAGTTGTGACTGATCTCTAGTCCAGAGATAGCCCCAGAGACGGGTGTCCGGCTTGAACTTTATTTTTCTTTCTGCATGGTTGCACACGACTCCACCTCTACCTTGTTCATCGTTGCAGCTTCCTCTGAATGTTTTCAATAATTACTTCAGCCTTGGATTTGATGCCCACGTCACACTGGAGTTCCATGAATCCCGAGGTGAGGACAGCGTTCCATTTCCATCTCCCAGGGAGGAAGTTTCCAGCAGGTGTTTTGCATGTTCCCTTTTGTTTGCATATCACTTACGTGTTCACAGTGTGCTTCCGTGTTGTGTTTTTTTGTTTGTTTTTGTTTTGACCTCCCTGATGACCCTGGGAGCTAGACAAGGTAGGAATTTAGTACAAATAGGACCCTGAGACCATGTTGGTTAGGGTTTCCAAGATGGTCAGAGAGGAGACCAGAGGTGTGCTTGGGATTGCTACTCTAAGTTGACTAGAAACTTTGTTAGTGAACCACTGAGAAATAATAAAGTTTCTTTCACTAAAGTCATTGGGATACTCACAGCTTCTCAAAGCTACCAATTGTTATGGTGCAACATTTAATAACCCAGAGCCATTGAAACCTGGTAGCAAAACAAAGAAGCCCTGCCTGTGGGTACAAAAGAGACATTAGGCATTTTAGGACAATGGGGGCCTGTGGGTGGTTTGGGTTGAAAGAAAAGGGTGTGATGGTGATTGGATTAGGTTGGGAAGGTGCTGCAAGTCCTCACCCGATGAGATAGGGGAGTGAATAAGGCAGAGTGGTCATTTAAGTACCAATAGAGATGGAGTCAAGGGTTGGGGGAGCAAAACGATTTTTGAAAGAGAAATAATGATGTGGTTAAACATTTCATCAGAACTTCCTTATGTCTTTAGAACTGAGAAAGTTGAGGATTTTTGCTTATGCTTTGAAGCTTTAATCTCTCTCAGTTTCTATTAATCTCTCTTTTTCTCTCTGAAGCTCTCTTATTAATATAACTATAGTACACATCTTTGTCTATGCCTGTATCCATAACTATAACTTTTCCTAGTCCCTTGTCAATATGTTCATATATAAGCAAAATACTGCTAAGCTGTAGGGGAGTAAGAAATTTGTAAGATAAAAGTCACAAATGAGGGATTATTTTTACCTTTTTTCCTCCATCCAGATTCTGCAAGAGCGTACATGGGTTTTAACTCATAGAATTTGAAAAACAGGGAACTAAAAGCTAGAATTTAAATGTTCCTGTTCCTGGAATAATGTAGGAAAAATTCTGATCACACTCTTATGCACTAAAGGTCAATAGTGCAGCAATAGGATGAAGGCTGTAAGAATACAAACTAATAGTAAAGTCCCAACCTATAATTTTCTTCATGAATTCAGCAATTTTGGTAAACTTTTTCTTCCTGGATTCATGAGGCTTCAAGGATCAAATGCTGTGCCAAATAAAAGCAATACTGATTAAAGAGGGGCTGTAGTTTGGTCATTCTTTCTGATTAGCCAGAAAATCACAGCTAGGAAGGTTGGTTGATGACAGAACCACAGATAGCAAATATCCAAATCAGAAGCATCACCACCCTCCCATCTCCTTACAGTAGGCTGTCTTAGATATTAGATAGTGAGAGGGTCCAACATTGGGGCCAACATTTATAACTGGTTGCCCTTTCTACATTTGAGGAGAGTTAATTTGAGGAACTAAATGGAGATCCCTTTGACCATTTCTTACTCCTTATTTTCGTCTCATATTCTTCAGGAGACCCTGAATCTGGGTTTCCTAATAAAATTCTTAATTAATTTCTTAGCAATACTTATAAAGTAATACAATTCATTAATGCATGAATCTCCCAAAATAGACATTCTGGCATGAAAAGAGGCCTAATTGAGTAAGTGCCCGAAAATGAGCTCATTCAAGGGAAACTAATATTTGGTCTAATTAATCTGGAAGTTTAATACATTTCCTTGTACTATGATGACACTTCTGTGCTTCAGAGTGAGATGGGACATCAAGGTAGAAGGACCAAGCTTAGAAGAGAATTCTTGCAAGAAAGTGACTTTTTATATTATTTTATGTTATTTTAAGCTATGGGACTATTTCATTTTAGAGAGGAATATGCAAATTACGGTGTATATGTATAGATACATAGTTTTAAATGTGAGTATTGATTAAAAGATACCAAGCATTGCTTTTTGAATAGTTTATCTCCGAGGCTTAGTTTAAGTGCTTTCATGCGATATGAAACATTTGCCCTGCAGGTAAGCCACAGCCCTTGAGGAAAACCAGCCACTGCAAGCTGATAAGGGAGAATTAATGTCACCCAAGAGTAATAGCTACAATATTCATGAAGATGATACACAGCTGGTACAAAATAAATGTCCACAAAATATTGCAACCGGATTTGGTTGATATGCTTAGACCAGGGATGTGAGCTTCTTAGTATCTGTTAATCTATTCATTCTTTGCATTAAATAAAATCATTATTTGCTATAAAAAGTATAATTAGTCACACTAATATTCTTCTTTTAAAATTGTTTTTTGTTGGTTTGGATTTTCGCCATATACTTTCCAGGATAGTCAAGACATCTCAAGCTTGGCTGCAGAAGGAAAAGGATAGCGAGGCCACATTTTCAATAAGGGTGAATTCACTTATTTTTCTTGGTAATGAGTGGCTGTTCTCAAGCCAAACAAAACTCATAGTTGAGACTTCAAACTGTTCTCAAACACAACCACTCACAGTTTGAGACTTCATGATAAAACTTGTTTGTATAAAATACTTGGAATGTGACTGAAAACCTCATGAGAACCATTGTAAAAATGAGCTTGGATAGAATAACCTATTAGGTGTCAGTAAAAAATAATATAGTACTTTAAGTTGGGAGTCATGCCAACCAGCCTACATGAAATGGAAAATAGATACAAATCTCACTGTGTTAGAATTTTAAAAAAATGTAAATGCAAACAATTTTTTGGCATAGATGTAAAATAGCCCTTCAAATCGATATGGGACAGATGCAGATTTTAGCATTGCTACCTATATTATATTTCTTTTAGAAGGGACAAATAAAGTGACATTTATTTTGAGAAAGTTTACTGGTGGAATTATTGTATAAATAAATGCATTTAGAATTATCAGTAGAAAATCAAACAAGGAGTTAATATAGTCTTAACACTTTGATTTACTTTACATAAAGATTGGAAATATTTGAATAATTTGATCAGAACAGTGGTTCTCAGCCTTTAAATACAGTTCCTCATGTTGTGACCCAACCATAAAATTATTTTCGTTGCTACTTCATAACTGTAATGTTGCTATTGTTATGAATCGTAATGTAAATATCTGATATGCAGGATGGTCTTAGGCGACCCCTGTGAAAGGGTCGTTCGACCGCCAAAGGGGTCGCGACCCACAGGTTGAGAACCGCTGGATCAGCAAGATGGTATGCTTCATTTGATTGGAAAACAGATGCTTTCTTATTCTTCTCAACCACTGTGCATGGTTGAATTGTTGCTGCCTGGGAAAGTTTAATCATTTGAATAGAATTTGGAGATATAGTAGGATTGGTCATTAAATTTTCAGTGGGAGTCTTGTCCAGTACTTCGATCATTATTGCATTATGACAGTGCTTGAGGACATACATGGAAAATATTTCCATATATAATGTATAGGGATGTTAACAATGATTATGGGTATCAGGTGGCAAAGTCAGGTCTCACCCTGCCAGCTGTATGAACTAGATTGTCATTTGCTTTGGACATGAAAGGTATTAAACAACACCAAACTTTCAGTCTGAGATTGGATGCTTAAATTTTTCTGCTTCATTGAAATTATTATTCAGAGGAATCAAGCCTTATGCTGCAAGGTCAAGGACATACAATTATGACTCCAGAGGAGGCAGTATTTAAATTTGATTTAGGAGTTACTATTTCCACTGAATATATAGAGACATGAAGATCTGCATGTTTCAAAGGATTATGAATGTTTCATGATTCATGGAGAGAACTGGCAGATTTCTTTGAAAAATGTCTTGTTTGCAGTGGCTTGCTGAATTTCATTGTTACGGTCACTGCAAAGGACTCACTTTCCAGCTTTTGTCTAGACTTGAAGGCTCAAGTATAGTTTGCCCTTGAGAAACTCACACTGTGTGAGATTCTCTGTATGTAACCTTCTTTTCCATCCTGAACCTCTGCGTGGTACCTACTCATTATTCAAGATTCAAGTATACCTGCTTCTGGAACACTTTTCTGATCATTTCCTTTATGTGTAATGGCCACTTCATCTCATACAGACATATTTTTATAGCACATACAAAATGACATTTTCGTTTTCATTTTCAGACCTGTCTCTTCCACTCTAAATTCCATGAGGGCATAAGACAATGTCTTCTTTCTTTTCCTT
This sequence comes from Myotis yumanensis, assembly GCF_028538775.1. NCBI lineage: Eukaryota > Metazoa > Chordata > Mammalia > Chiroptera > Vespertilionidae > Myotis > Myotis yumanensis. Next base: position 29,545,854 of record NW_027223760.1, on the reverse strand, counting down.
CCTTCCCTTCCTTCCCTTCCCTTCCCCTTCCTTCCTTCCTTCCTTCCTTCCTTCCTTCCTTCCTTCCTTCCTTCCTTCCTTCCTTCCTTCTTTCCTTCCTTCCTTCCTTCGTTCTTCAGCTATGAAAGAATATAGTTTATTTTTAAATATAATAAACTCTTAAATCATCTTTTGCTTAATTTATCTGAATTATAGTATGTTTCCATCGGAACACATAGTTATGAATTTATTACATGTATGCATGTATTCCCTATAACAAATAAATCAGTATTCTAATCAAATAATTTAACACATTTTTTCTTTTTTTTCAATAACAGTTTACATTCAATAGTATTTTTTATTAGTTTCAGGTGTACAGCACAGTGGTCCCTGTGCCTAGTCCAGTGACTATCTCAATAAGTGTTACAGGAATGGGATTTTAATTGGAGGGATAGACCCACATACAAAAGATAGCACTAGAAAGGCACATATAGTAAGGGCACGATTAGTTGTACGGGCAGTAAATAACATTGGAGTTCAGTGGGACTGTTGTCAGGGGAAAGGTGCCTGAGGAAAATTTCCAGAGAGGGTAGATAAAGGAAGAGAAAGGAGGAGTGTGATGTTGACAAGAAATAAATAGGTGAGGGCATTTCAGACAGGAAAGAAAAAGTACAGAAGGATAATGAGCTTGTGATAGAGATAGGTTACATGACCAGTTATTACATAATGAAAGATTTTTGTGATGGTGTTAGAAAAATGAAGATAATGTTGTTAAAAAAATATATGCCCTGAGTGGGAAATAATGTTGAAAAAAAAAAAGATTAAAAAAATACACAATTTAAATTGAAGATGCCAATGTTATTGTAGGCATAAATTTTGGAGTCATTTATGTATCTCTAACCGAAGTCTTAAAATTGGATAAGTATTTGATGAAGAGAGTATAAAAGATGTGTGAGTTATAAAGTGTTCAAATTGCTTATTGATTTTTATCAACATTGTGTTGGACTTATGTTTATGAACATTTCCCTAATATGCAGGACCAATTACAGGCAGAAATAGGGTTTAGGATCCCATTCTGATGGCATGCATATCATTGTGTTGTGCATAAGGATGAAATTAATACGTTAAATCAATGGAATGGAGTGTACCCAGAGCCTCATCATCATTATAAATGAATCACATCCAGAGCCAAGTCATTTTGATGATTTAGATGATGGGATTTGGGAAGTTGGAGCTAATGAGATTTAGATGAGATTTTTGGATTTTGAGTTGATAATATAATGGGATGAAACCTTTGGAGACCTTGAAGGGAGTGAATGTATTTTTCATACATGAAGGATGTGGATCATGGGGGCTATAGGGTGCATGATGGTAGGTATTTTGACCGCCATGACTTTTGCCATTTGGTTCCTGCTTGTTGGTGGTTTTATTTTATTTGGCAAAAAGATTTTGTAGATATCATGTAGGTTAATACTTAGCTGACCTTAAGATAGGAAGATAGTTCTGGATTATCTGAGTGGGACCAATGCAATAACATGAGCCTTTAAATGCAAAGGTGGAAGGTAGAACGGGAAGTCAGAGTGATCTGGGAGAAGAAGTCAGATTCAAAGTGTGAGAGGGATTTGATGTGCCCTTGCTGGCTTTGACAATGGAGGGGTTATCATAAGCCGAGGAATGCAAGAGGCCTCTGGAAGTTGAGAATGTACCCTAGCCAACAGCCAGTGAGGAAAAAAGAATTTTATTACTGCAGCTGCAAGGAAATAGATTTTGTCCATAACCTGAATGAGCTTGGAAGTGAATCCTTTCCAGAGCTGCTCAATAAGAGCTCTGTAGGCTGACACCTTGATTTGGCCTTGTAAGAGCCTAAGCAGAGGACTCAGGAGAGAACCTATAGAGTTGTAAGAAAATCAATGAATATTTTAAGCTATCAAATGTGCAGGGAACTAATACAATTAATATTGGTATCCAATCAGATTATAAATAGGTTAATGGCATAGAAATACACAGTGTGTTTGGATCTCACTATCTCACACCCTCTTGTGGAAGAGGAGGATGAAATTTAAGAACTGCAGCCATAAACCATGGGTACTTCCACTATTGGGGTCTTTGAGGATCATTGCCTTTCTTGAGAGTGGCCTTTCATGGTTGACTTCATACCAATTAACAGACACAACTTCCTTAAGGAGCAAGAGCTCTTAAACTCTCTTGCAGGCTCTTTCCCAATTCTGTATGCCCCCTTTCCTTGATATAGTGGGGCCCACATTCCTTGGTCCTCCTCAAAGTCATATCAATTCTATGCATACACAGGCACATATTCAGTCACTCCACCCCTGCCCTTTAACAGCCAGAATGGTGGAGTACTGTTGTTTGTAGGCTCTTGTCTGGCCTGACTTCTGTAGGGAGTGGCACAGCTCTTAACACTAGCAAACATCTCCCTTAGCTGCAGCCAACCTTGCTTCTCAGTCTGATTTGTGCTTGGAATAGGGTAGATATAAAAGTGGGAGGAGAGTCCAATTGCCAAAACAGGCTCAGCCTGGGAGTCAATATAATGTATGGGATGGAGCAGAGAGAATAATAGAATATACCTCACACATTTCCTACCCCCAAGGCCAACTCCCCTACCTCTTTATTTTATATCTTTATTTTTTTGTATGCAGATTAATATTTTTTATTGAAATAAAAATTCACAGAACATAAAATTCATCATAATGACCAATTTATAGTATATAGTTCAGGGTTTTTAGTATAATCACAATGTTGTGTAACCATCACTATTATATAATTCCAGGTCATTCTCATCACCCCAAAAAGAAACCCTGTCCCCACTGAGTAGTACCTCTCCATTTCTCCCTTCCTCTACCCACTGGCAACCATTAATCTGCTTTTTGTGTCTATAAATTTGCCTCTTCTGGACATTTCATATCAATGGAATCATACTATATGTGTCCTTTTATGTGTCTTCCTGACACCTCTCTAAGTGCTAGTGTCCTGATAGGCCTCTAGTTTTTATAATTACTTATATATATAATCAGCTTTTATCCAGTTAAATTAGATCTGCGGTGACTGTTTTAACCAACTGTGTGAGTAAAATCACCAAAAACTCGGTTTACTTCTTAATTCTAGTCTTTTTGGGTTTTATAGAACAGCGGTCGCCAACCGGTGATCCGCGGGCCACTGGTGGTCTGTGAGGTCTGAAAGGTTGGCGACCGCTGTTATAGAACATTTTCAATCTCTTGAGAGAAAAAACACACTTTTTTTTTAAAGGAAAAAAGCGTTTTCAGTTCTTCAAGACTCATAGGAAAACCTTATGAAGATGTGGATATTTTCCAAACCATACATTAGTAAAAAAGTAAATGTTAATAGTTGGTATATGATTCATTTAATAGCGTTGGACATCATTTCCCTGAAAAACTTCATTGCCAGGACTGTGGGTGTCATTTTCCACTTCTCATTATAACTTGCTCAATAGCTGGATCTGATTTTGTTTAAAATGAGGGCCTATGTACCTACAATAAATTGCACGGCAATGAAAATTCTCATTTTGCCTCTGATTCCATAGAGCAAGAGTTAATGCAACTGAAAATGGTACCCAGCCAAATCTGGGTCAGTAAGGTTAAAAACAACATGCCATTCAGCAATCAATTTCATCCTGAAGAAGGTCCAGACCATAGAAATGGTCAACTCTGGGGCCAGCAATGGGGATCAAGGAGGCAGAGCACTTAGCATCATTTTTACCTTGTTTTGATTTACTATATCCTATAAGATAACCTTATACCTTTTCTATTATTTTGTTTCTAGGGCTATAGTACTTAATTTGGTAGAAGAGAGTGAATGGTTAAGGAGAGGTTTGAAATACAAGAATTGTAAATAGATGAATATAACTATCAAAAACCAATCTATAAAAATACCACATTTTTGATGTTTGCAAACCTCAACTCAGTTTCTATGTCTTATGCTAATATTTGTCACATCATAAAAATAATCTAATAATTAATTGTCCAGAATTATTTCCTGAGATTTTGTAGCTTTTATTCAACCCAGTCTTAGTGAGTGAACTCTGCTACTTTTCTTCACCTAGACAACAACTTTTGGGATTTGCCATTCAAAAATAGAGTTAGGACTTGGAGTTTCAGCTAGTCAGCCAGTCTAAGGAAAAATGACTTGGAGGAGTCCTAACCCTGAGAAGGGATTAATGAGCATGCTGAGTAAAATAGCAGACAGCAAAAGTCGGCAGTGAGGAATGTAAGAAAATAATATCCCATTTAGATATTTTATAAATTCCTTGAATTCATATGCAAATTCTCTGACACAGATTCTTGTTTAATCTTTTTCTTCCCTCAACATATATAACATATAGGAGCAAACTCAAAATTAAACCATTTTTCAGCCAGAACCTCTGCTGTCATATGGCCTGTGTCCATTCAGCCAGTGATGTGTGTGTGTGTGTGTGTGTGTGTGTGTGTGTGTGTGTGTATCTCCACTAATTCAAGTTATTTTTCAAGGCCTGTCGCAAATAAGAGTGCAGATGGTAGTTTTTGCAAAATCTGAAAGCAAATTCTCCATTAATTTCTATCTGAATTGCCCATATTTAGTTACATTTGGAAGCGGAATCCACACTTTATGGAAGCCATGACCTATGGAGGTCAAAACAAATAATCCCCCTCCCTCTCCTCCTTGCTCCCCCTAACACCCCATTCCTGTATCCCTGCCCATGCTCTATTCTGAATAGAGCCCAGAGTGTTTCCGCCTTCACTGTGCATGGGAATCACCTGAGAGCTTGCTACACCACAGAGTCCTAAACCCCACACCCCAGGCATTCTAATTCCGCAGGTATGGGGTAGATCTCAATAATTTGCATTTTTAACAATTTCCCGGTTGATGCTGATGCTGCCAATCTGTGGCTACATTTTGTTTCACTGGACAACGATGACCTCTGCCTGTAACTAAGGGGAAGATGATAATGAAGCTGGTGGATCTATTGGATCTGTGAGGGGAGGAAGTAGGGATGCCAGTCTAAGTCACTACCTTCAGTAAGGTCTCCAGAACAAAACCACCCCTTTCCTTTCACAGAGGCAAATCCAGAGAAATTCAACAGTCGTTTTCGAAATAAAATGTTCTATGCAGGGGTAAGTATATATTTTATTTTATAAATTATTACATATCATTTAGCGCTAATTCACTATTGGTCATATAGATGCTAACTGTGCTAAAATGATGGCATATACTAATACATTTCAGATATTTACATGTAGGGCTATGTATGGTTCATGTTTAATACGTTGGTTTAAGAAGAAAAGTAAGGATGCCTGTCTTAGGTTAGTTGGCAAAGAGAGAGCTGGTGCCCATCATCGTTGAACTGAAAAGCTCTGAGACTCCATGTTGTTCTGAGGGGATGATATCCAATGAGTAATGTGAGAAACAAACATCAGAGCCAACCCAGAGAGTGGGAAATTAGGTAGACTGAAACGCATATGGGAAGTCTTGGGTAAGAATGCAGTGTTCACAGGGGTCCGTATGCATCAGTGTTTGGATGAGAAATTGGCAGAGCACGGAAGTATTTTTTGGAAGTGTATATGAGATTAAAGGGGCAGCGTCTTTTTCTTTCTCCTCCTGTGGAAGGACATACCTGGGGGTGAATGGCTGGAAAGAAAAAAAAATACCTCCAAAATATTGATATTAGAAATAAGTGTGGTTTAAATTTATACCACTGGGTAGAGGGAATGAAAATATCAGAGTGAGGAGGCAAGACATTCTCAGGGATGTCAATGGAGAAGTCAAAGTCAGGGGTCGAAATAAGTTTTTAAACTGACTGTCAGAATGATCTAATTTTTCACTCTCCTGTGATCTTACATTTTCTTATAAGTTATAGTTTGAAAACAAAAAGATTTCAGCTTGACAGCCACTGCACTGCTTTATTTTGAATTCATCAAATTATATTTTGGCTTATTTAGCATCATTAGAAACTATATAATACAGAAGCAGGGATTTGGCATAACCGTGTAATTAAGCTTTTTTCCTTTATTTCCTTGTGGTATAGGCAGCATTTTCTGATTTCCTACAGAGAAGCTCTAGAGATCTATCCAAACACGTTAAAGTTGTTGTAAGTACTGAATGTGTTGACTCTTCTCATTTGAATATGAATATGTATGCCACAAAAAATGAACCCCAATCACCAGCTTATACTTAGATTAATCAATGCTCTGCACAGAACCACAGAGATCATTTAGTGTCACTCATTCAGCCAATGTTTATGAGTCTTTAACTATGTGCCGGGCACTGTCTTTATTGCTGGGGATGAAAATAAGTAAGATGACTGGTCTCACTCCTGGATAGACACACAGTTCAGTCATGGAGAACAATATAATAAATGTTGTCATTCAACTGTGGATGTGATAGTGTGGTGGCACAGAGGGAGACATGAAGGCTAACCATGGTGGGGTCAAGAGAAATCTTCAGTAAAGAAATGATGCTGAGCTGGGTCTCCAAGTAGTAAGGGATGCTCAATAAACAAATGTCTTTATTCCAGGATTGTCCCAGAACTTTGCATTTTAGAAAAGTGCTTTGCTCACTCTCTAACCTGGCCATAGTTCTCTTTTTAATCCTCACCTGAGGAAATGGTTTTATTGTTTGAGAGAGAGAGAGAGAGAGAGAGAGAGAGAGAGAGAGAGAAAGAGAGAGAGAGAGGGGAGAGAGAGAGAGAGGAGAGAGATTCATTGCCTCCCATATGTGTCCCAACCCTAGGGATCAAACTTGCAACCTAGGTATGTGCCCTGACCAGGAATTGAACCTGCAACCTTTTGGTGTGTGGGGTAATATTCCAACCAGCTGAGCCACCCAGCTAGGACACTGGTCATAGTTTTTCATCTCTCAATGGATTTTTTTCTTGGTGCTGTTTCTTCCTGAGTCACTATCCCAGGTTTTGACACACACTGCTTGGAGGCGAGAGTAAGGGGAAGTTCTCTTTTCTCTAGGAGATATGTTTTAAAACAGCATATACTTAGTTATTAAGAAATACAGAAAATGTTTTCTCATGGTAATCACGTTAAAAGAAGGAATGAATGTGTTGCACATAATTGTGTAAGTGAAGGCCAAAAAAAAAATAAAAATAAAAAGAGAGAAACATATATAAATGGGAAAGAAGGAATGGGAATCTAACAATGCTTGAATATATCCTGGTAAGATTAAGAATAGAATATGTGACAAGAGGGGGCAGAATGAAAGATAACCATGAAAATAGATAAAGATATATGTGCTTAAGCTAATGGGTATATAGAGGAACACACAGAAGCATAAGAAGATGCAAATTTGTAAATTTTGTAATTCCCAGTAAAACATATGAGACATGAATCCCTGAAATCAGTTGAGACCAGAGATAGAGGCCTTTACCACTAGTGCTAGAACCCTTGGCATCACGTCTCAGTTCTCATGCAGTAAAAATGAAAAGCAGGTATGTTTTAGTAGTAGCAACTCTTGAAAACGAAAACATTGCCTTCTTAAAGGTAGACACAAGAAAGACACATGGTCCATCGAACTCTAAGGGTCTTCTTTATTTTGATCCTTACTTCAAGCTTCCCCAATTTCTTCAGCTGCCTACATGCCAGCCCCAAATGAACTTAGCTGTTCTTTCCATTATTTCTCACATTTAGAGGAATATCAACAGCATCTCCCTAGAGAGCCAATGAGCGGTGGGCAGTGGCCATCTTGAATGACATCCACTGTTCATGTGAGCTGCATTGAAATTAAACTCGGTATACATCCTAACCACTAGAGACTTTTGCTCCCATGCCTGCCAGTCCTCTTGATGATAAATGTCTGATATATGAATGGCTGTCTAGCAGGGATTAAAAGATGCTTGCAGAAAAGTCAACGTGGCAGCCAAATAAGAAAGATTTAATATCAGTCGGTACATGTAATATTTCAGGTGAATTGGTTGATGTGATCATATCTTTTTTTTTTGTTTAATCCTCACTTGAGGATATTTTTTCCATTGTTTTTCCAAACTCGCGGCCTGCGGACTGCGCACGCCTTGTTTATTTGGCCTGTGTTAGCCTTTGAGTTTGACATGCTTGTTTTACAGGGAGTGTGGAAGGCAGGGAGGGGGAGAGACAGAGAGAGAGAGAAACATCTGAGACAAATCGATTGATTGCCTCCTGCATGCTCCCTGACCCAGGGTGAGGAGTGAACCCGCAGCCCAGATACATGCCCTTGATGAGGAATAAAACTTGCAACCCTTTGGTGCATGAGCCAATGCTCTAACCCCTTGCACCGGCCAGGGTAATCATATCCTTTTTTATGAGGAGAAAACTACAGAAACTAAGTCTGGACATTTGGGATTCAGTCCTAGGTGTCTTTGTGTGAGGTATATGACTGTGGGGGAATCATGGAACCTTCCAGAAAAGTTTATTTTCTTCATTTAAAACAGGCATAGCAGCACATGTCTTTAAAGTTATTGATAATCATGCTGTGATGCAGAGGATATTTCTCCAATGAGGTCACTGTATGCTGTCTTGAGCGTGAGATAGAAAGGATGGGAAGTAAGCTAGCACAATTAGATGTACATATCACAACAGAGCATCTTATCTGTGCCAAGGGTAAAGTCAGTGTTTCTGAGGCAATAGATAATGATCTCTTACATAAATGTAAAATGTGTGTATAAATACTACACCAGAAACGCAGAGGACAGTAACACAAACCTGCATATGGCTTCATTTGCCCTACTTCTGTTTTCTTCTTATTGTGTTGACATCAATATGTAAGCTTATACACAAGGACATATTTTACAGGTAAGTATTTTCCTTTGTATGTGAAGTAAGGAAAAAGTTGAAAACTGCTATTCTAAGGAGTTGTAAATTTAAATGCAATAAAATGTAAGGAAGCTGTGTAAAGCATGATACATCATAAGGTGCCCAATCGTCATATAACTTGTTTTAAATACAATAACATTAGTTACAGGCATTTTTTTGAATGCAACAATACTACTTTGCATGCTATTAATGTATCACATTCTATTGTTTTTTTACTTTTAGCTGCTTACAACACTCAATGTTGATAGTCTAAGATGCCTACTTTTTTTCCATTGGTGTAGTCATCTATCAACTCATTTCAAGTCCTTAAATAAATTGGGAGACTTCATGTTTGCTTAGTATCGGAGAATATTGTAAAAACACCTTCAATCAATGTCTAGAATATGATTCCTATCTAAATAGCATTTTAAATACTTTATTTAGAACTGTGAGATTTCCTGGAAACAACTTTTGTGAATGCTTAGGAAAATTAAGCTGTATTAAGATCAGCTGGGAAAAGAGAGACACCCTTGACTGGTAGCAACTCCTCCTAAAGAAATCTTTAAAAGTTTGCCCAAAGTTTGTCATGTTTTACTGCTCTCCTCACTGGAGAAAATGATGGGGAAATTTTGTGATGAGGGTGTAAAGAGAGCAAATATAAAAGCAGGCTTTATACCTTTGACATTGGGAAGTCTATAGCTGTGACTAGTTGTCCTCTTTTGACTTTTGTCACCCGGGATAAATGAGAAAGGGGAATGAAAGCTTTTTCTTTGAAAGTCAAGGATATTCCTGAGGAAAGCCCTAAAGATGAGGGAAGCCACACAAAAAGGTTTGAGACCATGCCGGCCTGAGGCCGTTGAGACCCAGGGTCAAGTCCAAACTCCAGTAAAACAGTTGATCTCAGAAGACCAAAGTCTGTAAGAGATTAACTTTACAAGAGCTGATCACAAATGGAGATAAAGCTAATTTATAATAGATACATTGTGAAAAGCTTGTCTTCCAAACAGCTCTGAGCAGAATTCATTTTCAGTCATGGTAATGGGCATTGACTTAAGCAGAGATTGGGCAATGGGAAGATCATGATATGTACTGTTGTCAACACAGTTTTCTCTGGTCATTTTTTTAGACTTGTGACTACTTAAAAACCCTTATTTTTTCTGCTTTGATTGTTTCAGTGTGATGGAACAGATCTCACCCCAAAGATTCAGGAACTGAAGTTCCAGTGTATAGTATTTTTAAATATACCCAGGTAAGCTCTGTTCATCTGTTTCCTTGGTTTGACGTGAACTCTATTTGACTTGAGGTTATCTGTTTTCATTATAGAAAATTTCCAGGTACAAACAATGAAAACCGGTTTTCTCAGTGGCTTACTACAATTTTCTAGGTTTGATCATTTTGTTCTCCTACTTGGTTTGTTTAGTATTCTCTGTGGTAAGTGCTTTTTGCTTCTTTGGGGAAAAAATTTTTTTTGCATGATATGGCATTCATGGTCTATACTTATCCATTCTTGAGAACCCCAGGCATCCCTCTGGATTGGAATATTTAATTTAATTGTCAATTTACTGATCCCTCACCCCCCCCAAGAATGATAGACTTGAACACATTCCTGTCCTCAGTTTCCTGAAAGCTGTTAGAAAACCATCCAGCCTGATTTCAGGATGGAATTCATTCAAAATCATTGCCAGATGATTGCTTTGAAAAAATAGGATCAATTGGAGTAGGATTTTCTAGCCAGGATGTCAACTCACTTTGGTGTTATTATATACCTCAGGAGAAAGGGGTGTTTGAGATGAACTACTCTCAAAATAAGCACATATCTCAGTGGCATACCATTCGATTCTAGGCTCCCAAGCCAAGATGTTGGGAGGGATGGATCTCTGACCCTTTGTTATTTGCAAACAAGACAACTCAGACACAAACTCTGCAAATAAATTCTATTTAGACTGAATTTAATTAAAACAAGAATTGTATATAAATCTGTGGTTAGAAAATGACATTATAATCCCTTGATTATTTTGGTAGTGCTTGGTATAGTTACTTACAATTCTATTCCAGAAGTATTTTCATCTTAGCTGTTTAAACAGAAGACCTAGAATCTCAGGAAACATTAACTTTCTTTCCCCCCCTCTTTTCTGTACATCTCTCTCTCTTTCATTTTGCTCCTTTCCCTTCTCCCTTCTGGATTCCTAGTCCTCACCTTTTCCATTTTTCTTTATTTCCCTTTCCCTTTATAATACATTTTTTCATCCCTTCTTCACCATTTCTTTCTTCTTCAGATAACCTTTCTCTTGTGTTGTGAGTGCTTATTCTCTTGGTTATGTATACAATATTGTTCTGTAGGTACTTATTCTCTTAGTTATGTATATAATATTGATTGCTTACTCACTTCAGTTCCCTTCCCTTTTTCTACTGCCTGGCATGCATCTGTCTTCCTCTAAGACCAAATTTTGAAACCAACCATTGATAACTCAGGGCATATCACAGAAAGCAGACATATGTGGACCATAGAGTGATAGTATTGATAAATAACCCATTAGGAGAACATTAGGTATTGTGAAATGCTTTTGTTGTAAGAACATGCTCATTTTCAGATTGATATTTTGAAGATGATGGTGAGTCCATTTCCTTTTCCTTTGGAAGATGTGCACCAAGAACAGAAAACTGTTCTTCCACGAAACAAACATTGGATCTGACTATAAGTTCATCCCTAATGATGGTCATGAGAGGAATGGAATAAATTTAATTCTTCTCTTAATATTACCTTGCAGATATTGTGCTGGCACAATGCCCTGGGGGAACCCAGGGGATCACCATGATTTTGAACCTCAGCGTCATGATGATGGCTATATTGAAGTTATTGGATTCACCATGGCCTCTTTGGTGAGCAATACAACCATTAGAGAGAGATAAATACCATATGCTCTCACTTATATGTGGAATCTAATGAACAAAATAAACTGATTAACAAAATAGAAACAGAGGCATGGATACATAGAACAGACTGACAACTGTTGGTGGAAAGGACTGGATGAAAGAAGGTGAAAGGATTAGCCAAATAACATATAGGCATAATCCATAGACAGACAACTGTGTGGTGATGGCCAGAGGGAAAGGGTGCCTGGGCTGGGTAGAGGTGGACAAAGGCTTGGAAATAAAGTAAAAAAATAAATAAATACAATGTATTTTAGCCACAGTTAGAGTTTTTCCATTTCATAGGACTTTGGTATAATTTTTTCTTTATTAATTTGTAAACTTTATGCAACATCAAGTTGCTTGCAGAAAACCAGAACACAAATTAATTCTTTATGTCACTAAGAAAATTGATTCACATTTGTTTGAGCTTCAAAAATAAATATTATTTGTTAGTTTTCCTAATTAACTTTCTACCAGAAAAAATGCAAAGTGTTCATGTTAATTAAAAAGCATTATGTCACAGACATATCCCAGCATGATGCAGAAACCTTGCCATTTGATATTTTTAGGTGTAAAGGAAAGTGGTCATTTGCATATATTTTCAACTTTTCTTTTTAAGTATAAGATGGGTATCTCCTTTATCATAAAATTCTTGAATATAGAATGGCATCACTTTTGTGACATTAATTAATATTCAATTTCCACAGTATTGAGATCACCTTGTATTTTCATTTTGCTTGCTTGAGTACAAAATACGTTTATATCAAGTAAGTGTAATTTCAAGCAGGTTTTAGCATGTGGTTCAACTTATTTAATGATGAGGAAACCAGTTAAAATAATGCTTATCATTATAGCTGGTGTAAATCAGACCACACTATTAGTTTATAAAACAAATTAAAATAAAGCTTCTACTTGCTATCCTTGGTTAGTACTTGGTTTGTGCTATATCAGTGGTCGGCAAACTCATTAGTCAACAGAGCCAAATATCAACAGTACAACGATTGAAATTTCTTTTGAGAGCCAAATTTTTAAAACTTAAACTATATAGGTAGGTACATTGTTATTAACTTAATTAGGGTACTCCTAAGCTGGCCTTTGCTACAAATGTCCTCAGTCTGAGGGGTCGACCTCAGCGAATGTACCCCCATTTCTTCTAAAGCCACTTCTTCAAAATAGACTTGCCCAGGCCGAAACCGACTTCTGCGCATGGGCCACGAAGTTTCAATCGCACTGTACGTGCGTGCCCACACGTGGTATTTTGTGGAAGAGCCCCACTCAAGGGGCCAAAGAGCCACATGTGGCTCCAGAGCCGCAGTTTGCCGACCACTGTGCTATACCTTATGCTTGAAAGCAAGCAGCTTGTATTTCCTATCCCAAATAAACTAGAACAGCCCTCTTTTTTACTCCTCTCATGGATTCCAATCACTTCAAAATATTGAGACTTAACAGAATAACTTATTGTGACTCTGGCAACAATACCCATTACCTCAGATAGTGATGTTGCCATATTTAGAATGAAATGGTTGTTAAGTGTAAAATATTGGTCTGGGATTGATCTAATTTTCAGGACTGTAGCTCATGCACAGCTCTTTCTCTCAAAAGATCTCTATGTTAATTATAGGAGAAGACTCAGTCAGCCAGGAGCAAGTAGGAATAAAGTTCAAGATGGACATGTGCAAGGACGGATTCTTGGAGTTGACCAAAAATGCTCCAAACCTGGTCATGTGTGCTTTACTCATTCATTTATTCACTGGTTTAGTGAACATTTATTGAATGTGTACCATGTGCCAGGGCTTTCTAGTCCCAACAGTGTGGTAGAAAGCTGCCAGGGAATAATTATCTAAGAGAAGGTGATTGCTTACCTAGGCTTGGGAGGGCAGGGAGAATATTAGACACTTCACCATTGCTCTCAGGATCAAACTCTAAATCCTTTCTTGGCCCTACAAGATTGTGTTTCTCTTCCATTCTCCCGCCTTCCCCACTGCCCTCTTTGTTTTCTTCCTAAGTAGCCTCTGTAGCTTTGGGACATTCCTTGCTGCTTTTGTACCACAAGGCCATTGCACATGCTATCACTCTCTGAAACATTCTTTACTCGTCATCTTCTATAACTTTTCAGTCCATATCTGTGTCTGTTTTTTCATTAGTCTTTTGGGGGTTGGGTTGTTTTTGCTTTTAATTGTTTAATTAGCATCTGAACAGAGAAGAAAATTCAGACTAAAATTGGGTAATTAGAGGAGAGTTTAATGGAGGGACTCAACAAATTGTGTACTAGGTTTGTGAGAAGCAACAATGGATGGCGTTGTATTCTTGAGCTGAAGGTGCAAAAGCAAGTAAGCAGTCACCTGTACCAGAAAGAACTGTTTGGCAAGGATCACCTGAGAGTCATATTTGCTAAGTGGAAGCAACCAGTCTGTGCCAACCTGGCAGGGAGGGAGCTGGGACAGAAAATACAGTGATCTCACTCTTCTCATCCTCCAGACCCCCTGCTGGTGCTTCCCCAGGGGGAAGTTTACCCAGAAGCTAGAGGACAGAGGAACCACTGATACAGTGTAAATGGGTCGGTCTCACAGGGTCAAAAGAGGGCCAAGAAGGGTAGAGTGCTGGCGGCGGGGAGTGGCGAATGCTAGATATCCATCACTCCAGTGTATCCTTCCCTGGCACACAGCAGAGAGCCTGCTACCAGTAGTTGACAATGAATAAATGTGACAGAATGGATGAATTTTGCCAGGAGAAGCAGCATGGAACTTGGCATTCTGGAAAAAAGGGAAATTTATATACACTTGGAAGTATGAGAGAGCATAGTCCTCTGTGGGAGTGATAATTAACTTCATATAGTGTAAATGTAGGTGAAAAGTGAGAATAATAGATGATGCTGAAGAGGCAGGCCCGGGCCAGATCATGGAGTGCATTACAGAGTTTATGTAGGAGTTTTGACTTTATTTCAAGGTTCCTGGGGAATTATTAAGAGTGCTTTTAAAATATTTATTGTGGGGAAAGTTCAATATAAACAAAGATGAAATAATATGTTGAATCCTCAGGTACCATCACTTAGCTTCTATAATTATCAATTCATGGACAGTATTATTTCTGTCCCCACCTATGACCTCCTTCCTTATATTATGTTGAAGAAAATCTCAGGAATTATATAATTTTATCTGTAAATATTTCTTAATGTGCTTTAAAAACATAAGACTTTCCTTTATGAACACAATCACATAATCTTCTCTAAAAAACATTAAAATAGTAGCATTTGACTACCACTAAATATCTACTCACTGCTCAAATTTCCAATTGTCTCACATATGCTTTTTGTTTTCTTATGCTCTATTTGTTTGAATCAGAATCCAAATAAAATTCATTCATTGTGATTGGTTGATATGACTCTTAGGTCTCTGTAAGTCCCCACCCATCTCTTTCCCCCCCCACTGATTTGTTGAAGAAACCAGACTATCCTATATAGTTTCCTGGAGTCAGAATTGTGCTGATAACCAATTAACATGTCCTCTTGTCCTTGTTTCCTCTAAGTTGATAGTTGGATCTAGATGAATCAGACATCCCTCGTACCCCACTGCAAAACTATTTTGTAGATAGTATTTTCTTTTTCCAAAATAGCAAGGTAATGCCTGGTTATCTCTCTGTTTTTAAATAGTCTTTGATGATCAATGTCTGGATCCACCATTCACTGGGAGTTGAAAAGATGATATTCTAATTTATCTTCCTCAATTAGTGATTGGGATCTATATATATAAAAGCCTAATTGACCGTTACCACCAGTCAACCGAACGACAGATCGACTGGTCGCTATGACACACACTGACCACCAGGGGGCAGACACTCAATGCAGGAGCTGCCTCCTGGTGGTCAGTGCGCTCCCACAGCCAACCTCCTGTGGCCAGCCAATCTGCTATGGTCGCTCTCCCCAACCAGCCCGATTGGCCCCAATTGGGACTGGGTGAGATGGCCCCAATTAGCCCTGATTGCCAGCCGGGCTGAGGGACCCCACCCATGCACGAATTCATGCACTGGGCCTCTAGTATTTTTATAAAGGGAAATTTCTCTTCACCTATTACTTTGTTACTTCTTTATATAGTTTGTGTCAGAAAAGCAGAATAAGTGATCTTTTTCTTTATTTGTGCATTTTAAAATAATAAGTTAGATCACTATCATCCTCTGATGGTTACTGGGGTTATAGAATGACCTCAGATATTGGGCACTTCTCCTATCAAGAGTCTGGGTCTGTGTACCCTCCCCTTGAATCTGGGTGGACTTGTGAGTACTTGTGAAATTGAATACAGTGGAAGTGCTTCTGTATAACTTTTGAGGCTGGACCATTAAAAATTAATTCAGTGTATATGAAACATGGGCAATATTAATGGTCTCTAATTAATAGGAACTTTATAAATTCAGGGTAATTATTATTTAAAATGTCTGACTGCTTCATTCATTTAATATCAGTCATGAATGTTTATTGAAAATTTGTTGAACCCACAAATACTTATTGAATCCATAAATATCACTCTTCTAGGTAAAGCTGTTATGAAATGAACCAAAAAAAAAAAAGCCCACAGTACTCAGGGTGCCCACAGTTCTGTGTTGTGGGGGTAGGTGAAGGAGTAAACAAGCAACCACAGTATGATGTGATAAATTCTAGGAGGAAGGCATGAGTGAGGATGGAAAGGAGAACTGAGAGCACAGCAGTGCTTATAAAATGGGACGTCAGCAAAGATTTCCCAGAGGGGGCAGGAGTCTCTGAGTGAGAATCCAATGGCTATTTCATGGGGGGACTAGCCTGGGAGGTATGTGTGCAAGAACTGCTAATGGTGTTCAGGGTGACAATACGCATGGTGCATTAAGATATAGATATGGAGATAGGGTAGAATAGTAGTTTTTAATTAAATTTATTGAGGTGACAGTGGTTAATAAAATTATATATGATACATCATCCGTACATTGCATTGTGTGCTCACCACGCAAAGTCAAGCCTCCTTCCATCACTATACACTTGATACCCTCTACCCTTCAGTACACCCACCCTTTTTGTCTCTGGTGACCACCATACTGTTGTCTGTGTCTATGAGTTTTTGTTTGTCCATTTGTTGCTTTCAGTTTTATAGCCCATGAGTGAGTGAAATCATATGGTTCTTGATTTTTTCAATCTTAGCATGGTATTATCAAGATCCATCATGTTGTTGCAAATGGCAGTATATCATCTTTTCTTATGGCTGAGTAGTATTTCATTGTGTATATGTACCACATCTTCTATTGAAGGACACTTTGGTTGTTTCCATATCTTGGCCACCTTGAATAATACTGCAATGAACATAGAGGTGCATGTCTTTGTCAATAAGTGTTTTCAATTGTGGGGGTTAGATACCCAGAAGAGGGGTTGCTGGGTAATATGTTAACTCTATTCTTGATTTTTTGAGGAACCTCCATACTGTTTTCCATAGTGGCTGTACCAGTTTACATTCCCACCAGCAGTGAATGAGGGTTCCTTTTTCTCTCCAACCTCTCCAACACGTACTACTTGTCTTGATAATAGCCATTCTGACAGGTGTGAGGTGGCATCTCATTGCAGTTTTGATTTGCATTTCTCTAATAGCTAGAGAAGTTGAGCATCTTTCCATATATTTGTTGATCATTTGTATGTCTCCTTGAGAGGGGTGTCTGTTCAGGTCCTCTGCCCATTTTGTTCGTTTTTTTAAACTGTTAATGAGTAGGCTGAGGGAGATGATGTAAGACAGGATCAGATTTGTGGTTTAGAAAGGTTACCTGCATGTCAGTGTGAAGTGGGACCAGAATTTCTACAGCAGGGGGTAGGTAGACAAATCAGAACATTAGCACCGAAGTCCAGGTATAGAAACGAGGAGAGGGAAAAGCCTGAAGTAAGAAAGTGATCATGAAGATGGAAGGTGTTGATACATTCAAGAGTTATTTATAGCGACTTATTGTGAAGCATGAAACAGGGATATAAATAAATCTGGATGCCTAGCATAAGCCATTAGGTAAAGGGTGAATACATTAAATAAGGTAGAAAATATAAAATATATTGTTGTCAAAAGATGAACTCTGTTTCATGTAAGTTAAATTTAAAGCCCCTGTGAGACATCTAAGGAGATAGAGAAAGGGACAATTTGAAATATATGTGTAGAGCTCAGGAAATCCTTCCTGATTAGGGGCCAGTGTTTAGGGGGGATTTATAAAATTCCCCTCTTTCCCATCCTATTATTAGTAAGCAAGGGAGAGAAATAATAGTAGATGGGAGTTGGTAAAGAGAAAACAGAATCCTTAAATTATGTCATTTATTTTTTTCTTTATGATATGACTAATGTATGTATATGATATGCATAATAGCTAGTGTGTGTGATTGAATCTTAGATTCTAGTGACTATATGTTGCTTCCAAGTTAAAAATTTTTTTTCCTATTTTTCCTAGGAAAAACTGAGTTAAATGTAGTTTATATGGTACAATTTGAAGATCCTATGCTGCTCTTTAAATAATATTGGCATATATTTCCATATTTTTATATAAGTGTTACCTTATGACTCCGATGGTAGTACTCTATACTTGTTTTATTCAAGATGAAATAATTTTGTTTTTAGTCTTTCAATTTCATGAAGCTATTATATTGATTATGTTCTTGAGAAAGTAAATTATTTGAAAACTCATACATCTGTGTAAGATGATTATATAAACGGAAGAATGTACTTATTTGGGCATATGTGTGTATTTTTGTGTATTAAAAATATTCAGAGTGGTTCTTTAAGAAAGGCTTGAAAGAGAATTACTGGAATGGCAAAAAAAATGTTTCTTTTAGACTCTTTATTTTGTAATTGCAAAATTCAAAGCAGAAATCTTCAATACATTTTACTGGTTGATATGCGTTCTTACTAATTAAGATGATTCTTCATTGGGTGCTTGGTAATGTGATTACCTTTTAAGACTCAACACAGACCACAATCAGACATTGTAATCTATATTTTTTCTGCCACAATTTTCTGCCATTATAGTTATGTAGGTCATTTCATGTTGAGTCTGTTTCAAAATAATTTAAAACTTTGCAAGACAGTTCAAAGCTTTATTCAGATTGGGAAATTGGGAGAGCCTATTTACTATGTGGTTGAAATCCAAGATTTCAGTCCTCTAAACTTTGAAGAAAGCAGAGCCACCTTTCTTTTTGTTAATTGGAGTTAAAATATGTAGGCTCTTTTATATTTATGAATTAGAAAGCAAAAGGCTATTCAGGAAGAAAAATTGCATAGAGAAGTTCCAGGGTTGAAGTTGTACACATGCCAGATAATACAATCTTTTGGTGTGTTTTTTTTAAGAAAAAAAAAGTTAAATGTTTGCTTAGTTTGATAATATAAACAGATGTGGAAGAACTAAAAGTAAAAATATAGTCATAATTCACACGATTCATAACTATTAACCTTTTGATGTGTGTTTCCTTCTAATTGATTTATTTCTATGTTTCCAAACAGACAGGAAACCATATTATTATAAGTAAAACTCATACTACAATTATATTTCCTTGACTTCTTATGTTGTTCAAGACCTCCAATATTATGTTGAAAACTTTTGTTACTAGTGAAAAACATTGTCCCTTGAAAGGAATGCTTCTAAATTCTCTTTATTCTAAATAATAATGGTTTTTTCTGTGTGTTTGTACCAAGATTATGTTTATCATTTTAAAAAGTCACTTTGTATTTCTAGTTTTTTAACAACTTTCTATGCTGAAAGGCACTAAATTATTATTTGTCCCGCAACTTTTGAGATAATAATGTTTTTTCTCATTTAAACCACAATGTGGTGAAATCACAATGATTTATTTTCAGCCCTGTTAAACTTTATTATATCTTGAGCTATCCTCTTTCTAATTTTATCTTCAAATAAAAAAATAGTTTTGTTTTCTATTTTTTGTTGCTTAGTCTTATAAGACTACTGTGTAAGTCATAAAAAACAAAACCAACCAAGATTTTAGTATGGTTGACTATCTCCATTTCTTATTCCCAGGGTCACTGATTTTTGTCTTGGGCATTTTGTTACAGGAATGAGGCTGGGAGGCAGGGCTGGCAGCAGTGGTGAGAAAGGAAAGAGAGGAGGACTTGTCTTCCACAAACCAGGACTGTCCATCCTTTTTATCTGAAAGCAAGTAGAATGAGAACTTGTGTAGTAAGGAGGATACAGCTTGAAGGGAGATGGAGAAAGGCATGCCAGGGAGGAGTATATATAGTGTGGAAAGAGAGGAAATCTCAAGCCATTCTTGGTCTGGCACCAATAAATGGCAAGGATGCAGTGAGCCCAGTGGCTGTCTTTGTTTTCCTCTGTAGTCATATGCTACCAGAAAAAGCAATATTGGAAGGTTTCTCCAGAGGAACACCTGCAGTTGAACAGAAAATCGAATGTCTGTCATTAATAGACCAATGTATTATTATCAGTAAATGATTCATTTAGCAAATCGTGGGAATGTTTCTGGCTGTTAGGGCCTGTGCCTTAAAAGAATGTTAAGCCTAGACAAATCTGAGTGATGCAAAATCACTATTTCTTATAAGTATTTAAAAAATTACCTTTAACTTGTTCCAGAAGTAATTTAATTTGACTGTACTAACAGTAATAGAACTGTCTATGCTGAAAGCTAATTCTGGTCATGCCTTTTGCGCCTGTACAGTGATCTGGGATTGATTCTGAAATGCCAATGGGACTGCCCTTGACAGCTATTTACCTCTTTTGTTTGTGGTGTTTGCTGTTGTTCTATTGTGAGGCTGAGAATATGGCTTCAAGTACTGTGTATACCTTTTGATACCAAGAGGTTGGAAACTAGTTATGCAATTTTCAGTCCTGTTAAACTCAGAGGAGTAAGTTCTTACCTAGTAGGCTCTGCCTTTTTATTTGTCATCAGGCCTAATCAAGATTGCGGGGGAGGGGGGGGGAGAGTAAATGGGATTTTCTTTAGTGGATAAAAAGATACAGTTTTGTCAGATAAATATTGGGCTGAAAAATAGAAGGCAAGGGAAATATATTGGAAAAGTTCTGGAGATGAGATAGTGGCTCAAATCCAGATTTACTTAAATGGGTCGTTTAAGTACAGCCAGAAAGAACTTTCAGCTGACTAACAGAGGGTCAGGTAATAGGCCAGAAGGAATTTTAGTAAAGTCTCACTGCATTCTCCTCTGCTTTCTCATTCTCTCACTAATTGAATAACATTGTATGTAAAGGGCATAATTGAGTGCTTTAACTTCGAAGGTGTTCAGTAAGTTCTTTACTTTTCCATTATTATTCTATTTTCTTTCCCCCATTCGTTCCCTTGTGTTTCATTTCTCTTTGTATTTATAGATAAGCAGGTTTCTACTGTTAAAATTAATGCAAGTGCAAAAAATAATGCAAAATATCAGATAAATACAAATATCTGGCAAGCAAGTGGAAGTTGACTTCACAAATCAATTAACAAGGTTTCTTGCCCATTTGTAGCGATGAGACATATGGAAACAAGCTGATAGTATGTATGTTTTAATTTTTTTCTTCTTAAGTAAATCTTCTAGATTTGGGGTTAGAGTTAGTAGTATCTGTCTCCTTTTAAAAGTTTTCTTAATTATAAATTGATACTCAAAATGCATTGTAATATAACCTTATTGGAAAACTATTTAGCAGTATGTACTAAAGTCAAGTGTACATCTAAATTCATGGCATAGCAGGTCTACTCATTGTATGTACTCAGGAGAATATGTGTCCACCAAGAGATACATACCAGAAAGTTTAAATCAATCAATAAATGTTTACCAGCAGGAGATCAGATAAATCCATTTTGTTATATATTACTCAAAAATAATGATGAGCAAATGATGTCAGACATAAGAGTATATATTGTATGATTTATTTTATATGAAGTTCAAATTCAAGCAAATTGAATCTATGGTGATAGAAGTCAGAATAGTGGTTACTGACTGGTTGGTGGGAGGAGTGTAAGTAGATTGGAAGGGGCACGTGAAAACCTCTTGGTTGCTGTGAATTGTCCACAGCTTGATCGAATGGAGATCCCCATATGTATAACAACTTATTCATCAAGCTGTATAATATTATTTGGGTACTTGATATAAGTTATAACCAAATGTACATTGTATGAGTTTCATTTACCTTTAAAAGGTGAATAATACTCTCTATATACTAGTATACAGCCCCCTGCTCCCCAAATGTATACACACTAAACAGCTGATAGCTCAATTGATGTTTCTTTCTTTTCACATTAAAGCCATTGGAAGTAATAATTATTCAAAGTGTGTTTATGTTTGGGGGGCACCTGTAAATATATATAATTTACTAATAAGACAAGGTAGTTATGCTAATTTGTTGCTCTTAACAATAGACTTTTAATATTGGACTAGTTTTCCATTCTGTTGCCACCATTGTGAACTGAGCTCTTACTGTGTCTGATTTTGTTCTTCAAAACTGCTTTATTTTCAGAATGTTTTTGAGTTAATATTATTTTGCATTTCATATTAGACACAGATTAAAGTAGCTTGTGAGGACGTTTTAGATAAAAAGGAAAAGCCTGCCTAAGTTTGAAAATTAACCAAGGGCCCTAGCTGGTTTGGCTCAGTGGATAGAGCATCGGCCTGCGGACTGAAGTGTCCCGGGTTTGATTCTGGTCAAGGGCACATGCCTGGGTTGCAGGCTTCATCCCCAGTAGGGGGGGTGCAGGAGGCAGTTGATCAATGATTCTCTCTCATCATTGATGTTTCTATATCTCTCTTCCTCTCTGAAATAAATAAAAATATTTTTTTTTAAAAAGAAAATTAACCAAGAATGGGCTATTTAAATATGAGTATATTTAATCTATAATGTATATTTATTATAACATTTATTTACATTTAAATATATAATTGGACTTATAACAACACAAGGGTTAAGGGCGCCGATCCCCACATGGTCAAATATCCATGTATAGCTTTTGGCTCCCCCAAAATTTAATTGTTAATTGCCTACTGTTGACTGGAAGCCTTACTGATAACATTAACAGTCAATTAACACATGTATTTTGTATTTTATATGTATTATATAATGTATTCTTAAAATAAAGTAAGCTCTAGAAAAGAAAATGTTATTAAAATCATAAGGAAGAGAAAATACATTTACAATACTGTATTATTTATCAATACTCTATGTGTACATCTTCTGTTTATAAGATAAATCATCTGTCATTACCTATATCAATATTGTCTTATATGATAGAAAACACTGTGGATGTTACATGTATTACTAACACCTAGGCATCAGAAATGGAAAGATAATTGAAAAAATAAATTACTATAATGATTAATGCATTGATAACAAAGAAAAGCAGCAATTTCATTGTTTTATGGTAGCCTAGCATAATTGATACAGTTTCTCCACAGTAGTAAGAAAATCTTTCAAAAATCTTTTCAATATATTTATTTAAAAATGTGCATGTAAGTGGACTCACACAGTTCAAATCCATTCTGCTCAAGGGTCAACTGTAGGTTAGAAGCTCTCTTAAACTATGTGCTTTATCTCTTTTATGTTCTTTTTGCTCTACTCAAATTGCTTATTCAATATGCATAGATAATGAACAGGCCAACTTTTGTATTAAACTATCATGATTACATTAAGGCTGAAAAATACATAAAAGTGAAAAGTGGCTATCATTGAGAATTTATGGTGAAGCTCATTAAAAGTTTAGAAATCTTAGTTTACTTGTATTGATGATTTATCCAGGGCTTCCTGTTTTACTGCTGGCTAAAAATTTTCCATATCTTTATCAAAGGTATTTGCTTCTATATAGTGGACTTGGGGTTCCTAGCTTTGCTGAGTAACTTTAAGAACGAACTCCTAGCTTCCTTTTGACTCTTGTTTTTACAGGCTGCCCTGCAAGTCGGGGGCCACGGGGAAAGGCTGCACCAGTGCCGGGAGGTCATGCTGCTGACTTACAAATCCATCCCCATGCAAGTGGATGGGGAGCCCTGCAGGCTGGCCCCCGCTATGATCCGGATCTCCTTGAGGAATCAGGCCAACATGGTGCAGAAGAGCAAGAGGAGAACGTCCATGCCTTTACTCAATGAGTGAGTCCGCCCCCTCCCTACCTTCCTGAACACAGAGAGTGTGGAGAGGACGACGCAGAGCATGTGCATGGTTGGGGCCTCACTGTGTTGAGAAAGGAGCAAAAGTCCAGGAGACTCAGCAGTTCCTTAGTCTCTCTCACTTTTTTTTTTTTTTCATGTTTATTACACAGTGACCACATTCTTCTTTTAGAATTCATTACAGTATTACATGCTAGATTGACGATGCTTCTTCACTGACCACCTGAGTATACATTTCCTGGGACCATCAGATACGCATTAAGAATCAGGGGCCATAAAATGCATCCAAATAAATGCGTTCTTTTGTATTTCGTTTTAGGAAGTCAGGCTGTCTGCCTCCTCTCTACTCAGGTCACTTGGAGAGTATGGGTTTTGCCAACAGCAGGAGGTTGGCAGAGCTGGATTTTGGCTCACCTGTCTCCTGCCTTTTTGGGGTCCTGTGCACTCTGTTGCTTCAGCTCAGTTTGCCATTCTAGGTGGCATTCTATTGTTTAGATTTAACCTGACCCACGATGCAATGCTTAAACAAAGTGTATCCTGTCCTTGACCCTTTCCTTGGTGTTTGGATAAACTGATTTCAGATAAGGTGGTAATGACTAGATATTCATTTTTTTTTTTTTAGCATCCCTTAATCTAATTTTTATTGAAATGTGTATCTGGGGTTGGTGAAGGAGATAGAAAAAGATGGGGATTTGGAGCATTTTTTGAGTGTCTCCTATATATCATGCCCATATGACCACCCTGACTCAAGGTAAGGCCGTTTCAGGGCTCACCTTTGGGCCCTTCTTCTGTCACAGTGAGGGACCCTCCAAGGTGCTCTTCCTGTTTGTGGCCTGTGATGCACGGTTAACTATTTGTACTGAATGGCTGGCTTCCTCTAGGGCCTGTGAAGCAAGAACATGCTCTGCCATGTATTTATTGAGTTGATATGACAATCTACAGAAGTGCCTAGAATAAGCCAACGACATGGGTGCCATAGATCACTGCTGAAACGTGACCACCTCTCTGAGACAGTGTACATTGAGGAACAGCGTTAGACAGGGCTCTTCATTCTGGGTGTTCATTTTGGGTGTCTGCTTCGAAGTCTAAACTTGGGGTAATATATCCTCTCTGCTCTGCTTCCTCCTTCCCCGAATCACTCTGGGCTTCCCCAGAACTTCTCTTAGGTCATTATCTAGGGTCTCATTTAGCTATATCTCTTATTTTATTTACATTTTGCAGCTAGCGAAGCTCCTAGCTTATTCCTGATATCTTTACCTTCTATTAGGTTGGCTATGCAATTGCTGAGTTTAAATGTTAAAAAGTAAGATGTCAGCAACAATATATGGTTGGCCACATTCTCTCTAGAAACCTTAGAGTTAAGCCAGGAACCATTGGTTTGGTCGAAGTCTCTGAACTGGTAGTGAAAAGCCTTCTCTGTGAGTAGCTCAGGCTGTTTGGGGTCCCGTGTAGATAGCTTGTTAAGAACACATAATACAGCTCAATGTTCTTAGTGTTTATAGGCAATGAACTCCAATTCTCATGTCTGGAACTTATCTATTTAATAATCTTATCAGACATGACGTTGTTTTCAGGTACTATATTTAGTCTTAAACACCTCTTGCCTTTGAGAAAGAATTTGTATTTACTTAGTAATTGTATTGTTAAGAATCCACATAGGCTTTTTTCACATATAAAAACAAATATAAGTAGGTTGGGGGGGTTGTACTCATGACACACATGACATATTTTGTGACTTCATAGATTTAGCGGCACAGGTAGGTAGGTGTTCAATAAGCCATCTCAACTAAAAAATAGTTACTTTCTACCAGGGGGGCAGTGGTGGCTCCATTAAAGCAGCCTTGGGTCATATGAAAGACTCATGCAAAATGGCATTCATTAATAGTATGCTTTTGATTTTTAAAGAGAACACAAATAAATTTTCAAAAATAAGAAAGATCTTTATTACTACTTATGATAAAAATCATTCAACACTATATTTTTACAAAATCAATATAGGTAGCACATTTCAAAGGAAAACAAAACACTCAGTTACCATATAATACTTTTTTACTAGACCTTAATTTCTCTTACCCACTGATCTTATTCACCCTCTGAGATTAGATTGCTTTTTTTCTATTTCTCTAGAAATCATTGTTTTGAAATCTAACTTCTTTTACTAGATTTATAAGTGGAGTTTTCAGTTTAAGGGCAGCCTGACTGTTAAGACCTTTTAAAATGTTTTCTCTCTTCCAGCCATAGTTGTATAAAGCTTACTATTGCAGCCAAGTCAAAGAGAGATCATTGAAAGATATATCTTTATTTCCTTCCTTCATTTTTTCCTTTTCTTCCTTTCTGTCTTTCTCCTTTTCTTTCTTTCTTTCTTTTTTTTTTTTTTTTTTTTTTTGCTAAGACTATATGTTTCTTCTGTTTCATTTGCCTGGTCTAAACTATCTTAAGAATTTTAGTTAGAAAAACCTCTGTGTGTTGAGGAGATGGGAGTTCTCAGTCAGAAGAGGCTCTCCTTTATCTTAAGAAAGTATCCTTCGTTCACATAGCATGTGAACTGTGAGTATTTGAGTTTTCCCCTAAACAACTGGCTCCCTCTTTGGCTTGAATACCAGTGCTCCGCAGGGATTTGCCCTTTCTCTGGAAGAGCTCATCAGCACCCCACGTTTCATCTATGACTGATGAGCTAATGAGTCTCAGATCTGCATCTTCAACAAGGGTTTCTTCTAAAAACTGAAGACTTTTCACTAAATATTTAAGTTGACATTTTTACTTGGGTATCTCATAACATCAGACTACATGGACTACTATTAATAGATTCATTAAGTCTGTTCTCCTCATCACCCAATGAGCTTTTTCATTCACATGTGTGTGAATGGAACCACCATCCACTCATTCACCATGACCCTGGTCCCTAGAGTCCTCTCAGTCCCCTTCACTGTTACACCTCCAGTGCCTTCTTTGAAATCTACCTTCTATCTAATTTCCACATCTTTAACTCTCACACCATCTAACCATCTTCTCTGCGAGTTACCTCTCAGTGGCACTCCTAAAATATGCTCATAATTCATTTCCTTATTTCCAGTGTTGCTGCCCTTCACATAATGTCTTTTCCAATAGACTAGTTGGAATGAACTTTCTAAAAATGTAAAGCCCATATGCTTTGCTTTACAGACTTTATGATCCTTGCCTTCTTCATCCTTATATCCCTATGCTGCAGAGATAATTGCTGGTCCTAGAGCAACAGCCTGTCTTGTGAATCATCATATCTTTTCACTTCTGTTGTCCTCACCTCCTTTCATCTGCTGATTCTCACTCAAGTTCAAGACTGCATTGATACATCACTTTCCCTAATAACTCTTCTCTACCTACTTCTCTCTAGACATTAAATACACCACTCAGTGCTCCTATAGTGCTCTTGCTTATACCATTTATGAAAAATAGTTTAACCATTGGTTTACTTGTCTCTCTTCCCTACTCTGTGGGGAAACCCTGGGGTTTTCCTTTTAGTGTCCTGGTACCTGTCAGTGTGCCCGAGACTCATGGTTACATGATGAATAAGTGGCTCACACATGGTACAGATATATGTTTCTTTAAAATTATTTCTAAAATAACAAATCTAAGATCTCACGAATATAAAAATGATGTAGAAAATGTCTTGATCATATTTTATAATAACTGGAAGAATTTTTAGATCTGATTCACATGTATAACTGGAGGAAGTCCCATGACTTCATAATGCCACTACAGCTTCACATATGCAAAAAGGGAAACATAATTTTTAAAAACGTCTTGGTTTATAATTCACTTTTATTGTTATTATACACAAACTAAAAGACTAGTCCCCATTTGTGTTCAATAATCCTCCCTCCACTGGTACAGGAATATATCTTATTTTATTGTGGTTATGAATCTATTCGAAATATGAACTCTAGCAAATAGCTTCCCACAAAAAAGTAATAGAGGAGATTTATGTAGGTTCATATTCCTGTACTAGTAATGTGTTAGCCACATTATGTTCCCTCTTTGAAAGGCACGTTAGAAAAAGATCAGAAATTTGCTCAGGATGGTATGGCTCTGTTAGTTGGGCATTGTCCCATGCACTGAAAGGTTGCTGGTTTGATTCCCGGTCAGGGCACATGCCTGGGTTGCGGGCGATCCCTGGTAGGGGACATATAGGAGGCAGCCGATCGATGTTTCGCTCTCACATAGATGTTTCTTTCTCTCTCCCTATCCCTTCCTCTCTCTCTAAAAAGAAAATCAATAAAAAAATTTTTTTAAAGAAAAAGATCAGAAATTTAACATTACTCGGTGTTTAGGGAGGCCTTAGCTAGACGATACCCTGAGTTCAGTAGTTATTAAAAATACATTGTTAAGGGTGATTGCATTATCTAAGGACAAGATTTCTAGTTGCCAGCTTTGAACTAGTCAGCCCGTCTGCTGAGAAATATTATTGGTTATAACTGATAGTCCTTGTGGAATCACAGGGAGTGACTTCATGGGTTAGTTTACATGAGACTTTACACATCCAGCAGAAAAGATGGATCTGGGGAGCTAAGTCAATTGCCACTATAGTGAAACTGTTCAAATCGACGGAGAGTGTAATTAGGTAAAAGTGATAGGAAATTTGGGTTTTAGTTTTTTGAATTCTACATTTGTCTTTTCTAATAACCACCCAAGGCCCTCTCCTTAATCTAAGAAGGGACAAAAGAGAGATGTCGTCTATGGTTTCAATCTTCTACCATATGAGTGGAATTACGGCTTTGCTGTGGTAAATGTAGGTTTGGGGGTATCACTTACAGAGTTCTTAAAAAGCTTTGGTGTTTACGTGAAGGAAGTTAAAGTTGAGTCAGTCTTTTCAACATGGTGGTCTTTTGACAGGAATATTTCTGCAAAGCCCTGGAATTATAAGGACTATGTTAAGGGGTGAAATATACCTTCACTCTCCTCAGAGATAAGTTGATGATGCCAGCCTGCCCTTGTGTGTGTGAGTGTGTGTGTGAGTGTGTGTGTGTGTGTGTGAGTGTGTGTGTGTGTGTGCGTGTGTGTGTGTGTGTGTGTGGTGCTTCCTCTCCTTGGATGTCCTGAATGACCTAGGGAAAGAGAGGAACACAATGATCCCTCCTGCCCGCATCTCTGCCCAGCGTTAGTGCTCTCCACATCTGCCCTGCGCTCTGCCCTGCGCTCCAGTCTGTGGTTTGCCTAGAGCCAGCCTCTGCCATGTGTCCTGTTGGCTTCGTTGCTACCACCGGCTTTTTGGATTATTTCCGTGGCTGGCTTGATTTTTCCTTTGCATTCACCGTTTGGTGACGCGCTTGTTTAATTTCTGTTTAAATTTTGTGTGTCTCTCTTTCTCTCTCCGGGCTTGTTCCCTGTCTGTCCACGCTGTTGTGCTGACTGTCTTCGCTGCTCATTCCCTGCTGCCTCTAGTCTCCATCAGGTGCAAGCTGCGGACCTGCGGAGAGTGTCTGCCCCCCCTGGCTCCTTCACCATGTGAGTACAAAGCCGGTCAGTTTTTACATTTTGTCTCTCGCCCTCATCTCCTCCTCAGGGTTAGACGACCTGCGCCCTTTTCCTTCACAGGACTGCTTCTCAGACAAAGAACCGCCTAAGCACAATCGCCTTCTTTCCCCCTTCTCTGCTTTGAGATGGAGCTGCAAAGTTCATTGTGTTCTACTTGTCTCATTCCTCTATGAGTTCCCAGTTTAATTTTTTATTAGATACTTTAGGGCCCCTATTTGCATAGGGCTGTATCTAATTCCATACTAAGCATTGGTTTTTATGGAAAGTTGGTCATACCTTTAGCCCATTACTCTGATCTAATTTCTAATGCTCAGGGAGGATGCTGAAGAAGTGCCTGCTGACCTGGATTTGCGGACAGACCCCTACAATTATGCATGGGGTTCTGGGTATGGTCATCTGCATCTGTGCATTTTTCTGGGATAAGGATCCATGGTTGTAATAAAGGAGCAATGCCCTAAAGCTTTCATTGAGGTAGCAAAACCCAGTTTATACACAGTAATTTGTACTTAACATGCTTTATGCTTTCATTTTTTTCTGGTGAAAACAAAAAGAAAATATGTGTTTTAGCTCTCCACTTTGGGACTTTATGTGGTTGCCTCTGTCTTGCTCTTCTTTCTTGTCTCCATCTCCCGTACACTTAGCTAGCTTTTGTTATGTTTCAGGTCCCGGTACAGGTGGTGCTTTACATATATTATGCTAATGTCCTTCCCCAACAACCCTATGTCATATGTGGTATTATTATCATCCTGTGATACATGAGAAGCCTGATGCACAGGGAGGCTAAGTACTAGCCTAGGGTCACACAGCTAAGGAATGGCAGACGGGGATGCAAACTCAGGCCGTCTTACTTCAGAGTTCATACTCTTAACAGTGTACAATCTGCCGCCTTTCATCCATCATGGGCCTTTCTTTCTTTCTTTTAAAAAATATATTTTATTGATTTTTTTTTTACAGAGAGGAAGGGAGAGGGATAGAGAGTTAGAAACATCGATGAGAGAGAAACATCGATCAGCTGCCTCCTGCACACTCCCTACTGGGGATGTGCCCGAAACCCAGGTACATGCCCCTGACTGGAATCAAACCTGGGACCCTTGAGTCCACAGGCCGACGCTCTATCCACTGAGCCAAACTGGTTAGGGCCATCATGATCCTTTCTATTTCTCAGGGCCTGGTTGAATGATTGCCTTCTCAAAGAATTGGTCCTTGATTCTGGCTGTCACAATTAGCTACATCCTCACAGGAGTTCACTATTGATGTTCTCATAGTTCTCAAAGGTTTAGTAAATTGGTATCAATTACATGAGCTCTATATCTTTGTATCCCACACTAGACTTTGAGATCATTGACCGTATCTTCTTATGAATCTTTGTGTTCCCTGCTCTGATCACAGATCTCAGCACAAAGTATTCTGAAACCAAATATCATGGTTGGTTGGTAGAATGAATGAATGAAAGAATACAGGTCTAAATTGAACTGTTCAATGTCTAACATCTAGGTATACGCCAAAGTGATATAATCTTATTTTCAACCCTAGTCTTATAGATATGCACTTACTTATTAAATATTTATTTCAAAATATTTATTTTGTACTTGCTCTGCATCAGAGACTGTTTTGTGCTTGCTATCTAGGGGTAAGCACAATAAAGCACTACCTTTATGGACATTAAAATTGAGTCATCAAAGAATCAATAAGAAAGTAGCATTTAATTTCCAATTTAATGCAGGTTATTGCTGGAGTATATTCTCTGTTCTATAGAAGGCCTGTTCAGAAAACTCGAGTCCAAGCAATGGTTCTCAGGGATCATTACTTTCAGTGGCATTATTTATAGAGTTCAGAGTACTGAGAGTATCAGCAAGTGAAGTGCTTGTGATATGTGCCATATTTCTATCTCTCTTTAAGTTTGTATTGCGTTTAAGTCTTAGTGGTATGGAAATTAAATGAGGCACTTTTTTTCTTATTTCAGGTATGTATGCTATCGTGAGGTAAATTGTTTTGTTTGTTTTGAAAGGGTATAACAGGCAAGACACCTAGGTATGGCCACTTTAAATCCAAAATATTTTAGATTTATATATGACATATTAAATAGCACATGTTATATGTAACTGATGAAACATTATATAATAAAATTTTATTAAATTTGCGTATAACTTTTAAAATTAGATAGCAAAATACTGTCAAATAGAGCGAGGAACATGGAGAAAAATCTAAGCACAATAGTGAGTACTGTCTTTATATATTATGGCAATGGTAAGTTAGCTTTGACCCACTTTCACCCTGCTATTTGCTATTTTCAGCGATGTTTAACAGTCCACATTAATGTTGCTTTGATCCTCATGAAAGCCAGGAATCCAGTATGTATCTAATACATAACCTTATACAACTTGCTTCTTTAACTGACCATAATGTATTTGGGATTTATCAAAGTTGTTGTATACATCAATCATTTTTTCATACTTACTGCTGAGTAGCATTTCATTGTATGAATGTTTCCATTTACTTACCCATTTACTCATTAAAGGACATCTCCATCTGGGTTATTTCCTGTGCTGGGAAATTATGATAGGCCTTCCATAAACATTGATGAAAGGGTTTTGTGTAAACATTAGTTTTCATTTTCCTAGGTTAAACACCTAGAAATGGGATTCCTGGATCATATGGTAAGTGTGTGCTTAACTTCATAAGAAACCGACTGTTTTCCAGAGTGATTGTCCCATTTTGCATTTCCACCAACAAATGTATGCAAATTCCAGTTTTTGCACATCCCTGCTAACACTCAAACTTTTCAGCATTTGAACATTTTTTATCATTTGGATCATTCTAAAAAGAGTGTCTTTACATGTGATTATTTGTGTTCTATTTTGTACTCTTTGATGAAGTACCTGTTCAACTTTCACCAATTGGGGAGCTGTTTTGTTTTCTTCCTGCTGAATTTTGAAAATTTATCATATACCGGGGTGGGCAAAAGTAGGTATACAGTTGTGAGTACATGAAATATAGTTTTTTTGTATTATTATTTATTAATTATTGTATTATTTTCCATACTGTACAACTACTTTTGCCCCACGCTGTATTCTGGAGTCATTTGTTAAGTATGTGATTTGTGAATGTGAATATTTTTATTCCAGTATATCTATTGTCTTTTCATTCTCTTAACAATATCTTATATAGAGCAAAAGTTTCAACTTTTGACAAAGTTTAAATTATTAATTTTTTTCCTTTAAAGAGGTATGTTTTTGTATTCCATGAGTGTTTGGCACATAGTATCAATCAATATACATCTGTTGAATGAGAAGGAAACACCTGTATAGAATTCGTAAAGTAGCTATTTGAGAACTCTGAAAAGTAAGTGATAGCAGCAGATTGGAGAAGATAAGAATTTAAAATACCATCAAACTGGTGGTGAGCTCTGCTCTTGTTTTTCCTCCAAAAACCCTGGTGTGGACTCCAGGCAGCACAAAGCCTGACTCAGTCAGTGGGTGCAGACAGAGGAAGCTCAAGGAGACCCCATGGGCTCCTACTTAAGGAAAAGAAAGGGACTCCGAATGCTCAGAGAAATTCAGGAAATTCTCCCTTTTTTTAAATTGTCTACCTCCCCACCCCACCCCTCATTTTTTTATACCCCAGCACTCAGGCAGTTTTGCCACACTGGTATGTTCGGTGTTACATTCAAGAACTCTTTGTTTAATCCCAGGTCATGAATATTTCCTCCTTTGTTTTCTTCTGGAAACAAACGTTTTACATTTTGCATTTAAATCTATGACTTGCTTTGAGTTAATTTTTGTATAAAATGTGAGGTTTAGCCGGGCTGGCGTAGCCCAGTAGTTGAGTGTTGACCTATGAACCCAGAGATCTGGGTTCGATTCCCAGTCAGGGCACATGCCTGGGTTGCAGTAGGGGGTGTGCAGGAGGTGGCCAATCAATGATTCTCTCTCATCATTTATGTATCTATCTATCTATCAATCTATCTATCCCTCTCCCTTCATTTCTGGAATCAATAAAAATATATTTAAAAATAAAATAAAATGTGAGGTTTAGGTTACTTGTAGGTTTTTAATTATTCTTTTTGCATTTAAAATTGTTTAGTGGTTCCAGCACCATTTGTTGAAAAGACCATCTTTTTCTATTGGATTGCCTTTATATTGTTATCAAAAATTAATTGGTAATAGCTAGAGAGATATAGATACATATGAATATGGATATATTTGGATAGATGTTACTTTTGGGACTCTATTCTAGCCTATTGACCTACACTGGTAGCAGCAATGACAAAGGCTTCAGGTGCTTAATTTATAAGTGAAGAAGGACTTTCTTCTCAATAAGAGCAGCTGTGACCCTAAGAGAAAGGGATAAACCAACACTGCTACTTTCTCTCTTTCTCTCTGTACTGTCCTGGCATGAACACAGTTGCAGGAAGCATGCAGCAGAGTGAGGTAACTAAATCCTTAGTTTTCTGGCTTATAGACCAGAAAAGGGAGCCCCAGAAAATGCTTGCACACCCTGCACTCTATCAGGGAGTAGCCAAAACATTGCCAAAGTAGAAATTTACATGTATGCCTTTGTAAACTATGATGTTGACTTCTAAAGTAGCCAAGATGATCCATCGGACATAATTTGCCTCAGAATGAATGAAGCTGTTGGTGGCTAACACACCAGCCTTCACAAGAACCTCAGAATGAAGAGCACTTCTGGGCCAGCTGAGCTTCCAGGAGAGCTTGTTATCTGGGGCAGAAATCTGTCCAAATTCTGATTCATTGATTATAAGTTTTGGGTCACAGTTTCTGGACCCAAAGATCAATTGTGAGGGTACCAAAAGGGCCTAAGCATTCAAAAGTCAGGAGTATATTTATGGCTAATGCTTTTGTTATTATGATTGTAGCCCTCAATGTTATCTCTGAGTGGTAGGATTATAGATAATTTTTAATTGGCTTTCTATATTTTCTGATTGATTTCAATGAACATGCATCATATCTATAAAGGGAAAGAAAGCAAATAATAAATTTGATAACTTTTAAAAGAACAGGAGAGAGTTGCTAAATCCAGGAAACTAAAAAAAAAAAAAAAAAGTCACTTGCTCAATCTGAGAATCAGATCATGAGTTAGCTTCAGGATTTCCAATAAACAAAGCCATTTGCTCTCTGAGCTTCTGAGCAGACATAATGGCTAAGCTTCACCCATCTTCTTTCTTCTCTCTTCTCCGACTGTCACCTTTCCTGGGTTATCTTCTAGTGATTTCATTGACCTTTAATTGGGCCAAAATGTTATGCTTTCCTCTCTTTTCATGCCAACTTCTCTCTGCTGGTTCCATAAATCAGATAAATAAAATGGAAAATTCCAAAGAAAAGGAAGTAGGAGCTACTTGGGCTTTATCTCATACCATTTTCCAAAGTTGAGCCCAGACTGCAGCATGGACAACGGTTGTTTTCCTCCCTAGGCTCTGTGCGTTTCCCCAAGAGCTTTCTCACTCTGCCTGTGCTCTTCCCACTCAGCTCACCAGAGGGGTCTGTTTTATGACTTAAAGGGGGCAGCAGGAGTGGACCAAGTCTCTGACTGGAGTGTCTTCCTCCTTATTCTGTAGCCCTACCCTCAACTCCTGTGGTCACATCCTTCGGTTTTGTGTATCTAGGGGGAGCCATGTGTTTGTCTGTGGAGTATTGACCATGTATTAACAATTTTGCATTTCAGTTTTTCAGATACTTTAAAAAGTGCAGCTAATCTCTGCATTTTAAACATCTATCAGCTTTGAAGTTCTGTTATGCTAAAATTCAGGGCATGACCCCACACTCTGTGAAAATCAATCCCAAGGGGATCTAAGGCACAAGTAGGCAAGACATGCCATGGGCATGACATGCCATCCTTTACCCCTAATGCTGATCAGAGAGGCCCAGGCCCTGCACTGCCATGGGACAGCCAATGTCTCACCTTACGCTAAGCAGAACCCTAGTGGCTTTGATCCATTTAGCCAGAGAAGTAATCGTGTGCCTGACATGATGCTCACCAGCTTGAGTTCTGATCAGATTTAATGCCCTAATAACAGTATATAGTAACAGTTGTTATATTCCCATTCCATAGATGAGAAGACTGAGAATAAAAATGTTAGAAAACATGCCTAAGATAGTAAAAGTCATAAAGTTAAGTTTCACACTCAGGGCCATCTGCTTTGAAGGTAGCATTTAAGACCCTGAACTCTACTGCTAGCATAACCTTTGGTCATTTTCCTGTGTGTGTGTGATTTACATATTTTAATCAAATCATACTATGTGAACTTCCCCCTTTTTAAGAAAATGTGGGGATAAATAATAATTTAGAATTCAATTTTGAGTGTTTCAATTGTGTAAATCTTTGGTAAGTTTGCAGTTCAAGTGTTATTATAAGAAAAGTACCAGAATGACAAGCCCCAGTTAAAAATAAATTCAAGTACTGCTAAAGCACTTGAAGAGTCTTTTAGCATTGTTAGCCAGGGCATTTGGTCTGTGAAAGAGGCTCATTGTGAAGGGTCCAGCTTGCATCCTCAGTGGATGCAGGGGTACCTGTGTTCTTCCCTTAGCAAAGGTAAGCATGTCGCAGAATCTGGTGCCGTTATGTAAAGGATAATACATTTGGGACTCCCTCCACATTTGAAATTACATCTATTTGCTTTTAAAAAGTGTTTTTAGAGGTGGATTAGTCATGTGTGCATAGGTGTAAACCCAGTCTTATGAGTCAGCACTTTTCGCACAGTGAAAGGGCACTTCAAAAGTGAAGTGAGTATTTGCTCAGTGCTGCTGGCTTGAGGTGCAGGCATAGGAGGCTGTGGAACAAGTCAGCTTCCGGGTTAGCGGATGGTTTGGTATAGGCTATGCACCAGGTCTATTGGGCTGGACCCAGGAGGGAAATACATTCATGAATTTTTGTTCATTTGTTTAGTCAAGATAAATTTTTTAAAAATTAAAATTTAAAAATCTGATCTTAGAAATAACATTAGTTCAATAACACAACAGTGATTTTTTTTTTTTGGATTATTCTATATACCTTGACTTTTAGAAGTTGAAATTAAGTTTAAATATCCTGAACAGTGTTATCAAGCCACCAGAGTTTTCCAACCCACTCTTCTATTATGTATCTTTTATAAACAATAGTCACAGGACCAAAACAAAATGCATTAGTTCCCTTCGTGCATCTTTTTAGCAGACATCTGTATGAATTTGCAAGGGCTGCCACAATAAAGTACCACAGCCTAAGTAGCTTGAACAACAGAAATTTATCTCTTCACACTTCTGGGAGCTAGAGGTCTGAGATAATGGTGTTGGTTGGTCGATTTCTTTTGAGGCCTCTCTCTGTTTGGCTTGTTGATGGCCATCATCTTCCTGTGTCTTCATGTTTTCTTCCCTCTTTTGTCTGTGCTCTAACCTCTTCTTATAGGACATCAGTCAGATTAGATTAGGGTCCACCCATAAAAGCTCATTTAACCTTCATTCCTCTGAAGACCTTGTCTCCAAATATGGTCATATTCTGAGGAACTGGAAGGTTAGGACTTGAGCATATGAATTTTCCAGGATACAGCCCAGCTCATAATAGCATCTTAATAGATACATTTGAATTTTAAGGTTCTTGTCCTGCCACCAACTATATGGAGATTGAACTTTGTGTATATTACTTGTACTAATAGTTTAATTCCTTAAAATATTTTTAAAAATTTTTTAAGAAAGGCTAAAGGACATTGTTCTTTTATTTATAGCAGATTCTCTGTATTAATTATATGAGTACAATAAAGTTGATGACTTGTCTGATCCCAAATTCATTCTTCTGTAAAATAATGTGGTTGAGCAATATGAACTTTACATTTCTGTTTGAGTCCGAATTCCTAAAACTGTTACTATAATAAAATAACTGTCAAAATACAGACTATAATAGGAAAGGAACAGGAATAATTTTGCTAGTTTTTGTGAAGAAAAGATTTATTTACAAAGGGACTCTCCACCCCCCCCCCCAAAAAAACACAACACACCTAAATACTTTTAAAAAGTACTCATTCTTATCTTTATAACAACATTACAACTACAATGTTATTAATGGATTTACTGCATTCAGAGAGAAAAAATAAATGTTTTTGTTTTTTACTCCAATACTGCAATAATAACTGATACTATATTCTGCCATGGAGTAAGAAAAATATATCAATAACAAACAAATGTAGGCATTTGTTTCCAGCGTTCCAAGAGGGTGTTTAGTTTGGGTTGCTTTGCTGGCGTGGTCATAAATTGCAGTGTGCATTTCATTTGTAGGAAAATTTCACATTAATTATAGCAATACAGTTTAGTTTTCTTGGTCTGTCATAATACCCTGAAACACTTTTATGAAATGAAAAGTGGGTACATTTTTAAAGGCATGAAAAAAAAAAACTTGTTGATGCTGGACTTAATTAATCCCCAGAACCAGTTGTCACATTTTGTGTTAGAAAATGAAATACTAAAAATGAATTCAGCAAGTTCCGAAGTTGTAGCTAAAATATTTGACTAAAATAAAAGTGGCATTGGAAGAATTACAAATGCGACAAAGATGCCAAAGCTTTTTACCTCTATATTATGGATAACTAATTATTTTCTTTTCTGAATCATTTAGACTCTCCTGCTCTCAAGAGAAGCTATTTTTGCCCTTTAATTGGGACGTAACTCTTTTGCTCTGATGATGTTTTATTGCCCAGGCAAAGTAAAATAATTACATTCTTCCTTGAGGATAGATCCTTGGCTTATGAATATATTAGGATATTGCCTTTGGTAGAGAGGTGAGCTACTTTAACGTGGTGAGTGAAATGAGAGAAAGAAATAGGACAAGCAAAAGTACCCCAAATTTCACGTTCTATTATGACATTCTTAACAAAAACCTTTCTTTCCCTCTCTTTCATTATTTTCCTTTTAATTTATATCTTTGTTTGTTATGTCATGTTTGTTTATTCTTCATCATCTGAGTAATTTATTAGTCTAACACTAAAAGTATATCTTAAGGAACATTTTCCTTAAGTTTACTATCCAATTTTACAAGGTTATTTTTGTTGGTTAGTCATTGGTGTAGTGGTAGAATTGTCATACGATTTTTACAAGTTCTGTTCTAGCAATGTGTCTTTATTGTCTGTTCTCACATCAACCAGAAAAATGGTTCATTAAAAAAAAAATCCTTTAGTCATTGGGTCAGGAATTAGAGAAAGGTGATGAAAAGTTTCCACCTAATTGGCTAAATCGAGTTGGAAAGAGGAATTGGGTTTAGAGGACTTTCTGATTCATTCTCCTTGGATTCCTGACAAGGAAACATGGGTTACTGGGAGCACATCTGTGCTACAAGTGGGGGGCTTGGCTTTCCACCAGCTGTAAGTTGATGACTAGCAGGGTTGTAGAAGTGTGATGCCATGTCTCTCTCCAGAGCCAAATGTAGCACCACTGAATATTCCAGACCTTGGCAAGCCATTGTCAACCTGGATGGGAAAATGGGTGCTGAAACATATGGTAAAATGCCCATCGCCTGCTAAGAAGAAATGACTTTGCAAGTGTTTTTTCTCTAATACCAAGATTTTAGGAAGGTATGGTGTCCTTTTATAAGATGTGTTGTGTAGAAAGCTAAAGCCATTTAGGGAAATGTTTCTTATATAATGCCATTTTTTGCCAGGCCAATACTTACTTTGTATTTTCTTGACATAAGACAAAATGCCTTTCTGAGCCTGTTTCCTAGGAATGCATAGCTACTTCCGTACAATTCTCACAGTAGCTTTTCAATAGGAGCACATCTTGTCATTTACACATCAATCCTTCCTCACACTAATTGGAGTTATAACATTTCTCAACCTTAATACATGGCCATATTTATTTTCACTCCATTATTACTTCATGCATTTGGGCTACTGCTTTGTTTATTTTTACTTATAAAAATTCTGAATTTCTGATTTTTCTGAAGGTTTATTGGTGAAATATTTTAAATATTTTAAAATTACATGTAATCTTGGTTTTTATAAAATTTCTTTAATATCACAACTAGATGCCTGCTCAAATACTGCCATTTGATTCACCAAAGTGTTTAGAGTTACTAGATGAACAAATATACCAGTAGATTTTAGCCTAATTTTAGTATCTTTATTGATATATGTGAATGGCCACACAATTTTTTGTTCTGTGAAATGACACTTTTTAAACTATGCAAATCCCAACACTTATTTTAGCCTTCTTTGCAGCAAAGAAAGTCAATTTCCTTATCAGTTGCAAATAAGAACAGAATATGACAATAGCTTTTGATTGCAAACCTTAGTGAAGACTTTTAGCATTGTAAATAGCAAATAAATGTAAGGCTTTCTTTTTGATATATGGAAATTGAAACCTGAAATAAAAAGAAAGTCTTTCTTTGTGAGCACGTAAAAATCTGAAGCCATTCAGATGAACTGGGAGTGACATTATTCTATGGTGTCTCATTGGTTCAAGCCCAGTGGTTCCTCACTCCATTGGAGATAGTGATTAATGTTCCTCTCCACAATCAGAACAGCAAAAGAACTCTCCATGCCTTTGCAGCTTATGGTACTAAAAGTAGCTCATGTTAGTGTTTTCTGATGGCATCTTCAGTCATTTTTAATAACCAGGAAACCTCCATTACATGGCCTTAGTTCATAAAGTGGCAATGATTTGGGCCTGGTGTGATGAGAGACAGGGCTTGAGCTCTTTACTTGTCCCCATTCCAACTGTTATTAACTGCTCTTCATCTCAGCAATTTGAATTTGCAGAATTCTACAAAAATTCACATTCCCTCTACCTCTCATTTCCATCCTTTATTTCCTGTGGTATTTACTTTCTTTGCCTTTCATCATCATATTTGCCCAATTTTAATACTCTTTAAGCATAAAAGAGGATAAAGAAAGAGTAAGTGGGAACTTAAAGTCCAAAACTCCTATCCTAACAGACTTTTTCTGCTGAAAGATAGTCATCCTTAGAGGAGGATGAACTGCAGGGGGGAAAAAGAAGGAGCAGATGGAAATTTAGTTGATAAACCAGGAGAGTGTTTTGAACTGAAGTCCAAGAAAGAAGGGTTTCCAGGAGCAGGGAGTTACCCACAGTGTGGAATGCTGCTGTGAAGGAGGAATGAGAGTGAGAACTGAGAAGCAGATTTAATATGCACAAACAAAAGGAAAGGAGAAAGTGAATAGACTACATAGTCTTCTGAAGAGGATGCTTTGCGAGTCCAAGAATGGCTTAACAAACAAATCTGAGATTCTGGTATCCAGAACTTATAACATTAAGTATATGTGGGATGATTCTACATAAAACTCTCAGAATTGGATGATGGAGTCAACTAGTGCTTTGAAAGTCACTGCCTCCCAGAAGAAATGAATGATCAAGAGAATTTGAAATCTTGCCCAGTCGGCGTGTCTCCGTGGTTGAGCATCAACCTAAGAACTCGGAAGTCACAGTTCAATTCCCAGTTGGTCAGGGCACATGCCAGGTTGCAGGCTCAATCCCCAGTGTGGGTAGTGCAGGAGGCAGCCAATCAACGAGTCTCTCTCATCATTGATGTTTCTATCTCCCTCTCCCTCTCCTTTCCTCTCTGAAATCAATAAAAAGATATTTTTAAAAATTAAAAAAAAGAAAATTTGAAATCTCAATCAAGGCTATTGGCCTGAAACTGCTCTGCCTGTTTAGTTGCTTTGCAATGTTTCTAAGTGAACTCGTTACTGGTTCTTCAACTTTGCTTCTCCTTTAAATGCTGGGACCATCATATCCAGCAGAAGAGATGGTGTCTAACAGCCACATACTGCTTTCACTCTACTACATATTCATTTGTTTCAATTTCAGAAGAATAAATATTTATTACAGATTTTGATGGAAACATGAAAGTGTGCATTTCCATGTGTATTTGAAAGTCTTCCAAATATTTTACAATTATGTTTTGTTTCTACCAATGATATACACGTTTTTTTCTATCTCGTACTTATTGCCTATTTTTTTTTTACCTATTAGCCATTAAGTTTGCAAATGTTTCTTTGACCAGTGATAGCTCTGGTACTTAAAGTTTACATTCTCTTGCCATTAGTGCCTGTGGCTGATTGTCTCAGTGATTTAAACCCAATTTTGTCCCAAATAATAGAAGAAAGACAAATAAACAGAAGCTATTGGGGGGGGGGGGGGGGGGAGAGGGAGAGAGAGAGAGAGAGAGAGAGAGAGAGAGAGAGAGAGAGAGAGATTCTTTAGGAAGAATTTGAAAAAGCTTGGAGCAGGTTAAACAAAATATAAGGTACCTTCCATCCTGGATGAGGATTAAGCAGAGACTGAGCAGCTGTTGGAAGATGCAATCATAGGGGAATATAGAATCAGATGGAATGGCAAATATTGAATTAGATAACATTTAAAATCTCTCCCAATCCTCTAATGGCTTTAACTCCATTATCTTGGAGATCTGGAGGGGGTAGCTGTCTCAGATAATTTGTAAGCTATGGCATATCAGCTATCTCATAAATGGATCCTGAAGAGGCTGAGAACTGATTCAACTTCTATCAAAAATGAATTAACCTTTAAAGGTACTTTCTCTAGAATAACATGTTGTGCAATGGGAACTCATGACTGACTGCTGCTCCTGTGGTTTTGGTTTTTATCGTTGGTTCCAAATTCAAGAAGTATTTTACAACTTATTTCAGATTCCTTAGATATGGTTCTCTATTCTAGGCAGAAGGCAATGGAATTATTAGTTTTGTCTGAACTCAGCAGGTATCTAAAATCCATTTTAAATCTCTGTTCAGAAGTCTCGATCTAATTTGGTTTTATTGTTCAATGTAAAGAGGCTCACTTGAGGGGGTGTTTTGGATATGTATTATCAGTAGCAGTTTGAAAACATTCCATGGTAGATGGTAGCAATTTCTGGGAAGTTGCTAAAGAAAGCCATTGGTTATAATTATTTCTAAATAAGGCCCAGCTTGATAGCTGATGAAAGGATGCATTGGCAGATGTTTCTGCTTCATTGTTGGGTTTACATACCATTCTGGAAGGTACATCTACTCTTTGGATGTTCTTTCCTCTTTTTTTTATTTGTGTAGATCCCACTAGATCAGATGCAAAGGAATGAGAGACCACAATCCAACATGGATATACCTTTGGATCTCAGTGGGCAAAGGACATAAATGAACAGCCAAATCAGGGCTTTCCAGGGGCTCACGAAGAGAAAGCCTCTAGACAGGGACACTTGGAAGGCAAACTGTGCTAAAGCCTCCGGGCCGTGACTTTATTGCATTCCATTCATTTAACTGTTGCAAAGCAGTTATTGTGAACAGCACATCACAGCCTCTATTTTAGGTCTTTCCTGCCATGAATTCACACTAGCAATTAATATTTTAATCAAAATCCATTGATAAAACAAGGGCTCGTTCAAATGAATTCTATTAAAAATTCATAGAAACATACTTTGTTATTTCTAGGTTACGATCAGGTGGAATCTCACATATATATTGCTGGAAATAAATAAAAGCAACTTACTATTATTATTAAATCAGGTTTTAAGGGAGAAAGTTGGACAGAGTTGTGATGCTTTTCTATCTTGCCAAGGAAAACCCTTTATATATGAGTAACAAATGCCTGGCTAAATTATAGTTCATCATAAAAATCAATGAGTCTACACAATGAGTGTTTTAAGTGGCAAGTCTTACACTGAACCATTTAAGAAATATTAATGAAGCCCAGCCTGGGTGGCTCAGTGGTTGAGCATCGACCTATGAACCAGAAGGTCATGGTTCAATTCCTGGTCAGGGCACATGCCCGGGTTACAGGCTCAATCCCCAGTGTGGGGTGTGTAGGAGGCAGCCCATCAATGATTCTCTCTCATCATTGATGTTTCTATCTCTCTCCCTCTCCCTTCCTCTCCAAAATCAATAAAATTATATTTAAAAAAAGAAATGTTCATGAAAATAGGATATTTACAAGATACAAATGTAGAATAATTATATGACTTTAAGGGTCTCCTCTGTACCATGAATTTGGATTTATATTCTTAATATCTTTCAGTAGAATATCTTGCTCACATTCACAGTCCCCATTTCCATTCTCATCTAACAGACTATAGATGCTACGTAGCTTGAATCTTGTCTCCACACCCGTGTCAACATGCTCTCCTCCTGCTGAGTTTTGAGATCTACTAACTACTGTTTAGAGGAGAGATGCTAGTTTCTGCTATGATGTGATTATCCACGACTGAATTAAAAAAGTGGGGCTTGTGAAAATTGAAGAAGGCTTAGGATGCTAATAATAGTAATGCATCAATAATACATTATTTTTAGGTATAGGGGGCATAAATGGTGATGGAAGGAGGCTTGAATTGGGTGGTGAACATACAATACAATATACAGGTGGTGTGTGATAGAATTGTACACCTGAAACCTATGTAATTTTATTAACCAATGTCTTCCCAATAAATTCAATAAAAAGTAAATATATAGACATATAAAGTAATATATATGTATATATGTATGTATATATGTGTGTATATGTGTGTTTGTGTATATATATATAATTTTATATATATATATAATTTATATATATATATATAATTTTATATATATATATAATTTATATATATATATATATATAATTTTTGAGCACTTATTACTTACCAGGAATGGGTTAACTGCTTACATGTATCTTCTCATTCAGTGCTCAGTGCATTATTTTTCCCAGCTGCTTTGCAACTCTAAGTGCTTTAAAAATTCTTTTTTAAATTTTACCGTTGACATTCAATGTTATATTAGTAAAGTGATCAACCTGATATTTCCAGTACCCACCCGACACCGTGTTTAGTTATTACAATATTATTGGCTATATTCCCTATGCTGTACTTTACATCCCCATGATTGTTTTTATGACTGGCAATTTGTACTTCTTAAAAATTTTAAAAATGGAACTATCACTACATTATTATTAATTTAATTTTTAGAACAGAAAATGGTTTAGGGCAGGTAACATCAGCATTCATAATGTTAAGCATTGTCAGAGTTCAAATTGGAACTAAATTTTTTCTGACTCGACATCCTGCTTTATGTACTGTAGTACTGTCTGAGCACTAGAGGTATTACTCCAAGTTGATTCAT
This sequence comes from Myotis yumanensis, assembly GCF_028538775.1. NCBI lineage: Eukaryota > Metazoa > Chordata > Mammalia > Chiroptera > Vespertilionidae > Myotis > Myotis yumanensis. Next base: position 29,501,500 of record NW_027223760.1, on the reverse strand, counting down.
GTTTCCAGTGAGAAGAGGGAATAGTGTTCATCAGTCATCTAGAAGTGACTGGGAACCAACAGCACGGTCAGCTCATCCCCTTCATCCACAGAGGGTGTCGAAATGGAAGAGAAGGGAATGGGAGTGTCTGTTATCAGTCTGAGAGAAACAGTGTGTAGTAAAGAAAATTGAAAGAATGAAGAAATTTAAAGGCAGAGGGAAGAATTAACCCTGATGGATTGAAAGTCGACAAAGAGTCAATTAAAAGAAAAAAAAGCTATTGACAAGACCTACAGAGGAGGAGAGAATGATTAGAACTCGGTGTAAGTTGAATAGCAGTGAGCATTCAGGTGATTGTCTTGATGGCACTCCACTCCCCTGCCCCCAACATCTCAGGGGAAGAGGTGCACATACTGTGGACAGGGGGGTTGTGGCCTGGAGATTTTGGAGGCCCACATGAATGACTTTAATGAGAAGTGTTCTTATGGTTCTTGAGAAAGTCCTCATGGGGGACAGTTGGGAGTTAAGTTCAGAGCCATGAACTTCCACTCTGCCCAAGCTCAAACTTGATGCTTCAGAGAAAATGAGTGCGATGGTGACAGGTTAAGGTCACTGCCCAATCTCAAAGGTAGTTCACAGATTGCTGAGTCCCTTTGAGACTCTTGAGAGGTTCCATTGGAACCCCTAATATAGAGCTTACTTAAATCAGGATAGGAGTAGCTTGTGGTAGATGTTGGCAGGGAGGTGAGTGTATTTTTAACCAGATTATTAGTCTCTCCTGTGCTCTACTAACTTCCTTGGCAAATTTAAATTTAGAAAGCTAATGGCAATGCTATTCCCCAGACTCCACGGAACACCTTTGTCATCTTCCACTCCCGTCAGCCACTAATGGGACACTAATATATTTTGACATAAAGGGACACGACTGAATTACTTGGCTTTCATTTCATCTCTGTGTGCTTTTTCTCCCCCATGTTCTAGTCTGTTTTCATGTTATCGATTTCCCTGTAAAATACTAGGTAGGAGGAAACCCAGAAGAACCGTGATACCAGCCAGGCTAGACAGTATTCACCCAGAGGAAGCCCAACAGCTTGTCACAAGTGTCTAGGAGGTTCCTGTATATGCCTTAAACATCTTCCAATACCTGGTATTAGCAGATGCGGTGGCTTATTAGGCAAAACCTTATCTAAGAGCAGAATCTTAAGAATAATAATTGTACTGATAATAGCTAATATCTATTGAGCACTTACAATGTGCCAGCCAGTTTTCTAAGCACATCACCTGCATTGGCCCATTCAATTCGTATAATATCCCTGTGAGGTGAAGAATGTTATTATCTCTTCACCCACGAGGAAACTGAAGCAGAGTTTCCTGATTAACCAATGAGTGGAAGAGCTTTCCTTCCAATCCAGGCCATCTGACTTGGAACCTGAGCTGCCCCTTTGTCGAGTTGCTTTCCTTAGCTACTGTTTACACTGAGGCACAGAATAATTCCAAGAGGTTTTCCACCATGGTCTCCGGGATTGAAGGCTTTGAAATTTGCTGATGGGCCTCATCAATGGCAACATTTGATGGCAGGCCAAACCTGATCAGTAAACTGGGTTTAAGTAACCTGCTGCTGGCAGGAATGGGAGATGTGTTGTTGGCAGAAGACGGGAACTGAGAACAACTCAGTGCTTGTGTAAGAAGTTGGATAGAAAAGCGTGACAAGTGGTTAGAGAGAGTATCTGTTTTCTTCCATCTTGCTTAGCTGATCATTCCAGAGATGAAATGAGATACTATGTGAATTCATGTGGGATCATAAAGCTCTGTTCAAATGAAAGTTTCTGTTGTTCATCCACAGTGTGCCCGCCCTTAAGTCAGGAAGATTGGTGGGAGGCTGTGGTTCAGGAGGCAACAGTGTGTGGTTGGAATTGGTGGGCAGAGATGACAGGCTGGGAGGTAGAAGGCTGTTGACAGGGAATTTGATAAAGGTGACACACACTTGTTAGCCCTGGGGAGCTCCCTGGAGGAGGGGTACAGTGACTGGATCCATTCTCTGGTTCCTATTTCCCACTCTGTTGCTACTGCTGTAGCCAGGTCTTAGTCTTGGAAGCTCCAGTCCACAGGAGAAGACAAGAGGTCACTCTCAGTGATCTGCTATTATCTCAAATATTGTATAGGGAGAGATCTTTCTATCTCTATCCTCACCCATCTCCCATTACAGAGTATGATGGGCCACCACATTCTGTGGTTCCAGCTTCCCTCTTATCTGCTACGCTTGCAGGAAAATATTTACTAATTACAGTCCATGCAGGTCCCTGGGGTGAACTTGGAAATAAAAGAATTAGACCCCTCTTTATTTCAGGATAAGCATTTGGTATGAACATTGTGTGGTCACTCTGTTAATCTCTGAAAATCTTTTCTATCTACTCCCATCTAATACCTAACACTCTGCTATAATTCCTATTTTTACTCTTGTCCTGAGTTATCATCATTCATTTACATATTGACATACTTTTAAAATAATTATATTATTTTTCTAAAAATGATGACACTTAATGTAAAATAATTGCCAAATCCCATCACGTGGAGATGACCACTTGGGACCAGCTCATTGAACATTTTCTCCAGACATTTCTCTACATATACAAACTCCAAGGTTCCACAGTGTACATGAAGGAGATTCCCCCATGTATAATTTCCCATGACTTTTTTCACTTACCAGTATGTTGTTGTCAGACGTTTCCCTAGATAAATGTAGATCTACACAATCATGTAATATTTGCCCAGCATTCTCTTGTTTGAATGTACCAGTTTACTAAACCACCCCCATTGGTTGTCGATTGATAAAGAAAAGACTGTGAGCACATCACTGAGCTCATCTGATTCCATGAATCCAGGCTCTAGGCTTTGCTGTCAAATCCATGGGATTCTTGGCATCATATAATATAAGGAACATGAAACCATTGAGTGAAAAGTCCAAGGCTCTGCTCCCAGCTCTGCCACTTAGTAGCTATGTGACCATGAATTCACTTTATCTTTCTGAACCTTAGGTTTCCTATCTATAACTGGTGATGTGGGTATGCATGATATTTAAAGTGTATCCCACTAATTTACAAAGCTGCTGTCAAACTATACCTCTTTAAATACTTAAGTATTTATGTCAGTTTCCTGTCAATGTCCAGCACAATGCCTAATACAAACTGGACACCCAGCAAACACGCTTTGTCTGAATGACCAATGCAGCTGTTAAATCTGGCTTCTCAACTTCCCTGCAGAAACACCCATCTTATGGTTTAGTATACTAGTAGGCTTAATTTTTAATTCAGTAAACTATAGACATTTTTATCTGTTCACCATCTCTCTTTAGAATTCATGCACTTATATATAAATGTGTGTGTATGTGTGTGTGTTTTGGGGAGAGAACTATGTATGGATGTACACATATATCTATACATGGGAGTATGTGTTTTACTTTGGGGATGAGTAGAGTGGGAGTCTATATGGAGGGAGTTAACTATACTTTGCCCTAAAATGTGGTTTTAGACAAGAGAATTAGATTAAATTATTTTTCCTCTACCTCTAACAGAGTTGTAATGAAATTAAATACACTCATGCGCGCGTGCGTGCGCGTGCGTGCGTGTGTGTGTGTGTGTGTGTGTGTGTTTGTTTGAGGCAGGAGTAGCAGTATTCTGACAATTTTTTAAAAGTATCATTTCTTCCTTCCATCCATCCTTTCCGTTTTTCTTTCTTTCCTCTCCTCTCCTACCTCCTTCTCTCCTTCCTTCCCTTTATCTTTCCTTCTTCCCTTCCCTTCCCTTCCCTTCCCTTCCCTTGCCTTCCCTTCCCTTCCCTTCCCTTCCCTTCCCTTCCCTTCCCTTCCCTTCCCTTCCCTTCCCTTCCCTTCTCTTCCCTTCCCTTCCCTTCCTTTTCCTTCCCTTCCCTTCCCTTCCCTCCTTCCTTCCTTTGTCAAAATGAATGAAGGAGTAATGCTCTTCTTTTTACTTTAGTCAATGGTGACTTTTATCCCATAATATAAGAAAGAAGAAGTAATCCTTTATTTGAGAAAATTTTCTGAACGAATGAAATTTAAGTATAATATTCAGGGGATTGTGTTTTATTAATATTTTAAAGAAATATATCGATTCATAATGGTGATGATGAAAACTAAATTGATTCACTCAACTAATACCCCTAATTAAACTATTTTGAAAATATTACTTAAGAACATTCAAGGAATCCAGGTGAAGTCTGTGAAGATGAACAGGCTGCTTTGGAGAGTTCGGTACTACCCCCTTTATTGTTTAATATCATGAACTAGAATGGATTGAATTCTTTGAAAACGAAATGCATACTTCATTCCCTTCCTAAGGAAGGTACTTGGTGCACATTTTTAATTTTGAGTTTTATTTTGCGATGCTCAGAGGCTCCCTCACAGGCAGTGTTCACTGTGATATGTTTTGACCAAGAGTTGCTCTCAGAGACTATTGAGGTGTGTAGAGCTATTTCAGTCTCGTTCCTGTGCTTTTGGGGATCATTAACTCGCTTTTTATAGTTTTCCTGTCTCTCATAAGGGTCAAGCTGGCACGTTTGGCTGTTATGGCATATTTGCCTAGAATATTTCTTTATCACTCTACTCACTATTCACTGTTTCAGATTCATTGCATGTAATTTATTGTGGAACTAAACACGTGATCTTAGAATTTTTACCAAGTTAATAGCAAATATGATATGAGTGGTCTCCAGAAGCTTTCTGGCTTATTTCCATGTTTTTAACCTAAATTTCAGAAACTTGTGGTTCTGGGGAAGTGTTCTCTAGGTCATTGCTATAGTCTGTAAGAGCCCACAGTTCTGTTTGACTGTGAACTTTCTCTTCTAAGCACGAAGACAGGATCCCATGTAGTCCCCCCGGCTGCATACGACTCCCAGTCCCACTCTCTCATTTTGGTCTGACTATGCGGTTCTTGTTTTGCAGTCCCCAGTCTATCCCAGACCGCCTGAGGATCCGCGTGAACAAAATCAGTTTGCAAGACTACGAAGGGTTCCACTATGACAAAGAGAAACTCCGGGAAGCTTGTAAGTTGGAAGTGCTTCATTGATTTCCTGTGATCTGTCTATCTTCATCTTCTTGATCTTCCTTGGTTCGATGGATAGATTCATCTCGGATCTGAAAACCATGGTTAGAGAAATGAAGGGAAGGGAAGTAACAGGCAACTCCAAATGATGATAGGTGGGCTGAAGAAAATGGAACAGGAACATGGAATAAAATTTTCCTGCTCAAGATGCCAAGTTAGGACCAGTTGGTTTATTAACCACTTGAAGTCTTTGTTTTTATCTAAAATGAGAAAGCAGAAAGGTGGTGACACCACATGGTAGAGTAACATCTAGCATAGGTGTCTTCCTGGAAGCTGGCATCATCGAGGACTGTCCTTGTTCTTCATGACAGTTATCAGTGAGGACACATCCAGCACTTCTAGCTGTTATGTGATTGTATGATGTTAAAACAAGGCCCAAGTCACATTCAATGTCATGATAAAGTGATTCCTTGAGGATGTGTCACTGTTTCCAGAATCTTAAATTGAGTCAATATATGAATTATTTCTCTATGTTCACATTTTCTAAATATTTCTTGAAATAGAGAACTAATTTGTATTCACTACATATGTCCCTCGGTACTTATTGGGCACTTTTTTACATTCTAGTCACTATTATGCCCTCCCCCATAATTATGGGGGTCAGTAGTCAATTGCAATTAAAGTCAGAGAAGATCGGGTCCAGTGTCCAAGGATACAGCAGGGATGCTAATAGAGAAAAAGGCATTTTGTACAAAACCAGAGGTTTTTGAACTAAAACTCCAAACTGGCTCCAAGCGTGAACCTGCCTGGAGTTGTAGAAGACGCAAATAGTTAAAACTGGCAGGGGTGGAGTAGGGCTGCATCCCTGAGAGAATGCCTTCCAAGCTCTTGTTCCTGAACCTGTGATTTGGAGTGGGATTTGGTGGATGGAAATCCTGGAATTCAGGGACACTCTCAAGAGTGGGTGCAGGGACTTTTGCATCTGGAGGTGGCGATGAGTAAGGACCCATTTCCATGGTAGCCCAGTCACCTACTAGGGAATTCTGTGTGAAATTATTGCCTTCTCAGTTCTCTCTGCTGCTTCAGCTTCCTCCGTCCTCTTGGCTCTTTTCTATGTCGATACTGGTTAGTTTCTCCCACTCTGTCCTTCACCCGCATTTCCTTTGGTAGGAAAGTTGGAGGTTGAGGAGGGCACATTCCCCAAATTACTCCCCTCTGTCAATGAGAGATTACATTTTCTAATGTAAATGAGATTACAAGTGACAGATCAGCACAAAATCTAATTTAACCCATAATGTGGTGGATATATATGTTTGAAATGGGAGGTTTAGTTACAATGTAAATGAAACTGGCTTTCAGAGATAACTAATTGTAAAGAATAGTGTTTTTATTCTTTCTCAAGTCAAGCAAATAGAGTACAATTCTTGAAAAATAAAAAGAGAGAATGGATCTCAAGTTTGTACTATTTTGCAGCTTACCATCAACTCTGAAGCTAGTCAGTTGGGAGTGGGCTTCTCTGTGCATTTCTTTTTTCTTTTTTTTTTTTTAAATATATTTTATTGATTTTTTACAGAGAGAAAGGGAGAGAGATAGAGAGTTAGAAACATCGATGAGAGAGAAACATCGATCAGCTGCCTCCTGCACATCTCCCACTGGGGATGTGCCCGCAACCCAGGTACGTGCCCTTGACTGGAATCGAACCCGGGACCCTTGAGTCCGCAGGCCAACGCTCTATCCACTGAGCCAAACCGGTTTCGGCTTCTCTGTGCATTTCAATGATCTGTTCTGTCTATTCTATCCATTATCTGTCCATCATTGCCAGAGGTAGTTGTGATCTGAGTTTCACAAGAAGATGATACTTCTTGAAGCAGGTGCTTTGCTCATCATATCTTAATGTGATACAATTTCTGTGTGAGGAAACTTCATATATCAAATTGTGGGAGGTGACTTGGTATACATATAAATCCAACAAATTCAGAAGTGTCTTTGAGACCCAAAGCACAAAGAAACACTCAAAGAGGGAATCAAGGATTTATCTCATTTTAAAGATTTGGGTTTAAAGATTATAATATATTAATTAGAAGTAAAGATGGCCAACTCAGGCATTCTGCTTTTAATATATGGTGATGACACTTCTAACCTGTGGTTGTACAGGAAAGTTTGTCCTTTGGGGTTTTTACTTGTTTCTAACCCTGTTTTGCTTGGGTTCAACTTGAAACTGACCACAGGTTCATGGGAAGGCTGGCAGAGGTCAAGTTGAGTATAAAGGCAAACACCAGTTCAAGTCCATCGGTGACATACATGCCAAAGTAGATATCTTATTTTACAAGCATTAATTAAATGAAATTCGTAGAACACACCCAGATAAAAGGAGTCTAGGAATCCACTGACCTGCATCCCAGAAGAAAAAAGGGAATGAATCCTCTTAGATCATTTATTTATTGTCCACATTCACAGTCTGAACTAGAGCAGTACTGCATTACTTGGCTTAAAAATTAGTTCCCTTTCTTGATGATATAGCAAGCGATTGATCCAGGCATCACAGGCTGTTTGCCATCACTGTTTAATAGAATCTTGCTCATGTGTCTGCATCATTATTTATATTACATTACAAATCGAATGTTTGTTGTCTAACAAAGCCCTGCTTTCCTCTGTAAGGAAGGACTCCTCGGTGATTGCAGGACTGCAGTCCTTTTAGTAGCCTGGCTTGTTTCAGCATATAAAAGGATGACTGAGCTATTTCAGATACATTTCATTCTCCTTTCATTTGGCTCCTACTTACCTGGGGGCATTCACGCTAAAATGATAGCACGAAAAGGTTAGTCTTTGCCAGTCCCTCCCTCAGCTTTTGCTGGTAAATTTTAGACTTAGGTAAAGCAATTTGAGCCTTATTCACAGGGTTTATGAATTATTAACCCTGAGATAATGGTTATACTGTCCAAGGGTGGCAAATTTATTCAACTTAAAAGGTAGAACATAAAAAGAAAGTGACCATATTTTTAAAAATTTTCCTAAAGTAAATTTATAATATAATGACAGCAGAGACTCACTCTTATAATCTGAATAAAGTATATAAAGAAGTCCACAATAAAGCACATCATTATATAATTGTTGGAGTCCCAGCAGGCCCTAAAGTATCCCACAATAGCATATTGATTATTTTGAATTAATGTTGCTTACTTAAGAAACAGCCAGTGCAAGAACAACACTGACCTCTCTGTGCCCCTAAAAGTAGAACATAAATCTCCCACGTTAAAGGCCCTCTTTTGGACCTGGAGGCAGAGATTTCTCTTATCATTAGATTTAAAGAACCCAGAGCCAAAGAGTCTGTATAAACAAACCTGGTTGCTTCTTTATTAATTTACTACCCAAGCCCAAAGTGTTCAGGTTCCTCACTAATCAATACCCAACCCTTGCTTAGATAACTTTCTGACAGACACTAACTTTTTGTCCTGTCAATTCTTCACAAATGTATTGTTTGTCTAAAAATCATAAAAAGCTTCTGATTCAGTGATTTCTCTGAGCTTCATTTTGTGATCATATTGTAACTGCTCATGCATACATATTAAATTGTTTTTGTCCTGTTAATTCAGCCTTGTGTCAATTTTATTGTTTTATTATTAGATTAGTTGTTAGAAATAAAAAAGTTTAGGGGGTGTATGGAGATTCTTTCCTTTCCCTGATGTAGTCTAGACAAAGGATAATCGCTTTTGAAAATCTGTTATCTTCCATCGCCATCTATTTGGCCCCCTTTGTTCTTTACAACCCCACCCCTTTTGACTTCGGGTGGGATGTAGTAATTATATATAGATCATGTATCGTAGACGTGTACACTTGAAACCTATATGATCCTATTAATTAATGTCACTCCAATACATTTAATTTTTTAAAAATTTTTAAAGGAAATCCGTTATATTTCTAACTTGAAAAGAGTTTCATTGATATATGACCTATTTCTTATATCTCGAATAACTTGATACTGACCAAGATTTAACTCTATTCCACATAAACTAAACTTTACTTCTGGCATTAGCTTACTCTGCACTTTTGAGCTGCTATGATAATTCATACAAGTCTAGGGCTTAAAACACAAAAGCAAAAACCAGTTTAGAACTAATTGAAAGCAGATGTAGCCTATAAAAGTAGGAGGGGACTAACATTTGCTTTATAGCAAATATTACATGCAACAACCCTTTTATATACATTATCTCAGTATAATGGATATTATCTGGATATTTATAATATGTAATATATAATGTATAATAGATAATATATAATCTCAGTATATGATTCTGTGGTATAGACTAATGATATTGTAATGGAATGTTCCTGTCTTTTGTTTACTGACTTAGTAGAAGAGTTGGAAATGTGTGTGTTTGAATCTCACGACCTTGCCAAAGTAATTTCTCTGATCACCAAATATCTCATCTCTAAAATGAGAATATAATTGTAACCTCATAGAGTGCTGAGAGTTAAATGCAATCTTGTATGTGAAACCCCTGGTGCAACATCTGGCACATTAGCATGCTCTCCAAAAATGGTAGCGAGGACTGTTGTGGCTGCTGTTGCTACTGTCACACTGTTCCTTAATCTCAGGTCCAAAAAGCCAGGCTCAGAGCAGCTGACCTCTTCTACACTTCAAAGTGCACCCACCACCACCCACCGAATCACTTTCTCACATTCCAAAATAGAATTGAAAACACTGTAAAAAATATCACAGAAAGAATGTGGGAACAGAACACAATTAATCATTCAATTTACTTCTCCTGTGTTGACTAGTACAAGAGGCTGCCATGGTGGCAAGATGTTTAAACCTATGAAACATGTAAACACTGAAAGCTCATATTTGGTGATTTGGCCAGATATCTGCAAATTCCCTTTCTTAAGTTGTAATACAGTCTCATAATTGCATCATCTGGTATGCATCACCCAATTTCTTAAAAGAAAACCTTTTTGTTTTGGAATATTTACAGGTTTACAAAAGAGTGGCAAAGATACTATTCAGGGTTATACTATATTCCTCACCCAGCTTCCCTGTGGTTCAGCATTTTATATTATGATGGTACCTTTGCCAGTGAAAGTGATGTTGCTTTATTACAATTAACTAAACTCTGGACTTTGTATTCCAGAATCCAGTCCAGGACATCACATTGCATTGGGCTGGCATGTCTTCTAACGTTCTCTCGCCTGGGACACTTGCTCAGTTTTTCCTTTGTTTTTTTTTTTCTTTCTCATGACCTTGATGGTCTTGAGGGATACTGGCCAGGTATCCTGTAGAATATCCCCTAATCTGGCTTTCTCTGTTGTTTTACTTTTAATTAGACTAGAGCTATGGGTTCCTGCTAAGAATACTGCAGAAGTATAGTTCCCTTGTTGTCCCATCTTATCAGGGGTTCCCTGATCTCCACATGACATCCCTGGTGATGACATTCCTGATCACTTGGTTATGGTTGTATTTGCTAGGTTTCTCCACTGTATCAGTACAATTTTTCCTTTTCCCTATGCTGTTCTTTGTGAGTGAGTCACTAAGTCAAACCCATCTTCACACTGGGGGGTGGGGTGGGGGGTGGATCACTGGATTTTCCATTGTTTTCAGTTTCCATATTTGAATTCAATTGAATTCCATAAATATGCCAAAATGGTGGAGTTATCTGCTCATTGATGCATCCATGCTTTCGAAGGCTATGTATTTACATCAGTTCTATGCTAGATACCATACCAGATGCTAGGTAGGCATGGAAGGATGACATCAATATTATTTAATCAATATGTATTTATTGAGTGCTCACTCTGAGCAAACAGTGGTGAAAAATCAAAAATCCCCGAACAAAAATAATACCTGATTTGCTGGAGCATTTTTATCATGTGACAAGGACTGTAATAGAGCTATAGAAACACTAAGTACCTGTTTTCCTAGCATATATCATTTAAATAGCTAAAGGAAGGGATGGAATATATATGCAAGAATGAGAAGAGCTAATCTGACCTCTAATTAGTTATATGACCTTGGTAATGCATTTATCCTCTTTAGGCTTCAGTTGCCTTATCTGCTTAATGCAGTGGTTAAGTTAGTTCTTTCCTAAGGACATACTACATTATAGTAAATCCTTAGGCCTATAGGAATTATATAGAATTTAAAATTTTGTTCTTGACATGTTTCCTTAGGAAAGTTTTTAAAACTCGAGCATCACTCATTATAAATGAGTGCAAGCATTTGGAACACACTGAGTTTGCTAGAAACACTGATTTTTTTTTTTCTTTCAATGGCTTCATCTGCAGTTGAATTTTTCCCCCTCATTTAACAAGTTGACAACCATGCTGTGCAGGAGAGACTAGGCCTCTGTTTGGTAGAGGTCAGCATTCCATTTTGAAATCTGAGTTAAGTGATATCAATCTGTCCTCAGAAGGCACTGTCCATCCTTTTGCTGGTGTGTTTATGTTTATTCCTATGTTTAAGAGGCAACGTTTACCCAGAATTTTGTGATTAGTTTATTTTACTGTTCTTCTCTATCATGTATATATCCTATATTTGTTTTTATTAAAAATATAATAATAATAATAATAATAATAATAATAGTTAACACATATTGTACTATCACTGTGAGCTAGGAAATTCTTAACCTTCCTACACATGTCATGTAATTTAATTCTCCCAACATCTCTGTGTTATAGGTACTACTTTATTTTTTTATTTTTTTAATATATTTTATTGATTTTTTTCACAGAGAGGAAGGGAGAGAGATAGAGAGTTAGAAACATCGATGAGAGAGAAACATCGATCAGCTGCCTCCTGCACATCCCCTACTGGGGATGTGTCTGCAACCCAGGTACATGCCCTTGACCGGAATCGAACCTGGGACCTTTCAGTCCGCAGGCCGAAGCTCTATCCACTGAGCCAAACCGGTTCCGGCATAGGTACTACTTTACATATTGAGCAACTGAGGCACAGAAAACTTAAGAAAGTCATCCAAGGGCCTGGCATTCTGAACACTTATTTAATCACTATGTTCTCTATTTCCTCCATATAGTAGTTCTTATTTTTTTATATAAAATACCTTTAATAGTAATTTTGTTTTTAAATCTTTCACAATCTCATTTAAAATGCCTTTTTGTACTTAACTGACTTGGTCTTAATTTACTTTACTCTGGTTTGTTGAACATGTTTCTGTTTTTGGATCTCTCTCTACCCTGAAATAAATAATAAATTCAACTAATATTCACTGACCACTGGCCATAGTTCTGGAACTGTTCAAGTGATGGGGGCCCTGGAGTGTCCCCACGCTCATAGAGCTTATATTAATTCCAGTGGGAGAGGCAGACAAAGAAATAATATAATAATATAACAAGGAAACAGAACAAAAGAGTGACAAAGGATTCTAGCTTTTTTAAAAATCCTCACTGGAGGATATATATATATAATCTTTATTGTTGAAAGTATTACATATGCCCCCTTTGCCCTCCATCGACCTCTTCTAGCCTGCCTTTGTCCCCCACCCCAGGCCTTCACCACTCTGTTGCCTTTGCCCATGTATTATGCATATATGCACAGAAGTTCATTGGTTGATCTCTTCCCACCCCCACTCCCCGCTCCCCTGGCTTCTTCTGAGGTTTGACATATTTTTTCATTGATTTTTAGAGAAAATGAAAGGGGGAGCAAAAAGGGGTGGGGAGAAAGAGAGAGAAATATCAATGTGAGAGAGGCACATCAGCTGGTTGCCTCCTGCATGTGCCACGACTGGGACCAGGGATTGAACCTGCAACCCAGGTACCTGCCCTTGACCAGGAATCAAACCCAAGACCCTTCGGTCCATGGACCGATACTCTAACCACTGTGCAAACCAGCCAGGAATTCCAGCTTTGATAAGGCTATCAGGAGGGACTTTCTGAAGAGTTGACATATAAGTAGAGGCCTAAAAGTAAAGAATAAGTGCACATGTGGATTTCTAGGGGAAGAGTGTCCCCAGAGAGAGGGAACAGTAGGTGCCAAGGCCCTGGGATGACAGAATCCGTGGAAGTTTATGTGGCTGGAACCTGATTGGTTGCAGCTGGGGTGGAACTGATTTTGAAGTTGTAGGAAAGGACCAGCACATAGATGGGCTTGTAGACAGACCATGGAGAGGGCTTGAGATTTTATTTGGAGTGTTATGAGAAGGTATTGAATTATTTTAAAAGATGTGTAATAACATGCCTGCATTTCTTATGAATTATTCTAGATTCTGAATGGAGAATTGATGGTTGGGTTGCAAAGAGGGCAATGGGGACACCATATACAAAGCTAACATGATATTCTAAGGGAGAGAAGTTGAGGGAGTTGGCAGAAACAGATGGATTCTGGATCTGTTTTGGAGATAATGCTGGTAGGATCAGATGGTGGATTAGCTGTACTCTGTAAGAGAAGAGGTGATTTGAGGATGCCTCCCTCTGAGGTTTTGGCCTCAAAAACGTGGTAAACAGAGCTAGGGGAGATGTAGAGGACTCTACATACAGTGAGATAGGAAAAAACACACAGGGGAGCTTGTTGATTGAAAGCCAAGAGAATAAAAATGTTTTACAAAAGGGGTGACAACTGTCAGATGCTCCGGAGAGGTGGCATAAGATGCACACTAAGAATGCATCATTGGATTTGGGTAGAGGGTGGTTATTAGTAACCTCATGAAAGGTTGTACAGTGAAAAAATGCAGGTGAAGAGTGGGTTCATATGCAAATGGAAGCAGAGGAAGAAATCCCTCCCCTCACACCCCTCCATTGCTGCTTTAAGATGTTAATCTGATGATTCAGGAGCCAGAGGGCTAACTGCAGGAGCAGTGTCCCTGAGTAGGTGGAGATGGGATTGTGCACAGCGATTTCCAGAGTACAAGGAAGGAAGGCAGCCGAGGGGTACAGAGGCAGTAGATGGGACTAAGAAGAAGCAGAAGTTGTATTCTGATTACTTTACTCAGTGAAATAAGAAGGAAGCCTACTAGCTAACAGTAGGAAGGGGGGGAAGTATCACTGTTCAGAAAGAGGGAGAGAGTTTGAAAGTCAATTTAAAGAGCAAGACAAGGAGTGGCCATATTTAAAGACTTGCTGAGCAGCACTTTAGATATGAATCACCGAATTCATTAGCTTCCATCAGCACATAGAACGACGCCTCAGGGCCTGGGGGTCTTGACTTATAAATGAGTGCACTCTTCTGTGTTCTAACTTCAAAGATTCAGATGCCAGGGGGAATAGTAGGCTGAAAGATGATCTTGTTTTTAATATAAATTCCTTTGTTGTCTAATTCTGTTTATGATCTAAAGTCATGCTTCGTTTATAAGAAGATAAGAAGAGCTTTCAGCACTGTGCTGTGTTAGATGCTAATGTCAGGTCTCCGACAAGGAAATGAGCCTAAAGTGTTGATAATGATGTTCGATCATTTTATTGTTAAAACTTAGTCCTTGGTAATGAGAACAATCAACTACAGGTATATTCTTAAGTCTCTTCCTGAAGGATTATTTTTCCTTTTCATTGGTTCATTCTATGTACACGCACATACACAATGATGACCAATTTCCCTGATGATATAACCAACCTATTCCATCTTGTTCCCTTTCCAGGTTGATAGCTTGGGGATGTCCACTCAAATAGTAGTTAGCTTTCTCTTTAAGTCTTTCTTCTAAGAGTCTTATATAAAAGTGGTACATTTGAATGCACTGTGTTAATGATCACTCATTATCATAGTTAATAAATAATAACACCTGGCATTTGCGTTGTGCTTCAGGGTTCACAGAAGACTTGCATATACACTATCGCATGCTTTATCACAGGAGCACTTAGATGCCCTCACATCGGGTCATACAGCTATGACGTCTTCTCTCTCCTAATCCAGTATGCTTTTTAGTACTCCCCCTTGTTTCTGTAAAGACATAGCTCTGCATTTATGGAAATGTGTTTTTCAAAAAAATTTGGGATCATAGTTCTTGTTATTGGTTGGGTTTCTCCTGACACTTTTGAGTTTTGCATGTAGCAGATTTATTGGAGAGTCTCTAAGAGGAGACAACAGCTGTGAAGAGGGAGGAAAGTAGGAATCTGTGGAAGATGAAGAGGCAGACTTGGAACTTGTGGAAGAGCTACATTGGGAAGACTGTTGGCGATATTCCTGTAAAGAAACAAACAACGAGGGAAGGGACCACCATAAGCAGTAACTGCAGATGCCCATAGGGACATTTGGGTCTGGGATGGCCATGTAGAGTTGTCCCAGTGAGGCAAGGAGTATTAGATGCAGGTCAGGTTGTGCCCTGGGAGGGAGCACACCTTGAGTGAGGAAGCCTTGTTTCTGGAGAGGGAAGCTGTGAGCTATCGGCAGAGCCAGCACTGCCAGCAGGTGACGGGATGGGTGTCTCAGTGCCATCATGGATGTGGGTGGGGCACTTCAGTTCCAAAAGCACCATCTTGTCTATGGAACTCAGCACCTGATATTTTAACTAAGGCCAGGAAGGAACCACCCTCACACCAAAATCCTTGAGACCATCCATCCACTTCTTCACTAACAACTATTTATTGAGGACCTACTATGTAGCCAGCACTGTTCTAGGTGGTAGGGATTAGACTCAAATGATCACTAGCCTCCAAGTTCATCTCTGTATCTTTTGACCTGATCTCCCTACTATCCCAAAGTCATAAAATATGAATATAAAGTAATTACTTTCTTTAGATGTGTCAGAATTAGCTAAGAAAGGAAAACCTAAAATGTGAACACTGACCTGTTCTTTTTAAAATAGATTTTTATTGATTTCAGAGAGGAAGGGAGAGGGATAGAGATAGAAACATCAATGATGAGAATCATTGATTGGCTGCCTCCTGCACACCTCCTACTGAGGCAGATTGAGTCCTCAACCCAGGCTGGTATCAAACCTGGGACCCTTTAGTCTGCAGGCCGACACTTTATCTATTCACTGAGACAAACCGGCTAGGGCATGTGAACACTAACCTTTTCTTAAAAGTTCTTTTTGGCAGGAACTATTGTCAAGCCAAATATTCTCCATTTGGAATGTAAGTAACTCAAATTGGAAACCGAAATGCAAGGCAATCTAAGCCTGGCTGGGTAGCTCAGTTGCTTAGAGCATCATCCTGACATGCCAAGGTTGTGGGTTCGATCCCCAGTCAGGGCACATACAAGAATCAACCAATGAATGCATAAATAAGTAGTGAAACAACAAATCAAAGTTTTTTTCTCTCTCTCTCTTTCTTTCTACTTTCTTCCCTCCATCGCTCCCCTCTTCTCTCTCAAATCAATAAAATAAATAAATAAATGCAAGGCTATCTAAATTTCAGGATATTTCAAATCTAACACTATAGTCAGAAATAACTCCAGATCTTCAGTAAGATGGATATTTCTACACATTCTTTCAATTTATTGGGAAAGATATTAACTGAATAGTCCCAAGGACAAAAATATGCGCTGGTCCGAAAATAACCTCTTTGCAGATTGATTCAGAAGCACAATTTTATTTGCTAGTTACATGGGTAAAAGCTACAGGCCTTTCATAGTTCAGATGGTGGAAAGCACTCTTTTTTAATACTTAGTGCGTTTCCTGAGTCGATGATTCACGCCACTCGCCCGGAGTCACTGATAAGCAGAATTAGAGCATTCCCTAGGTTGTCAGATGCCAGGGGTGTGTTTACTTAAAACTGCCCGATTTCACATCTCTAAATCGCAGCTGTCAGAGCATAATTTGTTTATCCTTTTTGCTTCCAGATAGAGACTTAGGCTCCTTCAGCAGATTTTTGGAAATATTTCTGTCATTAATTTTCAACATGTATCCAGTCAACTCAGAAATTCAGAGCTGCATGACTAATGCGTGCCCAGCATCTCACTGTTGGTGACCTTGCCCGTCATAATACAATGTAATGGACAGTACGGTTTTGAAATTGTGTGAGAGACTTGAACCAGTGCCTCTAACCATCCTATTGAGCATTAACTACGCTTTGGGTACAGTTACAAATCTTTGCTTTTGGATGCATAATGTTTCATTTGCCTTTCACATTTATTTGGCTGGCCAGGCCGAATAGCCAAGATTCCAGTGTCACAGAAATGTATTTGTTATCTCCCTTCCAAATACTAGGGCAATTGCAGGATATTTTCAGTGGTGGTTCTGCCCTGGATCTAGGGTTTTGCAAACATCACCTTCCTGATAAATGTACCTGGAAAAAAATTATATTGTTTTCCAATGCCTGTCATCAAGTACATTCTAGAACCTCACAGTAGAAAGCTTCTGTCACATTCAACACTGGGAATGAACTCCAAGGAATTTTCCAAGTCATTTGGTTGTCCTAGAATTTCACTGCTTGTGACATTAGGAATCTGCATTGAAATGGAAAACGTCCATTGAAAATAGAAATTTGCATCATCGTCAGTAAACTTTCATATTAAGTTGGAAGATGTTGACATTTCATAGAACTATTTGATCCGGACCTTTGGTTTCTATTATTTATTAGAAAAGGGTATTGGGCCTTTGCCCATACTTTCCCCTGATTTGTCACTGGTAATACATGAATTCATTAGAAGTAGGAACAAAGAAAACTCATGCAGTTTTAAACATGTTAGCCATGATTGGGATGTATTCTCTATCTGACTCCTTTTATCTTTGTCCAGTAGACTGCTTTAACACCTTTTTTTTTTTTTAATTTTTCCTTCTCACCGCTGCTTTTCTGTTTATTATATCCTTTATGCTGATGACCGGAAAGAGGAAAAGAAAAGGATCTATAACTGATCCTGTTTCTGTGGTGTTGTAGTCTAGGCTTTGGGTGGATGTCTGGGGGGCATTCCCTGTCCTCCTCCTTCCTCCCTCTGTTCTTGGTTCTCCAGACTTGAGACTAGTCTTTCCCAATTCTGCCTGTATCATTATTCTAACATTCTAATGCAGAAAACCTTCTCAGCTTTTTAGGTGTGTTATCAACTGTGTATGAGGCATTTGTAAGTGAGTGGTCTTTGCCATCCATCATTACAAGAGCCACTTTTATATTATTTTTATAATCTGTCTCTCCCTCCCTGCTTGCTCCCCCTACCCCCCCTGCCCCGGTTTGTTTCTCTGTACTCTCGCTTTGGCTCAGCTGGCCTCAGTTTACTATACTTTTAAGTAAGTTAGAAAAATATTGTAACTGCCATGTCCACTCTAAACAACTTTGAATCACCCTTGTTCCTTTCCCTTCTCGCAGTCCAAAGAGCTGATTCTTGACTTCATATCTCTCTGATATGCCCCTCCTTTCTTATCTTTACTGCCACTTCTTTATTCCAAACTTCACCATTACTCATGTCATTTACTAATCTTCTTGCCATTCCCCTTGTCTTCCATTAATTTGTCATTCATATCTTTGCCAATGGTTTGCCTAAAATGTTGTCATAGAAAAATTGCACTAGATATTTTCAAGACTTTTTAATAGGAAGGAGAAAGTGAATTCAACTCTGCTATAAAACAGGTGGGAGATTCTTTAAGTAGAAAAGTAGTACAGGACTTTAGTGGGGAGATTAGTCAATGCATTTAGGCTATCTGTGTTTGTTAATTGTCACCTATCAGCAACAATTAGTCAGGTTCCTACCCATCCATTGAGACTAGAATCTAGAGCAGTGGTTCTCAACCTTCCTAATGCTGTGACCCTTTAATACAGTTCCTCATGTTGTGGTGACCCCCAATTTCATTGTTACAAATTGAACATAATTAAAGCATAGTGATTAATCACAAAAACAATATGTAATTATATATGTGTTTTCCAATCTTAGGCAACCCGTGTGAAAGGGTCGTTTGACTGCCAAAGGGGTCGCGACCCACAGGTTGAGAACCCCTGATCTAGAGGTACTATCTTCCTAGAATGATCACATTTCAAAGGGATGACTCCCAGGTATTTGAGAAAGCTTTTCCAGGGTGTTAAAACTGGCAAGAGAAGATTTTCATCTCCCAGGGGACAGAGAAAAAAATGCAATTGAAAGTCTTCTTTGTTAAGAAGGGGCCTATAGTCAGGGGGAAAAAATCTATCTAAAGTTTAGTGAAGCTAAGACTTTAAGATCTCCTTGGTCAATGTAAATCTGAAATGTAAGTCTTCTGTTGAAAACTCTTTAGCATCTCAGCTTCTTATTTGTTTATTTGTTTGTTTATTTTATTTATTTGTTTTTGTTAATCCTCACCTGAGAATATTTTTCCCATTGATTTTTAGAGAGAGGGGGAAGGAGGGAGAGAGAACCTTCTCAGTGAGAGAGACACATCAATTGGTTGCCTCCTAGGCCTGGGCTGCCAGGACACATCTCAGCTGCTTAGCATTAAAAAAACCAAGCCTCTGGCTTTGGGTCGTCCCCCTTTACTCTGCAACTACCTATCTTCCTGAGTCCTCAATCTTTGCTTCTTTTTATGCCTCGATTTCTTAGCACCTAAGGATGGTCTAAGACTTAGACAATTCCCTTTGTCTGAAAGAATTTTGTCTCTCTTGTCCAACTACCTTATTTTCTTCCGTTGGGAAATGACTCCTTGTGGAAGTATGTCCTCCTTGGGAAGTGTGCAGTCCTCTGGGTTCTGGACACACTGGTTCTTATCTGTCCAAATTCCCATCACAAGGTACATGATTAGGAGGAGGATGTTATGTCACTCCCCTCTTCCCCGTCTGTGACACCGTGAAGGCAGGTGCAGTGTTGTATGCCCAACTCCTAGCATGAGAATTGTTCTTGACAAGAAAATCCTCAAAACTTTGTGCTGAATGATTGAGTGACTTACAGACCTGGAAGACATTTTGGCACCATTCTTTCTTTATGTGATACACATTTGCAAAATTATGTGAAAATGAACACCAGGGGTTGTTATTCAAGATGATAAGTGCCAAAACATTTAAGAGTTTTTTTAAAAAGTGAGTTGCATGTCCCTTGGGTTGCCATCTCAGGAAGTATATTATCAGGATAAAAAGGAGAATTTCATGTGTTGTCTGAAACCCAGATTTGTAAAGAACCTGCTAATTTCTGAAAAGCATAACTTCAAAGCATTACCTTCACATACAATGCAATGACCACTACACAGTTACTTTTATCTGATGGCTGACATTTTGAATTAACTTTGGAAAAGACTTTGTTTAGCTCAAGCTCTGGAGTTAAAACCCTAGGATCATTTTTAATGACAAGAACCAGGGGTTTTGAAGCCTATGGCAGACCCAGGCATGGCAGGGTGAGGTATCCAGTTCCCAGGTGTTATGTTTTCTCTTGAATGCCAATATGCCTGTCACTTTCCCCTGTTGGTTCCAGGTGACTAGGGTGCAGTTAACGATGGCAGGTTGTTATAAAATGGACTGTGGCATACCAGGGGGAAAGCATTGGATTGAAATATTGTCAACTCATTCTGTTTAATTGTTGTCAACTTACAAGTTAGAATTGTAGTTCCTTGAGACCCTGACATATTTGGAACTAATGAGGTAAAATGAAAAAATTCCACTTGTCCCCTACCATTTTCCTTTAGGGCCTCCTTCCTCCTTCCCCTTCTTGATTTAACTTCTAGTCCCTATTTCCATTGTCCTGTTGACTTCCTGAAGAGTGTTAACACTATGGGTAAGAAAGTAGGTGGCATTTATTTTTCTGTATGTCAGTGTTCGCTGATAACAGCAAAGTATCTGTCTTTAGGAAATTCAGAACAATT
This sequence comes from Myotis yumanensis, assembly GCF_028538775.1. NCBI lineage: Eukaryota > Metazoa > Chordata > Mammalia > Chiroptera > Vespertilionidae > Myotis > Myotis yumanensis. Next base: position 29,480,835 of record NW_027223760.1, on the reverse strand, counting down.
TACTTTCTCTTGCTTTTTTATTTTTTAATTAGTAAACTTTATTTTTGGAGCAGTGTGAGGTATGAAAAAGGACGTGGAAAGTACAGAGTTCAATATAGCCCCTCAAATCACCCCAACATCTGGAGCACACATTTCCCCTTTTACTAACATCTTGCATTAGTGTTGTACATTTGTTACAATCAATGAGCCAATATAATACATTATTAACTAAAGCCATACTTTACATTTGGATTTACAGTTGTATTCTACAATGTTAGGGGTTTTAACATACATATGATATGAATCCACTATGATAGTATCATACAGAATAGTTTTACTGCCCTAAGTACCCCTTGGGCTCCACCTATTCACTCATTCCTCTTTTCTAACCTCTGGCAACCATCAATCTTTTTACTGTCTCCATAACTTTGCATTTTCCAGAGTGCTATATAGTTGGAATCAAGCAGTACACAGCCACATCAGACTAGCTTCTTTCACTTAGCAATATGCACTAAGGTTACTCTATTGTCTTTCTTGGCTTGAAAAATCATTTCTCTTTGTTGCTGGCTAATATTTCATTGTATGATGACCGGTTTGTTTGTCCATGCACCTAGTGAAGTCTGTCTGTCTCTCTCTCTCTCTCTCTCTCTCTCTCTCTAATCCTCACCTGAGGGTATATTTTCATTGATATTTTAGAAAGAGTGGAAGGGAGGGGAAGAGACAGAGAAACATCGATGTGAGAGAGACATATCCATTGGTTACCTCCTGCACTTGCCCTAACTGGGGGCCTGGGGATGGAGCCTGTAATGGAGATACCTGCCCTTAATCAGAATTGAACCTGGGACCCTTCAGTCTGTGAGCAGATGTTCCAATCAACTAGTGCTGAAGGACATCCTGATTGCTTTCAAGTTTTGGCAATTATGAGTAAACATGCTATAAACACTCATGTGCGCCGAAAGCCGGTTTGGCTCAGTGGATAGAGCATCGGCCTGCGGACTGAAAGGTCCCAGGTTCGATTCCGGTCAAGGGCATGTACCTGGGTTGCGGGCACATCCCCAGTGGGGGATGTGCAGGAGGCAGCTGATCGATGTTTCTCTCTCATCGATGTTTCTAACTCTCTATCTCTCTCCCTTCCTCTCTGTAAAAAATCAATGGAATATATTTTTTAAAAAACACAAAAAAACACTCATGTGCAAATTTTGGTGGGGGCATAGGTTTCATCTCATTTGGGTAGATACCAAGGAGTGAAATTGCTAGATCTTGTGGTTAAGACGTTGTTGTTTTTTTTAACTTTTGAAAGAAACTGACAAGCTATTTTCCAAACTGGAGGTACCTTTTGCATTTCCACCAGCAATGAATGAGAGTTCCTGCTGCTCCACATTCTCACCAGCAGTTGATGTCATTTTTTCAATTTTAGCTGCTCTAATAGGTATGTGATGCTGGTATGTTGTTTTAATTTGCAATTCCCTAATGACATATGATGTTGAGCAGCTTTTGTATATGGTTATCTGCCATCTATACATCTTCTTTGGGGCAATGTCCAGATCTTTTGCCCACTTTTCAATTGACTCTCTTATTTGTGAGTTTTAAGAGTTCTTGGTATATTTTGAATACCAGTCTTTTGTCACATATGTGTTTTACAAAGATGTTTTCCCCCCAGTCTGTCTTGTTCTTTCATTTTCTTAACAGTGCCTTTCACAGAGCAGAAGTTTTCATTTAATGCAGACTAACTTATCAGTTTTTTTCCTTTCATGGATCCTGCTTTTAGTGTTGTATCTAAAATGTCATCACCCAAACAAAGCTTACCTAGCTTTTCTCTTATGTTATTTCCTAGGCAACAGTTTCTTTTTCAGACTTAAGTTTCCTAAGTCTGCATCTAGATTGATGGAAAGAAAATGAGTACTTGACATAAACTGAATTGATTACCTCAATAAATCTTAAAATTGATGCTTAAGAAAATGTCAAGTTTTAAAAAATATATCTCTGAGTATTAACATAAAATGCATTTATTCTAAAATGATCTATATTTTTGATGGTTTACCATACTGTTCCAAATACTTTCCTATTTCATGAATTTTAACTCTGTGATTTATTTATTGTTCTTTTCAGAAAGTGACAGCTTTTTTATTTAGCCTCAACAGAGCCTCTGCAATTGTAATATGTTTACGTATATATTAGAGCTTAAAACCCAATCTTTGCAAACACCTGCAGGTCTGAGAAGCTTTTTCTAAAAAAGAAGGTCTCATACCATCTTTTAATGATCCCACTGAAGACAGTTTTGTATGTAATTTGAACAGGTAAATAGCCCCATTTAGCTGCAATTCTGTTTTAACAGGAATTGCACTGTAATTGCTCATGTGTTACAAAATTAAATCCTTTCTTTTTATTTTTAAATGCTGAGCTTTCAACCCTTTCTTTTCATAGTAACACCTTGCTGAACACATCACATTATCTTGCAGGGGATGAATTAGCTGTTATGCATTTTCTCCCTTTTGAAAAATCCTGTTAAGAGTTTCATGTGGATTTAGTGGCAAAGGTGGCTCTTTCTTGCTTTGGTTCTGAGTCTTTGCTTGTGTCATAAAGCACCCACCTGTGATTCCTCTCATCTCCTTGTAGGTTTTGTTCTTTTATTTACATGCTTTGGCTTAGTAGGCTGGAGCCTTTAGAAACTGGTAGGACACATTATCTGCTATGAAAGTCTCCACATTTGGTCTGCTGAAATTGGTTTGAGGCTTTAGGAATGACCAGTACATGCTGATATTAGAATTAGAGAAATGATTAATGTAATAAGGCTTAGGAGGGTGAATATAGGATGGATTTTCAGATATGACATGCTCTACCAGCACTGACTTATTTAATCTTTACTATAACCCAGACAGGTAGATCCTGTTAAACAAAATTTAACTGGGTAAATTTGAAGATCTAAATGGCTTTATTTAACCATCCATGAATTAAGCAGCATCCTATATAGCAAACAGAATGGGAGGCTTTTATAATCAGAAAGAAGGTGAGGCAAGAAAGTTCTGCACATTGTTTCAGGCAAGGTCACCTTCCTTTAGGGAAAGGCAGGGATCTCTCCCAAAGATGACCTCACTAGTGTTGATCTGATCATTTCTGATTAACTGGGTAAAGGTCGCATTTCTGGGAGAAGTTAAAACTGCATTGAGGTTAGGTATTAAGTCTTGGTTGTTGACATGGGACTTAGCACAAGTGACTCCATTTTGGGCCTGTTGTCCCCCCTCCCCCTTTTTTATTTTACTAGAACTATGATTATTTACTTTATATAGAGTCTTCACATAAGAATCAAGGGCAAGGTAATCTAATTGAATAATCAAAAGTGTCTGTAATTATAATTTTCCTGAATGTAGATGTTTACCAAGAATAATTAAACATTCAAGTGAATGCAATAAGATACCTATTATAGCAGAAACTACCACCTTAATAATGTCAAATGTTAACCATATTTGAAATTCATGTAAACACTCTATCAAAAAATCCATGTGAGCCGAAACCGGTTTGGCTCTGTGGATAGAGCGTCGGCCTGCGGACTGAAAGGTCCCTGGTTCGATTCCAGTCAAGGGCATGTACCTGGGTTGCAGGCACATCCCCAGTGGGAGATGTGCAGGAGGCAGCTGATCGATGTTTCTCTCTCATCGATGTTTCTAACTCTCTATCGCTCTCCCTTCCTCTCTGTGAAAAATCAATAAAATATATTAAAAAAAATCCATGTGAAACACTTTTGAATAGCTTGTTCATCTGTAGGAAAGAACTTTTCCCACCTGTTATGAGAACCTGAGTTTTATGTTTGGTTTATGTTAATTGTCAATCAGCTCTCCAGTTCAATACTGGAAATTCTAATGCAAAGATTTTAATAGCAAAACTAGTCATGTGATTTTCCAAAAACAATTCCTGATTAAAGTCTGATGGATTCGTGTTATCTCTACTGTCCCCATAATGATTAACATCCTGCTCACAGTTTTATAGTTGCATTTCTTTGTAAAGTAAGCAACAGTCAGTTTAATTCTATGAACCCTAAGTTAAGTACAAGGTTATCACAAGGCTGTCAACAGTTTTGATAACTTTGATTCACAGACTATCAGGCCCCTTGCAGGTGGCCTATTGCAGTGGTCGGCAAACTGCGGCTCGAGAGCCACATGCGGCTCTTTGGCCCCTTGAGTATGGCTCTTCCACAAAGTACCGACTTCTGCTCATGGGCCACGAAGTTTCATTCGCACTGTACGTGCGCGCCTGCACGTGGTATTTTGTGGAAGAGCCACACTCAAGGGGCCAAAGAGTCGCATGTGGCTCGAGAGCCACAGTTTGCCGACCACTGGCCTATTGGAAAGGGAAGGAAGTGGGAAGTCTTTAAATGTGCCTCCACTACTGCCAAGTGCGGTTATGAAAATATGTTTGACTTTACTCATAGTTTCTGAGTCCCATGGTCCTGCTCCTTTGCCTGGAATTGTTCACCATAGCTCTGCCACCCGCTGATCACATTTTTTCCCAGTTCTTGTGTAACTTTAACTACATCCTCACTCCTTGGTCAGCTTGTCCTGGGGTTTCTGGTTTCACTTCCCTGAGCTCGGTGTTGAAAGCTTGGAGAGACTTCATTCTTTGTGTGGCCCATGTTTGATGGGAAGTAGGAATGTTTTAGAATAGGGCCTCTTGAGTGAAAGAAATTTGGGATGAAATCTTTGTTCCATTTAGTACCTGTGATACTTGCATTCAGGGCATGTTACCTAATCTTTCTGAGATTCGGTTTCCTCGTTTTAAAAATAGGAGTATTGATGTTCACCTCTTAGGATTGAGACAAAGATGCAATAAAATGATGAGCTGGTTACCCCATTATGTAAGTTCCTTGGCCTGTCTTTCCTTGATTGTCTTTTGCATCATACCTCCAACTCTTTGTAAAACATTGTTCAGGTTTTCTTAAAAAAATCTAGCCCAACCCGTGTGGCTCAGTGGTTGAAGTGTCAACCCATGGACCAAGAGGTAGCTGGTTGGATTCCCAGTCAAGGCACATGCCCAGATTACAGACTCAATCCCCAGTAGGGGGCGTGCAGGAGGCAACCATTGATGATTCTTTTTTTTTTTTTTAATAAATCTTTATTGTTCAGATTATTACAGTTGTTCCTCTTTTTTCCCCCCATAACTCCCCTCCACCCAGTTCCCACCCCACCCTCTGCCGTTACCTGCCCCCCACTGTCCTCATCCATAGGTGTACGATTTTTGTCCAGATGTTTGTATTCCTTTCATTTCCTCTCTCTCTAAAAATCAATAAAATCATATTTTAAAAAACTCTAAGAAATTTCCGTTACATAGCTTTTTAAAACTTTGGTTTTTAAAGTTTTGGGCAATTCAAACCCATGTGTAGGGTACCTGAGCTTGGTCTCTTCCCTGACTCTGCTTATCATTTGTGGAGAAATCTATAGTTTAGAAACCATACTTTATTTTAGTGCATGTACTTTGGAAGTTTTTTACAGATAACAGTATATTTGTGGAGTGGTTGCTAGAAGATTTTGGATTTGTTGAAGATGAATGATGTTAATTTATGCACTGTTTGGCATAAATTTGCATAATGAGTCCAAGTAGTCCTAACTTCAAGTATAAAAGGCCAAATTAATTTGTATGACCTGTTGGCATTTTATTTCACACATAAAATCCAGAGCATGCACATATAAAATATATAATGGAGTTTTTAATCAATTAACTTAATCACAGTCTGAATTATGCGGCATTTATATAAACTGAAATAGGGAAAAGGGGTTAATTGAGGTTGGGTCAAGCCTGAGGGGGGAGCCAGATCAAGGCTCATGCTTTGGCGGGTTAGATGTAATTGGTAGGATAATTTTCTTAGGGCCGAGGATCGCCAGTTAATTGCACAATGTCTTTCATATTTCTGTACCTAAATTTATCAAAGCTTTATCATTGTCTCAGTCGGCTAGGGTTACTACCATAACAAAATATCATAGCATGCGTGGTTTAAACCATTTATTTTCTCACAGTTCTGAAGGCTGGACTGTCCATGACAAGGTGCTGGCTGACTTGCTCTCTTCCTGGCTATAGATGGCAACCTTCATGCTGTGTCCTCAAATGGTAGCGGGGGGAGGGGGGGCTGGGGGGGAGGGAGAGAGAGAGTGCCCACAAGTGCAAACTCTATGGTATCTCTTCCTATCAGGCCACTAACCTTATCAGGAGGGTCCCATCCCTCATGACTTTCTCTAACCCCAATTATCTCCCAAAGGCTGCATCTGCAAATGCTGTCACTTTGAGTGTTAAGGCTTCAACATATCAGTTTTGGGGGCACACAGAATTCCGCCTGTGACAATTATGTTAGCTCAAATGTCAGACATGTTAAAACTCAAGTGCTCCTTAGAGGATTAACACTTTAATCAATTATTAGTCATTTATACTCAAGAATCAAGAATCATCAGAGAGCATGGTTTGGTAGGAGGGACAGAGAAGTGAATAAGAAAGCTAGGATAAGAAAGGTAGGGTATAGGTAAGGGAAAGAAATTTGTCCTCAACCAGCCAAGGAATACAGTTACTAGAAATTAGGAAGCACATTTGATCCAACTGGGTAGGGACAAAGAGAAAAGGAAGGTGGTAATTTCCTACAACGTTTGCTTTCTCTTAACCATGTAAACCCCCAATCGAAATGTCAGATTACAGTATTTTTACATTACAATTATTTTTCCCATTTGCAGAAAAGTAGAAGTTAGTTTTAAGTAAGCAGGAATATAACTGATAGAACTATTACCAGCTAACCTTTATAGTATTATGACAAATTAAAAGATAGATGATTGGATGAATCCATTTTCTAGCAAGATGCTCAAAAGAGAGTCAAGGGAGTGAAGAAGTAATCGATGTTTTGGTTATTCATCTTTAGTTATAGTGTTGCATTTAATAGTCACAAAGTCCTAGAAGATACCTACTGACAATAGTCTTCAATCCAAGGATCAGAGGAATTGAGTAACTTGCATGACCAAATAGCTATCATGGGTAATTCATAAGAACAAATCAGTCATGGGAGTTGAATCCCAGAGAGAATGGCTGTAAATCCTTTCTACCACACACTGGATACATTGAACAATTGTCAGTACTCATGCAGTGACATTGTGGTAGAGGAGACCTTTTCTTTAAATGACAGTAAATAGCTAATAATAAAAAGCACGGTTTCTCTTAATAAGCTTCTTGAGGAACAAGCAAAGTTGCTGATTTTATACTCGTACTAGAAGTGAATGACATCTTTGAAAACTTTCCCTGGCTATTCCTTCTTGATTCTACGTCTGAAATATCTATTGTCTAATTGTAATTTAAAGTATCTGCTACCAAATACATTGAATGTATGAGCAGACTAACCCAAGGATTGATAATAGAAGGAAATCAGGGGTGTTGACGGGATTCCAGTGTTAATATAAAATGTCTCCTAATTTAAGTAAATAGTTAAATATTGATTAAATTTTATTCCTTTACATTTACACATTTGAAATTAAAAGAAGATATCCTTAAGCAAGATTTTAACGTGGGCTCTCATCTTAATTTTTACTATATTCTGCTGCCACAAACTTTGACTTATATTTTAGGCCAAAATTGTAGCTTTTCCTCATCATTCCTTATGTATTATAAATCCTTATTCTTCTCTTACCTCAGTGGATCACCTTATTTGGATCTATTTAGTAGTCTAGCTGAAGATGATTACTTTAATCAGTTCTTTAAAGTATCTCCTTATGGTGCTTCCTTTCCATTTCTGTCAAAGATGCATGATTATCCAACTGAAGACTTTTTCAATGTTTCTGTTTATATTTAAAAAGAGGGAAAAGTGTTTTCCAGATTATTATATCTCAAACATATGACAGTCTCAGGGTTCCTGCCCCTCTGCTTACTGCCTCTCTTGCTTAGTATTGAGAAGAACAGACAAAGGCAAGCTCCAACCCAATGCATACTCTCTCCTCCTTCTCCAAACCCTTGCTTCTTTGCCTATCCTGGAAAGTTTTCTCAGCCCTTAAAGATACACTTCCCTTTCACACTTGAACAGATCCTAAGCCTCTCTTCCTTCCTCTTTTTACAAGCTTTTATTGAACATCTACCAGATATTGGAGCAGTAAAGGTAAACAAGCCTTATTTCTGATGGGAGAGCCCATACTCATTCACAGGCTTACACATCACTGTAAAGATGACGGCTGCTTTCAAGCTTTATGTAGCAAGACTTTGGGAAGCTACAGGAATGGGAGGGTATTGATCTCTCTAGTGGAAATCAATCTGGGAGGTAATATTGAGAAATAGACTCTTTTCTTTTTCCCTTGATCACCCTTGCTCCTCTAACTGAAAAACCTAATGTGGCTTCATATCTTCAAAAAGCCTAAAATCTGACTTTTAGGCAAGAATTAGTCCCTCTCTTCTACAGTTTTCAAATGACTAAGTTCACATATTTACTTTAGCTTATGTTAGATTATCATTATTTTTTATTTATATGTATGCCTTCTCTACTACTCTGTGAGTTCCTCAAGATTTTTCCATGCACTTTAAATGTATTTTATTATCTATATTATTAAATTGTAAAGCGTTTTCAAATCCATTTATTGGTGATTAGGCGTTAAAAATAAATTCAATGAGTGAAAGGTTTTAAAAAATCTTTAGTGAGTCCTACTGTCATATCATCTGCTTGCTGGTCATTAGCTGGTTAATTAAAGATTTTGAGATTTTCTTATTAAATCATGGATTTAATAGTGTAATTGTACTTTTAAAATCAGAAATAAGCACATGCATTTTTTGAAGTTTTGAGAAGGAGATAATATTTCAGTATTTCAGGAATCTTATGATTATTTCTGAAGTAGGACGTTCTGTCCAATAAAGCCGTGGTATGACATTTGTCTCCTCCTAAATAGGGTGTTTAAGGTACTTAGTAGCTTCACTTTATTGTTTCCTGCAGATTTGCTGCTACCACATTTAAACTGACCATCTTTAAGATCAGTTGGATTTTTTTAAATTCTCACCTGAGGAGTGAGGATATTTTTCTATTGATTTTTAGAAAGAGTAGAAGAGAGGAAGGGAGGGGGGAGAGAGAGAAAGAGAGAGAGATCAATGTGAGAGAAACACATTGATTATTACCTCCTACACATACACTGACTGGGGGCGGAGATCGAACCTGCAACCCAGGTATGTACCCTTGATCAGAATCAAACCTGAGACCCTCCGGAGTGCAGGATGACACTCTAACCACTCTGCAAACTGGCCAGGGCAAGATCAGTTGGATTTTTAAGCTGTTTACATTCTAGAAGCTTTTCTTTTCTCTCTCTTTTTTCTTTTTTTCTTTAACATTATGCCTGCTTTTGGCCACCAGGTAGTAATGGTGCCTCGAGTAGGTGAGTCTCTCAGGCTGTGAACTATTGCAAACAGACAGAAATATTAAACCCCATACTGGACACAAAGAAGTAAGTGTCCAGGATCATGCCTTTTTTTTTTTCATTCCTCTCTGGTACTTTGGCTATTGCAAATGGAGGCATATGTTATCCGCTGGCTGTGAGCAGCTGCCCGGTCCTGCCACTCCACTGTTTCCATGACATTGCACTTCAAAGCAGAGCCAATGAGAAGAAGTGAAATGAAGGCTGGCCAGGTGTCAGGGGATGATGTGGAATTAAAAAAAAAAAGTGTGCCAACTGCAGAAATGGAGAGATTGGGGTCAGAAAGGAGGTATAGGGAAAAGTTTGGATTAAACTATCCAAAAGAAAAATTATATTTTTGAGATTTTTTTTAAACCCTCAGAAACACATGTATGCCAATCTAGAAAAATCAAATATGTTATTCTAGACTTTTCTCTTTCCTTCCCCCCTTAGCCATTCCTCTGGGTATTCTAGTTGTGCGTGGAGACTGTGACTTGGAGACTTGCCGTATGTACATAGATCGCCTGCAGGAGGTGAGTTGCTATAGTCAGGTATACATTTTGCTCAGTGTTCCATTTGTGTAAACAGTTCCCAGCCATCTTCATTTGTTTCTGAAATGATGCACGTGGGGAGGAAATGGGAATGTGGCGGCCTTGTCTTTCAATCACACACCACGGGTTTTCCTGTTCAGGTGGCGAAATGGCAAAGGATCGATTGGGTTAACTGTAGCGTGGTGGTGTTCTCCTGTGATCCACACCGTAGCTTGGAACCGTAGCCAGACTACATCCCTGTAATTTTGAGCTCTGCAGAATTTCAAAGGGCACTAACAAATAATGAAAGAAAACAGAGGTTTGGGCTTATTTAATGTTTTGTCTCTAGCACAGACTTTTGTCAGAGACAGATTTTTTTTTTTTTAAAAAAAGTAAATTGTACAGGAAAGAAAAACTTTCTATATTTCATAGAAACTTGTGTCAGAACACAAAAGAATAATCTATTTTTTTCTCAATCTGGTCTCACCATAGAGAAAGAGAGAGGAAGAGATCTCATGTGTGACCTTCCCGTGAACTTAAACTGCACCCGCAAAGCCAGGAGACCCAGCCCCCTCACTGCAGTGATCATTGGTTACTTTTATAAAGCTTTGAGGGGAGTAGTCACTTCCTTTATTTGACAAATGGTAAAGAGCATAAAAGCTACTTCTTTATCATTGTTTCTTGATTAAAGATGCACATTAGAATCACTTGTTTTGGATGTGGTCTAGACATTTATATTTTTAAAGCTATCGGGTGATTCTAATAAGTACCCCCAAATTAGCAACTCTCTTTCAGACAACACATTAGGCATGCATAAATGTCACAAATAAAGAAGATATACAGTGTTTAAAATTCTATCAAGTTGTAGCCACTTAGCTTTAAACACTGGATTTTATTTCTCTTGAAATAAATTCAGGTAGGAGGCATAAAGTAATGTGAAAAATTATTAATTTTTCTCTTCAGCATTGTTAAGGATAGAGAAATTGTGATATTTTGGGATAAATGCTACATTTTGAATACTGATAAGGGTGAGAGAAGAAAAGTCAACAAATTTTATACTTGTTACTTCCTTGGCTATTTTTTTTATCAAGGATAACTTTAACATGTTAAAATTTGTGAACTTTTTGGCATGTGACTCAGGTCCAAATCAATATTTCAGGGACACTGCATCTCATTTTTCAAAATAATCTTTGTATTTTATTGTGGAACCACACTCAATAAATCTGCAATCGAAAGTTAATCATAAATGCTACCAAATGTTTTTTTTCCTTAACACTTGAGTAACAAGATTTCACAGTAGCTAAAGTACATAGCTGTTGAAAATCAACTTATTGCCATGTTCATTACACCAATATTCCACAAGAAGTGGGATTCAAAAAAAAAGGGGGAAAGAGTGAACTCATAGAGGCAACATTTTAAAATTTCCTTGGGCACAGAGAGAAAGTTGATGAATCCTAGTGGGAAGCAGGTATGAGAACAAAGTTACCCAGGATTGCTGACATTTGTGAATAGAAGCAATACACTCCTTAACAAAGAAGCCTGCGGGACATGACGATGGCGACAACTTAGTTATAAAACTTTATAAAGGGAGCCAGGCTCTCAGAATCTGCCAGTAAAACCTCATTAATTTCAACCCTGTGAATTTGCTCTCCATGTTAATGCGGAGGAGCTCCGGCAATTTTCTCTTTGCGGTCTGTGAAAACCCGTGTTTGCCAAGCAACTTATCAGTATAAGCACAATTACCAGGACAGTATGTATTTGGTCTAAGATAAATAAATTCTTTCTGAGTGCTTCAAGGGGGACTTTTAGAAGCTTTCTTCAGAAGCCAAAAGATCAGCTGCAAATTAAACACGACCCCACTTATTAGAACAAAGTTGCTGACTTTTACTTTTGGTCTTCTTGTTCCTTGGAATTGTAATATATCAGTCACCTGTAAACACTGTTTAAAAGTTTCTATAGCCGAATGGCCTTTCTTCTCTCAGCCCAGCTTGGTGTGCTTTTATTATTTTTGGCATTGTCTTCTTTGTTTAACCTTGAGGAGTTTGGGTGGGTTAGATACTTTCCAGATGACTTTAATAATATTAAATTGGGAGTTCAGGGGGTAGAGTTGTAGCAGCAGCTTATTCAAACTATATTTTTTCCATTTTCTCACTAGGACCTGCAATCAGTTTCTTCTGGCTCCCACAGAGTTCATTACCAGGTAACACATACTTGACTCTCCCTGCTTCTTGCCTTTTGGCCCAAAGAAGTTGAACGTCTCATTTGGATTAGAGTCCACATTTTCCCTAGAGAGGGTTTACGCTGCGAACCTAGTGAAGTTGGCATTGTGATTCCTTTGCCTTTTTTTGGTTTTGGACAGCCTTCGTCTCGCTCAAATTGGGGCTGTGGTTTTTCTCCCAGGTCATTTAGAAAAGACTGTCTAATGAAGGGGTTTCTCAGTGCCAAATGCTAGAAAACTCAACTCCAACTTGACAGGGCAGGAGTCTATTGGTTCACATCAGCGAAGAGTTCAGATCAAGGGTGGATTTCACATGCCATTTGGCCATGTTTCGTGTGTCCTTTTTCTGCTGGTCGTTTGGCTCTGTTCTTCTTTTCTGTGGACTTCACCTCTAGACTAGATGTTTCCCTGGTCCAAGATGACAGATGTTAACAACCAGGGCTGTACGATTCTCCTTTACTCCCAGGCAAGTGAATTCTCTGCCTCCCTCAACCATCAGGCAAACATTCTAAAATGCAATCTGATTAGCCCATTCTGGCCTTTTGGACAGGATCCAATGAACCCGGCCTCTCTCTAGTGACCTGCGTCCAGTCCATGCAGAACACTCAGATGTCCTTCGCCTAAACAGTCTTTGTGTGCTCCTTTTCCTCCAGCCCTTTCCCACCTCTACTGTCCTGCACAGGCCTGCCCGGCCATCCTCTTCCCATTAGATTTCTCAGGCAGGACTCAGATCCCAGTGCACAGTGTCACCCTGAACTGCCAGGGCCCATGAACTTGCCGCAGGGAGGGGGGTGTGGGAGTCAGAGCATGCCAGTGACTCCCTCCAAATAACTCCTCTCTTAGGCCCTTCTGCATCCACGTGGAGGAGGGGTTTAAATATGTCTAAACTTGTAAATCCGGATTAGCACCTCCCTGGAGGCTTTGGTGTCTATTTTGCTATACCTAAAACTTTCAGTTTAGCATCCTTGTGCATAAACAACAAAACAACATTTTCTACAACCCTATACCTGTAGCCTCTAGGAAGCTTCTTTCCCTTGCAAATGGACACCCTGTACCCTCAGCAAGGCAGCCTGATTTACCCTGAGACTGGCTGACACAGACAATAGTGTGGTGAAGGCCTGGGGGGTGGGGTACGGGCATGAAAGGGTCAATAGGGAAAAAGGGAGACATGTAATACTTTCAATGATAAAGATAAATAAATACAAAATATTTTTTTTAAAAAAGAAGAGTTATGGAAACTGATGAGCAGCAGGAAAGCTAGAATTAAGGAGAAGGTGGTGTTATGATAGGAAAAGAGTGAAACGTATTTCAAAGAAGAAGGAAGTAATGAAATGTGTCAAATGGCTGTGGAGAGGCTGAGATAATGCAGATTGATTTGTCTGTTTTTCTGAGGATGCATATACAATACATGGACTAGAGGTACTATTAGTTTTATGTAGAAAGTGACAAAACCTACTGGCAGGCAATGTAATACTAAATCTTTTGTTTCCTAATGCAGAAGCCCATCATATCAGAATCTCTGTCTCAGTGGGAGTTAGAGGGTGACGTAGGAGAAACCAGTCAGAAACGTGGACCACAAAAAGCCTTACGTGCTTTTAAACAAACTTTCTTGTATGAGGTGGCACTAAATATGCGTGGAGAACTAACTGTGATAGAACAAATAAATGCCAGCAAGTCTAAAAACTTGAGAAATTCCTCTCAGCTCACTGATTTGCAGGTGGGATTTTAGTTGGCTATTTTCTAAGGCTAGAGGGAACTCAAGAAAAAACCAGCATTCAGAAAGGAGTGCAAGCGCCCACGGCACCTTGTTAGTGGTGGTTTCTAGTCATTTGAGCATCGTGGTTTCTTCTTTTCCCAAATTCATGGTGAATTGCCAACAAAGCACTACGGCTCAGAAGTGACACCTTGTATTAACCTAACAAGGCATGATGGGTTGTACAAGAGTGTTGGATATTTATAGCCTGCTCAAAATTCCAGCCGACACCGTCTCTCAGGTCAAAACACGAAGGCCCCTCCATCTGAATGGCATCTCATGTAACAGATGCACCTGAGGTTGGCAGATAATCTAGAATTTATAAAGAAATTGGACTCTGCCTCCCTGTTTGATATAGATGCTTTTTGAGCTAGTTTTTTCTCTGCTCCCTCTTGGTCTTCGTTACAGCCCTTGTTAACCCTAAGTCCTAAAGTTGGTAAGAAGTGAAGCAAATTCAACCGTTCCAGTGATTCTCAGCTAGGGGAGATTTTTCCCCTCATACAGGCAGTTTGACAATTTGGACATTTTTGTGTGGGAGGAGGTGCTACTGAATTCTGTTGAGTAGAAGCCAGAGATGCTGCTAAACATCTTACAATGCATGGGGCTGTCCCCCACAAAAAGGCGTATCCAACCCTAAATGTCAATAGTGAGGAACGTAAAAAATCTGGAGTCATTCTGATGAGCTTCAGGACGTGACTAGGTCCCCAGGCAGATGTCAGTCCTAGTTGAGGAAAGGCAGGGAAAGAGAAAGAGGGGCAGGAAGAGAAAATAATGAAGGAAATAGAGGCATCTGGATATGGGAAGGCAGAATAAGCAGAGAACCAGGAGCAATGGAACCAGCCACAATTTGTTTTTGTTTTTTTGTTTTTTTGTAGACAATCAGTTTCTCCATTTCCCCAGCATAAGACTCATGAAATACTAATGTGGTTGTTGGCACACAAAAGTGTGCTTTCCAGAATGTTATGAGCTAATAATTTGATATTTTAATGAATCTCATAGGATTTTGTAGTAGGTTCAAAAAGGGATCTATCTAGTTTTTATTTTTTCCTTTAAGAATGAATTTACTTAAAACTAACTCTAGAATGGTTGGAATATGTAAAAGTAGATATAACATTTTTGAAAAGAATTTGTATCCTTTGGAGATGTCTCTTATTTCCATAGGGAAAAAATCTTGGTCAGTTGATCAGATCTGAGTCCACATCCAGTTGCTCGTCCTCTGACCTCCTTTTTATGTTTTCCTGCACAGCTACCCGAGCTTCCTCTGTGGGATAGGTTTGTGTTGCATTTCAGCAGAACTCTGTCTAGTCCTAGGCAAACAGTATTGGCCAACAAATATTTCATTTATTTATCTTGTCCTTATTCATCTCTTACTGTTCTTTGAAATCTCTTGCTCTTTAATTTGTTTTCTGGATTTTAGAAGAGTCTTTCAATGGATGGGTTGAAATAAGTTTAAGGGAGTCCTTCTGGGAATTAGTTTATCTTGAAGGATAAGAGTAAAGGATTTTGTAGAATGTTCCTTTGGGCTAGATCAAAGCTGTCAGAAATGGATTGTAGAAGGAATTAAAATAAGACTTGCCTGAGGCCAGGTCTGTTTGCTTTTGCTGGTACAATGAAGGCTATACTGCTGTTAATACACACACACGCACATGCACACACACACACGAGTTGTTAATGGAGGACTTTCTCACACACAAAAAGGGCTCTTGGAAATATTAGAATCACTCTCATTCCCATCTCCTACTACACTATAACTATTTATTCATCTTTCAACACTGGTTTTGGAAATGGGCACCCCATTTCTGTATTCTGCTGCAAGAGTTGTGGGTGGTAAAGAGTTTTGAAAGACCATAATAATTGTAAGTATATTAATGAGCATTTCAGTACATAAACACGTATTTCTAACCACCCCTGATGGATCCATTCACCAAGGATAAAGAGACCTTGCTATATAACTTGGTGATGAAACTAGAGGGGACAATGACTAAATAGATGGGCTGAGCACAGGAGATGCCAAGGCAGGCAGAAGGAAAATTTGGATAAGCAAACAGGAGAGAAATTTGAAAGTAAAGTAATTATTAACTGGACATTATTAAACAAAAGCAGGGATTCCCAATGCAAAGGGACTGCTGATTTGTTTCTGCTTATGTCTTCCCTGCATTTTATGAAAGAAAATGAATTTCATTCACAGTGAAGGTATAGTTAAATGCTGGGTGAATATTGCTTAATTGGATAATCTACTAGAGTGTGTAGAGGGACTGCTGTGCCTTCATTAAATTATGCGTGTATCAGGTATGAGTAATTGAATCTAAATTAAGGGCAAGTTTGGCATATGCATGCCAAATAGTGGTTTAGATAATTTCCTTACCAATTACATATAATTCATGCCAGTTGACTTAAATATATATGTAAAAGAAATAGGTTTTCTTTGTGCATATGACTCTATTTTTAATATGAGAAAGTATTTTCTGTTCGCATTTTCAAAAGAGAAAATTTACATATCAGGATTTTTGAAATGGGCAGTACTTCTTAATATTATTTGTCTATAGAGCATGAAGTTTAAGAGGATTAATACATTTAAAATAGACAGGAGCATGGTATGTCCAAGGTTACCTCATTCTGCCTACATTATAAGGCAATGACAGTTACATCCATCTAAATCACACCATTTATGTGAAGAAAAATAACAAACCAAAAAATGAGCAAGTCAACTACCTTATCTCTCTGATGAATCATTGATTTGATTATGCAATGTGAGAAGACTGAAGAAACCGGAAGCCCTAAATTAGCCCCCAAAGCTATTGATGTGATAGGGGCACAGCTCAGGTAATGATGTGAATACCTCCTGAAATGTAGCTACCTTCACACAATCACACTTCTTAAGTGTCTGCAGGCAGGTGCATATTTTTAAGCTTGTTTATTTTTTTATGGTTCTATCAGAAATTATGTGTGTACATTCACAAAGCAAACATACTTCCAACCATTCTTGTTTAGTGACATAGACTTTGCCATGTTCACTCAAGCTGGTCCATGAAATCAAGGTCTGTCCTGGGACCAAAGTTTGATCTCTTGTAAGGGGCTGTTTTGTTTTTTCTCATGCCCCCTTTCCTCTTCAAGGCTGATTCATGGTTCATACTATACTGCTGGCTACTCTCCTGTTGCCCCTGTGAATCAGGACATATTATTGCAAGGGCCGCACAGGAAGAATAGTAGGATAGATGGTAGGATGCTTATACAGGGGCTAGATTATGCACCTTATTAATGACACAATGAATATGGATTTAGAATAAGCATAAGAATATGGATTAAAATCAACCCACTAAATTAGACTGTAGCCTAATATTTCTAAATGAACTCTAGCAGTGGCCAACTAACTCTACAACCAAGTGAGATGATTTTGTGAATTCTAGTAATTTTTCTCATACATATTCTGCTGGGGGACATTCCCCAAATATGAGAGTATTCAGTAGATCAAATAACAGAAAAGGACTGATAAGTCTAAATTTTATTTAATATAGAACCATCAAGGAATACAGAGAAACAATGTTTATGGAAAAATTCTCTGAATAACAAAAGGGAGTATACTGTCAGTATACTGCAGATTTGAAAAAAGGAAAGAATGAGTACCAGTCCCTAAAATGTTATTCACTGAGTAATTGACAGCTTGTTGAAATTACATTTTAATGCCAGACAATGAGAATGAGTCAGGGCAGAAGCTGTAGGTGGAGGTCTTAAAGTAGTAGGAGCGATAAAGGAAGAGCCAGAATCAGCAGCCTCTGCTCTACTTGACATCATGACAACTGGCCTTTGTTTCAGTGGAGTGTATGATTTAGGATTGTACCGCTTGGCACATCTTAGCTATACATCAGTGTCAGGGCTATTTGAAAACTTCTGCCCCCACCATAGGTTGTGAGCCCCAAACTTCAGACTTGAAAGGAAAGGACTTTTTTAAATGTGAGTTGAGCCTTCCATGAGCTTCCCAATGAATTCTTCTGCTATTTCCATTACCAGACTCCAATTCTTTGGGCAGCTGACTCAAAAACCCTTTCCTCAACATCAGTGACTTTTGACAATAGTTAGGAAATAAATTAAAATCACAATGGCCATCCCTTTGGAAAAGAAGTTGCAATCTGATAAAATAGACATACAGCAACTCCAAAAGTTGGAGCAAGAAAAGAACTCAGAGAATGCAGATGGCCCACAGTGCACTAGACACCCTCTGAAGAGTTGACCAATGCTTTGTTCTCGTTCATGATCTTATGAATCACATGCCTTGCACTATATTAGCTTTAATAACTACACATTGAAGAGATTGGTCATAATTATGTTATAGGAATAAAATAATGGATAGTTGTGTGACAACTGACAACCCAAATCAGCAAATGAAAAAATGGGGAATACTATTGAATGGGGCAAGGTCAGTAAAAATAAACTGTTCTGAAAATTATTGCTGTTGGTGATGCAAGATATTCAACCTTGAAGACAATACCCTGTATTTAAGACAATTGTGTAGTTGTTAATTCTGTGAAAAGAGACATTGAATTTCTGATTAAGACAAGTCCTACAAACACCAAATCAATAATGGCATGATTTCAGCCTTTGTTTGATGTCACTCTTTTCTGTGTCCACTTAGATGAATCTGTCCTGTTTCTTTTCTTTGAAATCCAAAAACTGATAACAAATGCATTTATGGATAAAACAGAGTAGTGTTGATATAGCACCATCTGAAAGATCTGGTCTGAAATGTGGCTGATGAGCTCCCCTTGTGTTTAAAGCTCAAAATTGCTTTAGGTAAAATAATGTCATCCCAGCTGCCCCAGTATCTGCATGTTGACATGTACTAGCCAATAGGTTAAGAATTTATTTATTTTTAATTGAATTTATTGGGGTGATATTGGTTAATAAAAATTATATAGGTTTCAGGTGTACAGTTCTACAATACATCATCTGTGTATGGTATTGTGTGTTCACCACCCCAGGTCAAGTCTCCTTCCATTATTACTATTTATCCCCCCTTTTACCCTCCTCTTCCTCCTCCCACTTCCTTTCTCTCTGGTGATCACCATACTGTTGTCTGTGTCTATGATTTTTTTCTTCTTTGCTTAATCGCTTCACTTATTTCACACAACCTCCCTCCCCTCTGACAACGGTGAGTCTGTTCTTTGTATCTATGAGTCTGTTTCTATTTTGTTTGTTATTTTGTTCATTAGATTCCACATATAAGTGAAATTACAGGGTATTTGTCCTTCTTTGACTGGCTTATTCTCTTAGCATAATACTCTCCAGGTAATGAGTTAAGCATTTCACATGCCATTTCTTTTACTCCTCAAAAGAACTCTTTTCAGTAGATACTACGGTAGCCATTTCACAAATGAAGCATCCAAGGCACAGAATGGGTAAGAAACTTGCCTAAAATCTTAGTTAGTAGGTGATGGAGCCAGGGATGTCATGTGCTCACAGTTAGTGCTCTTGGCCATCAGAGTTCCATGCCTCTGGGCTTGCTACTTAACTGAGGCTAGATCATCTACAGTCTATGACATTGTTTTTTCCTTCCCATTTATCCATCTGTCTTTCCTATGATACTTAAATACTACTTCAAGGACAAGAACATTTTTGTCATCTCAATTCTTAGTCTTCTGATTTCATCCTACAAATTTTTAAGTTTTCCAAAGTAGAACTTTCTTACTAAAAGTAACTTTTTACTCAGTTTTTCAACTCAGATGAAATACAACAATCTCAGCACCCACCAGGTTTCCCTTCTCTTCTCCCTCAGATCTCTCAGATGAAGTCCCAGCATCTGGGTGTGCTTAGTGGCCAGACTTTTTTGTGTCTTAGAGTGTGTTGGTATATTGTGTGAGTGTGTTTTCTATTTTGTCAATCTGCTACATTAAAGTATCATTTTAACACTGATTTCAGGAAAATCTCCAACTTTAGGGTCCTAATGCAGGTGAGATCCTTCCATCTGCATATATGTGTGTGGCTACACTAGTTCTAATGGAAGTTTTTGTTGAGGAAAAAAAAAAAGAAAATCTTGTTGAGGTTTCACTGTTTTTCTGTATCTTTTTATAACACTTAAAATTTTAAAATCACTAATTTAATTGCATTGCATTATGAATATTCCCTATTTTGGGTTGATAGTACATTTTTCCTTTGGAATTCAAATGACTTTCAACATAGGACCTCATTATGTTAGTAATTATCTCGTTAAGAGTTTTTTGTTTGTTTGTTCTTAACAAGGTTGAAAAAGGCAGGAGAGGATGCAAACCTAGTTCAGGGAAGCCATTTCAGAGAAGTTAGGGCTGTACTTGTGCTTCTATAGCAGTGATGGCGAACCTATGACACGCGTGTCAGAGGTGACAGGTGAACTCATTTTTTTGGTTGAGTTTTCTTTGATAAATGGCATTTAAATATATAAAATAAATATAAAAAATATAAGTCTTTGTTTTACTATGGTTGCAAATATCAAAAAATTTCTATATGTGACACGGCACCAGAGTTAAGTTAGGGTTTTTCAAAATGCTGACAAGCTGAGCTCAAAAGGTTCGCCATCACTGTTCTATAGCCATTTTCTAAGATTGCTATTTAATCTTCAGGTGATGGGGAAAGTGTCCAAATATTTTTCAATAATTTTTTTCCATAAAAATTCTGTGCCTTAAATTGATGAAGTATTGTTTAACTTCAATTATTAAGGTAATCCAACTCTCCATATAAATAGGCTTTCCTCTTGTCTGTTTTTGGTTTTTTAAATAAACATCAGAAGAACTAACAGTGCCTTACTTGAAGGGCTGAAACACATTTGGGAGGGACCATGGATAGGAATAAGCAACAAGTTCATTGCATCCTTCTGTTTAGGAATTAGCCTGAATCTAACACACTACCAAGTGAATAGCTACAAAGCTCAGAGGGCCTCCATTATTTGATGCTGTAATCACCAGTAATTTTGTAATAATTCCTATTCTTGTGTGTCTGAATATTGTTAAGGCTTTTTACTGATTAAAATCTTGTTATTTTATTGAATTGTCTCTGACCTAAATGTTTGATTATTAAATTAATAGCTTTTTAACCTTTGGAGGGTTTAGTAATCTATAGAAAATAGTGGTTCCTCTACTCAGTAAAATGCACATATACATAGACACCCTGAATTTAGCATAAAATCATGAGGGAGTTCAAGGATTGTTGGACCTATTTAAGAGTCTATTGGAACCTATTTGAAGTGATTTGAAGAGCTCTGTGGCAACCAGTGTGTTTTCACAGAGCAAGCTTATGAAATTCTCTTTAAAACAAATTCTTTTAAGGAAATTGATTGATATCAAATGCTTCATGGATTAAGGTGAGACTAAATAAATGACAAGAAAATAAGCAAAATAAACAAAGAAAAGTCAGGCACTTGCATAAAATTCTCCAGACACAGATGCTCTCACATAAAGAGGTATATAATGATATCAGTATTGCTTTATCAGCCTGTGGGTAAGCAAGTTATGTGGCTGAGACAATATATCAATCTGCATTTTATTACATTAGACTAAATAATATCCAACATTTTCTAATTTGAATATTCTAGCAGAATATTTCTAATTTGAATATTCTTTAGAAATGATAAATCAAGTATTTCTGTATTCTTTCAGAGAGGATTTTAACCTAGGGAAATTAGGATATTTTTTCATGGTGGTCTTGGTAGCACATTCCACATCAAAATTCAGACAATATCCTTGGTGTTCAAGTTCTTTTATTCCTAAGGAAGACAGCCATATTTGTTTAAGATGTTTATTCACTTTCATAGTTGCCTCTAAATATTTCAAGTACCTTACAAATTTCTTGATTTATGATTATATTTCTCACCAAACCGAGACATGTTGGTAACATTAAGAACCTTAAGTTTCTGAAAAACAAGATAGTGCATATGTCAAAATATAATTTTCAAAATGTTGAACATAATTCTCATATAAATAGTTATTGAGCACATGTCAAGATTTTATTTAGCTTAATCAACAAGGTGACAAAGCCAGTCCAAAAAAGAGGAATATGTATTTATTTCTGTATCCATAGCCATATCAGTTCTACTCATATAAATATAAATTTTGGTACCAGTCCTCAGTGAGACCAAATTTCTTCTGTCAATTATTTAATATGAATCCATTCATATTAAAAACTCCATATACCCCAGCTTTTTAACAATAAAATGTATCCCTTTTGTTCTGGTAACGTTAGGTCTATTGTTCTAAGCCTTTAGCATACAGACTCACCTTGTAAAAGACTGATGGGTTCTACCTCCAGAGATTCTCTTTGTAGGGAAAATTTTATATCCATGTGGAGAACACAGATATAAATGACAGCCAGTTTCTCAGCATCACAAAGGAAAGAAATTCCTTAAAGGAAGTAAATGTCCCATGTTCTATCATTTATAAATGCTGAATGGAATAATTGAAAACCTCTTAGAAATTTTATGTGGGAATTGTTTTAAAAAGTTCTATGTGAAATGATTTATTTCAAAGCAGAGACCTTGCTTCTAATAAATATATACTAGAGGCCTTCCTTCCCCCGGCTGCCGGCACCGGCTTCCCTCCTACACCCAGGACCCAGGCTTCCATTCAGCCACTGGCAGGCACCCAGGACCCAGGCTTCCCTCGCAGCCCCGGCTTTGTCCAGAAGGTTGTCTGGAAGGTCATCCAGAAGGATGTCTGATCTAATTAGCAATTATGCTTTTAATAGATACTAGTGGCCTGGTGCACAAAATTTGTGCATGGAGGGGGGTGTCCCTCAGCCTGGCCTGCACCCTCTCCAATCTGGGACCCCGCAGGGATCCGGCCTAAACTGGGAGTTGGACATCCCTCTGGCAATCCATGACCACTGGCTCCTAACTGCTCACCTGCCTGCTCACCCCCAACTGCTCCCCCCCTCCCCACCGCCGGCCTGATCACCCCTCAACTGTCCTCCCCTCCTGGCCTGATTGCCCCTAACCTCCTCTGCCTCAGCACCGCCACCATGACTTTGTCCTGAAGGGTGTCCGGAAGGTCTCCCAATCTAATTAGCATATTACCCTTTTATAGTATAGATGATTTGGCCTTGCACTAGCATTTTGTTTAGGAAAGGTTGCTCACTCTGCTCTTAGACATAGGTGATGTGGCAGAATGTAGAGTGAGGGAAGCCCCTCAGGTCGTTCAAATGGAGCCATAGGATGTGTGTGTCTCTTTCCAGGACCAAGAAACCTCCTTCCCCAGGGCACTCTCAGCTCAGAGACTCTCCCCACGGTGGTGCTTTCTAGATGGTGAGTGTTCCTGTATTTCATGGAGGGGTGGGGGTTGGGGAAGCAGGGCAAGGCATCCATTGATGGATTGGCCTCCAGTTTTCCAAAAGATTATTCAGAAATCCTTCATGTGGTTCCTCAATGATGTGGACTTGCTGATGTTGTAACACGTCTCTGAAGTCATTTTCCTCAAAGCCAGCTAGTTAACTCTGGCTGAACTTCTCAGCATCAGATTGCTCAAGCTGGCATTTCCCTTCATGGCTCTCACCCCCTGCTCTCACCCCCGCTTCCTGAAAAGAGTTGAGTGCCTCTCTTACATTGAGGCTAGTAGATAGGTTCAGTAACCATGGGATAGGTACCAGCACGTATGTCTCTTGCATATTTTGGAGCTTTTATATAATTTTCACCAAATCATCACTTCAGTGTGATGCATAAGATTTTATCAAAGCGTAGAAAATTTCAGCTGTGTTCATACCTGCCCTGTGAGCATGGCATTGAGTGCATAATAGGTCAGTGATTTCTGATTGGTCAATGAGTCCATTTTCCATTGCAAGCATCTCTCAATCCCTCGATGCTTCTCAATTCTATTTTTCTATTCAGTTACCTATATTGAAGTGCATTCCTGCTTATATGCTACCACCCAGTGTCTCTCTAGTTTATGTGGTTTTCATCACAGACCCCTCTTTGTTTATCTGTGAATGCATCCGAGAGGATATAACTGTGGATAGGAGTATGACAGGATGTGAGATGTCTGATCAGGATCACGAAGATGAGCACTTGTATCTATCTGAAATCTAAGCCATATAAGTCATGACCTAGCTTTCCATTGATGGCTTGTCAACTGCCTCTGAAGGTAAATCACACTGCTCTTCCTCCAGCTCTTTTATTCCTGATGATGAGAAACACAATCATTTTCCCCCTGAATCTGCAGAGGAATGAGATATTTAATAAAATTATGGAAATGTATATGAATTGTTCTACAGATAGTCTGTTCTATATACAGTCTTTCCTAAAATTACAATCAATGTTTAAATAAACATTGTTTCTAATAAAACTATTTATAGAGTGAAACTAATATGGGGATTAAGACCATTATCCACAATTGGTTAAACAGAACAGAGTAGAGAAAGTACTTCTCAGGCGCATTCTCCTCTCCTGTTGCTTTTAGAGGGCAGGGGCCGTGACAGTTTTGTTTCTAGGCTCATTTGGAGGAAAGCTTCTCCTTAAGTGTTTATGGTTTTCAAATGATTGTTTGCATTTTGAGTTTTCCCCTCTAGTACTATGCAGAAAATCTATTTATAATATTTGGACTCTGGTAGACAGATTTAAGGAAGGAGAAACATAATTCTTAAATGTTAAGAATAATCAGAATACTTTTTGAAAACCCAAGTTTGTAAGACTTTTTTCCTCAAGCCACAGCTGCAGCCCAGTCCCTTTTAGAAATGCTTAAATTATATGTATATAATTTAACTTATATATGTAATAATTTATATATATGTATTAGTATTAGTATTATTGTTATTGCTGTTTTGATCTTCTTCAGGCATAGCTTAGGGACTCAGTTTTAAGGTGAAATGATACCTTTAATGCTGAATGTGGTTTTTGGCTCTGCTTCTTCAAGATCTTTTTCAAAATAAGAACACTTTCTTGGGAAGTCTGGCTACTGAGAGTTTTGTGGGGGCTTTTCTAGGCTTTATTTACTTAATAAACACACATGGAGTCCCAGCTCTGTTTACGGGCCTCATATCTGGAGACATAAAGAATAAATGACAGACCTTTAAAGAGGCAGATACCTTGGTCTCATCGTTATCTGTGAAGACAGTTCCTATAAGAAGTGTAAACAAAATGTTAGTGTGCATAGAAATGGAAGCAATGAATTCTGTCCCTGGTTAGGGACGACGGGCCTAAGGGAGGGCTCACAGAGGAGGTACCATCTCACTTGCTCCTTAAAAGGCAAGTAAGATTTTGACAGGCAGGTGTAATGGGGAAGGCAGGGCCTTCTAACAGCAGAGGCAAGGAAGTCCTGCGTTTTTCCTAATAGACTTAGGGAACTGTCACTAGTCCCTAAACTGGAATGGAAGGTTTCTGATTGATGTGGGAGAACAGAAGGTTAGAAATTTAGTGCCAGATCACAGGACACTCTGAATGCCATATCATTTTTTCTTTTTTTCTAGCAACTTCTGCTGATCGCTTTTATCGAATAGACAGATCTCAGGTACGTTTTCTTGAGCCTGCTTGTGAAAGTGAAAAATTCCCTAGTAAATATGCTTTATTGGTATCTAATCTGATAAACTTTTCTAACAAAACGTGGAAACACACATTTTGGAATTATAATCTTCGCCCTAAGCCCTGAGCTGCTGTCTTTTGTTTTGTGATCTGTGGACTGGAGATGATATGGCTTGACCTTTTAAATGAGTACAGAAAATAGCTAGACTTGTAAGTATCATCGCCAGCCTGCACTTCAGATCCTTACCTACACTGCTACTTATAAATACTGCTTCCTAGTCAAAACAGATGCCTTTGAAAAGTTGACACCTCAAATTTAAGACCTCAGGTATACTGGTATATCTAGGCTACTTCGTTTCAATTCCTCACCTCTCAGAGTTCCGTAATAAGAAAATAAAATGTTTATGCCTAGTGACAACATGTTCCCACTGGCCAAATTCTCCTGCAAAAAGAAAGGACAGTGTGGAATCCAGTCATAACACCTAGTTAACGATGCCATTTAGCCTTGACCAGATCCTGGAGGGAGGAAGTCCACTCATGCTGGACCAAGTTCATTGCGGATGTCACTTCTTTGGTAGTATTTGGGCATCTCTGGTTATACCTAAGAGGATCCTGGTCAACTAGGAACCCAAACCAAGAGGGATTCGCCTCTCTCCCTCCCCAGCCTCTTGCTATGATGTTGCTTCAGGGAGGGACGTCCACTGGTCAGGCCTCTGAACATTGACTGTGGTCATTTGATTAGTCACAGAATTTTATTACTCCTCAAGAAGCTTTCTTCTGGTTACCCTGCAGATGATGGATTCGAGCATCCTGTCAGTCATCTGACAGACTTCTTTTTCTTCCTTAGGAACATTTGCACTTTGTGATGGAGATTTCTCAAGATGAGGTTTTTATTCTGGACCCAGACATGGCCTTGTCACAGCAGGCAGGGACACCGCCAGGAATGCCTGACCTGGTGGTGGAGCAAGCCTCAGGGTGAGTAGGCGGCTCCGTTGGCATTGTGATGGTGAGACTGGCCACAGGGTGCCAACAGAGTCTTGTTTGGCTTTGGCATTGACATTTCTAATGATGTCAAACTATTTTAAAATACAATAGTCCCCTTCTTATCCATGGGGGATATGACTCAAGAACCCCGCTCCCACAGTGGGTGCCTGAAACTGTGTTTAGTATCAAACCCTATATACTAGTCTTTTTCCTATACATACATACCTATTATAAAGTTTGATTTCTAAATTAGACATAATAAGAGATTAGCAATAATACCTAGTAATAAAATAGAACAATTATAATGATACACTGTGATAAATGTTATGTGAATAGTCTCTTACCCTCCCCGCCTCCACCAGTAACTGACAGAGTGGGACGGCATGCGATTTCATCAGACTACTCAGAATGGCATGACATTTAAAACCTAAGAATTGCCCTAACCAGTTTGGCTCAGTGGATAGAACGTTGGCCTGTGGACTGAAGGGTCCCAGGTTCGATTCTGGTCAAGGGCATGTACCTAGGTTGTGGGCACATCCCCAGTAGGGGGTGTGCAGGAGGCAGCTGATCGATGTTTCTCTCTCATCGATATTTCTAACTCTCTGTCCCTCTCCCACTCTGTAAAAAAATCAATAAAATATATTAAGAAAAACAAACCTAAGAATTATTTGTCTCTGGTAACTAAAATCACAGAAAGTGAGACCACAGATAACTTGGGGCTACTCTACTGGTTTTCTTGTTGTGTTTCATCAGTGTTGTATAGCTGGATTCACTATAAGTCTGACTTATGAATGGTTGTGTGGAAGGACACTTTCCCACCCAGGTTTGTCTGAGCCTTCTTCACCCACCACATCCACACTTCCTACCAAACTAGGAAGCACTAGCACTTGCATTTGTGCATCTATAGCTATAAGGCCTGTATTAGCCAAATAAAAATTGACACAGGTGATTTGACAATTATTTTTCTCCTCTTCCACCTCCTCCCTCTTCTTTGCTATATCCAGGCATCCTGAGGCATTGAGATTGTATAACAATAACTGTCACATGCCAAGCACTTATTATGAGCCACGTACTGTGCTAAATGCCTTTCTTATATCCCTGCCACCACTTCATAGTAATTTAATAACCTTAAGTCATCTGTACTTGTTTCCTCACCTGTAAAATGAAAATAATAACACCTACTCATAGAATTGTTCTAAGATTAAAGTAATTGATACATGTGGAATATTTAGAATAGTTCCTGCACTTGATAGATACTCATTAAACATTATTTTATTCAAATCATTGTCATCATTTCACAATGACTCTGTAATTTGCTACTATTATGTCCTAAGTCCATAAATAAGAAAATTGATGATTAGAGGGTTCTGTAACTTTCCAAGTATTGCACAGAAAATAAATGGAAAAATTGAGATGTAGTCACAGGTTTTCTGATGTCAGAACCCATGAATTTAACCATGACATTGACCCACCAAAATGATACTGATATTTCTAGGTTATTTCAACAATTTGAAAATATTTATTTAGAGTTTTTTTTAATGTGCCATATACTAGTGTAAACACTTGGGAACAAGGATGCCAAAATTAAAATAGACAAAAATCTTTGCCCTTTGTGAAGTCTAGTGAACTTGAGTGGCTTACTGGTTAAAATAAGGATTTCTTTGGAAAACACACACACACACACACACACACACACACACACACATGCACTCAGCATATACAAAGTGTACACACATACCTATACAGTACAAACAGAGATACTCATTTAAGTTACCCTTATGCCTGTTTACCCCTCTTCACTTGCTGCTATTTCTAAGTATCTCCAACTCTGCCAGGGCCAGCTCATGCCCATGATGTGGACTGAGTGTGTGGGCATCAAGAGAAGACAGAAGTTGTAGGATGGAACAGATATATAGCTATGCTTAGGAAGCCAGAGTTAGTGATACCAAAGCTATCCTGATGTGAAGGTAAAGCTGACAGGCACAAAGGGTGGTAACCCTGTGAGTTCCAGAAGGTGATGGAGAGGGCCCTCTTTGTGGTCCATGGACTATAAATCAAGCCTATTAGTTGTGGGGAAAACAAGTGAAGTGCTGAGTCCTACCCCAGATGCAGTAGGTACTAGAGTCTAGCTGTCCTCCCACCTTACCAGAACTGGGCATACGATGACTCACATCCCTTTGATCTAATCTATCCTTGATCTCATAGGAGTGAATCCATTATGCCAAGCTCACCCTAGTCTTCGACCTGTTGGTCATTCTCTCCATGTCAAATCATGGCCAAAAGAAATGGCTTGTCTTGGTTAGAACTCTATTATCTCTAGATCGTAAATAACACAGCCTGAACATCCGCAAGTACTTGAATCAGTCCCTTTCTTTTTCTCATCAGGGGCCCCCACTGGACATAAACCAGGAACAGTGGAGCAGGGAAGAGGATGGGCTGTTATTTTCTTATCTGTACTTCAGTATCAGGCTTCTTTACTTCTTTTATGTTACATTTTAAATGACTTATCTTAAAATTCAGTTTTCTCGCCTATAAGGAGGTCAGAATCATACAAATGGTTCATGACGGTTGAGAATTAAATGAAACAATAAACATGAAGTGCCTAGCAAATGCCCAATAGAGATGGATTTCCCTGTTCACATTTAGAGACAAGAATCATCTTGAGAAAGTGTAGGTAAGTCCTGTGGCTGACTTTGCTTACCTGTCTGGTGCCCTTCTCCCTCCCAGGATGTCAGACTGGTGGAATCCTTCGCTACGGAGACGCATGCTGAGCGACAGCGGTCTGGGAATGATAACTCCGCGTTTCGAGGACTCCGATATGAAAGATCTCAGCCACTCCCATGCGCTACAGTAAGAGTTTTCTCTCTGTTCTTTACCTGTGTGCCACTGTGACTCCTTGGGTGGGATCCTCACCAATGAGAAGTCTACTCTTTTCAGGGGTGTTCATTCTGTCTCACGACTGTGTCACCTGTGATTTGACATTTTATTCACTTTAAAAAAGTAACATTGTGCCTAAAACATGGTAGATATGCAACAAACCTGGATGCCCTTTGCCTGGTATCTCGCACTCAGTTTTGTACGTTGAGAGCTTGGCTAGCTCCTAATGCCAGAGGAGATTATTTATTTGTTTATCTTTATTGTTGAAAGTATTGCAGATGTCCCCTTTTCCCCACATTGAACCTCTCCTCCCCACTTCGCCCCCTCCCAGGCCTTTACCAAACTATTGTCTGTGTCCATGGGTTATGCATATATGCATGTAACTTGTTTGATTAATGTCTTCCTGTTCCCCCACCCCCACTCTTCCAAGAACCTTCAGTCTATTGCATGCTTCCATGTCTCTGAATCTATTTAGTTCATCAGTTTATTTTCTTCATTAGATTCCACATATAAGTGAGATCATGTAATATTTGTCTTCTCTGACTGGCTTATTTCGCTTATCATAATACTCTCCAGGTCCCTCCATGTTATCTCATAGGGTAAGAGATCCTTATTTTTTACAGCTGCATAGTATTCCATGGTGTAAATGTCCCATAGATTTTTTTTCCACTCATCTACTGATGGGTACTTGGGCTGTTTCCAGATCTTAGCTATTGTAAATTACACTGCTATGAACATAAGGATGCATATTTCCTTTCTGATTGGTGTTTCAGGCTTCTTTTTTTAAAATATATTTTATTGTTTTTTTTACAGAGAGGAAGGGAGAGGGATAGAGAGTTAGAAACATCAACGAGAGAGAAACATCGATCATCTGCCTCCTGCACACCCCCTACTGGGGATGTGGCCGCAACCAAGGTACATGCCCTTGACCAGAATCGAACCTGGGACCCTTGAGTCCGCAGGCTGATGCTCTATCGACTGAGCCAAACCGGTTAGGGCTGTTTCAGGCTTCTTAGGATATATTCCTAGAAGTGGAATCACTGGGTCAAATGGCAGTTCCATGTTTAATTTTTTTATCCCCAAACTTCCCACGGAGCTTCACTTTTCATTCCTCTTTCCCATGAGCCACACTGAGTCTTTCATGTGGATCTATAAATACTTTCAACCCCAACAGTGTTTGACTAGACATTCCTGTGTTGGCCACATCATGAACACATGCATGAGAGTGATCATGAATAGTTTGGAAGGAACATACAGTTTTCCTTTGTATGAACATTTCGATGTGTTGCCACTCTGTTTCATTTGTGTTCGGTCCTGAGCCTGTGTGTGTGCTCTGAGTATTGCCACCAAGAGATTTTTGTTGTCCAAAGTGGAGTACTGCTCGTGTTGTAGCTTCAGCATTGGTTCATAGATCAAAGTAGTGGGTGTGCTTTCTTCTGAAGTCTGATCACGGTCAGAAGTAGCGTGAATGTTGGAGTTTGCAATGGTGTTGGTACATTTGTGTCCAATGAATCCTCCCTTCAGTTATTCCTTCTTGCAAGAGCAGGTGCTGGGTACAGTCTGAGGTCATGACACACTCACACCCAGTATTTGACTTCAGTTTTAGAGGTTATGCAATTTTATTGCAATTAATCAAATGAGGCTGTTTTCTAGACCGACCCAAACTCCTAATCCAATAGGGACAATGGCCCTGTAACCATGCAGTCTTACAATTTTCATGAAATAACAAGATTACTGAGGTCCTTAGAAGCCTAGGGTTAACTGAAGAGGCAATTCAGGCATTATTTCCATAGGAACAGAGGAAGTGATTTCTGTAAACAAAGGGGAGGAAAATGAGAAATCTGAAGCTAATTATTTCATTGGTAAAAGCTGTACTTAGACACTCTAAGGGCAAAAGGTGACTTCATTTTAATTGCTTTTCTATACTATTTCTTGTTTCTTGTTCTGTTGTGTGAAGAGTGGAAAGGAAAAAGTGAATTACTATGGATTTTCCTTTTTAATTAAAGCACATTGTTAGTTTCTGATAGCATATTGATTGCTTACAATTCAGGGTGTTTTTCCATTTATTTTTTTATACAGAATTGAGGCTTGTGAACCTGGATGAGTCAGCCATTCATTGATGGTTTAAAATAGCGGCCATCTAGCTGTTAGCAGATTTGTTTGGAAATTAGAGTTTTAGTTAGCTGCAGAATTAGAAATTAAGTCTAGACGTTCCAGATGAGCATTTTAGTTGTTCTTATACACAGGCTATTTCAAAAAAGTTGAGTATGATCTCAATCCAGTTTCCTATACCCTATTTTTTTCTGTATATACTATATTAATGTATATATCATGCTACGTGAAGTTATTGTTTCTAAGATAACAAATACTATTCCCCTGAATCACAAATAAGTGTACCACTTCATATATCATCCAAGTTCTTAAAATTCTATATCAAAATCAACTCATTTTTTAATTTGGGTTATATTATCTTTTCAGGGATTTCTCTTAATAGGCAGCCATCAGTTTTCCTGGCTATTTATACTTCCTTAGCTCTTAAATACACGAGGGCAGCTAACTCTGTTTAAAAACATTTTCTGCCAAGTCATTTGGAAAACAAAGTAAGTTTTAAACCTTCACCCCTAGCCTTTGAGTCTGTCCAGCTGAAACTCCAGACATTGTGGAACAGAGACAAGTAATCCCCACCGGTCTGTCTGATTCCCTGGCTCACAGAATATGTGGGCATGATAAAAATGGAGTTTTAAAATCACTTTTTACAAAAGTAAATACTATATATACCTTACCCTGATTTGTCTATTAATTCTTTTTTAAAATGTTTATTGTGTTTAATAATTCTTAGGAAGAACATCCCTTTATTTCCATTAGAGATCATTTCTGAGATAAATAAGTATAATTGCAGTTATAGAATAATGCAATTACATATAAATATATAAAAATATATCATGTCAATAACAAGTATTGATACTTGCTTTGTACATAGTTAAATATTCTTTGATTCTTTCAAAGATTTTATATTTTGCTATTGCTTAGCAGCTGAATAAACAGGCTCACAAGGATTAAAACATTGATCTTAGGTGACCCACAGTGAGAACTGTGGATTGAATGAGGTCAGCTTGACTTCTAATTCCATGCTTTTCCCACTGCACTACACTGTCTTCCCCAAGGGCCAGTGCAAAGGCCCGGTGCCCAGAGCCCCATGAACCAAGAAAGACCTACTTTGGTTTCTATTTTTCTTTTAGCGTTTGCAAAGTGAAAAATTCTATAATATAGGGAAACTACCTAAGTGCAATATGTATATATGACTGCAGATTAAACCAAAAGTAAATATGGTTGAGAATTAATTTTAAAATAATTATTTTTGCTTTAAAAAAAGAGATTATAACAAAAAGAATGATACACTTTTATTTAAAGATTATTACATATATATTAAATATCCTTCCATCTAAATAAGTACAAAAATTATATGCAAGGTCTTCATGTGCCAGCCATCCTGATTATTATGTTATTGTTTGATGTTATTTACGTTAGGTCTTCTTTTAATTCATAAACAACATAGGGTGGCATAAAAATGTATATTGTTTTATGTGTTTTTTTTTTTGGTTTTGTATTGTTTTATCTGTTTCCATCACCTGTATCATACAATGCGTACACTTTCAGAAATTGCCTTTTCATTTAACATCATACTTTAAAAAATGTATTCATATTGATATATAGATTTTAAATCCATTTATTTGGTATAGAATATTTTATTATAAATATGTCATAACTTATTTCTCCATTTTGATATTGATTTCTAATAACTTACTATTTAAGAAATGCAGTAAGCATCCTGCTACGTGTATCCTTTTGTGTTGCAAGGAGTATATGAAATTTCAATTTTACTCAATCTTGTAAAATTTACCTTCCCATTAGGAATATTTAAGAATCAATATGTGAAAAGGGCCTGAAGAATCAGCACAAAATTCTAGGTACAGTAGGCATCTGTAGCTTCCAGCCATAGAGTCCCAGATAATGTAGAGATAGGAAAAGTTGAATTTTAACATCCTACTCACAATGTTAAATAACGCCCTGTATAAACAAATCAGAAGGGAAATTTTTAATTCTTGGAACCAAAAATACTATTTATCAGAATTAGCAGGAAACCATTAAAGTGGAAGTCACAGAATGATTTGTGGCTCTAAATTAATTTATCAAGAGAAAAATGATTGCATACAAAGAAAGCATTCAACTAGATTAACCAAGAAAAAGAATTCCAGGGTAGAGAACAGAGAAACAAGAGAAAAATAATAAAAATAAAGACAGAAATCAATGACAAGGGCAATAAAACAAACAAAACAGGGATTAATCAAGAATAAAATTTAAAAATGATTCATTAAAAAGATAAATAAGAGAGACATTATGAAAAGCTCATTGAAAAAAATACTTATGGGAAACAGAAAGAATTGTAACTGCAGTGCTTTCCCTGGTCCATTCTTCTTCCATGGCAGCCAGTCTGCATCTGTGTGGGGAAACCCTTTCCCCTCCAAACTCAAACCAACCCACCCCCCTTGCGGTTTTCTCATAGTTTTGAACTCTAGTTTTTTAGGTTCATCAACCTTCCTCCTGCTTCAGGGAGAGTAAAACAGAACAAACAAACTGAATGAATTAGATCTCGACTATTATTGGGACTGGTTGCATATGTATTATGATTTCATATAGAAACATCATAATGTTTTAGAAAAAAGCATCTATGTCTTTATGTAATAGAGACCACTTAAACATAGATCCTCAAGGAGAGACTGCTATTCCAATTAAGAATATACAACACATATAGAAATATCCAAAACACTTAATAATGCTTTAAACTGAAAAATTATCCTGTTTAGTGTAGTCTACAATTCTGAACCACCATATCAAGAAGATAGTTCTGAAATTCACCACCCCCCCTTCCAAACCCCAGAAGTTCTGGACTGAGCACAGGAGCAATAGCGTCATTCCCCTCCTGTCTTCTGCTATTTCCTTTCCCCAGTTTCCTCCTGGGACAGTCGGTAGTGGCCTGACTGTAATACAAAAAGATAAATTGCTCATATTGTCAGAGCTCCAGGTTCTCAACAGGAAGACAGACCATGGAGCACTGATTTGGGTTGTGGAAATACCCTTCACACATCACAATCAGATAAGTGGGAGGAAATTAATCTTCTTAGTGGGGTGCAGGTTTTGCTGGACTATGTCTTGGAGATGCAATCAGTGCTGTCAGGATAGAGACCGACCCTTGCGTCTGTTTCACTAAGATAGTTGAGTCTCATCTCTCCTTACCTTTGACTGCTTTAAATCCTGTCCTCCCCGGCTAATCGCTCAGGCTGAGAAAGTCACATTTTAGCTGATGTGTATCTTTCTTTCTCCTTCTTTTTCTCCCTGCCTTTCCTCAAGGTGTTACCCTTTCCATTTAGCCAAGCACATAATAATACTCTGTCCCTTTATGTGTGCAAAATATTTAATAGGAGTTTTCTTTTTCTGTTCTTTTTATAATTGCTCCTCAAACAGTTATGGATATTGGGGCTCTAAACCTTTTTTTTTAATATGGATTTTCATTTCCAAGGTTAGTGGCAGAGCCAGGAAAGAATTCTCTATGCACCAGATCTTATATTGATCCACATTAGGGGAAAAAGAAACTTGTTAGGGTAAACGAATAATCAGCTGCTCTAATAGTAAACATTCATTTCATTTTAAATGACGTCAAGAAATTCTGCCCTTCCATTTCTATGAGTTCTACATTTTGCCAATGATTATGACGCGAGGAAATATGATTGCCCTTAAGTGGCTCTCTTCTCATTTGTAAAACAAGGCGGCCTTACCTACTCACACTTGAGGAATAGTGTGAGCATGAGGGAAGCTGACTGGATCCTTCTTTAAAGCGTGTGAGTTCCTTGGATGGACAAACTGTGGATTGCTCATTCTGCACCCAAAGCACTTTGCACCACACGCTTTGTACAGGCATTCACGAGGGCAGGCTTGTTGGGTGAATGGGTGACTATTGGACGTTAGAGAAACGGGGCTTCATGAAACCAAGCTGGAATGTCTATTTGTGGTGTTGTAGTAAACCCAGTGCTAATCCCGTAGCAGTTGTCACAAAATGATATATAATGTTACACATTTTTGTTAGGCTGTGGAATCCATTTACATATTTCAGATTGTGATAAGGGTCTGTTTGATCCAGGAGTTTGCATATGAGAAGCAGTCTACTTTATTCGGAATGTGCCTTTGGTACATCTCCCTGTGACATGAAATATTTCTGCAGTAAGTCCTCTCTCCTGACCACTGGTGCTGGGACTCACCTTTCTGAGGTCACCCTCAGCCCCGCACATTCCTGAGGCTCACCTAGGAATCAGCTCATGACACCTCAACTCTTTCCCTACCCACCTCCACAGAGAGGGGCAGAGGCATCAGGGAACACAGCTGAGGAAGCGCTGGGGAGAGCAAGGCGGTCCTAGTAGCCCTCTGTGTCCCTCCTTCTTCAGAGTCCAGTGCTTCCCATGCCCAAAGGTCTGGCCACTCGCCTCCAGAATTTCCTGTCGGTCCTTCTGCCTCTTTCCCAAACTCCCAACAAAACGCGTGCTTTTCCAGTGGACCTGCCTTAGATCAGTAATTTGATTAAATTGATTGAAAGTATGAATGATAATTTTGAAATCCTTCCAAAAATATTTGCCTGTGATCTCAGGTTGGAGGGACCAATAATTGCTGTGCTCAGGCATGGGGTCAGGGGGTGAAGGGGATGCCTTTAGTGCCATTAGAAATGGGGGCAGGGGGTGTATAGCCTGTGGAACTTCTCTCAGGAACCGCTGGGGAACCCTAAGGAGACTGGGACATGAAATAAATCTACAACGTGAAGAGACTACTTATTTGGAATTCAGAAAGACAGAACCACATTGTCTCTTTCCCTAACTTGTCTGGCTCTTGCGCTAATTACCAAGCATAAGAACAACTACCACCTCCAGTACTGCTTTACCATTTTTTCCAGCACTCTGTGTGGTGTTCATCTCACTCCATAGCCCCCCCTAGAATCTCCTTGAATGTGGGATGAAATGGTATAAATGCAGTATCTCTCACAACTGCTAGGACAATTCAGTGCTTAACATTTAAGCATTGAATGAATTGCATTCTTCTCAAAGATAGAGTATGTGGAGCTCATGGTCACTTCTTGTTCTTAATATTATTGTGATCTATTTGTATTAATTTAGCATTTTTAATAATATGATGAGGTCTATTGTTTTTCTATGTGCTCCTTTACTGTTTTTGATTGTTTATAATATGACTCAGAAGCTGTCCTGTCTTTAGACGCAGAATCAGGAGGAGACAGACACTTTAGATTCTGTTTCCCATGCCAGTGTCTTGCACATAAATTCCCTCTTCCAAGAAGTGGGTGAGGTGGGAGATGTTGATAGGAAAGCTTCTGGAATATATTACAGTTATCTTCATGAGATAACTCCAGCAATTTGTTTTCCTCCCATATTCTGAAGCTGGATTCGGAAGCCCTTACTTGATTTCATAAAAACAATGAGCTGTGGGTAAGTCCCTGCTCGGTTATCGTGGCCTCTCAGGGTAGATATGGCATATTCTGTATTTAATCTGTGAGCTGGCCTTTTGTATGCATTTCTTGTGTTAACACTAAACATGGCATTCACATGATTTGCCTTCCCAGTTCGGAGCTTAGTGTTTCAGTCTATAATTTAAGAAAAAAAAAAGCCCACATTCACAAAACTGCAGCTGGATTGTTCCCAACAGGAGCTGTGGGTCAGGGCTCCCAGGGTCATTGAGATAAAGCACGAGGCTTAGCTTCCCCTAAAGGGTGCCCCCTACTGGCTCAGCGGACTTTAACGTGGGAGGGAAAGACTTTTCTATTCTTTCCCTCCCACTTTAGAAATTAGGCAGGCAGTAAGTATATTGCAAATACTGATTTCTTATGTGGAGTATCACACAAGAATGTGCTGTATCACATCTTTTATATCTGCATGACTGTACTGCGTCTAACATGCAATCATTTTCATGTCTTCTTTCAAAACATTAAAATGTATGCCAGCAGTGTTCATATTTTAGGTAACAAAAAGTGTGATGATCAAGTTTTCATGTTGAATGAACTTGTTAAACATTAGTTTCTTCAAGCCATCTCTTTCTTTTATCTACTTTCCTATGTCCACAGCCCACTTTTGCCCAATTTTGCTCACCTCTTTATCCACAGAATTCACAGAAACCCCTGTCCCCTCATTTTGTTGCAGTTCTTAGGAATGAACAGGAGGTGGCAGTAAAATTTCAAGCTCAAAGGGCATTTAGGGGCTTTCTCAGCAAACTCATACTTGCGTTGGAAAACTTGAATTGTACAAACTAGCGCTAAAACCGAGGTATTTTCAAAATGCCAAATATAATTTAACACAGGGGCTTATTTAAAAAACACATAAGTATATTTCAAGTATAGCTCATGTGGTGATTATTAGAGTAATTATTTGGGTGGGAAATTCTTAAAAGAACAGGAAATTATGAGAATGAAGGGAATTAGTAGAATTTATATCAAATGAAGGACTCACAACCAAACCTTATCATTTGAGTTCTGGGACTTATATTCCTACCTCCACACAAATGCCAGTCTCTCTCTCTCTCTGCTTCCTTGGATTTTGCTCTTTTTGCACCCTCCCCTCGTGGTGGTGAATGTTACCTTTGAGGCTGTTTGGCACCCCCTGGATGGGTTTGTGATCACTTGAATAGAGAATGTGTTTGTCTTTCTCTCATTTCAATGCCACTCTGTGTGGCTTCTGTAACTTTCATCTCTCTTGCTCTCATTCTTGCCTGCCCTCTCTCTTACTGTATGCGCTTTGTGCGTTGTCTTAAAAGCAATACTCATAATTAGGGGGAGGAAAAGCAAAGAAAGAGAGGATTGTGTCATTGATAGGGATTCTCAGTGCTAAGGGATTTGGGGTTCTAGTTTCCCTACTTAGAGATGCTTTGGGGCCAGCGTGATGGTGGTAAAGATGCCACCTGGATCTGTGATCTCACTATTTCTTGCTCAAGCCCTCAAAATGGTGTCATCGTCCTCTAGGCAGTGCACATCCTTGAGGGTAACTCAAGGCAGAAACGCTGTTCTCCAGGGATGGTAACCTACAGCCGGGCTTTCAATCACATTAAATCTTGGGCTTACTGGATTTCCATAGAAAGTCTTTGTTCATCACCAGGGAATAAATTGAATGTGTGCAGCAGCAGCATTTCCAGGTGAAACAGAAGAACAGTAGAGGTGGTGATTCCACAGCAGTGGTGGGAGCTCTTGAAATGTGCCTGGAAGGGGTGCCCAGCTGGGAAATCTGTTTCCATTTGGGCCATTTCTCGGGAGTTTGTTACCAGACAACCAGCAGGAATGGTTCACGCAGGGAACAGAATCCTACTATGTGGTTTGGCCCAGGCCTGAGTGCCCCTGCTGGGAGGCTGTGTTACAGAGAGATTGGATCCCACCAAAGTGTGAGAAAGGTGGGTGAGAGAAGCCGAGGGGGCTCTCAGGGCTGAGGTCACAGTCACCCGTGCTTGGAGGAAACGGTGTTTTTGGCTGTAGTCCTCACCCCGAGGTGACAAAGAGGTGGAGGACAAGGAGGAAAGACTGTCGTAAGAAGGAAAGTTCATAAAAGACAGAGTTGCTCTCAGTGTGCGTGCTTCTTTGTTCCCCAGTGAGGACTTCACAGCCAAGGAACAATTTATTTGTGGTGGGCCACTCGAGTGGACAGAGAGCACAACATCTAGCTCACCCAAGCATTCCTCCTTTGTTTTCTCTATCATCCCATGATGGTAACCAGGAAATGAAGGGGCCCTGGCTCCTCCAGCCAGGCCTGTGAGTTGGTGTGAATATATCAGAGCTCCCCTTCCCCGTCCACAGTTTCAGGGAAATATTCCATTGCTGAGTGTTTTCAGACTATGGGCCTCTGTTCTTGTGCCAATTCAGACTCAAGGCTTAGCCTGTCCTTTGTGCTTGTTCTCAGCTCACTTCCATGTGACTCCATCCCTTGGCCAACTCCCCACCAGGTGATGGTTTATAAGTGCTAAGTCAGTATATGTGTTGGGGACACTGGGAAGGGAGGTAGACATTCATTTGTGGGGTGGTTCTTTCCAGAAAGTAATAGACCCATGTAGATGGGTCCCTAATAGTCATCTAATTTATCCTTTGTCTTTAGGAAAGGTTATCTAAAATAGGTGGTCTATTGACCTCCTATCTCTCCCCAAAGAAAGAAATGATATAGACATCCCAAGGAGGGCCAAGTAGGAAAGACATGGTTGCTATTGAAGACAAGAGATAAACACAAAAGAAACTATAGAGGCTGAAAAAGTAGACACCTTGTGTTAGGATGAGCTTGCAGGTTTAGAGAATTCCATCCAGCTTGCCAAGAAATGCATGCACCTGAAACGCATTGCAAAGCATTATAGCCCGTCGTAAAGGCTGAAATAGTCACAATGCCCATCATCTCAGTTCCAGGCTTGTTGATTAAAAACAATAAAACATCACAAGGAGTGCAGTACTTCTTAAAGACTCTTTTGCCTTCATAAATATCGCACTCTTTTGCTCTTCGGTATTACTACTTTGCTGGTAAAAACTGGGCACATTTTTCAATGTCCTTAGGCCTTGTAATTGATCTACTAGACAGATTGGAAATCTCGAAGGTAAACGTGCTGATGGAAGGCAATCTAAATACCTACCTTTGAATTTCTTAGAGATTCCTTGTGTCTTAAGAGATGACAAGTTCTGTCCAATACAGTGGCCACTAGCCAATGTATGTGCTATGTCTCATTCCTTCAGTTTCTTGATATCTGCATACATTAATCTCAAAACATGATTCATTCCAAGATGTTATTAATGTATTTAGGTGGATCATTTCATATTTTCAGACTTCCTTGGAAACATCCCTATTTCAGAAGATTACAAACACCCTCCTGGGGACCATGGAGACATTGCCTGAAGCTGTCTGCTTTAAACACAGATATTTTTGAAGTTTATTTGCTTTATTTTAAGAATTCAAGTGACTTTTGCTTTTAAATCCATAGTATGGCTGTGCCAGTTTCAATATAAAAATAATATTATAATTTTACCAACTAAATTATATAATTCATCATCTAAAAATAGTGTCGTCTTCCTGGAGCTTCCTTCATGTTCAAGTTCCCACACGGACCCTAGTTTGAATAGTGTTGCTTTCAGTTAAAAGGAGAGAAAAGCATGAATGTTCTACCAAGCAGGATAACATTCCAACGCAGACTTTCACCAGCAAATCTTCAAATCAAAATTTAATAGAAAAGTAAAGTGAACAAAAGCAAAACCATTTCCATAAAGCTTGAATGGATGAATAAATGAATGGATCATTTCTTAATATATTTTTAATTATCATTCATCTCCTCTTCACCTTCTTTTCCCAGTGCAGTGGTGACACAGAGGAAAAAGCCCTCACGCTTTCTCTATAAATAACTAATTCAAGACTCTGGGTGAATCTTAGTTCGTTCCCTCTGCTGTCGTTTCTTTAAGTTTCTATTCCTGGAAAGGTCCATTTCCATCCCTTATTTCTTCCTCCATTAAATCTTCCTTTCTCCCGTCCTTCTCTTTCTCCAGTTCTAAATGGAAATCTGTTAACAGTTCTTACCTGCTTTATGCCGCACCTTTTTCGTATGTTCCCAGCCTACGTTTGGTTTGTTGGCTCATCCCTGTCTTGCTTTTTTTCCCTCGGGGCATCTTTGTGTAGATATGCTGCTTCCTTTTTGTGTATTATTCATATTTGCGTGGGGTACGTTCTGTTTGGAACCACTAGTTTGGAATGACATGGCCCTGCCTCTTATGTCTCTAGTCTTATCTTTAATTACTTCTTTACATTCTAACAACACAAAATTACTTGTGTATCGGATACCAGATTATGAAATTTCACATCTGCACTCCTTTTCAGATGTCTGTTGCTTCTACCTGGCATTCTTCTTCTTTCTTACTTACCTACTAAGCTTCTACTTACCCTGCAAAGCCCAGCGCAGATGGTTCTTGCTTTCTGACGCATCCTTTCCCTCTTTAGGGACAAAATTGATCTCACTCTCTTCTAAAAAACCTCTTTATATAGGTCTTGATCATTATATTTCTTCACTTAATTGTAATCATTTGTTCACAATTTTTCTTCACTAGATTATCAGCTCCATGAAATTGATATCTTGGTCCCCTTCATATCTCCATCACTTGACACTGGGCCTGGAACTTAATATGGTCTCAAGTAATAATTATTATTCAGGTTTAAATCAACACAAATTGAAATATTTAAACCTGAATAGTAATTATTAAGGTTTAATAAAATAGAAGTAACAATTTTACATGCAGGGCTTGAGTCTTTGTTTTTGTTGTGTTACTTTGCTGAATTTATATGAAATGTAAATAAAAGTGTAAGAAATACCAAAAAAATGCAAAATAAAATATAAATATTCTATAGACTGTAATAAAAGACTGGTGATCAAGAAAGATGTGAGGAAGAGAATTTTAAATTCTGGAGTTATTTGAGTGCTTATCATAGTTTAGCTGATGCTTTCTCCAAGAAGAGGAATCAAAAGCCTGGGACAAAAACACAAATCTTCCAGGTGCCGTGGGAAGAAGTCGTGAGCTTTTATGCATTCCTTAGTTGTCAGATGGAGGAAGATTGTCTATTCCTGAGATTCAACCCCTCTGTTTTAACAAATAACTACTTAGATTGCTGATTTCACAATATTTCTCTTCTCCTGAGCTAAATTCTGTAAAACATTTTATGCCCATTTCCAGGCATAATGTATGATGTATATGTCTCAGTCGTATAACTTAGTGACTTGTTACAGTGCAAGGTGAAATACTGAGTGAGGATTGAAATACTCCATATGTCTTGAAATTCCACAAATCCAGGCGTGCGGGAGACATTGAGCATAGAAACTCAACATGACTAATCCTTAGAAAACACTCTGAAATCGATCGCTCTCCCCCACTGCCTGGACGCACTGCAGAGCGTATCCCCTTGGGACTTTATCGCAGCCATCTGGAATTTTTCAGATTTAATATTAGGTCTTTGCTTTTGCAGAAAGGCAGCAAAAGCCTGCTGCCCACCTCCTCCATCTGAGACATTGCGTCGTTCATTTCTGTGAGTTTTTCTT
The DNA here is from genome assembly GCF_028538775.1 of Myotis yumanensis. Taxonomy (NCBI): domain Eukaryota; kingdom Metazoa; phylum Chordata; class Mammalia; order Chiroptera; family Vespertilionidae; genus Myotis; species Myotis yumanensis. The sequence goes on along the minus strand of NW_027223760.1, from coordinate 29,438,501 downwards.
TGTTCCTATAGTTCTGTGAGAAATTAATTGCAAACAATCAGAGACACATTTTTGCTTTACTTCCCATCAGAAAACACCAGGAGTGAAAAAGTTTCCTTGTGGCTGACTTTTTTTTATGTCCTGCACAGATTATTATCTCATCCTATTTCAATATATGATTTTTTTTAGACTCACCTTCCAGTCCAATTTCACCTTTATTCAACATGTTCTCGTCTTTATTTTTTTCTAATCGTTAAGCAGACTGTGGGTATCTCCATTGCCAGGTGCATTGGGTGGCATTGGGCTCTGAGAGTGACTACGTTGTCTCCAGTCTGGAGCTTCAGGCTCATTCCCCAGGCTCTTCCCTCACAGCTGATAAAGGAGCTGACAAACTTGTCTTGAAGGGCATTTGAAGGTGACATGATGACTTTTTGTGGAGCCCCAGAGTGTGTCTGAGTCTGAACACCAGTGTGGTGTTGCTAAAATTAATTCAACAGATTTTAATCGGGGCTCCTGTGTTTAAAATAAGAGTTGGTTCTAGTTTTTAAGGAGCGCACAGCCTTGTGGGGAAGACCAGTGTGTGGACAGTAAGGAACAGGGGAGCTCCAAGGAGAGGATAGCTCTGATCCACCTGAGGGGGAGGATGAGGGGGAGGGATGCAGTGATAGCTTAGAATGACAGTAGGTTCCCTCTTACTGTTCCCTGTGTCCTTGTCCTACATACTGATTTTCTCCCTACAAAATCTTGGGACCTTCTGTCATTTTCACATGCAGAAGTTTACTTGAAGAGACCCGTAGGTCGAAATGATTACACACTTTTCCACTGATGACACTAATGTGTCTTTATACCATACAGTTCACACATAATGGACAAAAATATTACCGATCTGTAGATAAAGCAGTATCAAGCATCCCAAAGTAGCTAAAATTTTCCTGCAACCAGTATGCATCCACTAACTCATTCTTTTCCCAACCTTGTCATCACATCTCATTAATAGTAGTTATATTAATGGTTAGCTTTATTTTTTTTTAAAATATATTTTATTGATTTTTTACAGAGAGGAAGGGAGAGAGATAGAGAGTTAGAAACATCGATGAGAGAGACACATCGATCAGCTGCCTCCTGCACATCTCCCACTGGGGATGTGCCCGCAACCCAGGTACATGCCCTTGACCGGAATCGAACCTGGGACCTTTCAGTCCGCAGGCCGACGCTCTATCCAGTGAGCCAAACCGGTTTTGGCTAATGGTTAGCTTTATTACCAAACTCTTGCATTGGCCTTTGGTCATCTCCCAGCTATGGGCTCTAACAGTCTAATTGTTTAAAGAAAAATACTTCAATTTATAAAAGTTTTAAAGGAGACGTCTTCAGTTTATAAAAGTTTTGTGGGACTCCAAAGGTTACTCTAATTTCTAGCTTTTTCCTTCAAAAGTTAAACATCCCTGAATTCCGTATTATGTGTTTCTCTTTCTCCCCAGAAAAGAATGAGTTAGTAGTCAAGATTGTACCTTCCAAGCTTGAGAGGAGTTCATATATAAGGCTGTGTCTGTATTTCCCAAAGTAACTCATTAATAGTCAGCTGTGGAAGGAAAAAGGGGGTTACTATGAAAGAGGTCGATAAAATGCTTCATTGGTATCAGTCATAATTAGAGCTGAACCCCAAATAGCATGCAAAGTCTTCAATTTATAAAAGTTTTGTGGGACTCCAAAGGTTACTCTCTTTCCTCATCCTGATTCTTACAGGTGTAGAGACATACGGCCAGAAATAGAAGGTCGATGTAATTCTCATTCAAACATTAAATTTCACAAAGAGTGGAAACGAAATCTAATAATAAATGTACTTGCCATTTCTTTTATTCCTGCTATTTTTGCTGTCGGAGATTAATTTTTGCCCACAGATACTCAGCCTAGTGCGTATTTACATCTTTGGCATTTTTTCTGGAGGCCTGGGCTTGGGCGCTTACTCACACTCTGACATCACAGGATTTCATCTGTTACCACATTTTATATGAGTTCTTTTTGTGTGTATGATAAATCCAGACTTAACTAAGTATGTGCGGCCCTATGACACTATACAGTAGACATTCTAGTAACACTACCCCTCCACCAATCCAGGTAATCTTTGGAAGTTATTGATTGGAGTAACTTAATGGAAGTTATTGATTGGAATATACATATACTATGCAACCAACACATTAATTATACCATCTACTCTATTGAATTTCCATTTAACTGAATTTTGAGGGTATAATTTCTATAGTTTCTTGATCATTGTTGTACTTATAATTATCAGTATCATTTACAAAAGATTTATCATGCTTATTATCTCATTTTAGGTCACCAGTCTCTTCAGAAGATCACGGTAAGCATCTGTCTTACTTGTACTAATTCAGGATTAAAAGTTGAGCTCTGCTCCTTACATTTGATTGTAAGAGCAAAGAATTATTTAAGAAAATGTGTCTAAGATGTTTGCCTTGTATTTTTTTAGTGTGAAATGTCAAATACTTTTAAAAACTTAATTCATCCTAGCTAAATTTAGTATCTTGTATTTCTTTGACTATATCACAACCATTTTGGTTGATAAATATTAAAGCTTGACATATTCTGCCTGATTTCTGTCCCATCGCCAGAAACCTTTTGTGACTCTGGGCTAGCCATGTAACTTCTTTGAATTACAGATGTTTTTAAAATGGGGTTAGTGGTAGATATTCCTAAAAGTCTCTTCCAGTTCAGACATTGGGGTTTGCACAGGGTATTATAAGTCTGAAATGAACCTAATTGGTAAGTGGTATGAGTTATTATCCAGCTGAGGTGAGTTATTGGCATTTTAGGAAATAACTATATGATTGAAAGAATAAAATGTATGTTTTTGTCACATCTAACTTTTGGAGTGGTTCACTTATTCATTCAAACGTTCAAAAACATTAAGTGTCTACAGTGAGTCAGTTATGCTAAATAATCATGTTATACAAACATGCTATTGTGGTGTGTGGCACAGAACTTTTCCCCTAAGGAACTTTATGGGTCTAGTGGGGAAGAGGGTGGTGGAATGACACTTATCTACTGCAATACAAAGTGAAATGTGATTAATCTTATAAAAGAGGGATAAACATGACTCTAGGAATACTACTGGCTTTCTCCTCATGCATTCCCTGTGAAGGGACCATTCTCCATTCAGCCAGCCAAGTAAATACCATGGAAGCTGCTCTAAGCTTCCCTCTTCCCCTTGTTTCCACCTGGTCACTCTTGCTTTTTGTATTTCTCTTACCTCTATTCTCTTTTCCATCCCCATTGCTTTAGTTTAGGGCCTCTCCATGTCTTCCTTGGATTTCTAAAATTGTCTTTTACCTGGCATTTCTGCCTCCAAATTTCTACCTCTAGTTCACTGCATGCTTAGATAGCATCAAATGTGTTGTTTAGAATAAAAATCTATTCCCATTCCCTGTAGGATGAAATATTTTCAGTAAACCAATAATTGTATTCAGATTTCCAATGTTGTATTTTAATACAGACTAGAAAGTTCTAAATGATGGAACCTTTGTCTTCCTCTACTGCTTATTGCTTCTATTGGCATCTTTCCCCTTCTGTCCATGCAGAACCACTTCTGATTTCTGGAACTCACCTCATTTTTGGAGTCTCTCTGCTTTTTACCCATGCTGCTCTTTCTGACAGGAAACTGCTCCTCCTTTTTCCACATACACAATACATTTACCATTTGAGACTTCATTAGAACATCTCTTCTCTCTGAGAGCTTCATGACCCACTTCTCATTGCAGCAAATATTTTCCTTCACTCTAGAATTTAACACATAAATGTGATGCTTGATTTGCCTATCTCCCCTGTGAGATTGATATCAATCCCAATAAGTAGAAAACATTAAAAACATGCTATTAAATGAATGTGTTAAGAAGAGAATGAGGATGTTTTGTACAGGCCTCTTCTGTTCTCATATGAAATATCTCCTAATATTGTAATGAAGTTCTTTCATGTTCTATGAAGAATCAGGGGGCAAATTATGTTTAGGCCCATGAAGTCAGAATCAGGTGGCCGACCACCTAATGATGACCTATTATTGTCTGCTATTTTGCTTATTGGTGTTGGCATGACTAGGCTTTCTTATTGCAAAATTAGAGGTCGTTGGGCTTCCAGGTTCAAATGATAAACTAGAAGTTTGTGTTTGGTTTGTATTTTCAATTAAGATTTCACCTCTTGACCTTTACTTGCTTTTGTCTTCCAATCAATAAGAACTTATCCCCCATTCCAGAGAAAGGGGGTAGAGGGACTTCTGAATTACAATTCTATAGTCTGCTAGGGGTTATTAAGGTTATGAGCTGTCAGTGAGCATATGTTGGTGTCCTTGGAAGTCCAATATTGATAGCACTACTTCAGAATTGATTATTTTAAGAACTGGTATATATGATGAGCTAAAGAAACATTATCTTAATTAGAGGACATTTATATTTTCTTGGCTTCAAAAATGCTATTACATGTTCATGACTCTTAGTTTGATTCTGCAACTTTCCAAAACCACTCAAATATATAATGTAAAGTTATAATGCTGATTTATCTACTTTTATTTAATTTTCATCATCTTTAGCCCATATATCCTTAGAAAATATTCTTCTTCCTTTCTTTATCACCAAGATTCTTTACTAGCACTTAAAATGTGTTGTCTTCTGTTCATATATTTTTGTGCTCATATATTCTGTGATTAGCATAAAATCTCTTGAATATCATTTCATCAAGCTTCCATTTGCACAGAATAATGTAGGAGACATAAGAAGTGGAATTTTTGCTTTTCAAACCTATGGGTGGAAAAATTGGGGCACACTGGGCAAATGATTATGAAGTTGGAAGATAAAGACCTTATACTTCTTGACTATTTTATTTGCTTTTCACCAATGATCACACTTCTCTCTCTAAGCACTGGTCACTTTGGCTATCTTCAAAACAGGCTTCATTCTTGAGAAAATCTAATTTTCTAAAGTTCAAAAATCCTGACATCTGGATTCACACATATTACCTTTTCATAGAAAATTGAATATCGTGGCTTTGGCATTTATCCTCTGAGATTGCTTCCTTGTTTGTAAAACAGGGCTATTCGCATCTACCCTGCCCACATCATGGGATTGCTGTGAGTTCAAATGGGAAATCACCTGTGAAATCACTTTCCAATTTGTTAAAAAGCACCTCAGACGTAATGCTATTGTTGGCCCAGCAGTGCACAGGGACGTGTGTTTACTAGTGATGTTTGCTTGGCACTGGCGCTGCCTATGAAAACTTAAATGATGTGCTGGCTGGGGAGGGGCAGGCTGGAAGTGGTGGTGCTTGTGGTGGAGAACTGTTTCCTTTGACATTATTATTAAATATTAAATTTTCGTAGGAATACTTTTTACAGCTGGGTGAGGAGGAATAGCATGGTTAATGTCGCTTGTATAAACTAGAATAAAGGTTCCGTTTATGATTAGATGACTTGTCATGTGGAGTTGATGACACAGGCATAAATGTAATGTAAAACGTTTCTATTTATAGACTAGAGTATCATACTCATTAAAAATAAAGGCTAAAATTTATCGAGTACTTATTATGTGCAGACACTGTGCTAAAGTGTTCCCACTACATTATTTGTCATTTCATCCTCCACAAACAGCACTCAAGAGCAGGTATTATCCCCAATTCCCCAGTTGGGGAAGCAATTCAGAGTTCTCAAATAACTTGCTTAGGATCACACAGCTAGTCCGTGGTAGAATTAGTTTTCAAGCCCAGTCTAACACCGGCTCATTTAGCCACCATGTCCTCAGAAAACAAAAGAAACGATGATCAGCAGGAAAGTGAGCTGAGAGGATTTTATGGAGGAAAAAACCTTTCTCTCTAACAAGACTTTATTTACTACAGTGTCAGTCATTTCTTTTTAATGAGAAAACAAAACAGAACAAACACAACAACCTCTCCCTCCTGCTGGGAAGGATTTGTCCCGGTAGAAATAATAAACACCAGTGTCACATTCTCTCCTAATTAGTTAACTGAGTGAGACTGGAGCTTCAGGGAAACCTGCCATGCTCAGTCCCAGGGGCCACATTACGTTTTCATGTTACATCTGGAAGCTGGAGTCCTGCTCCTTGTCAGAAGATACGCTTGGCAGTGATTGATTGCCCTGTCCTCTGAGTTTCCTCTGCATTTTGTGCCCATCTCAGCATTGTGTGAATTGCTCCTGGAGCCACCTCCTGTGCCCAGGCTGCCTCCCAGCTCACAGATTCTGTCCGTCCCCAGAGCCTGCTTATTTTATGGGCCTCCCAGAATGCCTCTGTGCTGCTTCTACCTGTGCCCTGCGCTGATGGAGGGTCATCCTTGCTCGTGTGTGTTCACTTACAAAATCAAAGGCATTGGCAACTCCCTTGAAAAGAAGTGCCAATAATCTGATTCCTTCTGGAATGACTATCTCCAAAACAGGCTTCCCTCTCCTGTCTTATCTCCTAGCCCTGTTGGCATATGGCTCTCACATTATATGGCAGCTTTTTTGTTGCTGTAGTAGCACAATGGATGAGGATGGGAATAAGGGATGAATGGAAATAGAATTGTAACAACCACAGTCATTAATGTAGGTGCCCAAGGATGAGTCCACGGTCAGGCTGAGCCAGTTTTACTTTGAAGTAGGTCATGCAAGGAAACTCATTATGGTGAGGCCCAAAGCTCTTTAAAGCATCAGTAGCTGCCCTTGGCTCAAACACCAGAGATTCATTTTTCTCTTTCATATAAATATATGCAATATGTAATTTTATTATAAGAAAAAAGATTCATAAAGATGTATAAAAATGTATCAACTTGGTGTAAATAACCCAAAGGAACCACTGTGTAAACAGCCCAAGAACTGAAACATTTGTAGTAATCTGGACCCTACACGTCTGCCTTTCTGACTATGTTCTCTTCCCTCCCCTTCAGAGATAACTACTACTGTGTTTTTACGTTTATGACCTTACTACAAGTATGCATATTTCATGCATGAATGTATATGTATACATGTGCATATATATTTCACATGTGTGTTTATAGTTTTGCTTATTTTGCACTTTTATAAGTTGAATTCTATTGTAAATCTTCTGTGACTTGCTTCTTTTGTTCATGTTTTGTGATTCAACCTAATTGATTAATACCACATTTGTTTTATTAAATTTTTCATGCTCTATAGTACTTTATTGTATGAATATGGAAAAATTTATATATTCAAATTCTGCTGGTGAATATTTATGGAGACTCCAAGTTTTTGTTTTTGTAACGCTTCCTGGTGTCAATGTACAAGAATTTCTCTAGGGTTTAAACCTGGGATGGCATAGTTGGGTGGTAGATTTTACACACATTTATTATTTATTTATCTAAAATATGTTTTTATTGATTTTAGAGAGAGAGAGAAAGGGAGAAGGACAGAGAGATAGAAACCTCAATGAGAAAGGAACATCGATCAGCTGCCTCCTGCTCCCTGCACTGGGGATCAAGCCCACAACCTGAGCATGTGCCCTGATGGGTAATTGAACTGGTGACCTCTTGGTTCATGGGTCAATGTTCCACTACTGATCCACACCAGCTGGGCAGTTTTACACACATCTCACTGATCACATAATGACCTCTTATTCACATCCTAATTTACACTCCCAACTGCAGACAATAAGAATTCCCATTAATCCACCTCCTCGCCAGCACTTGATATTAGCTGATTAATCTTTTTTTTTACCAAATTAGTGAGAGTGTCAAATGATATCTCATTGTGATTTTCCAGATGGGGAAACTAAGGCACGGCCCTATTAGATAACATGTCCAAGGTCACATGAATAGCTAGTAAGGGTCAGAGCTAGGATTTAGGACTCAGGTAATCCTGGATCCAGTTTCTATTCTTGGCCACTCCTCTGTACTGTCTCTCAATAGTATTGCTGAGACTTGGGCTATTATTTTTGTTGAATGGAGACATCATAATTATTGGGTGGAAATTATAAGGTGTTTTTTTTTTCCTCCCACATCAGTGATCAGTACCCTTGATACAGAAGAATTCAAAGATATATCCTTGATCCACTTCTCCTACCCTCATACTTCCTTATTCAATAAAACAGGGATCTAATGTCTTGTCAACAGCATTTATTTTTAAGAAGGTACAATTCTTGAAGTTTAGCTATTTCCTTAAGAAAAGTCACAGTAGAAAGATAATTATAATCAGAACTAGGGGCCCAGTGCATGAATTCATGCACCTTGAAAGGAACTGTGGGCTGCGAGGCCGCGGTAGGCACAGGGGTGGGTGGGTCTTGGCCAATCTTCTGCGCCCCCACCCAGCTCCTCTTGTTTCGGTCCCTGGGCCCCTGTCTGCCAGGGCAGCCCTGCTCCCACCGCTCCCATGCGCTGACAGTGCTGGCCCGGCTCACACCTGCTGATGGCATGGAGCAATTGGGGCCAACGCCAGCAGCAGGTGTGAGCAGTGGCTGCTGCCACCCTGATTGCCCCTCAGGAGCAGGGGAAGGTGGAGAAGCCCTCAGGGGTGATTGGGCCGGCAGCCACCGCTCACACCTGCTGATGGCTCTGAGTGATTGGGACTGGCGCCGGGCACCGGCAGCAGGTGCGAGTGGCAGCTTCAGCGCCAGCTGTGGGTGCGAGCGGGGCCAGCGCTGGCAGTGGGTGTGAGCGGTGGCTCCGGCACCAGCAGTGGGTGTGAGTAGGGCTGGCACTGGCAGCAGGTATGAGTGCCGGGCGGGAGCAAAGAATTTTCAGTAACCACCAGAGGCTCGCCCCAATGACATCAACTGATGACCTGCCTTGGTCTGGTGCCCCAACTCACCTGCTCCGCCATCCCGCCGTGGCCAAAGCCCGGCATGTTTCGCACAGGCCCCCTGGTGGTCAGTGCACATCATAGTGACTGGTTGTTCAGATGTTTGGTTGTTCCAGTTGTTCTGCCATTTGGTCTATTTGTATATTAGCCTTTTATTATATAGGATAATAGAGTTGATAAGGAAAATTAAAAAAAAATTATTTTCTATAAGATATTAATTAGTAAAATGTGATGAATAAATTTGGCTGGTGATATAGATGAAAACAGCAGCAGATCTTTAACCGCCTTGGGCCTTGCTAGGCAGTGCTTTTCATACTGGCCACCCCAGTGTGCCACTTTGCATGACTTTGGGCTAGCTAAGGCAAAGTTGCTAGTGTTCTTTTTTGCCCCACATTCAGTTTCTGACTAGGAAATCCCACAATGGCTTTTTAATTTGGATCAAACTTTTTAGTGCTCATTTTTGAGGCTCTTCTTGCCCTGGTTTAGCTCATGTTGCTTTCGTGAATTATTTCTACTCCCTGCTTGTGGGCTTCTCTCCAAATCCCATCTCCCTTGCATTCACCGGGCCATATGGTTTATATCAACTCCTACCATCTCTCTGGCAGCCCACCTTCATTGTCCTTCACTCAAGTCCCTCTCAGTGCTCATTAATTCCCGTGTCTTGGAACCACCTCCATAGATACTAAGGACACACAATGATGAATTTTCCTGACAGCTCAAATGCCCATGATTTCTCCTTCCCTATTCACTTACTGTTTTTTTGGGTGTATTCCAAACTCCCCCTCCCACCCCCTTGAGTGGTGTTGCCATTCTTATTTAACTATAAACCCCATGAATAGAGATGTTGCCCCACTCTCTGCTGTGCCCTGGCATTGAATTGATTCCCTGTGTACAAGTCTCACTGTTACATTTGCTACGGTATGTGGTTGGCAAACAGAAACTTTCAATGCATTAATATTGTCCCCTGTTGTAGAAGATAGGTTAGTCCTGGTCCCTTTCCAAAGAAATCCAGGCACTAATGTGCTGAAGAGCTGGCCTTTTATGGTGGTCTCCCGGGGTGCTCCCAAGGACTCTGTGAGAGGAAGGGAATAAATGACAGCTTTCTTTTTCTTGGCTAGTCTTCTTTCACAAGCCCTAGGAAAACAGACAATCACTGCTGATTAGAAAAACAAAAGAAAACAGAACCAGCCAAGAAAACAAAACAAAAGCCCCTAAGCTTTCCAACATCAGCTTATATTTCTTTCTCCAAGTCCTGACCCTACCATTCTCTCTCATTCCCCTTTATTAACTCTCACTGTTGATTGTAACCATATAATCCTTTGATCCATTTGGCCGCTGGGGAATGCTTTGTTGGTGATAATTATCTAATTATCTTTTGAAGCCTTATTATAGGTATGTGTGTGAGGGGGGTGCTATTTACTAAGATTTACTTACAATTTTGCTTTAGATTGCCTTTTGACCTCAGAGAATAGTTAAGTGAAAGTATTTAAAACATTGCAAAATAAGAAGGTAACAGGAAAGAGAGAGGGAAGGAGGAAGGCTGACCTCCTGGTTTGCTTTTACATGGATGGATAGAAAGGGTCATCAATTCAGAGGGGAAGTCATGGATCTTCTGTCAGTGAGGCTGTTTATTGCAGATTTCATTCCCACAGATAAGTCACTTACGCTGTATATAACTGCTTGAGAAGGGAATGGAAAAGGCCTCACTTGGTCCCTAAGTAGTCATCTCTGATAGCAAAGTGAAGAATCCGACTGTGCTTACTTTTTAAAGTTTACTTGTGTTTATTTAAGATTGTTATTACATGAAAGATACTATCTGGGTTATATTAGTGCCTGTGTAATCAAAGCACTAGGCAGGCACCCTGAAAGTTATTGCCATATAATTCTTATGTGAGGATAATTGTTACTCCACTTGTCTATTTTATTTTTTATGTAATTTTGTTTATTTTTTATTTTTGAATTGATGAGAGAGAGAGAGAGAGAGAGAGAGAGAGAGAGAGAGAAAACATCAATGTGAGAGTGAAACATTGATTGGTTGCCTCCAGCATGCACCCTGACTTGGAATCGAACCCATAACCTGGGTATGTGCCCTGACCAGGGATTGAACCCTTGACCTTTCAGTGAGACGAAGCTCCATGCAACTGAGCCACTTGGGCCAGGGCTCCATTTGTCTGTTTTCTATTGAACTGGAAACCCTAATATCCAATGAAAATATTTCCCTGCTGTGCTCCACTCCCAGGTCAGGCTTATTTTAAGGCAAGAACTGGGTAGCACTGATGACTGGCTGCCCTGAATCATGATATTAGCCTAAGCATCTCTTATCATGATAATCTAGTTGCAGAATACTGAACTGTGTTGTTACTTGTTCAGCTAGTTCCTGGAAGGTTAGTCCTGGATATGCTCCTTCAACCTGTATTAGTTGCCTAGAAGCATGTTTCGATGTGTTTCTGTTTGCCCAGGCTGTGTGCCATGGCTCCTGAGGCCTGTGCGGTCCTGGATGGAGCTGTGAAAATATTCTGCAGTCCAGCTCTTGCCGAATTAGCAAGTCAAACAAATGCTTCTTTTTTTCCCAGCCTTCTATGCCAGTCCTCATTTTCTGGGTCCATTTTGGTTGTGCAGAACTTTAGGATGTGACTTTCTTAGCTTCATAGAACATTCGTTCCTCCATCAACATGACCCCACAGAACACTTGGAAGCGGTTACTACTCTAGCACTTCCCTTCCCCAGACTGCAACTTGCTGGACTGCGCCTCCCCTCTTCAGAGCCAGAAGAGTATGCAGCATGGAGAGAACCATAGAACTACCTCCTCTGGGCTGACCTGGGCCAGCTATGTGGCCTTGAGCAAGTGACTTAACCTCAACTGAGCCTCAGTTTTTTCATCCTTAAAATGGGGATGATGCCAATAACAGTATATATCTAGTAGATTTCCTATGAGGATTAAATTAGATCACACAGGCAAAACTATGCCGGCACTTCCTTTGCTTGCAAATATGGACAAAAGGAAGGGGCCGAGCAGAACAGTAAAAGTGCAAGAGAGAGCAAGAAAATCCCTCCATGCCAAATACCCAAAATGGGGATATACTTTCCTATAAATCGACCTTACATATCCTGACTTAGGAAATTATTCAAACCTATTCTTTTCTAAATTTTCTGGAACAAAACAATCCCTTCAGGTTACAACTCAAGTGGGCCGGGAGTGACTTGTGTCATTCTGGAAAAATGGTCGCCTGAGCCTGGATGATGGGGTCAGGCAGAGAGAGATGAGAGCCTTGGTCTTGGCGTGAGATGAACCAGCTGCTGGCAGCTCCGTCCTTCCCGGGCTGGGTAATCCGGGCAGGCCACTTCTCAGGCTGGGCTGGCTGCCTTCTAAGGCCTCTGAGTCAGGAAAGAAGACCCGGCAATGACACACACGAGGAGAACCCCAGAACGCCATCTTCAGTTTTGGAAAGTTATTTTGGAGACACCTATGCCATGCTCTGTCTGGAGCAAGTGCGTGGATTCCTGCAGATGAGTGTCCGTGTGTTTTTTCTGCTGGTGATGACGGGCAGCGCCACTATTTCCACCTCTCACCACGGGCCCACTCTCTGAAAAGAAAGGGAATCAGCCTGGCAGGTGCGTCAATGCTGCAGGCCGTTTCACACTGGGGCGTTCTTTAGCAAGTAACAAGCACGTAACTGTTTCATTATGCAGCGCCCACCTTCCTCCTGACAAGGCGAAGCCCCGTGGTTTCTTGAAAAGGGGATTTGTAATCAGCCAGAACCCACTCAATTTTGCTTAGTCTGGTGACGTTTCCATACTCCCTTTCACCCTAGTCAGTGAAGGTAATTATGTCAGCCACTGCAAAAACAACTGAGAGTGGTGTTTTACAAGAAAGCAAAAAGGTCATTTGAGCCATACTGTTTCAGCGGCTGTTGGCTGTTTCTCTGACCGCGCCTCTGTCTGCTCCTCATCTTTACCCTGATTAACCCTATAGGCTTCTTCTCATTCTCAAAAAGTGTGCCCCCCCACCACCCCACAAAGCCATTCTTCTTTGAGCATCTGATTTCCCAGTGATCTTTCCTTTCTTTAAGCTCCTTTTATCTTTGAGGAAGAGGGGGATGGTCTTGGCTAAGGTTGTATTCTGAAAATGGAGTTGCTGGTTGCTGAGTGAGATTTTCATTGACATTAAAAAAAAAAAGCCGCCCTGGGTGGGTGGCTCCGTTAATTGGAGCATCATCCTATACACCAAAAGGTTGCAGGTTTGATTCCCAGACAGGGAACATACCTAGGTTGTGGGTTTGACCCCCCAGTCAGGGTGGGTACTGGAGGTAACTGATCACTATTTCTCTCTCAAATCAATGTTTCTCTCTCTCTCTCTCTCTCTCTCTCTCTCTCTCTTTCTCTCTCTCTCCCCCTCTTCCTTCCTCTCTCTAAAATTAATAAACATATCCTTGGATGAGGATAAAAAATAAAAAGTGTATTTGGCTTCACATCTCTCTCTCTGAGTCTTGGAAGGTGGTTTACCAGCACCCCCTATTTTCTGACTCACTTATCCTACCCCATTTCAGACACCCCTCTTTATCACGTGAAACTGCTTATCACTTCTTCCTCCATGCCTCTCCGCTGGCTGGCCCCATCTTTTCTGTCAATGCTCATCTTCCCCTTATGAAAAATATCTTGCAACTTCCCTAGGAATTAGGCAATCCATTTCCCTATTTCTTAGGCAATCAGGGGCTACATTTGGATGTGTAAATACACATGTCTGACTTTATAGAGACTCCTACTTTTCTTGCTTAAGAGTATATGCATCACCCCTTGGCCGGGTAGCTCAGTTGGTTAGAGCATCAGCCCAATATGCTAAGGATGTGCGTTTGATCTCCGGTCAGGGCACATACAAGAATCAACCAATGAATGCATACATAAGTGGAACAACAAATCAATGCCTCTCTCTCTCTTTCTCTAAAATAAATTTTAAAACAAGAGTATATGCATTACTACAGAGAATGAAGATTTTATCTTCATTTTATTTCTCTTCACAGCAACTGGACAGTAAAATCTGCTCTGTAATAAATATCATTAAGGTTTTATTCATATACTGAAGCCTATTCTATTTTGGATCTTTTGAGCAAGCTTCTGAACTAACCATTTACTTTATGATTCTTGCTTCTAAGGTGTTATTGCTTAGTCAATTTAGCACAGCATTGAAGTGAAAGACTTTTCATGTCAATGAAATAAAATGCTTACTTTTTCTACATTTCAGTTAATATCTGTCTTATGCTGATATTATAGGGAAGATTCAAAATTAGTGTCCTATTATAACTGAAGTGCAAATACAAATTATCCCATCTATATTTACACTTATGAGTGAAAGCAGGCTCTACAGTTTTATCTTTATTTTAAATTGTACACTTTTTGCAACATGGGCATTTTGCTGGTGTATGTCTCTGAAAGTGACCTTTGCTCTATTAACTCCTCCTTGGCTTTACTTTTGTTCCAATTTAGTTTTTGGCTAAATCTGTTCTTCTCGGTTGAAAAAGGCCCTCAGGTTACTGAGTGGTCAGCGTGCTGCTGGGTGATGATAAGGTGCTTCATGTGCACCTGAAGCCGGATGACCCATACAGCGATCATCTCTTAAGCTCCAGAACACATTTATTTGTACTTGGATCCTGGCCTTAAACACCATTTCCCATGCAGTCTTGATGTTTGGTTAAAACCAATCACCATCCATCACTTTCAGGCCACATCAGTTCTGTGTACAGCTATCACTGAGGGACACATGAGCACACTTTTCCAACCTAAGTTCCTGTTAGAGGTCCTGAAGGACACTGTTAAATACATCAAATGAGTGCCAGGGACCTATCACAGGAGGGATGCGGCCTGACCTTGAGGGAAGGGATGCAGCCAGATGCCCTGATGCTATCTCTAAGATCCGCCAGGAAAGTCATGAGGTGCTAAGGTCTTGACTTGGTACCTTCCGCTCCTCTGTGAGGCTCACAAGGGCCTTATTTATTGGTTCTTCTACTTCTCTTACCCTCTCAGGATTAGAGCTTTATCATCCAAAGGCCAGGAAAACAGAAATAAACAAAGTCCGTTGATCTCAATGACATTTTCTCAACAATCTGGGGACAAAGGACCTTGAGAGAATTCTTGAATTTTGTTTTAAAATCTCTTACATTGCTGAAGTAGTTTTCAATGTACTAAGCATTTTAATAGGTATTACTTGATTCAAAGGTTAAGAAGGACAAAGAGTGTTATGTGTACTATAATTGTTTTGGGTTCATGAATTTTAGTGTAGTCAGATTTAAAAACTTTTACAAATATGAAAAATCCTCCCTGAGGGTGGAAACTTAACATTTATTGAACAAAAATAGTTGAAGGAATTCTGTAATATTGATGCTAAAAATAAATTTATATTTTTTGAGTTTTAAGGGAATAGTTGGATATTACTTTTGAAGGTAGTACTATGTAAAAAAACATTGACCTACTATATCCAGCATTGCTACAGAAAACATTAATTTTGAGTTGTATAGATAGTTTTAAAATTTTTTTTAAGTTAGCCCTAGCTGGTTTGGCTCAGTGGATAAAAGGTTGGCCTGGGGACCTAAGGGTCTGGGTTCTATTCCCGTCAGGAGCATTCACCTCGCCTAGCCTGGGCCCTGGTCAAGGCTCGTGCAGGAGGCAACTAATTGGTGTGTTTCTATCACATTGATATTTCCCTCTGTCGTTCCCTCTCTCTTCCACTCTCTCTAAAAGTCAATGGAAAAATATCCTTGGGTGAGGATTAAAAAAAATTTTTTTTAATTGATGAGAGAGAGAGGGGAGAGAGAGAGAGAGAGAGAGAGAGAGAGAGAAAGAGAGGTTTATTTATTATTCTACTTTATTTATGCATACATTGATTGATTCTTTTATGTGCCTTGACCCGGGATCGAGCCCAAAACTGGGGTGTATCAAGATGATGCTCTAACCAACTGAGCTACCCTGGCCAGGGCAGTTGTATAGATTTTTTTGTTGTTGTTTAAATTAAATCTTTATTGTTCAGATTATTACAGTTGTTCCTCTTTTTTCCCCCCATAGCTCCCCTCCACCCGGTTCCCACCTCACCCTCTGCCCTTACCCCCTCCACTGTCCTCATCCATAGGTGTACGATTTTTATTCAGTCTCTTCCCGCACCCCCCACACCCCTTCCCCCCTGAGAATTGTAAGTCCACTCCCTTTCTATGCCCCTGATTCTATTATATTCACCAGTTTATTCTGTTCATCAAATTATTTATTCACTTGATTTTTAGATTCACTTGTTGATAGATGTGTATTTGTTGTTCATAATTTGTATCTTTACCTTTTTCTTCTTCTTCCTCTTCTTAAAGGATACCTTTCAGCATTTCATATAATACTGGTTTGGTGGTGATGAACTCCTTTAGCTTTTTCTTATCTGTGAAACTCTTTATCTGACCTTCAATTCTGAATGATAGCTTTGCTGGGTAAAGTAATCTTGGTTGTAGGTTCTTGCTATTCATCACTTTGAATATTTCTTGCCACTCCCTTCTGGCCTGCATAGTTTCTATTGAGGAATCAGCTGACAGTCGTATGGGTACTCCCTTGTAGGTAACTAACTGTTTTTCTCTTGCTGCTTTTAAGATTCTCTCTTTTTCCTTTGCTCTTGGCATTTTAATTATGATGTGTCTTGGTGTGGTCCTCTTTGGATTCCTTTTGTTTGGGGTTCTCTGCACATCCTGGACTTGTAAGTCTATTTCTTTCAGCAGGTAGGGGAAGTTTTCTGTCATTATTTCTTCAAATAGGTTTTCAATATCTTGCTCTCTCTCTTCTTCTGGCACCCCTATAATTCAGATGTTGGTACACTTGAAGTTGTCCCAGAGGCTCCTTACACTACCTTCATATTTTTGGATTCTTTTTTCTTTTTGTTTTTCCGGTTGGGTGTTTTTTGCTTCTTCCTATTTCAAATCTTTGACTTGATTCTTGGGATCCTCTAGTCTGCTGTTGGATCTCTATATAATATTCTTTATTTCAGTCAGTGTATGCTTAATTTCTAGTTGGTCCTTTTTCATATGTTTGAAGGTCTCACTTGATTTATCAAGGGTCTCACTAAATTTATCAGCGGTTTCTAGAAAATTCTTGAAAAACCTTATAAGTGTGGTTTTGAACTCTATATCCAGTAGTTTGTTTTCCTCTATTTCTGTCATTTGTGACCTGTTTCTTTGTCTCTGCATTTTGGCTGCTTCCCTATTGTGTTGGTAGAGTGGCTTTGTGTGCTAGGTGTCCTATAGGGCCCAATGGCTCAGCCTCCCCAATTACCTGAGGTGGACACTCTTGGTGCACCCCTTTGTGGGCTTTGTGCACAGTCTTGTTGTAGTTAAGCCTTGATTGTTGTAGGTATCACTGGGAGGAATTGACCTCCAGGACAATTGACTGTGAGAATCAGCTGTGGTTATGGTGGGAGAACTTCTGTGCTGGAGACACCCTTATGGGGCAAGACTTGCTTCAGTGGGGCTTTGGTGCTCACTGAGTCTGCCCCCTGAGTGTCTCCCTTATGTATCTGAGGAGTTGTAATCTGGATGGTCCTACTCTGACCACTGGGTACACTTGCTCTTGGATCTCTAAGGAGGTGCTAATTTAGTCTCTGCCTGAAGCTACCCAGCAGGAGCTACAGAGAGATGTGCAGATTCTTCTTCTTTGTTTGGGGTTTGGAGGTGCCCAGATGAGGCCTATCTGTGAAGCAATGTAAGCTGCTGTGGGGCCTTCGGCCTTCTTTTGGATGTTCTGGGTCTCTCTGACCCACTGCAGTTTGTTAGGTAATTTTAGATTGCAAAGGGCCAGGGCACTCATATGCAAAAGCCTCTGCACACAGCTTGGGTGGGGCGGAGTCTCAGGGAATCAACAGGGTGGAGCAAACAGCTATGGCTGATCCTCAGCCCTACCCTAAGAGGCCCCAGGTCTCAGTGTCCCGGTAATTGCCGCAGGAAGCTCTGAGAGAAAGCCACCCTCGAGTTCTGACCAATGCCAGATAGTCCAGTTTCTCCCCGTATGAGTCTGGGTCCCCAGAGACTCGCCTGGAACTGGCGTTCAGAGCCATCTGGAGCTTGAGACTCCCTCCGGATTGCAAAAGACAACCATGTCCTCAGTTGCCAGCCCTTTCCACGTGCACCTCCGTACCTCTGCACTTTACTTCTGCACCTCCTCTGAGTCTCAGTGTGCTTTTCTCTTTCCTTCTAGTTGTAGAATTTCCACTCAGCCAGCCTTCCTGTGGTTCTGGATGATGTCCGTTTTGTCTTTTAGTTGTATTTTTGAAGTGGTTGTGAGAGGCAGCAATTTCAGGTATTTACCTATGCCGCCATCTTGGTTTCTCCTCAATTGTATAGATTCTTAAAAAGATATATTTCCCAACCTTTCTGGCCCCCCTCTGACTGTTGGCACAAATTTTACACAACTGGATGAAAGTAACATACTGTGACAGCGGAAGAATGTGAATCCAATTGGCCCCTGAACCTGTGAACCTGTCTTCACTCACCTAATGCTCAAAAAAATAAAAATAAAATAAAAAGTTAACCCTGCCGAAACCGGTTTGGCTCAGTGGATAGAGTGTCGGCCTGTGGACTGAAAGGTCCCAGGTTCGATTCCGGTCAAGGGCATGTACCTTGGTTGCGGGCACATCCCTAGTAGGAGATGTGAAGGAGGCAGCTGATCTATGTTTCTCTCTCATCGATGTTTCTAACTCTCTATCTCTCTCCCTTCCTCTCTGTAAAAAATCAATAAAATATATTTTTTAAAAAATTAACCCATAAAATTTGTTGTAACACTGATCCAAGCTTGCTACTGATGTTCTAGGAAGTAGCATGCATTATTGCTTAGTATAGGACTCTGGTTTGATGCGTAATATAAGCAGTTCTGGTCTGTTGAGATATTTGCAATGGTATTTCAGTGCATCTGATAAGCACCATTAGACACCAAAAAGATTTTAAAACATTTCCAACCCCCAAATTGATGACTAGGTTCAGCAGGGGCTAGTCAAGTGGGTCTCTTTTACCTCCTGGAACATCTTCCTTGATCCAGGGTTCAAAGAATATTGAAATGACAGCCAGTTGAATCACCAGGCCACCAGTATCTACCAAGTATTTATTAAGTACTTCACATACTTCCTGTACTAAGAAGTTTTCAGTGAAGGATGAAGTCTGGATAAAACAAAGAAAAAATAATCAATCAAATCCCGGTTCTTGTGCTTGTGGCTTAATTGCAGTGATGGGACTTGGGTATGTGAAACAACCAAAGAACAATTTCACAAGAACACATAAGCAAATGGGATTTGGGGAGAGACATCTGGTCCCCGCACTGTTTCTAGCCGATTCCAGGGGTGAATAAGGGAAGGGGAACGGACTGTTTCGGAAGGGAACTGTCCCGGGCCTCTGGCAGCAAGGTGGAGTTTTTCTGCCAGGAGGGAACACTGGATGGGAGCTGTTTGTTTTTTCTCCAAACAGGAAACCTCTTCCATGCTAATAGTAGCTTCAAAAGGATTGCTGCGGCAGATGGAAAGAACCCATATACATTCACACATTCACTTAGCAGGGACTAATTGAAGGGGAGGATTAACTCTGTCATTAGACAGAAGCAAAACCTATTTATGTCTTGTCTCCCATCTATGGTTATACTTTAAGAGAGATTTGGCACAGGTGGTGTTTGAATATTAGACCACTGCCGCATTGAATGGCCTTTTAGTTGCCACTGATGGATTCATCCCAATGATGATAAGAGGATAATAAGATCTGTCAGATGTGTGCTCTGCATCCTCCATATTTTGGCGATGGAGGGGAAGCTGTTAGGCTGAGTGTGAGGGATAAAGGACTAGAGTTCAGTGAGTGATACTTCCCTCCTCTCCTTCCTCCTCCAGCCAAGCAGTCTCTTCTCTCACATCTGATTATTAAAAGGAGATTCTGGATTGAGCTCCCTTAGATAGAATTCCTAATTCAATTCTACAAACAATTGTCATCTGCCTGGTCTTCTTCTTACCTTTCTTCTTCCTGCTGCAAAAAGCTGGTTCTTCAGATGAGCAGTTCTCAGCCTCTTTTATTTTTCTGCTGAGATACTCAGGACATAAAACAGATGATATTATATGCAAAATGCACTCCTACAGTGGCACAGGTAGCAAAGGCCTTTTCCTGTTTGTGGCCTTTTCCCAGTGCTCCCTGGAAGTCAGCTAATCCTCTGACTCAATGGGCATCACAATGCACAGGTGTGATGAGACAGATTGTATTTTCCCCAAACGGCCATCGCCTTATCATCCATCCCACAGTCTTCTTCAATATGACTTTGACACTCTTTCCGTTAAGATATGGGGTCTACGTCCTCTCTCCTGAATGTGGGCAAAGTTGAGATGACAGCAGAAGTGATACCATGTGATTTCCAAGGCAACATGACTTCCATTAGGCTCTCCCTATGAAAGTTGCTTTTGAAACTCAGCTACCATTTCAGGAGGAAGCCCAAGCAGTCCGAGGAAACCCACACAAGAGGAACCAAAGCTCCCAGCTGAAGCCAGCACTCAGTTACCATTTTGAAAGTGGATCTCTCAGCTTTCAGTGGCGCTGCCCCAGCTGATGCCAGGTGGAGCAAAGACAAACTGTTTCTGCTGAATCCAGCCCAAATTGCACATTTTTGATCAAAATAAATCATTGTTGTTTTAAACATCTATGTTTTGGGATGGTTTGCTAACAGAGAACTGATACAAATGTGTTTGTTATTATAAGAATAATCTTGGAACTTTACTATATTATAAAAAAACTCTCAGAATTTTAACCTATTATTATTAACAAATAACTTGACACATATCTTATTATCAACTTTCAAAACCTCCTCTAGGCCTCGATTAAAATGCAGAGGTCTTTAGAAATATTTAAATGCTCCTTTCTCTCACCTCATCTTAGACTTGTTTGATATGACTATGCAAAATAATATTAATTACAGTCATTTTCACAAACTGTTTCTCATCTATGCCTAATTAGCATAATCACAGTGTGTGTGTTAGATTACCTTTGCTGTGTTTGATGATTATCTTAAATTTCATTTTGGGGAGCTAAGCCTTCACAGTTTGTTGCTCCTGTACTGTGGGTGTTGGCTGCTTATAAAGCAGAAAAATAAGTCTGCTATGGAAAATCTATGCAGAATATGGACGTCACAGAAGTGGGTTCTTGGGCAGCTGTCAGCACCAGCTTTCTGGTGGCTAAGCAGTAAGTAACTTTGAATAAAGGAAAAGTATGAAGACTCCAGTGATGTTGAGCTCGAGGAAAATGTAAACATAGCATTTTCCCTGGTGTGCTCACTATTCGGTGTCTCCTTTGGCATAATAGAATTGCCACTGAAAGCCACAGATTGACTTCATTTTGTATGTGATGAATTCATGAAACTTTTATTTGGGGCCATTTGTTTTCACTTTTGTCCATCCTGCTCCAAGTTAAACCAAGGAGAAATTGCATGGTGGAAAGAACTGTGAGCCAGAGGTTAGAAACAATAAAAGAAAAGAAAATATAAGAGAGACAAAAAAATAAAATAACCAAAATCCCTCTTTTCCTGAGCTGGATTCTAACTGTGTGACCTTGGAAATGTCAAGTCACTTCTCAAGGCCCAGTTTCCTCATTTATGAATGGAGAGGGTTAGCCTAAGGCTAAATACGGCTGCAGAATGTGGAATATGACAATTTCTGAAAGGGTCATTTTAGGCTGTCATTCTTGCTTTGCAGATAAAAATATTTAGGAGTAAAATATATGCAGAACTTGGCAAAGTTAGATATATATTTATGATTCCCAATGAATCAACTGATTTTGCCCCCTGAGTCTCCACAAGCCTCTCTTTGTTCAATGGTTTTTGTTTTTACTTTTAATTTTTTCCAGAATTAAAAAAAAAAAAAAAAGATTTTGGTGATTTCTGTCATTAGGAGAAGATAATTTGGCAATAAAATTATTTAAAAATTTGAAAGTAACTGAACCTGAAAGATTAAAATTTTTCAATAGACTCTTTTATTGAAACTCTATTTGATATATAATAATGTAGTTATTTCAGTTGATTTATTGAGAATTACAAACATATATGTGGCTTTGCCAAGTTCTGTGTATGTTTTGTTCTTAAATATTTTCATCTGCAAAGCAAGAATCACAGCTGTAAACTATCCCTATGGAAGTAGTCCTACGCCAAATTCTAGAGCTGTAATTGGCCTTCGTCTAACCTCATCTCACAGATGCAAAATGGTGCCTTCTCAGTGTAATGGGTTTAAAAAATCAGCATTCCATGGTGTTCTACACAGAAGACTGTAATGGTCAGATTCTCTGTTCCTTTAGCTTATTTGCAAGGCAGAGGCTCAAAAGAAACCACTTGATCTCCATTTTCCTAATAAGAGAACTGAAGCTTGATAACTAACCCAAGGTTATATCTAGTTAATGGCTTAAACTCAGTCAGTATAAGTCTAGATTCAATTACAATATATCCCTTCCTAGTTTGGATTTCTTGCCAAAATGTCAGTTCCCTGAGAGGATGGCGTGTATTTTGTAGTTATACAGTGGGGCCTTGACTTACGAGTTTAATTCGTTCCATGACCGAGCTCGTAACTCAAATTACTCGTATGTCAAATCATTAAAGTGAACGAGTGAGACACGTGATGCTGGGCTGATGTTGTGGCGTTCACTGTGACGTTCACTGCGCCAACTAGCGGTGAGGTATCTAAAGCTGGCTCGTAACCCGAATTTTAGCTCGCAACTCAAAGCAAAAAATCGGCCGAGAGACGGCTCGTATCTCGAAAAACTCGTTAGTCGGGACACTCGTAAGTCAAGGCCCCACTGTATTTCCACATCCTTGACAGGGTTTGGCATGGCAGGAGCAGGCAGGCCAGCCAGTGGCCCCGTGGACTGGTTTGTCCCTACACTGATTCCAGGGGAGAGGCCATTTTTTTCTTCCATGCATGGATGTCTCAGGATGTCTTGACTCTGGGCAATCCAGGTCTCAGGAACAGAGACTGAAAACAGATTCCTTCCTGGCCATCTTGACTTCTCAGTTCTAGTATTCTGCCTTGGGATGTTTACCGGATAGCCATTTTTGGGAAGGCATAGCACTGGAGGAAAAAGAAATCATTTCATGTGAACTAATGATTCAACTTCTAACCTCTAAAAATGACACAGTTCTCAGTTCTCTACCCACTTACATTTCTGTCTAACTACGTAAGTTTATGTGATGTTAATTGACCAGGAATTTATTCATTTACTTATCAACCTTTTGTTCCGTTAATAATTTGACTTCTTTTGCTTCTTTGCACTCGGGGCATTGCTTCTTCAGTGTAAAGGAGTTTTAAGAAAGGCAAGAAGGCAAGCTCAGAGCTCAAGAAATAATAAGGGATAATACTATAATCAGAACAACTCAATTATTTGTTTTTGAGCTCGATCTTTCAGAAGGTTATTATCTGGAGTTGCGACTAATGGATTCAGGCTTTCTTTATGCAGAGGAAATTTCCAACAACAGTGTTCATGGGGAAGGACATTAATCAGGAGAGAGAAGTGGGCCTTGTGCTTAATAATGTTTGCATAATAGCTACCCTTGGGTGTATTGCTTGACTTAAAATAAATATTCATGCTTTCTATCTCCAGTGCAATTGGAAATTATTCGTGGTTATGATTCTGTTATATGATCTTCTACCTGCTCGTGTGGACTTTAAGCTGGGAGGCTGTTGGAAATGAACAGACATAAATCACAATGCTTGTGATGAGTCTGGGGTAGAAACTGAAGGGGGCTATAACGTGGGCAGTCTGGAGAACATGAGCTGAGAGCAGGTTTCTAGGAGGGGAGGAGCAGAGTCATACTGGCATGCTTAAGAACATCCATGTACTTTTAACTCTTCAATAGCGTCTCATCCCTGAGATAAAGTCCAAGTGCCTTCTCCTGACATAAATGGTGCTCACTGGAGTGGTCCCTGTGACTGTGGCCCATTGCCTGAGACCACTCTCCACCTCAGATGTGCTCACATGCAGCTCTTTGCAGGTTCCCTCAGACACCATGACTTGTAACTTCCAGGTCTCTGTTCATATCCTACCTTTATTTTGCAAGAATTTTCCAAACCTCCTTTGCTAATTACTTCTACTTATCATGGAAGTGTTGGCTTAAGCTTTACTTCATCTAAGAAACTCTTTTTGAACTCCAAAGTTAGCCAATAAATCCCCCTCCTGCTTCCCCTTCCTTCCTTCCTTTCTTCCTTCCTTCCTTCCTCTCTTCTTTCCTCCCTCCTTCCCTTCCTCCCCCCCTTGCCTTCCTCCTCCCCTCCCTTTCTTCCATCCTTTCTTCCTTCCTTCTGTTCACTTTTTACTTAAATAGACTTGGTCCTGGGGAATTCCTTCATTGTCTTGATTTATTACTTACACCAAATTTTATTACACAAGTGCTTTAAGTTAATGAATTCATTTTTCTTTTCTCTCTCCTTTATTACTTTTTTCCTCTATTTCTCTCTTTTTTTCTTCTAATTTCTGGGGAAGGTTTTAATATGATCTTGAAAATCATAGGCTGTATGCAGCTTTGAACAAGTGTGTGTGAGTTTCAGCTCTGCATTAACTGCCCACTCAGGCAATTTCCCTTACCTCAATTCTTTCCTAATATGGATAATCTACCTCAGTGAAGAGAGCATCCTGTAGCATAAAAGTCCAAGCTGATTTGTTTTCTTATACTTGCAATCACTAATATTTTCTCCGGCCTCTCCCTCCCTGCCTCTGAGGTAGGCTTTACATCTTGGAGTTACACAACGTCCCTTTGGCTCCTTCCGCTGTGCCTTCCCCTGATGGGCACTGTATTAACAGAGCTATGTCTGCTTGACTCCACACACCAATTTTACCCTGTTGCTAGGCTCCTTTCTGAAGTGTTTGCATGCCATTTTCATGTATAGTCTCAAAAGTCCTGAAAGCTACCCCTCTGGTAATATTACATATCTATTTATAAAGCTTTTTTGTTTGTTTGTTTTACCCCTACTACAGAGAGATGAGCAGGACAGCTGTTAAACTTATCTAGTAAATTACAGATATTAGAATTAAGACTCCAATCCAGTGCCTTTTCCACAACACTATAAGCTTTATAACCTATAGAGACTATTTTCTTCTATTTTCTATACGCCTCTAGTAGACCTTGCATTGTGAGCTCACAGAGGGCACTAGATAGAGACTGGACTGGACACAGGGACCTGCATGATGGTGATGACTGGACGACCACTAGCTCTGTGCCCCAAGAGAGTCACTTTACTCTGAACCCCAGTGTCCATCCATAATGTGAAGAATGAGACACATTTTCTTAGGTTCTTTTGACCTAATATTTTATTAACTCCTTTTGTCTTATTTTTATCTCTCTCCTTTTCTCCTTTCTCTTTGCCATCTTTTCAGCCCATCCAACAACTAACTGTTGTGCATTGAGATGTACACGGCATTGTGCATGTGCCTTAGGGAGATGGAATGAGTATGTTGCTTACAGCTTGTTATGGAAACATTCTTCCCTCTCTTTCCTGTTCCCCCCTTTTCCTCTATTCTTTCTTCTTCCTTCTTCCTCCGCGTTCAAGCAGCCCTCTTCATTTCCGTGGGTTTTCAAGGCTTCTGCTTTGATCAGAGGGAAGGCACTGGGTAGTGGGCCAGTGAATGAGTTTAACATGCCTATGGTCCTTTGCCTCTGGTCCCTCAGGGCTCGTAAATGCGCCGTATGAAAGTTGGGAGGGCTTTGCTCAGGGACTGTCAAAAGCTCCATGTACTTTGATGCATGATACTGAATTGTTGACTAACCCCATAATGAGAGACTACTCAAACAAGAACAATAAATTGACACTTTGAAAAATACATTCTTTTCTTCTAAATTTTTGTGACATTAAAGCCTAAAATAATCTATCTTTGGTGTAGTTTTAGGTATTTATATTTCGAAATCCACCATTTCCAACCTATTGCATATAATCCCTCTAGAAACCATAATTGCCCTTAGACACAGGTGTATTCTGTTCCTCTTTTATCAGTCATATTTTCTCATTCCTCTTCTACACCCCACATGACATGCACATACTCTTCTCTTTTTCCTCCAAGGACAATTAGTTTAGGTTAACCAAGACTTTTAGAATTCTTTCTGTAAGAGTCACCATTGAATTAGATGCTTAACACATGACAATTTTCTTCAAAACATAATTAAAATATATGTGGTTCCTCTTCACTCTTTCTAGTCCCCTTTATTTCCATAAATAATTTATCATTACAAAACACACCAACAAATTACTGGTGATTTTTTGAATCCCAAGAGGAAAGAGTGGAAGGAAATGGAAAGAGGGGAACAAAAACCAATGATGATTAGGCATCAGTGGATGAGTTAGAAATGTTTATATGATTTAGTTGATACCTTCAGGATTCCTACAAAATTTAGACATGCTGTTTTACAGATGTGGAAACAGGTTCAGAGGGGTTAAATGGTTCACTGAGTGTTCCACAGCTTGTGTCAGAGTTAAGATCTGAACCCAATCTGTGTGACTCCAAATTTCATGTTCTCTTTGTTGTACCAGGGCCAGAGGGGACTCTGGTAGGCTCTAGAATTATACAGGGGATGGGGCCCAGGTAGGAAAGGGCTGCAAAGAAGACCTTAGTCTATTCCAGCCGTGGGCAAACTACGGCCCGCGGGCCGGATCCGGCCTGTTTGAAATGAATAAAACTAAAAAAAAAAAAAAAGACTGTACACTTTTATGTAATGACTAGAGGCCCGGTGCACAAAAATTTGTGCACTCGGGGGTCCCTCAGCCCAGCCTGTGCCCTCTCCCAGTCTGGGACCCCTCAGGGGATGTCCAGCTGCTGGCTTAGGCCTGCTCCCCGGGGGATTGTGCCTAAGCTGGCAGTGATACATCCCTTGGGGATGTCCACTTACCAGAGGGCCGAAGCTGCAGTTGAACATCCACAGAGCTGCCGAGGAGGCAGGAGAGGCACCCACCATCGCCGCTGTGATGCCATCAGCCTGGCTTGTGGCTGGGCAGAGCTCCCGCTGTGGGAGTGCACTGACTACCAGGGGGCAGCTCCTACATTGAGCATCTGCCCCCTGGTGGTCAGTGTGTGTCATAGTGACCAGTCATTCCCAGTCGTTCTGCTGTTAGGGTCAATTTGCACATTACCGCCCTAACGGGTTTGGCTCAGTGGATAGAGCGTCGGCCTGCAGACTGAAGGGTCCAGGTTCGATTCTCGTCAAGGGCATGTACTCTGGTTGTGTACACATCCCCAGTAGGGGGTGTGCAGGAGGCAGCTGATCGAAGTTTCACTCTCATTGATGTTTCTAACTCTCTATCCCTCTCCCTTCCTCTCTGTAAAAAATCAATAAAATATATTTGGAAAAAAAAATGCATGTGCACATTACCCTTTTATTATATAGGATAGAAGCCTGGTGCATGGGTGGGAACCAGCTGGTTTTCCCTGAAGGGTGTCCCAGATCAGGGTGGGCAGGGGACCCCCAGCTCCCTATGATCGCCCACGCCGCCCCTGCTCATGATCGCTGGCTCTGCCCATGCTCAGGCCTAACACCTCTGGCCAAGGCATTAGGCCTGGGCAAGGGGCCCCCAGGACCCCACCATTGCCAACTTGGCCCCTGCTCCCTGCGATTGATGGCTCCGCCCTAATGCCTCTCACCCAGGCATTAGGCCTGGCAGGGGATCCACAGCTCTCCAAGGGACCTCCTGCTCCACCCCTTCCCAGGCCTAACGCCTGTGGCCAAGGCATTAGGCCTGGGCAGAGGACCCCAAGCTCCCACCATCAGAGACTCTGCCCCTGCTCCCCATGATCGCTGGCACTGCTTCTGCCCAGGCCTAATGTCTCTGGCCAAGGCGTTAGGCCTGGGCAGGTGACCCCTCCAGCCTCAGCCGCCCGCCGATCGTGGGCTCTGCCCCTGCCCGGGCCTAACGCCTCTGGCCCAGGTGTTAGGCCCCGGCAGGGGACCCCCCAGCTGCAGCTGCCCCCCCATAGTGGGCTCTGCCCCTGCTCAAACCTTACGCCTCTGGCGGAGGCGTAAGGCCGGGGCAGCGGGGACCCCCAGCTGCAGCTGCCCCCCGATAGTGGGCTCTGCCCTTGCCCAGGCCTAAAGCCTCTGGCTGAGGCATTAGGCCCGGGCAGAGGATCCCCCCAGCTGCAGCCGCCCCCCACCCCATCATGGGCTCCGCCCCTGCCCGGGCCTTACGCCTCTGGCGGAGGCGTTAGGCCCGGGCAGCGGGGACCCCCAGCTGCAGCTGCCCCCCGATCGTGGGCTCCGCCCCTGCCCGGGCCTAACGCCTCTGGCCGAGGCATTAGGCCCGGGCAGCGGGGACCCCCAGCTTCAGCCGTGCCTGCCCGGGCCTAACGCCTCTGGCCGAGGTGTTAGGCCCGGGCAGGGGACCCTCCCAGCTGTAGCTGCCCCTGATTGCTCCGCCCCTGCCCAGCTTCCATCCCTGGCTCCACCCCTACTTCCCGCTATCACTGGCCAGTGCGGCAAAGGCGCAGGATTCTCCAATCATGGCTGCCCCCCAGCTCTTAGCTCCCCCCTGGGTTTCCGATCACTGTCAGTGCCAGGGGCTTCTTCCGTGCTTTCCCTTTTGCCTCCCTGCATTGTGCCTACATATGCAAATTAACCGCCATCTTTGTTGGCAGTTAACCGCCATCTTGGCTGACAGTGAATTTGCATATACTCACTGATTAGCCAATGAAAAGGGTAGCGGTCGTACGCTAATTACCATGTTTCTCTTTTATTAGTGTAGATGTTTACTTTGAATTTATATTAGTTCACACAAACACTCCATCCATGCTTTTGTTCCAGCCCTCCGGTCCAGTTTAAGAACCCATTGTGGCCCTCGAGTCAAAAAGTTTGCCCACCCCTGGGATTCAACCTTTGGCATGTTTCTCCTTCCCTGGTCCTGCCTCCACTGTAGACTATGTATGCAAAATATGGATCCAGACCCTTTTAGTATTTTAAGGAGAGGGTCTTCAACTAATGAGACATCTCTCTTTTGTCTTTCACAGCAATTTTGCAGGCAGTAATAACTGGTGATCTTATGAAGGTAAGACATCTTCCTACCAAATTTTTTGCTGATTTTTAAGAACTTTAAGTCAACATAATTTCACACCAAACTTTCATGAGCCCATGTGTCATTTATCAGACCCCCTGCCTGTGCTGGCTGAGTAGAAAGAGGAAGGATGCTTTTTTTTGAGAATTAAACAGAGAGGATTAGGGGAGTCCTCCCAGCATCTCCATGCTTCCTAACAGCAAAAGGTTTCTGTAAGATAACCATGCAATTTGCCTTCACTAGTAAAAATGGACTGCATGTCCCCAGGATACAGTGCTCACAGTGCCCAGAATTCCTGTTCTCTGAAAGCTGATATTGGAAGTTTAAAGATTTCTTTTTAGACAGGTCTTGAAATAAATGCATGTGTAAGAATTATCTGGTCAGCAACCAGAAATACATTCCTCAGGCCAGAGCCTATGTCTTCCAACATTATTACAGTTTTGTATTTTGGGAATCATGGTAAACCAAAACAGTCTAATTTGTTCTTTTGCTTTCTGGTGAATTTTAATTCAGAAGGAAGGAAGTGTCCACTACTACCTCTAGAGTGAATGCCAATTCTGAAGTCAGACCGCCAGGGTTCAGATCTCGGCCCTGCCATTTCCTATATGCATGATTTTGGACAACTATTTATCTTTGTACCTCAGTTTCATCATCTCTAAAATGGAATAATAGCATTGCCTCTCTCTTCACTTTGTGAGGATCAAATGTAATAAGACAAGTAAAGCTCTTGACTATTCCTGTTACATAGAAAGGACTCTAAAGTGTTGGCTATTTTATTAGCATAGTGTTAGTCTGTGTATTTGAGCTAGACATAGTAGAAATGTAAATATTTGTTATAAAGTATAATACAGTTTATAACTGTTCTAAAAGCTATCGTTGGTCCCATATCCTTTTCAGGCATTGGGACATATGACTGCCCATCTATCCTTGTAAAGCCCACACTGGCATTGATCGGCTCTGTGATATGGGCAGCTTCCTAAGGGCCCAGGCTATGCCTTCCTCACCAGCCTGTGGAGGATGGTGCCATTGCAGATACAGAAACCAAAAGCCTTAAAGAAAGCTGAGAAGCACTGCCATTGAATACAGTTTCTTCTGAGGCACAACTGTCAAATAAACTGAGACCCTCTGTGCTCCATTTATTTTTAAAAATAGGTTTTTACTGATTTTAGAGAAAGAGGAAGGGAGAAGGATAGAAATATCAACGAGAGAGAATGGTCGGCTGCCTGCTGCACGCCCCCTACTGGGGATCAAGCCCGCACCAGGAGCATGTGTCCTGACGGGGAATCAAACCTTGACCTCCTGGTTCATAGGTGGATGCTTCAACCACTGAGCTATAACAGCCTGGCCCTCTGCTCCATTTTTAACAGGTCACTAGCAGAAAACAGTTGGTGAGACAGTTGCAAGCATCTTGATAAACAGCCATCTTTCAACATGTAATCCTGGAAATGGTGCATTTGAAACCTTTTCATTTTATTTTGTACATGATTTTAGTCTAGGCAATGAATTTTCCAGGTCTGTGGGTATATCACCACAATATTTTGTACTTAATAGAGAATTATTTGAGATATAGGAAATAACTATATTGAATCAGTTGTCTTATTACATTCTCTATTCCAATTATTTCCAAAATGGCTAAGAAAGAATGCAAGAATACCTTGTTTACTGAGAGATGAAATACAGGGGAGTAAGGTGTTTTGTTTTGTTTTTATTCTTTTCTTTTTCTTTCTTACTTTTTTTCTCTTTTTTTCTAGTATTTTTCTTCTCCCATTTTTTCTTCTCCATTTTCTTTCATTTTTCTATTCCATGTAGAAAGCAAAATAAATATTAAATATTAAACTGGCTGTGTGTGTGAGCGAGAGAGAAAGAGAGAGAGAGAGAGAGAAAGAGAGAGAGAGAGAATGCACAAATCAGCAGAAAACAAAAGTCCCCAGGAGCCATCCCAGTGGGAAAGCTGTCTTGAGCAGCTGGGCTGCATGAGATGCCCACAGACTAACTTACTGCTCAGTGTCTAAAAACACCACAGAAAGGCAGAATTAAGGCAGCTGATGGATTGGGTCTGTGCTACTCTGTTGAGCCAAATCCCTTGTGGACCTGTTCCAGGGAAGGGACTGTCACTGTGAGACAATGCAGTGAAACAGAACAGGATTCTCTTAGTTTTCTCTTAACCGGAAAACTATTAGCTGCTTCTTCCTACTGCCCTGGTGTAGGGTGAAAGTTCCTGATTTCCATTCAACTACTCTTTTTTGAATCTATTTCCTAGGAAGTCTTCCATCCCCCACTTCATGCTTTCCTGGTGCTCCATGGTAGCCCATCATGGTCCTCCCCATTCCGGTATAATTCTTTCCACATCTGTCTCTCCCATGGACTGTGAGGTCTTTGAGGCCAGTGGCTGTGTTGTCTTCATCTGCTTCCCTGGCATCTGACACATGGCAATGCTATGGCTGCATTTGAGTAGAAGCTTGAACTTTGAGCCGTAGGAGATGTTAATTTTTTTATAATACGCCATCTAACTTCTTGGTGGTAGACACATTCCTTTTGCTTATTGACTTCTGGGTTATTTGTTTGGCATTTGTCCTAAAACTACATTTTAGAAGCTCCAAAAGGCTCTTCTTATCCTGATATCTCATAGTTTAGAGAATAGGGACCCATTTACACTTCCTATAATGTTTAATATTTCATAAACTTAGACTGTGTCCTCATTAGCTACCTTATTCTCAAGATGCAAAATCTGTTTTTTCCCCTAGTCTGTTTCATATTTTAGGTATTTTGAGTTTCTACTACTATTTTCTCTGAATCTGTTTTTCATCCTGCAGATCACCTCTAGCCTTGTTGAGTAGGTGTTGGGTGATTAACAGAATGCATGCAGGCTGGGCTGCAGACCTGGATGAAGAAGAGAGCTATACCTGTGTGCGTGTGTGTATGCTGTGTGCTCGCGTGCAGTGATCTCTCACAGGGAAATGGAAAGAAGCTTCTATGGAGCTAGGTTTATTAGAGATTAAAGAAAAACTGAGGGACAGGAAAGGAGTTACCTACCAGACACCACACTAATCCTGCCTATAATTATTCTTTCGCTCAAGAAAAAGCTGAGCCAAAGTAGGAAAACTTATTCTCTTCTCCACCCTCCACTCCCTTGGAACAGGCACCAGTGCCCAGACAAGAAAAAGAAAGAAAAAAAAAACACACAGGAAAATAAATAAGTGATTCGTTATATTTCAGTTTTCTTAGGATGTTCAACACCCATATGCCCTCTCAGGAGTTAGTGAGACACTGGCCATCTATTTGAGTTATCACACAATCGAGGAAGATTACTTCATCTCTCTGACGTTTCTGTGTCCTCGGAGGCTGGAAACATTTGTGGTTTGCTGCATTGTTCTTATTTTATCACCAGTGAGCTGTTTCCCTTGTTCCGGCCTCGGTCTGAGCTTCTTTTTATCTGTCTCTTTTTCAGCTAATAGAAAGCTATAAAAATGGAGGCAGTCTGCTAATTCAGGGACCAGACCACTGTTCACTCCTTCACCACGCAGCTAAAACCGGCAATGGGGAAATTGTGAAATATATCCTTGATCACGGTGAGTAGGCACAAGATCACTTACCCAGCAAACAGATTGAATTAGTAAGTTGACTTACACCCAGGCCTTCTTCAGAATGGTGGAAATGCTCTCCAACTTCTAGCTGACTCTGATTATTTGAGACAGCGGGATTATAGTAGACCACTCAGCCATGGGGTACCCTTAGCCAGTCAATGAGTAGAAATAATTTTCATATCAAGATCATTACAGGGTACTTGGGGGCGTATTCATTAAAAAAATAATGTACAAAAACCAATGCAGCCTGGATAATATGCTTTATTGTTTGGGGAAGATCTTTTATGTTTTGGAAAGTTAACCGGTTGGGACAAGTATCTAATCTATATTTGTAGCCAGTCATTCTCAGGATTAATGAGAGTATTTATCCTGTCTTTCTAGTCTTTTATTTATTTTTTGCTCTTTGAATCTCATTCATCTTTTCAACTCAAGTCACACTTCATTCTCTCGGAAACATCTGGTAGCCTCACGTCCTCTGCGGCAGGACATGCTCACCTCCTGGGCAGCTTCCTCCTGGCATCTCTAATTTGATGTTATATCATTTGCTGGAGCAGCTTGCAGTTTTTAGCATCTTCCTCTAAAAGCCCTTCAGAGGCATACACACATGTGTTGAATACCACATCTTGACCATTCGTAACAGCTTTCCTTGTTTATAGTGTTTCTAGGACAAAGAACAAGAATTAGGGGCGGGGGAGCGGGGGGGGGGGGGGGGGCGGGGGGGAATCTGCCTGGCTTGACTGTTTTCACAGGAGAGCGTGGAATAGTCTTTAGCTCTGAGAGATCCTGGAAGCTTTGCTGTGAGGCCTAGCAGTGAGCCTGTGGCCAACCCGCTTTGGATCCAAATTTGGGCTGTAAATAGAAAGCATAGTAGATATTCACACTCATTCCTGCTCTTCTTTTAATTCAATTTAGCAAACATCTTATTTCATTCATTCATTCATTCATTCAGTTAATCCTTCAACAAATATTTGTGGAGTGCCTAATAAGAACTACATGTTGTAGACCAGTACACACATACAAATAAAATACAGTCACTGTTTTCAAGCAATTGCAGGCGAAAGAAAAAAAAAATATCATCATCATAGGCATAATTAAATTTAAAACAGTTGCATAGATGTTTTAAGTCATATTTCAAAGCTACAAATAGAAAACACAGTTATCATTATCAAGCACATTTCTATGCCAGATGCTTATACTAAATACATCATCGAATCTTTACAAAGGTCTCGTAAGGTTGCCATCTTATTATTTTTTTCATTTTTTTACAAGGGTCTTGTAAGGTTGCCATCTTGTTTTTGTTTTTCACTTTATTTCTTTTTTTAATATAAATTTCAGAGAGAAAGGGAGAGGGGGAGAGAAATAGAAACATCATTGATGACAGAAAATCATCCATAGGCCGCCAGAGCCCAGACCGGGAATCAAACTGTGACCTCCTGGTTCATAGATCAACACAACCTCTAAGCCATGCAGGCTTGGCTGTAGTTGCTGTCTTCTTGATCATTCAAAATCCTTTCTTTCTAGTTTGCCCTTTACCCAATGAGATTGAGTGCTTGTTCGCATCCTTAGGCTATTCAGTACTTACGTGCCCTCTCTGGAGTTAGGTGAGCCACTGATACCTAGTTGAGTGATAACACAGGTTAGGAACCCTCTCTCCCTCTCTCTTGTTTTACCTCTCCTGAAGAACTAGCGCTTCCCCTACTTCCAGGTTCTTCTCTGTATCCGTTACCTGTGGGCATCTCCCTGGGTCTCTCACTCACGAGGCTGTAACCAGCTACAATTTTGACTGAATCTGTACAGAAGAGAGAGACCCTGTCACATGTTTGGGGCTCTCCGTTGGGGTGGCTGGAATGGCCAGGACACCTGAGTCTTTCTCTGTACCTGGTTTTTCATCTCAGGCTTCTTCACAGCATGATGGTCCTAGGGTTTCAGGAGGAGAGAATGAAAGCTTCCGGACACTTGAGGCCGGACTAGAAAGTTCTGCATCCTCTGCAGCATTCTGTTAGTCAAAACAAGTCACAGAGCTGGTCCCGACAAAGGGAGGGGGGAATAGAGCCCACTGCTTCATGGAAGGAGCTACAAATCAATTGTGTCCGAATTTAACCTACCACCCTCCCCTGCTCTCCATCTTCTTCACCTGGAAATGATGACCCCGCCTTCTCAATGTCCTGAACTACTGATCTACCTGAAATCCTTGGAGCTCAGCTTTTATATTTCCCTTGGTTCTGGGTCCTAAGGTTGCTTAGCAATAACAGTTCTTTAACATCACAAGTTCTTAAACAAGTTTCTCCCCTTTTTAGCATAGGTATGTCCCATGCAATATTTGATACATACACTAAAAACAAACGAAAACCCTCTCCTCAGTTGAGTCTTCCCAGAGGCATGAGTGATGAGGCTTGAGATGGTATTTCTCTAATACTTTTCCCATTGTAGCCCACACTCATAGGGGTTGGAGTTCCTAAGCCCAATGAGAAATAAGTACACACATGCTTTGCCTGGCATGAAGTCCAGCTAGCATGTCAGTCTCAGTGCTTTGACCAGAACCTGATATTAGATACTTAGGGAGTTTCTCTTCCACCTCCAGTATCTGCTGCAAAGATTGTATCACAGGATGCAGCTCTCTATCAAAACTGAAGGACACCAAGGAATTTATTAATTCCTTCTGGGAGAGTGCTTATATTTCCAGTTCTCTTGGTTAGATTTTGTAAACAAGTTGTTTTAATAGTTGTGCTCATGAGAAAAAACTTCAGATTCCTGTAATCACCCCAACGTTACTCACAGGCAAACAGTTCCCATGGTCACATCTTATACCCTCCCTGCTTCACCAGGATCTCTGATGGACCTGAGAGAAAGACGGTGGAGATAGTGAAGCAAACCCATTCCTTCTGTTTGAAAATAAAATATTATTATGCTTTACAGTCCAAGGATCACTGCCTTTTTGATAAGTGGCAATTTTTCAACTTTTAGCACGATAGCCAAATAGTGGGAACTGTATCACACTTGATTTTAGTATTCATCAACCTGATAGGCATTGCCAACTTCATGCTTAACTTCAATCTGTTTATTTAGGAGTATGGATGTAAAATCTTTGGACATAATCAGCCTAATTCACCAGGTTCCTTAACAGCTACGCACTTCAGCTCATCTATTTTTATTGTTGTTTGTTTTAATATTTTTAGTTACTGATACAATCTATATTAACCTGTGTATTCGGGGAAAATCATCTTTGCAGAACGACTCATCTATGATAAATGATAGAAACCCTTTAAATTATACTGCTCCTGAAGTCAGAGATAAGTACATGGGAAGCCTGGCCCTTTCTGTGCTCTATAGATAGGTCTGAGCAGTTTGAATTCACATAAACTTCTTTTAAAAGCAAAGAAAGATTTTGCACTGTGCTAAAGATCAAGAACACTCCTCCTAGTCTTGAAGCCTGAATCTCTCTTAAAGTTTTAGTGGGTTTTTTGTTTTTAATTTGGGTCAAGTCTTTCCTGTGGCTTCATATGAGTTTTAAATCCTAAAAACTGTTTTTTTTTAAAAAAATCTGACCATAAAGATGCCTTTAATGACAAGGCTTCTGAGAAATCAGGGGCCCTTTCTTGTCAAGGCACATGATGGAAATTGTATGTGGCCTATTTGCTTACTTGTCCTTTCTCTCCCCTCTGCTGTGTCTTCTTCATTGGATATTTATGGTGAGCCGTGGGGTCCCCCATCAGGAGGACAGCCCCAGAACAGGATTCCAGGGAGATTATGCTCCCAGCCACCACATTCAGCAACATATTTCTCTTCTAAGGACTCTTTTCAAACCGGGCTGGGGCCTGGGGGCATGTGATGTGTGCTATGTTCTGAAAAACCACAGGAGGCTTGAATTTTTTCCTCCTGCATCTTCTTTGGGACTTCTTGTCTCAAATTCACAACATGCTGCTTTCCTTTATGAAAAACTGGAATTTGGGCATTTGGAGGGTTGAAAAGAGGAGGAGGAAGGGACAGGGTGGGGAGAGGAAGATGCAGAGGGATTCCAGCTGAGAACCCCCCCAGCGGTTCCTGCTTTTCAACTCCTTTCAACCATCTTTTTAACCCGCTCCCTCCTCCCTGGTTTTACCCTGGAAAGGACTTTTGTGTGGTTTGTCTTTTACCACCCTGCACATGTTTGCTCTTTTGTGTGTGTTTTTCTCCCCACTCCCATCCTGTTGCCCCCTACTGTGTTTCCTGATAGAAATCTCACTCATGCATTTCTCTTTTGATTTCAATGGCTTATTTTGTCTTCCCTCTGTTTCTGCCTTCAGTCTTTCTTTTCTTTTTTTACCCCCCTTTTTCTGCCTCTGGTTCCCTGAGAGAAACGACCACCATCCCGCTGGGACAGGATGATGGTGCCGTTAGAGTTCCCAGTGCCAGCTCTCCCCAAATCTGCGCAGCTTTTGTCCTGGGCCACTGGAGGATTTGGAATGGTCTGCTGGCAGCGTCAGGGAGACTAATGGGAAATGAGGTCCGAACAGAGAGAGGCCGTGGGGAGGTGGAAGGAATAGCAAAGGGGATTTGGATGCCTTGGTGTGGGAAGCAAATTAAAAGATGCACGTGACAAAGTCATATCATATATAATAAAGTGCAATGTGGATAAAGCTGCATCCCTAAGAACCAGGGTATGCAGTGGAAGAGCCTATGGGGTGGACACTGGGCAGCGGGCCTGCATTTTGGAAGGTTTGACTACTCACTACACAGTTTACATTCTTGTGTTGGGAGATCTGCAAGCTTTCCTTCCTTTCCTATTCCCTGGCCTTCACCCGCAAACACTAATATGGCTATCCTCATATTTTTCTTTCTCTCATTTTTCAGACCATTTCCCATAAAGCACAGTCTCTTGAATCCATGTTCCATTTATGGATCTTTCTCTGAGAAGAAACAAGAATTTGGTTAGGATCCACATTAATTTTAAAATATCATTTATTCATTCATTCACTTGAAAAATTAATTCTCTCCTCCCCACTCTTGAGAAAAAATGTTATAGTAACAATCACTGCTAATCTTTATTATTCTAAACTAGAGGCCTGGATTATGAAAATCCGTGCACTTTCGGGGGGCAGAGAGGGTGTCCCTTAGCCTGGCCTACACCCTCTCTCAGTCCAGGAGCCCTCGGGGGATGTCCGACTGACAACTTAGGCCTGCTCCCCCAAGCCAATCACCACTGCTGCTGGTGGCCTCCCTCCACCACTGGCGCCGCCCCCCACCCTCCTATTGCCGTCCCCTCCCTCTGCCCACTGGCGCCCACCTTGGCTGGTGTGGCGCTGCCCGCTCACCAGCCCTGCCCCCTGCCAACCGATCATTCTGCTGTTTGGTTGATTTGCAAATTAGGTTTTTATTATATAGGATGCTTTATATGTATGAACACATTGCATTCTTACAATAGCTCTACACAGTTTGCTCTCTTTTTTTTTTTTAATATATTTTATTGATTTTTTACAGAGAGGAAGGGAGAGAGATAGAGAGTTAGAAACATCGATGAGAGAGAAACATCGATCAGCTGCCTCCTGCACATCTCCCACCGGGGACGTGCCGGCAACCCAGATACATGCCCTTGACCGGAATCGAACCTGGGACCCTTCAGTCCGCAAGCCGACGCTCTATCCACTGAGCCAAACCGGTTTCGGCCACAGTTTGCTCTCTTATCTCTATTTGACAGGTGGTAAAAACTGAAGCATAGTGAAATTTGGTTAGTTGTCAAAACTCACACATAATATAAGATGTGGTCTCTGCCCTCCATGTTCCTAAGACCCAGCAAAGGGCAGTGAAACATGGACAAACAACCACAATGCTGAGTTGTTTGACATGAGTGTCCTGTGCAGGGTACCAGTGATGACTGGTGCAGGGCTGTGGAAGGGCAGTGATTGCCTCCCTCTCAAAACTTCATGGGGACATTCCCCATATCCCTTCAATGGGGTTAAGAGTTGTTTCTGGTGCAGGTCAGCTGTGGGATGGAGTGTGCACCTTGTAGTGAGCCCTGGAAGGGACAGAGAGCCAAGGTTCCCTTCTATATCCAGGGAACAATTGTGAGCTCTTTACTGACAATGTAATGGTATTCCTCCAAACTCCTCAGGGGAGACAGCATGGTATCCACAGTCAGAACATATGTTCACATAAAATGCAAAAGAAGCCCACACCCATATGTTCCCCTTTGGTATCTATTATTTTCTCTCTTTCTCCTGTTCTTTCCCTTATTAGTGAGACTCAAATTAACTTTCCAAAAATCACAGATGCTCTTATTATCTACTTTTTTTCAGAATTTTTGTGGTCTGTTTTGATTAATTTTGTTTCTCTGCAATGCTGGGAAGGTGTGTTGATGGGAGAAGTAGGAAGGTTTGGGTTAAGTTCATTATTCCAGAGAAATTCCCAAAACCTCTAACTGGAGTTTCTTTAGATATTGATTAAGAACAAATGTATCTTGTTTTAGCATGGGTGCCTCTTTCTTGCACCTCCATCAGCCACAGAAGATGAGGGGAGAAAGGAAAAATGACAAGCAGCCTCAGGCAGGCCTACTCAGAATGGGTTGACTGGCTCTGGGCTGGCTGCATGTACGGTGACTCTTGTCAGAATGTGAGGAACAAGGGCCTTTCTCGTCCTTGTCCACCCTTGCAGGGTGCCAAATAGTTGCAGTTTTAGCGCAGATGAAACTGCTCAGGGTCCTGTCTCTTACATGGAGAATGGGACCCTAGAAGCCATGAACCCATCATAGTCTCAGCTCTGAGTGCTGAATAAGGAGGGAAATGGGCAAGGCCTAACTATGCAATTCGCAGCAATGATGGGAACACACTGCTACCGAGGTTGGATGGCTTGTGTTCATAGGAGTCCTTTAAAAATAGATGGCTTGAGAAGTTTGCTGAAGGTGACAGGGGTTCTTTAAAAGCACACACCCTTAGAACACTGCTCCTGACCTCATGGAAAGTGTCCTGTTGGCAATTGAATCGGCCTGGAGTCCTTGGTTCTCAGGACATAAAATTCTAGTCCACAGGTGGCTCTATATACTAGTATAAGTAGGAGTGAAGTGGCCCTTTTATATAGCTTTCCTTCACTGACGTTCCAACATCTTGACGTGGTGTGACCTGCTGTGTCATGTCAGAGAATAGGACACAAACTTTAGGCCATGTGCGTCGTGTGCCAGCTACTGTCTTAAGCACGTAACTTTTATTAACTTCTGAAACCTCACTGCACTCCTGTGAGATACATATTATTATCAGTCTTTCTTTACATGTGAGAAATAAAATGAAAGTGCCCAAGATCTACTTAAGTGGCAGCTAGAGCTGAATTGTAAACCTTTGATCCTGACCACTGTACTCTGCTGCTTTGCACTTCTTTGGTGGGGGATGTGAGAGGGTCATCATTCACCTTTCCTTAGAACCACAGGACTGAGGAACAGAAATGAATGAGTTAAATCTTTGTTGAATCCTTAATGTAGGGTAGATTCTCAAGCAATGTGAAAAGTAAAAGTATTCTTATACTCAAGGGATTTAGAAGAATGGATTTAAGAGGACAAGACATTCAACAACAAAATCAAATACATGGTACAAGGGTAGACCCAAGTAAGTTTTACAAGAGTTCAGAAAAGGGATAGATTCCTTCTGCCAAAGGTGGTCTTTTCAGAGGCCTTGTCAGAGACTAGGCTTTACAAATGTTTAAGATTTAGGTGTGAGACTAGAAAAGGAAGACTTCTCAGTAAGGACAGGGAAGGGAACAAGCCCTGAGAAATATGTGGGTGATGGAGAAGTGACCACTTTGGAACATTGGGAACAAATGGAGGAAAGGTAGTTCCAAGTGAAGACTATGAACTTCAATGTTTAAATGCTTGGAAGTAAGCAATAAATATGACAGATTGAAAACCTGGAAATCTAAATAACGTAAGAGCTTTTTAGTCTTCTTCGTAATCGTTTCTTCACGCTAATTATATTCCAGGCAGAGACCTATGAGGAGGCCTGTTTGTGGAATAGGACAAATAGGGAGACAAACAGGACAGAAGTGGTGTCGGAAGGTTTGCCTGGCCTTGACGACCAATGGATGTGAAAGAGAGGAAGCCAAGATGATGATGTAGCTCTTGGGTGACTTGTGAAAGTCCCATCACACGTGTCATCTTCTCCTTCCTCAATGACCTTCATGGTTAGAAAGTCCTAACCTCCTCTTCTCCTTCTTCTGATGAGGTGGCAAGTAATCACATAAGTAAATTTTCAATGATAACGATATCCAACAACACAGAGAGCAAATCAACAGGATCACATTTCTAAGGACTAAAATGCTCAACACCTAGAACCGTGTTTGCCACTTTCAAGTACATTTGATTCATTCATTCAACCAAACATTTAGGCATCTGCTTGGCACCAGGCTCTATGCAGTCACAAGGCCACCAACTCAAGGGGCTTATGAGAATCTAGTTGTGAAGAGAGAAATCAGCAAGTGATTTTAATACGGTTTAAATGTTATATATCCACACTTGTCTGGGACAGTCTCAATGGGATACATTATATTAATTTCCCAATTATAGGACACAAAGGGTGGGAGAACATTTGGTGCAGTATTTGGAGTGGGGTCATAGTTGGCGTCATGGAGGAAATGGTCTCAGCAGGCTGCATAGGGTAAGGGATTTAGGGAGGGCTGGGGAGGAAGGCAGTGGTGCTGCAAGTCGGAAGGTGGGCATTCCAACCAGTGTGTGCAGACTGAATGAATTCATTAGTGAAAATATAAAACATTGCTAATGTGCAAACTCATAGAACATATCAGTTCATAATGAAGCTTCTATCATTTGATATTTATGCAGAACATTTCTTCCAGGTGTTGGAAGGGAAATTTTGTAAAAAATAGAATTTCACCCTATTTTTAAAATAAGGCTATTGGACCACATGGTATCTATTGTCTCTTGTCGCTTTACTGTTATATTGCACAAGACCCTATCCCAAACTACCTGCCACTGGAGAATGAGAAACAATCTACAAAGCTCAGCTGATTGTCCCCTTCCTCCCAAGGGAGCCACTTAATTATTTCTCACTTCGTCTATTCCAGTTGATTTTATTTCTTTGA
Organism: Myotis yumanensis; assembly: GCF_028538775.1. NCBI lineage: Eukaryota > Metazoa > Chordata > Mammalia > Chiroptera > Vespertilionidae > Myotis > Myotis yumanensis. Next base: position 29,397,043 of record NW_027223760.1, on the reverse strand, counting down.
CTTAATTGAAAGCTTCCGGAAGGAAAGCGGAGGCCATGCCACGCTTTTGTGGCTCCCATTCTGCACATCTCAGCTGGCGGTGATTGGGAGATTGGTGGGGAGGAGGAGGCCCATTATCCCTCTCACAAGTGCTCTTTCTTATGCAGCTTTCCAAGGCATTTTAATTGTGACTATAGATTTTCTTATTAATAGTTTTTTTAAACTTACGTTTGATGGGCATGCCTTGCTTTCCTCCTGTTTAGGACCTTCCGAGTTATTGGATATGGCAGACAGTGAAACGTGAGTCTCACTTTTATTACATAGTCCAGATTATTCTTCAGAACGTATCTAGGAGAAAAATGTCATGTCTAGAGCATACAGTAGATAATTTTCATGTCAGTGATAAAACATCCACTTTCTATTGTATTTATAACTGTGCGGGGCTAATCTTCTAAATAAAAAATAAAAGTCACAATAAAAGTTGATGGCAAGTATCATAATGGTTACACCCTCAGTCATTGAGATTCATCATTTAGAGGTTCCTACAAGCAGTATACTTCTACACTGGTGCTGAGAAGTCTAAAAAAATACATTTAGCGCTTTTTTTTTTTTAACTCTTTGCTAACTGGGGTTTGTGAGAAAATTAAACCCTAATGCTCTCTTGCATGTAATGAAACTTCTTTGCTAAGTCTAGAATGGAACAATGCCTATAATACAGCCACCAGAGAACTGAGAATATGGTAACTCCAATCATTTTCATGTTCCGAAGTTCAGATGAGGATCTGGGATGATCCCCAAACTGATAATTTTTTCTTTCAACTTCCCCCCATCCCTAGGGTAGCAAAATAGCTACTATTCTCCAAACAAGAACAAAGAAAGGCTAAGCATCTAACCCTGAAAACCATATAGAAGCACTAGAGAACTCCAAAGAAATTCAAAAGGAGAAAAAGAATGGGCGGGGCTGGAGTGGGATGGGGAAGGGAGCGGAAGTGGGGATGGTGGAGGAAAACAGACACAAATAGAATGAAAGACGGGGGTGGAGGGGAGTAGCCATGAGTTAGTTACCCGTCACTGAAGAAACTGCCCATTGCTATGCGGAGCTTGTCCACATACTGCACATCCCATAGGACAGGCACCACTGACCCCAGTTCCCTGCTCTAAGGTCTGCATTTGATTTTCCACGAAACACTTTAGCATTAAGTATCTTTTCAGTCTTGGATTCCAAATGGGAAAAATCCTCCTCCTTTTCTGCCTATTAAAGGAGCAGAAATAACCACTTTCTCATGCCCACTTCCCACAATGACTGGCTGGCTGGTCTTGGGCCTGCTGCCGACTGGGGAAAGCTCTAGTTCTGAGCTCTCTCCCCAAGTCTCTCTGTGCCTCCCAGATCCCCTGTGGCTGCCCCTCTCCTTCCACCTGCCCCTGGAGTTGAATCCAGTAGGTAGGCCAGAGTGAGTGTTAGCCTGGTTCCTTGCAGTTGAGTTCCCAGGAGTTATTCCTGTGATGGGTCTGAGGGGCGCTGGTTCCCCATCGCTGTTCCCTCTGAGCTTCATCTAGCATCCCTCACACGCAGCATATCCATACAGAGCGTTGTTCCCAGTGTTCAGATACAGCCACACACATCAGTCTAACAGTGCCATGAAGTCCTGCCTAAATGAAACATTAGTAGTTGACGACAAAATCGCTCAGCCGAATTAACCAACACTGTTTAAAAAAAGAGGCTGGAGTCAGATATTGTGGTTACAGGATGACTAACGCAAGCACTTTCGGCTCCCTTCCCCCACCTCCCCCAAATGGGCCCTGCCTGCAGCAAGGTCTCAGCCTCAGACAGAGAAAGAACATCAGCAGCAGGGGTAGGATGAAACCACCCCCTCCCAGCAGCCTCCACCCCCACCCCGGCCCCCAGCCCCTTTATGGGTGGTTTCCATTTCATCTTTGATTTAGGGGTGAGACTGCACTGCACAAGGCTGCCTGCCAGCGGAACCGGGCTGTGTGCCAGCTTCTGGTGGACGCAGGAGCATCTCTGAGAAAGACGGACTCCAAGGTAACTTGATGAGTGAGTGCAAACATCCACCCACTGGGCAACATCGCAGGCGCTGTGGCCTTCACTTATGCCCACAGCAGAGGCATCCTTTCTGTGCCTATGGAAGTGCCGGGGGGCTCTGGAAAAAGGAGGAAAAAATAAAGTGCTTCATTTAGAGAAACTGCAGTTTAAATGTATAAGCACAAAGGGAGGGTGTGTGCTCGCCTATGGGGCTTTATAAACCTCTGAAGGACGCGCTGGCCTTGGGATTTGGGGTTCTCCTCCTGCCGAATGCCAGCAGCCAGGCTGCCGAGAGGTGAGATCCAAAGCCCTGGGAGAGGGGTCAGGCTTATGTTCACAGACATTGACCTAGCCTTGGAGAAGACCCTTTGGGATTTCTCCTTCATCTGCTTAATCCAGTGTAGCTTAAAATCTGTGATTTATGTGGCCCCATTTCGGGGTGCCAAAGTGATTTCCAGTCACTTCCAAGATGGGAGGTCGGGCTGCACCATGGGTCATTCCAAGTTACAGAGAGCAGTCAAGGAAAGGGCTGAGAGCTGGCGTAAAGGAGGAGGTATAGCTGAGTAGCATTGACCTACGAATACGGCCCATGAGAGAGAGCAGAGTTAATACCAATCAACCCCGTAGAGGAGCCTGGTCAGCTCTGAGAATTTTCAAGCACCCTGGGGAGACTCCAAGAAAAGACAAGCCACTTAACTCAGAGGGTGGCAGAGAAGAATTTGAATATATGTAGATGAGGACAAACAAAAGATGGCGGGAGACCTGGCCCCTGAGCAGATTGCTCTGTGTCATCTTTCTAAGTTTCTGTATCAGATGAATGGGCTCCATGTTCCTTGAGGTTTCTTCCTACTTTATTTTATGTATGTGTGTGTATTTTTCCAAAACACAAACAGCTGTATTATTTTTGTGATTATAAATAGAGTGTGTTCTCACATAGAAAACTCGAGCCATGCAAACAATACAGGAAAGTAGAAATAGCTAGAAAATTCTACATTCTAGACGTATATGTTATTAAAATTTTAATGATCTCACTTCACATGTAAGTATGTCTATTTTTCTCTCTCATTATTTTAAGTTGATAAAGTCAGACTGTACATGCTAGCGTATGACTGAAGTTTACACCCAACATTCTGTTCTAGAGATCTTACCATACAAAGTACTATCCCTATGCTTCATCCTTTTCAGGGAGCCTCTGTTTTTCCATTTTTGTAATTTGATGCTAGGTGAGAGCATCACATATGATCATCATGACTGAATCTCCTGGGGTTTTTTGGAGAGAAGCAATATCTTGAGAATTTCTCTTAATAGAGAACAGTTCCTTTAAAAAAAATCTCAAAGGCCCACCCTTGTCCATCTCCCTGAATATTTAGAAACTATAGAAATTCCAACTTCATTAACATTGAAGTAAGCACAAGATAGTCTATTAATACCATAAACAAGTGGGATAAAATTATAATAGTAATGTTAAGCTAGTGGATAAATATTAAATCCCATCTAAAGTAAAATTTTAGAAAGAGCCCAGAGCCACTATTATTTCCTTTTTATCCTCTGCCCTGCATCCCCTAGAAGCTACTAGAAACAGGCTTCATTGAGATTGACACTATCCATTGTGTTAACTGATCTGAAGGCTAAAGTTTTTGATAATTTTTGTCATACTTATGTGCATTTATGCATAGAGCTATTTCCTCAGTACAATGATCATGCCTCTACCTTTTCCTTAGAACTTAATATCACTTATTTAAATAGATAAGACTATATTATTAAACAAAAATTTTAAAAAGTTTCAAGGAGTGTCAAGTAATATCCAGAAGCATTCAAAAGAATGAGACCTTCCCTCCATTTACTACTGATTTCCATTCAAAAATATCGTGTGTGTGTGTGTGTGTGTACTTACAAATACACATATAGCATTAAAATAGGCTGCAATACATTATATAATCATTCAACATGATGCAGAAGAATGACATAAAAATGTTTGACATATTATTAAGTGAAAAAGCATGTTAAACCACAGTATATAAATATGGCTTAATTTTGATAAAAATAATTATGTATACAGCTATAGAAAAAGAAAAATAGTTACTCCACAGAAGGTTAACAGTGGTTATCTTAGTGTTCTGGAATATATTTTTATTTCTTTTTTATGCTCTTCTACTTTTCCAAAATTTCTTTAATCAACACCCATCAATTTTATAGTCAGAAATTAACTCACTCTTTGGAGAGATGAGAATGTTATAAATAGGGGAGAGAATCTTGAAAACCAGCAAAGAAACCTTTTTAGATTGTTATGACCATCCCTTCTCAGAGTTAGTATAACAGAAAGAGTCCTAAACTAGACGTCGAATGCCTGCTCCCCTGTTTATCTAGTGAATAATTTCTCTATACCTGCTTCCAGAGAGGGTCTGGGCTCCAGAACTCACTGTGCTAAGTTTCCTGCTGTGCTCTCAGTTAGACTCTGGTCCTATGATTAGACTCTATGCTTTCTTAGAGGGAACCCCCCCCTGTCCACAAGGATGGTCTCTTTCTCGTGAGCATATGTATCTCGCTTCCATCAGATAATAGCTTGAAAAGTGTCTTGTTAGCTCTGAAACAGTAACATGGAAAGATCCTTATTACCGCGTCATCTTTGAGTATCTCTGTTCCTGTGGATCTTTAAAAAAATCTCATCCCAGGTGTGTGTGTGTTTCTTTCCTTTTTACCTGCAGGGTAAGACACCTCAAGACAGAGCTCAGCAGGCTGGGGACCCTGATTTGGCTGCTTACCTCGAAAGCCGTCAGAACTATAAGATCATTGGCCACGAGGACCTGGAAACTACTGTTTGACCCTGGTAGACGGGCAAAGAGAACCTGAGCGAGCATATCACCTGGGCCCTCCCGGCGATCGGGCAGCTCCCCTGGAAGAAGCTGATGGAATCCATAAATCTGTCTCTCTCCTGCAAGCATCTGAGGCCATGCCACCAGTTTTTAAGGGCTACCGAGATGTACAACAGAATGGAATAGCCCACAGAGGACGAGGCAGGATACCTGGAGATTGGTGGAAAATGAGTTCCACAAAATTTGATCTTTATTGCTTCCAGCAAGTAGCATGAACTTCTGTGTTCACCTGTATCATTTATTTTAAAGATTCAAAGGATGTTCCTATAAATGGCACTGCTCCCTTCTCCCCTATGCATTCACCTTCCCCTGTACCGCACCATTCTGCCTGTAACCACCCAGAAAAAAATTCGATACGATCTGTTCTCTTTACATTCAGTCTTTGAAGACCACAAGACTGACTGAAGGTCTTTTGAAACCCTCTGGTTGTCCTGCAGAAATGTAACTGTAAAACTCTTCCATTTCCAAGACTAAATATACCAGGATGACTTAGTGACTTTTTTTGCATGTCACCCCTCCCTGCTCATTTCTTTTTCATCCTCTGGGAGCTGGGAGTTGCCACATGGATAATGTCAACTTGTGCATTGTATCTCTGAGGTATGGCGGGGTGGCATGGGAGTCTCCTGTTATCAGGGGGACCTCAGAGAGGTAACCCAGGGGTTGGCCCCATGTGCGGGCCTGTTACTGATGGCCACAAAGGCCAGGTTCAGCTTGGGCTGTTTGGACAGCTCCGTACTGCCCAGGTGTAGCCATCTTTGCCTTTTGCTGCCAAAGAGGTGAGCAATGGACTAAGCCAAGGCCCGTAGCTAGTCTGCAGAAGCACTTAACTTTAAGTGCTGTTTCAACTGCAGAGCAGAAAACCACGTGTGGGAACTGTGGCTACAGGAAATGGAGCTCGGTGCCAGCGTTCACTTCTAGGCTTTTTTGAGTGATAATGGAAAGCAGGCTAATGGACTTGAAATAAAACAGCAGAAGCAAAAGTAGCAACATATGTCAAAATAACTCACTTAAGTAAGAAAACAGTCACTGGAACTTTGCACAGAGGCTAATAAGTACAGACTCTTGGGTACAGTGGCGAGAGGGGCCCATTTAGGTTTTCCTTCTAAGTTTCTGGTTTTCATTACCCCAAGTTCGCCCTATGCCAAGGACAGAGCCTTGCTGTGTGAGTTTCACTGCCAGATTTCCAGGATGTGTGGCGCTTTCTGATGGATGCCTCCACCTACTCCTGGTCAGCTCCCAAGGTCATACCTGATAGCAGTATAGCCCCATGTTACATGTACGGGGTAATCTATTATTTTCTCTATTTTCTTCTGCTAGAAAGTTCTTAGTACAAACCTCTGTGGGAGCGCAGCCAGGAATGTTTCTCTGGCCGTGGAATTGTAGCTTCTAATCCTGCCACAGAGCAGTTGAAACCTACAGGTACTTCTATTAGCGACATTGTGACAATTACAATATTAGGAGACGAAGACTTCTAATTTCTGGTGAAAATGTCTACATGACTTGGGTGTAAGTCAGAAATGAACGTGGGTGATCGAGGGTTTTGCTTCACTCTCAGACATAAGCATCATGCTTCCTGACTATTTCTGCATGTGAGCGCACACGATTGTTTCTCTATGTTTAATTTAAAGGTCCAGCAGCGCCGTGCTGCTGATCTGAATCACATTTCGGTCACATCTCATTTTGAAAGCACAAATATGATATACTGTTAAGTAGGAATAACCTCTCCGTGGATGGGGCTTAGTCGTTTCGAAATCAAACGGCTGGCATTATTTTCAGCTGTGGGAGGAAGGGTTGGTTGCGAGTAATCTATTTCCACAGATCAGTCTTAGAAATGGAACTATATTTTGGGTTTTATGGTGAGGGGAGGAGGAGCTGCAGTAGATTGTTTCCAGAAGCTGGAAAAAATTATGCTCCAGGAGAATTTAATCACTGGGCTTCTGCTGGGAGTTTTTCAATTGGTGGATCTGTCCAGGAGATGTTGTGATGACAGAAATATAATCCTTCAAACAGACTGAAATCTGGCTTTGGATGGTGCCTTCCATTCCCAAGATTGAGCCAAACACTTGGCCACGCAGTCCGTTACCCAGCTGCCATTGCTGGGATGAAGGACTATTTTCACCAACTACCATCTCATATTTCTCTGTAATGCTTCAAAGCAGCCCAGAGAAAATTTAGGGTACAGGTGGCTAGGGGCCAATTCAAATAGCTCCAAGTGAAGTAACAAGTCAACCCCCGGAATGAAAATTGATGATGTACTGACTGCTGTAGGAGTCTTGGAACATTTGGAAATCGTTCAAAAAAAAAAAAAAAAAGTCTTAGAGTCCTACATTATTGGTGGAGAACGATATATGACCAAGGCGAATATCTCTTTGAGAAAAGCAAACACCCCCAGGACTTGGGCTTAAAAAGAAAAACATTAAAAATGAGCAAAAACAGTTACATATTTAATGGTTTCAATATTGCATCTGCCTCCTGTAGCATTTTATTTTTTAATTGATCATTGCATGGAACAGTCCTGGGCTTTAGAAAGAGCAGAGGGCCTATGCTCCAGGAGTTTTCAACTCAGCTTAGATATATGGTATCCCCCTTTTAATGGGCCCTCAGGAAAAATAGAGGCAAAGAGGCTGTCCCTGGTCTGAAAAGCCACATTTACAAGACAATAAAACTGTATACCTGTAGAAATAGCATTTTCTACAAAACCTACTGAAACTACTGCTGAGAGCGGCCAACATTCAGCTGACATGAGCTGGGGCCTGTCTGCCTTTGGATTCCCTGTTTAGATTAGCCTGATAGAGGGCTGAGAAATGGAGAGTTATTAAAAAGCAACATGATAGTCATTTTTGAAGCCCTATGTTCCAGTTTTACACAACTAATAAAATAGAACCCAGTTAAGCTGTGCTTTGTCCCAGTCAAGGGTGTGACAAAGCACAGAAGCCAAGGAGGAAAGAAGCACCATGGTTGGGGATTTCTCTGAGCGCTCCCGTTACCTCTACGGAGGTTACAACCTAAATCCGATGCAATTCCTGAAACGGAAAGGAGCTGGCAAGCACAGTCGTGAAATGAGTGGTGACTGATGGGAATCCCACGATCCCCACGGCTCCCCGTCTTTCTAATCGCTGGCTTCGGTGCTTAGGCAGATCTGTTTGCCCTGAAAGATACTCAACAGGTAGTTAATTTTCATTTGGACCAAGTGACAGTTTCTTTGCTGAAAGGATTTCTGAAGTTTATTTACTAGATTCTCAAAATATCCGGGTCATAGAAAATGTGGGGCAGCAGTTTTATTTTTTCCCATGCCAACTTTATTTAAAAATATATATTTTTTAAGCTGTGAAAGTAGAACCTCCTTTTTATAAAAGGTTCTAAGACCATAGATGAGTATCACAGGCAAAGCCCAGGGTGTAGTGACTTCTGCCCCACTTTCTGGCGATCAATAGTATTTACCTAATAAACATGTAGACATTGCTGCTTGTATGTCCTATCAGTAATACTCTGTGCATATGCCGGCCCACCCCAAACACATAGAAATATATTTGTACACATATATGTGTCTGTATACTATACACACATATATTGCATAGGTTAAAAGAGAGAAAACATTTTAGAAGCATCCCAATCATCTGTATATAGTTATCACCCACAGTCAGAGATAAGGTACCAGAGAATTTCCATGTATTCATTATTGTTTCTACTGGGACTAAGCTTAGTTTTATGACTGTATGGGCCTTCAGTTGCACATGGCATTTGCTGGTGCCTGTGCCATAAAATCCACGACCAAGAGGTCTTGCCATTATTTATGCTGCCTTCCATGAAGCAGAAAGCCTACCCGAGCCAAGAAACTTATCTAGGCTATTGTGGGTCTCAAGTTGAGAGTTTCTTTCGATGTGATGCCTGCACGCTTCCCAAGCTGCGTTTCAGGACTGATACTCAGGAGGTTGCCTACTGACACCGGATGAGGACAAGCTATTGCCCGGAAGGTGTAGTAACTTGGATGTGGGCTGGAGTCTGAGTAGCTTGGCTTCCTTTCTGTGGGAGTAGCTAATGAAATCACTGGAATTGCGTGCTATTTTATGCAATTGCACTATTTCAAAGTAAAATTGATCATTGTGAAAATGGCTCATCATAACCATCAAGTAAAAGGACCAATCGCTCTCCTTAAATGGATTATTTTCATTTTGGAAAAAATAAAGTAGAACATCCATTAAATTAGAGAGTTTTTCTAACTGAGCTTAAACATTTATTTACTCTAAAATAGCTTCTGCACATGTTTTATAGAACCATCTCTGAATCGACTTTTTCATTCTCCGAATTCCATATTCAGCTGACTGATTGGGGGTCCTAGAGTTTTTTTCTCTGCCAAGCCACTCACTGGCTTTGACGCCATCATCCCTCTTCTGGGTCCTGGTCATCAGTCATCGCCAGTCCTTCCAATTGTCTGACCGTGGCAATAGTCCTGCTCCCAGGCTTTCTGCCTCTACCTTCATCGATTTTTTTCCATGCACATACCCAAATCCTCCTCAGCTATTATGCTCAAAATGGATCAAAATAAAATCACCCTCTGGGACAAATATCCATTTTGCTTGAAGGACAAAAAAATATCCACTGACCTTGATGATCTTATAGAATTCCAACCAGCCTTATTCTGAGAAGTAAGCTGCCAGAGAGGTTTAGCAAATTTCTGTTTTAGTCACACCAGGGGAGTTCACAATTATGGCAACTTCTTCCACATTGAATGATGTAAATAATGTGCCCCCTTAAAGTCACCTGAATGACTGGATTATATATGGGTTGTGCCCCTGTGACCATCTGTGGAGTCTAGGCTGTCTCCCCATAGTGTAATGAAAATCCTGAAAATAGGATTCTAAGCTAGGCGTTGTACCCTTGGACCACCTGCTCTCCCAGGATACTGGGAGTCACTGAATTGGTCCCAAAAAGAAGCAGAAAAAAAAAGAATTTAAGGCTGTTGAAGCATTACTTATTTTTTCTCTTTTTTTCCATCACCAGTTCTCCCCACCTCCTCTTCAACCTCCAATTCTTCCTGCAATTACCACACTGTTGTTCATGTCCATGAGTTCTTTCCCTTTTTTCTTTTTTGCTCAATCCCTTCACCAACTCCCGCCCCCCCCCCCCCCCGCCCCAGAGCTGTCCACCTGTACTCTGTCTATGAGTCTGTCTCTATTTTGCTTGTTTAATCATGTTTGTGAACCAATCGTACATTTGTGCGTTTAATCATTTATTTTAAATATATATATTTATCACATACTCTGATGCAGGCACCATACTAAGGACCTAAGAATGAATACGAGAAGCAAAACTGTATACTAAGGATTTAAAAATGAATGCGAGAAACAAATTCCACCGGGCGGAAAACCCCAGGGTTCTTGGGGAGCATGTGCTGGGGGCTCAATTAAGGCTTTATTGTGCTGGTCACTCTTTAGCCAGCAATGTTTTACTTCTATGAAATATGAAATGAGAATAGTAATATGCAAGAGAATGATATTTTGCATTTTTTTCCTTGGAGTCTTGGTACTGTTCTTAAAATTGTATTTGAAACCAAGACTTTAGGATGAAACTTAGAAACACTACTAAAATGAGAGCTAACACTCATGTATCTTATATCTCAAGGACATCATTAGAAACAATAGGCAAAAATTACAATAGGTTTGGATTAAATATAAAGAAGATGAAGTATAAATATTGTCAAAGAGTGAAGTGAGCATCCTTACAGAGTTATGGACGTTCGGCCAGTGGGGATATTTAAACTGGACACATGACCACCCTGAGGGATGTTGGGACTAGGGACCTGTGATCTGAGGGAGCTGGAATTAGATTCTGTGAGTTTTTCTTTTAAAATAACTTTGTAAAATGGCAGGATTTATTTGAAAAATGTATGAACATCTTGACTTTTAATCTTTGGAACGTCACTTTGTGAGAGGATTTAAAATTCGGGGGAGAATGACCTTTAGTTGTAATTTAAAACATTTTTAAACCAACTAAGCATAACTATATGAGCTATTGAAAAGAAGGCATACTTGGGTAAAACTTACTCCAAAGTACTTGTGGAGCATTGTGGACTTTGATGAGTATTCTTAGGCATCCTTAAGTCCTATCAGAAATCTGCTTCACTGTCTGTCCATCTAAAGGGAAAAAAAAGTGCTGTGATTTGATATTCTTAGAATTAAATGTAACCTAATAGAACCACAGAAGAAAACTATGCCTAAAAGATATTTGGAAGCCAAGTCCATGTACTTGAAAAGCAATCATGGAAAATGCCTTGGCTCCTACTACTGGCGTGCTAATCGCGAGGGGTAACTTACCCATAGAAATAAAAAAAGTGATGATTCTAGGTATTCTCCAGTTTCCAAACTTTCAATATTTTGAGCCAAATGGCATCTGAAATTGGAGCCTTTGGTGATGGGAACAACTTGTTTCCAATATTTAAGTAAAACACATATAATTTTCAATAGAAAGTAGCTTAACTCAAATCTATACTGTTTATTATAACCATTCCAGTATTTTTTAAATGTTAGTGCTTTAATATTTTGATGTTTGTTTGTTTGTTGACACTTTTGGGCTTCATTACCAACTCATAAGGTGGATGAGGCTGATAATACATTTTGGATGAATAAATGGGACATCAGAACAGTGAATACAATTTGCACAGCTTTGTATCATAATTGGTAGAATTGCAACCAGAACTATGATTGTTAGAAACTACAGACTAACATGCATGCAATAGATGTTTTCTAAGTAAATAATTTCCCATCATTGCCTTCTATATTGTTTTATATCAATCGTTCTGATTTCCATAAATTAGAAGACTACTTACCTATGATCCCACAGTAAGAGTTGGTTTAAACTGAGAGGGAATGTGAAGTTACAAACTCAGAGTGTTTGCTATTAGAGACTTATCATCTTGCATATATTCAAAGTAAAAAAAGGTTAAAACATGTTTTGGTACCAGGATGGATTTCACAAGAAGAAATTAACATTAAACATGATTTACTGGCTTTTCTACATTTGTGACTCTCAGCATTTAAAAAAGTTAGTACTGCAGGTCCTTGAATAATGTTGTTTGTTTCAATGTTGTTTTGTTATAACATTGATGAGATGCCATAGTCTATGGTACAATTGGTTTCATTATACATTGTTTCACTTAAAGTCGTTGAACCTATCATTGATGTTAAGTGAGGACTTACTGAATTGTTTTCTCTCCTTGGCAGTCACTATTGGAATGATGCTATTTCATAATGATGCACCAAAGAGCCTTGAAATGGTCTTTTCACTCAAGACTCAATAGCTCTAAGTCTGTGACTGGGTTTGCAAACCTAAGTGTGTCATCCACGGTCACATACATGGAGGCCTAATACACCTGGTGGAGTTGTGTTGTACCTGAAGTGGAAAGAACAAACTGGCCTGAGATATTCTTCCATTCTGAATCTCACACTCTACCAGGCATCTCTAGGGGCAGAGAGGTGAACCTGTAGGGGAGGGGTGTTTGATATGGAAAGGAGCTACTATTAAATTAGAATAGGAATGTTTGGAGGAGGTAAGTAGGGCTGTTAGATTCAAGTTCTGGATGGCAGATGATTTGCAGACTAAAACAAGAGCGGGAAGGCCAGGCACAGGATGAAAAGAAGTAGCTTTAACACTTACAGAAAGATTTATTTATTTTTTCCTAAATAATACACCCAGAAAAAATGGAGTGGACTTTCTAAAAAACAAAGGGAGCTCATAGCAGCCAGTATTTCTTCTAGTGTTTAAGTGAAAATGGAGCAGCTGAATCAGGAATTGTGTAAAAAGAATTCCTTATTTAGGAGGGAGCTTAGACTAAAGACTTCTGTGATATTTTCCAGATTTAATCTCCATGACTTTGGACTGGAACACAACTCAGTCAGAGCCCCCTTTTCTCCCTCCCCCACTCCTCCCACCAGTTTCCTGCTATCTAGATGGCTATGAAAGTGTTTCTGTTTAAATTGGGCTCTAATTGTTTTTTAAAAACATGTATTTTTATTGATTTCAGAAAAGACGGGAGAGGGAGAGAGAGACAGAAACATCAATGGTGAGAGAGAATCATTGATTGGCTGCCTCTTACACACCCCACACTGGGGACTGAGCCCACAACCCAGACACATACTATGATCGAAATCGAACCGTGACCTCCTGGCTCATCAGTTGATGCTCAACCACTGAGCCACGACAGCCAGGCTGGGCTACAGTTTTAATTGCCCAACTTTCCTTCCATAATGATTAGGCCTGAGTCTTACATTACAAGTTGGCTAGATGGGGGAGGGAGTCACTCTTAAGACAGTCTGAAAAAGTGGGCCCATCCCTGGAGTCGAGCTCAGGGAGCTGCTTCCAACCCTTCTCCCTCACCCCATTCCATGCCCCTGGCTTGGGAAGATAAAGGAAGAGCAGTGATGGGGAAAGGAAAAAAGATTCTCAAGAGCAGTACAAGAATAAGGCTCTAGTCTTAACACAAATTGCCATGGCAACCGATAAATAAATAATATATGCTCTCAGCTAACTTTGATCTTCATGAAAAGCAAATCCAGAAGATATAAGAAAAGACTGGACTTGTTCAGCGTGGCTTCAAGGAGTATCATTATGAAATTTTCAATATATGCACCTTAGAAGAATTGGATTATTTATGGAATTTAGGGGAAAATAGGGCTCTACTAATTGAAGAATTTTCTAATAGAAATTTATAAAGAACTGAGTTGTTGTTTTTCTTTTTTGAAGAAGTTTTTTTTCAAAAGTCCTCATAAAAAGTTATACCTATCCACAGACTTGTGTTGGTCTATACTAGTATTTAAATTAGAAAAATATAAGGACAATTTAGTGAGTTCTTCAGAAATCTAAATATGTTCAATCCTAATGACTTTAAAGCCTATGTATGGCTTTCTTATTTGAGGGTTTACATATAACATTTCTTCTTTAAAATTAGAGAAAGAGGAGATGTTTACAAATTGTCTTTACTTAGAAAAATGAACAGATGATAGCCCTAAAATTGTTTATTCTATTTTTTGTTTTAAATGTATGGGTAATTCTTTCAAATATGCTGGTGAGATTTATCACTTTTAAGATACCTTCTAGCTTTGATATTTACTGCACCTTGTATGATGAATACGAATGGTTCCTGACCTTTTGGGTTTTATTAACAATAAAAATATTTATTCCCCTCCCCCATTTGTTGGACTGAGGCTCTGACCACATGAATAATTTCCAGTGCAACTAGAACCGAAATAGATGCTTACTAACATTCTGATTGTGGGATGGGAAGTCCAGGGTTCTTGCCACCCGGGGAAATAAGATTTGAAATTTTAATAGATAAAATAACCTGGTAAAATTAGAATCTTTTGTAAAACACATCTTTGAAAAGCAAAGCTAGGTTCTGAATTAGTCTTCATAAAGGTAGCAAGGCTGTTTTCTATTTAAATTATCAAAGGTTAAGTGGGCAACCATGCCTTTGAATACTGTATGGACCATTGCTGATTGAAAGTGAGGAAATCCATTCCTGTAAGTCATTAAGGCATAGAGAGGACGATCTCAGTCCTATAAGAATGACTGTATTTCATTTTGATTTCTGAGTGGGAAAAGGGTCCAGCCATCCAGAGTTCCTAGATGGCGGTGGGTAGTCCATTTTCAAAGGCAACATCTGTACAAAGAGTTTCAGACACGGTATAAAGGGCTCTTTCATAGTTTCTGATTCTGCCCTTTCACATCCCAGAGCCATGATTTTGCAAAGCTGCCAGCTGGCAGGTGGAATAAAAAAAAAAAAGTAGTAGCTGTGGCAACAGGATGAAGTTTCATTTCCAGGTAAAGTGAGAGCCAGAAAAATATGAAATGGAGGGAGGGGGGGTGGGAAGGGTGGGGTGGGGAAGGGAAGAATGGAGAATTTTTGTAACAAAGTCATAAAGTATTTTTCCCTAATTTTCTTGCATTTCCTATTTATATAAAGTATCTTGATCACTGTGTTGCTCTACAGAGATTTTCAATGGAATTAATTTGAGAGACTGAATTAATCTCTGAAAAAGACTTTGACTAGTTACTTTTTTGGATACTTTTTCTGTATTGTGAATTGTGTGGAAATGTACAGAATAAAAATTAAGAAATGTAATTAGTTTATTTTCTTCTGTTACTGACTGCTAGATCTAGTTGGTGTGAATACCATGCTTAATGGTGGATAAATTAGATTTTTCAAAACCAGGAGGTAAGCAAAGAGTTGGCGGTTAGGGAAGTCTGAAACTAAAAGGGATCACTGATAAGGCAGAATTTTTTCTTTAAACTTTATTGTTGAAAGTATTACAGATGTCCCCCTCTGCCCCCAACTGCTCCTCAGAATTTTTTTTAAAAACACTTCTCCTGCCCTGACTGGTTTGGCTCAGTGGATGGAGCGTTGGCCTGCGGACTAAAGGGTCCCAGGTTCGATTCCGGTCAGGGGCATGTACCTGGGTTGCGGGCACATCCCTAGTGGGAGGTGTGCAGGAGGCAGCTGATCGATGTTTCTCTCTCATCAATGTTTCTGACTCTCTGTCCCTCTGTCTTCCTCTCTGTAAAAAATCAATAAAATATATATTTTTTAAAACAAAAACAAAAAAAAACACTTCTCCTGTCAAGATGGACTAACAGAGGCCAGATTTACCCTCCCATCTAAATAAAAAGTTACATGTAATAAAACAATAATTGTTAAGACCTGAGGTAACAAAGACAAAAAACAAGTAATCCCTGAGAGATGGAAATCAAATAAGATAAGCTCTGTGATTACATTTTACAGACGTAAGAGAGTTTCCAGGTGGTGGCGCGGGAGTGGGATGGTGGGGAATTGAAACAGTCTGGCAGATTTCCTGAGTTGGGGAGATAGAACTGAGAGTTGGGGAGACCAAGGCAGCTAGAGCTCATAGAGAAGAGTGTCAGAGAGGATTGCACAGAGAAATAATCCTACAGACCTGCACAGAACCCCCTTAAGTATTAAGTAAAATACGTATGTGAGGACACTACTTGAGTCGGGAGAGAGTACCATGCAAAATACTTAGAAGGAACAATGAGCAGCTCACACAAGGCTGAGAATAATGCCCGTTGCCATTCCCCACACTGCACCCTCACCAGTGACTCTACCCACAGCTTTGATTTATTAATAGAGCATGACACTCTCTGTTTTCCCTCTCCAGCCCCATTTCCTCCCCATCTCCGGCCACAGAGCTAATCACTGTGATGGTTTTGTTGTGAATCTCAGCACATCCCCACCTTTGTTCCTTTATTCCACTTCTCAACTTCTGTTAACTATATTTCCTGTCACAGCTGCAAATCTTCACATTTTATCTTGTACCGATATTAAAAGCTCTATGTGTTGTCAAGATTTTTATACTAAGGGTTGGAAGCCAAGAACATGGAGTTGCATTGGCATAGCACATTAATGTGTATACAGACGCAAACAGTGTGTGACAATTACATTTTTTCATTGTCCATGGCCCCAATGCCAATGAAACAGTATTCCTATCATCTGAATCAAATAATTTCCCTTTTATTTTATTTTATTTTATTTTATTTTATTTTATTTTTTTGCATTTCTCTGCTTCATGTTTGACTGATAGTTTTTATGAATTTCTTTCTCTTGGTGTTGGTTATCTTTCTTTGTTCTTGTCGAAAGATAAAACACACACATTTTTTCAGTATGTTACTAGTATCATTTAGCTCCCTCATCAATTTTGTAATCCATTCTAGTCTTTCTCCCAAAAGGATTTTTCTTAGTGTCCACTGGCTTCTGGTTCTAATACTGATGAATTATTCCCCAGGCATGCCATACAATTATCACCTTATGGCTTTCTTTAGATTTCTTTCTCTTTTTTCTTTCATTTTAGATAAATTCCTTAATTATGTACATCTGTTTCTTTTATTTTTCTACTTCTTCTTTAGAATTCTGCATTATCACTTCTTCACTCACACATTTCTTAGTTTCTTGATTTGCTGGAGTAGAGTCACAAATTGCTGATTAAAACTCAGCACTTGGGAATAAAAATTTTGAGTTCTTGCATGTCTGAAAATGTCTATCTTATCTTTTATTTAGAGTTCGTCTGTCTTTGAAATTCTGGTTCCAACTTTATTTTTTATTAGAACTCTGGAGAATCATAATGTGGAAAAAACAAGGCCCAGGAGTTTTTTTGTGAAAACTAGAAGTCCATTCACAGATAGATTAAAATCACAGAGTCACATGTTATGGTAGCAAAAAAAGACTCTAGAAGTCATGTCAAACAATTTTATTTTGGAGATGTGCAAACTGTGCCTTAAAGAGAGTAAAATATTACCCAAGATCACACAGCTAACCAGTGACAGGGAGATGTCACCAAAGTTCAGGAACTCCTCTCTGAGTGCCATGTTCAAATGGTTTAGAGACTCTGCCTGAAGGCACTATGAGGATGAGACAAGTATTTGTGGTAGAAGAGAATAATATACTGGATTCCAGTCTTAGCTCTTCTCCTGAGCAGCTGAGTATGGTTCTTGCTTTCCTTGGGCCTAAGTTTCCTCATCCTTCAAACAAGATTGTACAACTAATGGTCTCCCATCCTCTTTCTTCTCTCAAGTGGGGAGATACTCTGAAGATACCACCTCTCCTCTGGTAATCACCACACTGTTGTCTGTGTCTATGAATTTGTTTTAGTTTCTTTGCTTAATCCCTTCACTTTTTGCACCCCGCCCTCCAACCCTCCTCCCCTCTGACAGATGTCAGTCTGTTCTCTGTATCTATGAATCTGTTTCTATTTTGTTTGTTAGTTTATTTTGTTCATTAGTTTCTACATATGAGTGAAATCATATGGTACTTCTCTTTCTCTGACTGGCTTATTTCACTTAACATAATACTCTCTAGGTCCAGGTCCATCAATTCTGTCGCAAAGGGTAAGGTTTTCTTCTTTTCTTTCACTTTCTTTCTTTCTTTCTTTCTTTCTTTCTTTCTTTCTTTCTTTCTTTCTTTCTTTCTTTCTTTCTTTCTCTCTTTCTTTCTCTCTTTCTTTCTTTCTAGCCAAGTAGTATTCCATTGTGTAAATGTACTACAGCTTTTTTAACAATTCAACTACTGATAGATACTTGGGCTGCTTTCAAATCTTGGCTAGAGTAAATAATGATGCAATGAACATAGGGGTTCATTTATTCTTTCAATTTAGTGTTTCTGGTTTCTTCAGATATATTCCCAGAAGTGGAATCTCTGGGTCATAACACAGGTCAATTTTTAGTTGTTTGCGGTAACTCCATACTATTTTCCACAGGAGCTGCACCAATCTACATTCCACCAACAGTTCAGGAGGGTTCCCTTCCAACACTTGTTGTTTGTTGATTTACTGGTGCTAGCCTCTGACAGGTATGAGGTGATATCTCATTGTGGTTTTCATGGATAGTTCTCTGACGATTAGTGACATTGAGCATCTTTTCATATGCCTATTGGCCTCTTTGGAGAGTGTCTATTCAAGTCCTGAGCCCATTTTTTAAGTTGGATTGTCTTTTTTTCTTTTCTTTTTTTTTGTTTGGTGTTGAGTTTTATAAGTTCTTTATAAATTTTGGATATTAGCCCCTTACCAGATGTATCATTGGTGAATATGTTCTCCCATTCAGTGGGTTGTCTTTTCATTTCGTTGATGGTTTCCTTTGCTGTGTAAAAACAATTTAGCTGTATGTAGTCCCATGTGTTTATTTTTTCTTTTGTTTCCCTTGCCTGAAGAGATATATCAGAAAAAAAAAACATTGCTATGAGAAGTGTCTGAGATTTTGCTGCCTATCTTTTCTTCTAGGATTTTTATGGTTTCAAGTCTAACATTTAAATCTATAATCCATTTTGAGTTTGTTCTTATGTTTGGTGTACGAAGGTGGTCTAATTTCTTTTTATTTTTTACACATCTGTCCAATTTTCCCAACTCTATTTATTGAATAGACTATCTTTTACCCCATTGTATGTTCTTGCCTTCTTTGTTAAATATTAATTGATCATAAAGGAGTAGTTATTTTTCTGGGCTCTCTATTCTGTTCCATTGATCTATATGTCTCTTTTTCTGGCAGTACTGGGCTTTTTGATTACCATGGCTTTGTAGTATATCTTGATATCAGGTAGTATTATTCCTCCAACTTTGTTCTTCTTTCTCAAGATTGCTGTTGCTATCTGGGAGGTCTTTTGTGGTTCCCCAGACATTTTTGGAATATTTGTTCTAGTTCTGTGAAATATGCCTTTGGCATCTTGATAGGAATTGTGTTGAATCTATAGATTGCTTGGGGTAGTAAAGATATTTCGATGATATCAATGCTTCCTATCCATGAGTGTGGTATGTGCTTCCACTTATTTGTATCTTCTACAATTTCATTCTTCTGTGTCTTATAATTTTCTGAGTGCAAGTCTTTGACATCCTTGGTGAAATGTATTCCTAGGTATGTTTTTGATTGAAGGGGATCTTTTAGTGAAAGACTCATCATGAAGATGAGAAAAACTTGAGAATGCTCTTCATTCAAAACCTTTACTTTAGAAACCTTCACGGAAGCCATTCCCAAAGTATGCTGTTTGAGCAATCGTTGGCATTACATTTAAAATTGTTGGCATCTTCACAAATGCAAAATGTCTTTTTAATAAGCCATGCATAGCATCATCCCCACAGCCTCTTCTGAGCTTCAACCTTTGATAACTTGTTGTACTTATTTTCAGAGATTGGTACATTGAGCCATAGGTTGCTAGTTTCCAACCTTTCTACAGGCTATCACTTCAAAGATATAAAGATATTAGCTCAGTTTCATACAGATGGAGAGGACCAGGACTTACTCAGAGCACAGATGTTGAATAACTGGTATGTGCTACAACTACATGGAGGATAGGGTAATGATGACGAGGAAGGATGTTTCTCTTTCTCTGATCACTCTTATTAGGTCTTGAGGCTTTGCTTCTCCTTGACATTTCCAAAACCAGGGCATCTATGTTGCTGATTGCAAACTGGGTGAACTTGGTCATGTAACGTTTTTTCTCTTTCTGACCCTTATTTTTCTCATCATAGATATAGAAAATAACACTGCCAGTCAGATAAACTTGTTGTGGACATTAAATGAGATATTGGCTAGAAAATATTTAGAACAATGCCTAGCACATGGTAAATGCTCCATAAATTATACCTCTTAAAATGTACTGAGGGTGATTACATTGATGAAATGGTTTTATTTCTAGCACTGTTCTCTGCACTGTGGGGCAGGAGACAAGCAAAGAGAAAGGGTCCTGTTTGCCCTTACCTTGGATGACTTAGTTTATTTAATCATATTGGCTCTGGCATTGAAGGCCTAACTTAAATTTGCCTTACTTTTTTTGAATTCCCTCTAAAGATGTCTTCAAATATTAAAGGCATATAAATTTTGACAGTAATAAATAAGCTACAATTCTGAAAACGTAGATTGAGAGACAATGTGGAATAAACATAACCAAAAGTTTAAAATGAAAAAGAAATCATCAGCTTGACCTAAAGTCTAGTTTATATTATGCCAGGCTGGGTATTGCCGATTTAAAAAGAAACGATTGTGCAGTCCCTTCAGAAATGGTTGCATGCACAATGTGTATTACCAGTTTAGTTGGAAAGTCTTTAGATAATACTACTGTGCTGTAAAAAGGAAGGAAATTTACCCTTTGGGACAGCATGGAGGAGCCTGGAGAATATTCTGTTAAATGAAATAAACCAGTCAGAAAAAGACAAGTACCTCATGATTTCACTCACATGCGGAATTTAATGAACAAACTGAACTACCAAGCAAAATAGAGGCAGACTCGTATATAGAAAGTAGACAGACAACTTGGGAGGGGGGGAGTAGAGGGATTGAGAAAAAAAAAGAAAAAGAAAAAAGAGAGAGAGAACTATGGGCATGAACAACAGTGTGGTGATTGCGGGGGTAGAAGGGATGGGAGGAGAGGGAAGAGGGTGTAGAGGGGATAAAAGGTGATGAAAAAATATATATATATAAATACAATAAAAAAATAAAGTCTTTGGATAGTTTTCTCACTTATGTGCCTGTTTTAAAACTATCTTCATTCTTCTGAGAATCACCACATTCCCCAACTTAGATGGCATAGAACCAAGCTTTTGAAGATCCTTTCATAACATTAACACCTCTGACAATATGTAAGCTGTAGTGCTATTCTATAGCACTTTGATATCCCATAAGAGTCCACTTCAGTGGCTAGTGCCAGTGCTTGAAGTCTCTCTTTAAATCCCATAACTTTTCTACTCATAACTTTTCATCTCAGCTCTGAAATTGTTTGGCCTGACTCCTCTGGGTTTAGTGTATATATTCACGCAAGAAGTAATTTTGATAGAAAACACAGGTTTATAATTAAAAATTGTAAATTTTTTATTGATTCATAAAGTATACAAGTATACAGTATAGGGTTATGTATGGAATAGCACATCGGGTAAATGGCCTCCACGGCTTTGCTGGCACATACGCAAAGCCGTGGTCTTCATTGGTCTTCATTGTCCCTGCTCCTGGGCCATAATTGGTACTTGGTAATGCTTATCAAGTTGAAGGGATTGAAATCAAAGGGCAACAGATATTAGAATCTGATTCAATAAACCAAGTAAAATTAGGCTTTTATTTTGTTGTTGTTGTTGTTAATGCTCACGCAAAATTCAAATCTTGTGTGAATTTTGGGACACCCTATACTTCCACAGAAAGGAAAATGCTTCTTCAGCCCAAACTTAAGGTTTGCAATGGGGACCATAATATATTCACATGAATTAAGGCCTTTTCACTGTCACTGGTGATGGGTATGAAATATTGCCTACGAGCTGTTTTCAATTATCTGTGTAGAAAAATCAATGGTGGCAGTTTGTGCTGGCTCAGTGAGCTTTTCAGGAAGAGGTTACAGCTGCTCTGTCTGCAACGACACTCCTTCCTCTGACAGGGGCAATCAGGAGCAGGATTCTCAACTCTGTTAGCATAGCCTCTGGTGAAAAGTACATACTTAATCACCAAATGCGAAATGGTCCTTTAGGTTGTCAAGAGGAGGGTGATGCTGAGGGAATGGAATTTTCTAGCTCTAACCCAAACCCGGGTCATATTTTCCATTCCATTTATCTTGTCTGAGAAGAAGTAGGGAGTAAAGGTTGGAGGAGCAACAAATACTAAATATCATGCATGTGGTTTATAGTAGAATAACAAGCTAGATGCTTGATTTAATAGGTCCACTGAAGAAAAATGAATATTTCAGAGATTTATTAGTTTTGTTGTAATTTTATTTTCAAAGAACAAAACATCAACCATAAGAACCTTGCAGAAGCGGTGCCAGTATACTCACTGGTATACATTTACTGAACCAGAAATCCCGTATTGGTGTCTCTGGTTGACTGTTATTCTTGGCCCCAATGAACCACCACTTCCTGATCTTAATGTCCTATACAGAGTCCCCTCCTATATGACTTTGGGTCTGTCCTTTTGCTAACAGGACATTAGCTAGTGCGAACCAAGTGGTGGTTTGATAGACCCTTGCACATTGGAGCTTGTCCCTTTGGGAGGCTCCTTCCTGAAACCCAGCACCATTATGACAGTCACAAGTTAGCCACATGGAGGGGCACATAAGACAGAAAGATGTCTAGCCAGTTCACCTCGGCTGAGGCAGCCATCAGAAGGACACCTTGGAAGTTCTAGTCACAGGATGAGGCAGCGTAGAACATGCCTGACAAGCCCTGACCAAGCCATAGACTTATGAGTAGTCAGTACCACTAGATGTTGAATATTTGTAGCACAGCAGTGAGTTAGAATTTCACTATCTGGGAAAAAAATACAGCCTAATTGGCTAGGTCACTTGTGATCCATTCCATTCTGTTATTGGGAGCAGGGGGAGGAAAAGCTAGATAAC
Organism: Myotis yumanensis; assembly: GCF_028538775.1. Taxonomy (NCBI): domain Eukaryota; kingdom Metazoa; phylum Chordata; class Mammalia; order Chiroptera; family Vespertilionidae; genus Myotis; species Myotis yumanensis. Next base: position 29,374,284 of record NW_027223760.1, on the reverse strand, counting down.
TCTTTTTCAGCCCAATCAATCATTAAATTTGTAATATTGAAGTGACCTGGAGTACACTAGAAAGTCGTGGAATTATAAAGTTGGAGATTCCTCAAAAGGCATTTATTTGTATTTTTAAACTGTCCATTTTGAAAAAAAACTTGGAATCCAAAAATGGTAAGCTAGGACTAGCTTCAAATCTGATCATCCTTGTGGTATCTGACCCCAGTGGTCTCCAACACGGTCATGGAAGAGGACCCCTGTTAACAACATCGAGAGCATGGTCCATGCTAATTAGCTGTGAGTTAATTTGTTTTCATTATTGTACTTTTTCTGACAATGTGAATCCAGATCCATGGTTGTACACATATCAGAGAACAACAGTATATGCTAATAAACAAGTCTTTGGAAAGAAGAAGGTGAGGGGATGGCTTGTATAAAGTAAATATCTCTCGCATGAAGGAGAAGGAATTATGTTCAGAAGTTGCTTATTGATGGGGTTCAAGGATGATCCAGTAAATAGCACACCACCTTACTGCTCAAGTTCTAACTCAATTGATAAATTAAAAATAAAAAGCAAAACAGGACAAAACAAATAGGAGCCCACAGATTACCTCGATTATGGATAAATCTGTTGTTGGAAGTATGGCTCATATAGAAAGATAGGTGGGCTTCCCATTACTGGCTTCTGGAATGACACAGCCCAGCCCATGGGATGGCATTACACATGTTTCCCGAAAATCTTCCTACAGTTAAAGTGGAAAGAAATATGAATTGGAATAATTGGGTTTCAGAAAATTCATCAAAAAGAGGTCAATGATTGGCGGTCAGGAAAAAGGAATCTTCTTTAAGCAATTATTCCTCTAATAACATTTGGCCACACCACACATCCTGTGTGCCACACCACACATCCTGTGTGCCACTGTTAGAGATAAAATATTTCATTGAATGAGGCATTAGCATGAATTATTAGGAATATATCTTATGCATTCAGTATTATCTTATTCTAAACATTACCATAGGAAAAAAGTGCTGCTAAATTTACCTTCTCCTTGAGCCAGAGAAACAAACATGTTAATATCTAAAATATATAGTCAACTGCAGTGTACACAAATCAGTAATCTGTAGAGTTTATAAGGTGAGATCATTCAAAAACGCTAAAGGAATGGACTGAAATAGAAAATGATAGGTATAAGGGGAAAAAATAGGGCTTAAAACTATTGGCATGGGCAGAAGTAGGCGATCTGATGAAAATAAAGATAAAATAACTACTTTTCATTGAAACAGCTTTTTATTAAGCCCATGGTAGTTAAAATAGGAAATTTAAAATGTTGCTAAAACTCAGGACCTGAAATTCAGCATTAGGAAAGCAACAACAGAAAGCCAGGGAGGTGCAAGTAACTATGTTTGATCTTTTGGGAAGAGATCATTACAATTTGTTCATGATCTTGAAGGCAAACCCATCTGCCTGTGCCATGTAATGGTTGTAGCAGATGTGTTTGTTAATTACCCTATAACTTTCTGCAACCTCCAACTCCTTTGCCTGCCTCCCACTACGAAGGCTCAAAAAAAAATCCTATTTTCAATTTATTCACCTGTTATTCCAGGTAAGGTCATATGTGACCCTGTCATGGCTAATAGCATATAAGGGGGGTGGTGTCTTCTGATAGCCTTTGAAAAGATTTATTCTCTCTGTGAGACAGAGATGCTCAAGGAGAATTCCTCTGCCCAGCACCGTCCCCTGAGACAGAGCCATCCTACAGACATACGCTATGGGGCTTCAGGAGTGCAGAGATGTGAAAAAGGCTAGAAATTCTGAGACGCAATCAATACCAGCAACCACTTATTTCCAGAGCCTTGTTATATGAGACATTGATAGTCTGGCTTTCTGTTCTGTTGCTTGAAGCTGAAAGCATTTCTAACTATTCCTAAAAATGGAGGCCACACTGGGATAGAAATCTATGTCCTCATCTGATTTCCATTGTGATTTTTCTGTAACAATTTACAGTTTCAAAAGGTAAGTAGTCATAATGATTCATTTCCCACAGGTCAAAATGCAATACTTGGTGGCAAAAGTGTAGTAAAAAATTGGGGCAGATGATGACTGAAAAAGACCAGAGTAATTCTGGGTCAGGCTGGGCTCAAACCACAGTTTGACCACCTTTAGCTCTGTGATCTCATCAGAAAACTAGGATAATGTGCCTTTACCTCATAGGGTTGTGAGAATTACATGCGATATTTGTAAATTGCTTACCCCAGTGCCTACAAGATGAAGATAATTGCATTCTGAACTATACTCTTGAATTCATTTGCAAAATAAATGTTCACTTTTATAGTCATCTTAATAGGCACTTTTCCAGTTTTTTGGGAAACCTTTATTCTGAATTTGCTGCTAAAATATACTTATTTTCCTTTTTTTGACAAAATTCCCGTTGGTGCCAAACTTTTTTCTTAGTATTCCAATCCTTCAGATATTCTGCACAAACCAAACATTGCTTTCTTTTTACCAAACTCACCCTCACTCATGTAAATAGGATGAGGCCAAAATGAGTGTAACGTAAGGGAAGTTGGGGGAGAAGGGTACATGATAGGGATGCAAAATTAACTGGACACAGGTACTAAGCCCCATACATGCAAAAATAATACCAGAGAAATTTCAACTAGCTGTGGCAGGGGATAGAGCAGAAGCTAAGGTAGCAAATATATACAGAGAACCAAAACTAACACACAAAAATATAACAAAACAAGAAAGAAGTCTCACAAACATATACATAATACAATAAAACAAAAAACAAGAGGAATTTAAACATTGGAGTTGTAGACTTGGAAGAATAGTGGAAATCTGCTTGCAAGTTTACTTTACTAAATATTTATTAGAATAATTATACAGGTGATGTATTGTAGAATTGTGCACCTGAAACCTGTATAATTTTTGTTAACTAGTGTCACCCCAATACATACAATAAAAAGGAAATAAAGAATCATTGTTTCAGTGAGCAAGAGAAGGCCACTGGCCTAGAAGATATGGGTGGGAGATAAGGATGGAAAAAAGGCTTAGTTAAGCTTCTAACTTTGTCATTTAAGTAACAGATAACCAGGTTTTTATTTTAAACAAAGACATGACTTCCATTTTCTCCAGTGCCTTTGATAAGAGGAACCACCAAAATATATTTACCTCCAAGTGGGAGACAAATGAAAGAATTCGTCATTAGCAAAATTTCTCCTTTTCTCTTTAGACATAGGAACATCAAAAAGATAAATTAAACACTCCCTTCAAAAGGGCAATCTCTCATTTGGAAAGATTTTTTATAGGGTTGAGAGCTTCTTGTACAAATTGATTCAGGGAAGCATTATACATGGACCAATTAAAGCAGGTGAAAATACATAAAAGGTGAATTTAAAATTGTCAATTTGTGCCATGATTTCTTCTAAATAATTTGTTCTCCACTTGAATTGCACAGAAACCTCCATACTCAACATTTCCAAATGTGGACTAATTTCTAGTTGTCCAATTCACTTCCCGGTCTCAAAGGTTGGCACCATCATCCACAAAGCTAGAATTCTAGGGGCTATTACTATTATTTATATTTAAATTCTTTATTGTTGAAAGTATTGCATATGTCTCCTTTTCGCCTAGGTGTTCTTTTTGACCATCTCTCACCACTCATACCCAATCATCACTGCTTCTTGTCAATTCTCTTCTCTCTCATTGGTTGTCCTTCCATTGCCCTTGTTTACTTATTCAAGCACCTTGTTTTCCACCTGGATTATCTCAACTAGTATTCCCATTTCACATTCACTCTTTCTACTCTCTCTACTCAATGCAGCCTGAGTGAGACCTTTAAAATGGAAATCTGATACTCCGTGGCTTATAACATATCCAGGAATGCCGATAGCAATAAAGTAAAATGTAACTTCCTTAAGAATATTTCAAGAGGATCCATAGATCTGACCGATGTTCATCTCTTCAGATTTGTCCCCTTCAATCTCTTTCTAAATATCCTATGTCATGGAAAAAATGCAAATCGATAATGAGTGGTCAGTTGTATTGTTTTGGTTTTAGTTACTCTTTCACACATATACAGAGGTAGAAAGGAATATATATCATGTATCTATATATTGGCTTTTTCCTTTAACCTAACCTTTTAATTTTATTGTCTAGGTTACCACTGAAATCTCTACTAGTGTGAATCCAATCTGTCACTCCATTAAATATAAACCGATTAGTCAGCAAGGCAACATGAGTACTAAGAATTTCATTTCTTGCAGCAATTACTATTCATTTAAACTTTGAAAGGATGCAAAACCTGAAAATTATATGCTGGAATATATTATGACAAAATTTGGAAATGAGAACAGGTTGTGATTAAATAAGGCATTCACATTTCTTTTGGTTTTCAATATACTAGGCTTCACTTTGCATACTAGATATATATTATATTCAGCCGAATTCTTGGAAACTAAGTTTTCTTTTCCCAAACCATTCCAAATGAAAATGAATGAGTTGCAAATTGCGAATGCTCTGGTTTCAAGAGAATGAGGCTTTAGTACACCCTGAATGTGAATGGCCGCCCAGAGGCAACCACTCAGAAAGCAAGCTGATTGGGGCACTCATTCCACTAAATAATTCAGAATCTCTAATGGAAATCAGATCCAGTGTTCCCCAGTGGAGGAGCAGCTCTTCTGGGTTACCCAATATTCAGCTAGCTGCTCAAGAGCTTTAGAGAACAACAATGAAGTAAAAGGTAAAAAATATTTTAATGGCATTCATATTCTCTTGGGTGCTTTCCCGGCATGAAGTTTCCAACTTCCTGACAGCTGCTGCCATTGTGAAGAGACAAGGGAGAGTGAGAGAAAAAAATCAATATTTAAATCGGAGACAGCCAGAAACTTCAGTGAGGGGTGCCAATATTAACTGGTTTGTGGATGTGTTTGGCCTTTCAAAGGACCTTGCTCTTAAGAAAAGACATTCTAAGTAAACAACTCATTAGGAATCGCACAGCAAGGTTTAGTTCATTCCTGACAAACACATTTAATTTAAGGAAGGATATTCCTATGAGACTTGTCTAGAAATTTCAATAATAGAATGAAGTGTTGCATAAAGTAATGTGCTCGCTCCTTCTCTCTCTCAACAGGAAGAGAATATTGATTTCCCATTCTTGGCCACCAGCCCCACCCCTTTTCACTATAAGCATTGAGATGAATGAGTTTGTGTCTTTAAAAGCACTAACACCATATTGGCAATCACCATACTGTCGTCTGTGGGAAAGGGGATGGGTGATGTAGAAAAGTGGAGGATAAATGGTGTTGGAAGGAGACTTGACTTGGGTGGTGAACACAATACAATATACCGATGATTTATTATGGAACTGTATCTTGAAACCTATATAATTTTATTAACTAATGGTACCTCAATAAATGCAATAAAAAGTAATAAAATAATTAAAAGCACTAAGCAATCTTCAAGAGAGTACTGCATTATAAATTTTAAAAAGCTTTATTGTCATTGGGTAGAAATGTTAGAGGGAAAGTTGGAGCTTTTATCAAAGGCTGTTGGTGCCCCAACATTTGCTGTCAGCTCTGAAAAGGTGGCTGTGAAACTCATTGTATCCAATCCTGGCTGGCGTTGGGCCCGGCATACAGTGGGATTTCTGGCCAATGGCCCCGTACAGTGGGACGGCTGGCGCCTGGCCCGAGGATTAGAGAGCTTTTATTTCTTTGTCTCATTGATATTAGTCACAGAATCTCCCTTTTCATGCACAACCCAAACCCGTGTAGAGGGTGCGGGGAAGTTGGGGGAGAAAAGAAGCAGAAATTACTACAACCTCTCAGCTCTTGGACTACGGAAGGAAGAAGAAAATTTCCATTTACAACTCAGTTATCCAACGTCTGTATCTGTTTTTTTATGCACATTTAACAGGAAATGGACAGTCTGGTATGTCTCTGAAAGGAAAATGCTTTATAGATATAAGATACTGAATGTTAACCTTGGACATAAAAGGTGTTCAGTGTCTTAAGGCTTCTTCTGCTTTCCCCCTCTCCCTTCTCTCTCTCTCTCTCTCTCTCTCTCTCTCTCTCTCTCTCTCTCTTTCTCTAGTGAGATAAATGCTATTCTGAAATTTCATCTCAAGGAGAAATTTTGGTAAACAAAACTTGTGGACACATTTCCTTCAATTTCTAGATGTGCATGCTTGTGTGTGCTCTTTGTCAAAAGGCCGTATGTGGTATATCATTTGTTGACAGATTTCCTTTGATTCCTTATTTTGCATGTATGTGCATAATTGTGTATCTGTGTGCAGGTTTGTGGTGCATACTTTGCAGAATCCCTCAGTAATAACATGTCCTATAGCCATATTCTACTTGAGTCTTGGAAAATGTTCTGCTGAGTTCCATAGGATAAATTTTGGTCTCAAATAATGATAATCTTGTCTTAAATATTCATGCCCAGTGGAAACTGAAAGTCATTTCCAAAATAAAACTAGGACTATGAATTACTAAATAGCAACTGATCTTAAAATAAACCACAGAGCCTCAACATACCATAACAAAATGACTCAGGCCTCAGGCTCACATCTCTTTGCCTGATTCCCCTAAAAAATTTATCTGACACAAGAAAGGAAATAAGAATGTCTTAAGGAAGGCCAAATTGATTACATATTCATCACATAGTTTCTTTTCATTTTATTACAGAATTGACATTAGTGAGAAGTTAGTGAATCTCAGGTATAAAATATGTAAATTTTCTGGACTAGCTACGTGGCAAAAGGAGAGAGAGAGAGAGAGAGAGAGAGATTCTTTGATAATCCATAAGTGTCTCTGAAAACATGTCACCCTCCTCATTAGCAATTTAAACTTCTGCTTCCTCAGCTAGTAACAATATCTAATGTTATAGGGTTCCTGATATGTATCAAACGAGAAAGTATATGTGAAAGACTTTATAAAACTTACATTATTCAAAGGAAGTAGTGTTCCTATAGCACTTGAAGGTAATATTTAAAGGGAAGATGGATTTTTGTTCTTGAGAATACATGTTAGCTAAGGGCTTCCAACTTGCTAAAATAACAATAACACTTATTGCAATAAAGTATTACTATTTTATTACAATTTTAGTATTTTTATATATTGTATTATAACCCCATACTCAGAAAAGCAGGACTCTTAAAGATTGTTAGTCGTGCTAGATTTTAGAGATAAGAGAATCAAGGTCAAGAGCCATCAGTGAATTATCCAAAATCAGAAAGCCAGCCAACAGCAGATCAGAGGAATCAACTCTGCTCATTTTACCCCCCTTTCCTTGTATCTGTGTCCTTTCTACATGACAGCTTGGTGGATTTTTCATGAACAAATTATGAGCTCAGGGAAGTGGTGGTGGTGAAGGGCAGCCCAGTATGGCTGTGTAGTCTTGGAAAGGCATCAGGGTACAGGAGGAACTTTACAGAAGGATAGGGTTCAGGTAGAGCAGTAGAGCAGCGGAGCCCTCATCAGCACAGAAAATATCAACAACCTATGAGGCATAAAGAAGCATGGAGGCATAAAGGCCATTGAGGAGAGCTACCTGGATACCATAGAAATAATTCATTAGAGACTGTAAGAAATTAAGTAAGAATTACAAAAAGCCAAATTTTAGCTGTTGCCTTTCAAATGAATTTTACCCGATGCTATAAAAGTTGAGATTCTTGCATGAAAGACTGATGAGATGGCAGTTCTTAACATTTTTTCTTTTCCTTTTTAGGTTGTCTCCATGCTTTATACATTTGCCAAATTCATCTTCCTAAACACTACTTGCACCGTCTCTGTCTCTTTCTGGAGCCCCCATTCCTCTGCAGTGTCCACAATAAAAGCAAATTCAAGATCTGCCACCATATGAACCTCACACCAACTCAGGTTTGTTCCCATATCTGGCCCCTCTGCTTTAGCCAAGTTGTTTATGAACCAAATCCAGAATTCCTTCTGGACTCTGGGCTTCCTTGGTTGGAAAAATTGCCATGTCTGACTTCAATCATCACATTTTGAAAAATCCATTCTTCAAAACCTAGTCTAAGACCTTCCATTTTTTTCTTATTAAAAACATTGTGTTTTTAATTTTTCCTAACCTTTGATGTGGGTGCTTTTTCCTCTGAGGAAATAACCTTTCCTTATAAACGAATATGCATGTATGAGTAGGGTAATGCCATGTGAACAATCTATTTGAGGACAGGGCACATGTCTGTATATGTCACTTTGTCTTGGTGTATCCCCAGCCATCAGTGCTGCCCTACATGAGCTGGTCCTGAAGCAGAATCTGAGGGTTGACTAGTCTGACACCTACACACTGCAGACAGTCTTCTTGGTTGACTACCAGCAGAATATCTATTAATCATAGGAGTTTATTTTTGGTAAATGAGAAAAGAAAAATAAGTTTCTTATAGGAGTTTACTTTTGAAAAGTCTTAGGATACAGTTTTGCTTTAAGGGAATGTACATGTGTAAAAAATGTGTTACTTCACAACATTCCTTTACACATGGGCCTTGACCCAATTGATTGTAGCATCTGGCCCAGAATTTAATATAGTGATTTTAAAGGTTCTTTGTCAATTATTGAATGATAACATAGTGTTTATTAATTACCAAGCAGTTGTTCTAAACAGTGATCCATGAGACAAGCACTGTTATTACCCTTACTTTTCAAATGGTAAGCCAAAGCACAGAGGGATTAAGTAACTCACCAAAGGTCACACTGTCAATAAGTGAGAGGCCTTGGCTTTGAAACCAGGCAGTTTGAGTAGAGTCAATGCTATTACCCACTACACCATGCTATCTCTTAATTTTGTAAATAAATTTTATTTAGGTACATCTAAGAATTTTGGTTATCTACACTAATAAAAGAGAAACATGGTAATTAGCGTATGACTGCTACCCTTTTCATTGGCTAATCAGTGAGGATATGCAAATTAACTATCAGCCAAGATGGCGGCCTGCAGCCAGGCAGCTGGAAGCGAACATGAGGCTTGCTTGCTGCGGACTCCAACGTTCCCCGCCTGCGCTGCCGGCCTCTGAGTTGCAACTCTAAGCAACTATGTACTATGTTGCAAATAAGAAGGTAAACAAAACCCCAGAAACCGGCTGTCAGTCAGCCCCGGACCTCAACATTGTATCGATGTTTTCAGCAGCAAGGCCTCAGAGCTAAAGCTGGCCCAGAATAAAAAAAAAAAAAAAAGAAAACAAGGAGCAGTTGGGAGCTTTTAGTCATCTGCCAGCCGGAAAACGGCCCTCAGCCCCTCACCCAGATTGGCCAGGCACCCCAGTGGGGACCCCCACCCTGATCCAGGACACCCTTCAGGGCAAACCAGCCAGCCCCCACCCGTGCACCAGGCCTCTATTCTATATAGTAAAAGGGTAATATGCCTCCCGGCACCAGGATCAGTGTGACAGGGGGCTGCGCCCAAACCCTCTGATCGCCCTGCGGCTCTGTGTGTGACAGGGGGCGGGGCCACAACCTCCCTATCTGCCCTGCTCTGTTCGTGACAGGGGAAGGTGCCCCAACCCCCTGATCAGCCCTGCTCTGTGCCTGATAGGGGGGAGCTCCCCAGTCCCCTGATTGCCCTGCGGCTCTGTGTTTGACAGGGTGCAGCGCACCAACCCCTGATCCCCCCTGCTCTGTGAGTGAGAGGGGGCAGCGCCACAACCCCCTGATTGGCCCTGCTCTGTGAGTGACAGGGTGCAGCGCCCCAACCCCCTGATCGGGCCTGCTCTGTGCATGACAGGGGGTGGTGCCGCAACCTCCCCATCGACCCTGCCTTGAGTGTGACAGGGGGCGGTGCCCCAACCCCCCAATTGGCCCCACCCTGAGCGTGACTGAGGGTGGCATCGCAACCTCCCAATCAGCCCTGCTCTGAGCCTGACCAGGGGCCGCACCTAGGGATTGGGCCTGCCCTCTGCCACCCGAGAGCAGGCCTAAGCCAGCAGGTCGTTATCTCCCGAGGGGTCCCAGACTGCACAGGCCGGGCTGGGGGACCCACTGCCCCCCGAGTGCACAAATTTTTGTGCACCAGGCCTCTAGTATATAATAAAATGCACCCATTTTAAGTATACAGTTCAGGAAATTTTTGACAAATGTCTACTTCCATGTAACAGCCACATCAATTGAATATTTAGTGGTTCTATCTACTTCTCTCCAAATCAACTTGCAGTCATAGATAACTACTGATCTGTTTTTTTTGTCAATGTAGATCAAGTTTGCTTTTTCTAGAATTTCATCTCATGGAATCACACAGTATGTGCACATGGTGCTTGGCTTGTTTTGTGCGGCAGAGTGTTTTTGAATTTAATCCATGAGATTGCATGTATCAGTAGTTTATTCTTTTATTGCTTAATAGTTTCTCATTGAATAGATCTATTAAATGTTATCAACACATTCATCAAGTAATGGATTTCCAATTTAGGGCTATTATGAATAAAGATGTCATAGTCATTTATGTATAAACTTCTGTATGGGATACATATTTTTGTTTAACTTGAGTTAGTACCTAAGAGTGAAAAGTCAAGATCATATGGTAGATGATGTTTAATTCATGAGTAGCTGCCAAACTGTTTTCCAAAGTGGCTGTACCATTTTATATTTCCACCAGCATCTGGGATTGTCAGTCTTTGTAATTTTAACTCTTTGAGTAGGTATGTAGTAGTATCTCATTAGGGGTGTCAGTTGGCATTTCCTTGACAGAAAAATAATGTTAAGCACTTTTCATATGTTTCTTGGTATTTACATATTTTCTTTTATGAAGTGACTATTGAGATCTTTCAGCAATTATTTATTTGGTTGATTGATTTCTAATTATTGAGTTATTATGGAGTCTTTACTATCTTGGATCACAATTTTTGTCAGATGTGTATTTTGAGAATATTTATTTGCATTCTCAGGATTGCCTTCTTGTTATTTTTATTGATGGTTTTCAAAGAGCAAACATTTTCATTTCAATGATGTCCAATTTATCAATGTTTCAATAAGTTGGTGCTCTTTATGTTCTATCTAAGAAATCTTTGCCTACTCCAAGGTAACAAAGATTTTGTCCTACTCTTATCTAGAAGTTTTATAGCATTTGCTTTTTATATTTGGGTATATGATTCATTTTGAATTATTTTTTTCTACGGTGTTACTGTTTAGTTCCTTCAGGACCATTTGTTGGAAAGACTATCTTTTTCCCACTGAAATATCTTTGAGTCTATTGTGAATTAATAGCTTTGTTTCCCATTGACCGATAAGTCTATCTTTATGCCAATATTGATATATATATATATATATATATATATATATATATATATGCTTTTTCAGTGGGACCTGATACAAGCAAATACTGTTCTCTATTTTGAAACTGTTTTTCTCATTTGAAAAACTTTGCAGTGTCATAGAAATTTTGGTATCCGTTTTTAATTTCTATAATAAAAACCTATTGGGATTTGGTTTGGATTGCATTAAATCTATAAATATGAGCAGAATTTATATCCTAACAATTTTTAATTTTCCAATTGATGAATATAATGAATCCCATTTCTTTCAGTATTATATAACTTTAATCAGAAATGTCTGCTATTTTTCAGTGTATTTTGTTAAATTTATCTCACAAGTAGTTAATGCGTTTGATATGAATTTTAAATATTTTATTTTCATTTGTTCATTGTAGAAATAAACATAAATCGATTTTTATCATTTGAGCTTGTAGCCAGCTGAAGACACTTCTGTGCATTCTAGAAGCTTCTGTGCATTCCTGCCAATTTTTCTATGTACTTATTTATTCATATGAGAATAAAGACAATTGTACATCTTCCTTTCTATTATTTTCATTTCTTTTTCTGACCTTATTTTACTGACTGAGATCACCAGTACAATATTGAATGAAAGCAGTAAGAGTGCTCATTCTTGCCCTGTTTCTAATTTTAGGTGGAAAGCATTCACTTTACTATTGAGTATCATTTTAGCTGGAGGCTTTCTGCAGATATGTCTTATCAGAACAAGGATATTCATTTATATTCTTAAATTGCTTGAAAATTATCCTAAATGGGTGTTGAATCATTTCAAATGCTTTTTCTATATACTTAATGTATTCTTTTTGTTCCTCTACTTAATCTGTTAATATGGTGAATTATACTATTTGATTTTTACATGTAAAGCCAAACTTGTGTTCAATGGATAAACAGCCAAATGCTCTACAGTATTATTATTTTTTATATATTACTGGCATTGATTTTATGATATTTGTTAAGGACTTCTGCATCCATGTTCACAAGGGATATTGCATTTATAGATTTTATTTTTTTATAATGTGTGATCACACTCCTTTGGGCATATCAGGCCTGATTTCCTGGATGAGTCTGGGTGAAACCATTGCTCAAGATCTGCTCCTCAGCTTCACTAGTTTAGAACCTCAATTTTAGCAGTTCTGGACAAGAAAAACAAGGTTGAGGGGCTTAAGTCAAGCTATTGCCATTCACTGATAGAGTGCAAATTTATGAAATACCAGGGAGAAATTGTAGCAGGCATTGTTGATTGCTTCCCAAATCCTTTCCACCTCTTTCTTTTGCTCTGATAGATTGCGTGGCTTTGTGACCTAGGGAGCTCATCTGCTCTCCACTGGGTTTGGGCCTGACTACTTCAAGCCAAATACGCCAGAAGCTCCCTGAAACCATATTGAAGAGCCTTGGTTCACAAACTGAAGATGCAGAGTCAAAAGATGGAAAGCCCCGAGTTCTTGAAGACTCGGAAACACTCACTTTACCAACCTCTGTTGCTTGTGAGATAATTCCTTAATTAGTTAAGCCATTCTTAGTTGCATTTTCTGTGTGTGTTTTTTTAATTAAAAAATAGCTTAATCATTACAAAATATTAAAAAGATAGACATGAATTCTGTAATCTAGTCACAGATATCAAAACAATAAAGTTTTTCTCATTCAAGACCTGCCTATTATCATGGAAAGATTAACAACCTTGTTACCCAAACAGTGGAGTCCCACCCCAGCCTGCAGAGCCCACTTCCCCATGTAATCCTTGTCCTACCCCATATAAGCAGCTGGCTTATGGGGAACTGCAGAGCCGATTTTTGTGGATGACCTGCTGCTCTCCCATACTGCTGGCAGTATTGGAATAAACACTCATATATGATTTTAAAAAATTACTTTTGAACTATTTAAGAGATAGGAAGAGAAATGTGTCAATGGAACTTCCGTCAAACTGTGTGAGTTGGATAAATTGTCCTTTTGCATTCCAGGAGTATTGAGGAAGTGGAAATGATAATCAAGAATCTAAACATCCTGCCAAGTGGACAGACAATCCAAGGGACATGCTGACAAATTTTCCATCACATTTTAAAATTTCATGCTGATCACATGTCTCCTTATATTTGTCACTGCAAAATCAGCAACCTCATTTCCAAAACACCTTCAGGACATGTAATAATTTCTATGATTTCAAATGATCTAGCATTAGATGTATTTTAGCCTGGTAGCACTCATTCAAGGGGCTCATTAATTACACCTGGAGAGCCCAGGACCTGGCAGAGAAGGCGAGCTGAGTGGAAGCCAAGAAACCACTAAGAGGAGCTTTTGGAGGGCAGAGAAAGTGTGAAAGGGAAGTTGGGAATTAATTATTCTTCACAAGAAACAGGGACAAAGGAAGAAGTTTGGACCGTGGATTGCTGCAGCCTCCTAACTAAAATCTCTGTTTCCACTTTTGTCCTCCTGTGTTCTAGTCAACACAGCAGACAGATCCTAGTAAGCCAGAGTCAGGTTCTGACACTCTCAATGGCTTCCCACCTCAGAATAAAAGTGGAATTCCTTACAGCGAGCAAAGGCCATGCAGGATCTGGCCTGTTACTTCCCTGGCCCGGACGCCTATCTCCACGCACTGAGTTCCTGCCTTAGTGACCTCCTGACTGGTCTTCTAACACATGGGCAAGATCTGACCTCAGGGCCTTCGCTTTTGTGGATCCCTTTGTCTGGAGATTATGTTCCCAAATATTTACTTAGCCAGCTCCCTGAACTCTCTTTTCTTTAAAAAATATGCTTTTATTGATCGTGTTAGATTTTTTTTAGAGAGAGATTGGAAGGGAGAAGGAGAAACAGAAACATAGATCAGCTGCCTCCTGCACGCCCCCTACTGGGAATTGAGCCCAACCCTGGCATGGGCATTGACTGGGAAGAACTGGCGACTTTGGGGTGCATGGGACAATACTCAACCGACTGAGCTACACAGGCTTTTATCTCATCTAAATCCAGTCACTCAAAAGCTTAAGTACTCAGTGAATGTTGGCTAAATGAATGAAATTACTTGGAATCTTAAATCTACAGACCCATGACTATGCCTTAGGATGAAGTTCGGATTTGAAGTTGAACTTTTCAGAGTGCATTAGAAAACATCTTCTACTTAAACTTTGCTGGGTTGAGGTAAATTATGACTAATTTCAACCTCATAGATTTTGATTTCTTAAAAAAAACCCCACACAAATCTCTCTTTAACCTTCCTTTATATTTTTAAAAATGCAATGGTTAATAATGCTAGTCAGGGCTTGACAATCTCAACTCTATTAACATTTCAGGCCAAATAATTGTGTTTTTTTGTTGGGGGAGGAGGAAAGGACCTGTCCTCTACATTTAGGATGTTTAGTGGCATCCCTGGCCTCTATCCACTAGATGCCAGTAGGGGGAGAGGGAGGGAGAGATAGAAACATCAATGATGGGAGAGAATCATTGATTAGCTGCCTCCTGCACAGCCCCCACTGGGGAAGGAGTCTGCAACCAGGGCATATGCCCTGATGGAGGATCGAACTGGTAACCTCTTGGGTTCCTGGGTCGATGTTCAATCGCTGAGCCCAGCTGGGCAAGGGTCATATTTTTGATAGCACATGTAATGGAGTGGGAATAATGGGAATCTCATGCTTACTTTATCAACCTGATCGATAAGCACCATAATAACTAGTAGCAACATGTCACATTTGTAGACATTTTAAGTTTAGGAAGAAATAGAGAATGGATAACCCCTTGTTTACCGTCCTTTAACCTTTATCTCTATGGACTGATAGTGAATATTGGGAAGTCTCAGTAAAGGGCCTGGGAAAAATAATTAAAAAAATGACAATGTGCATTCCTCCACAATTTATACAAGTACGATCAGATGAAAACAAACATTACTTTGCTTCATTGGATAAATAAAATTACAAAAGAGAAACAGGCAACCTGAAGTCTGTGTGTAGAACTTAGTTTCTTATTCATTTATCTCATTTGAGGATGTTAGTTCCTTATTCATTTATTTCATTCGAGGATGGTATGTGTATGGAGAGTTTAGTTATGGGGGTAGACTGGAGGTGTGTAAGTAAATTTCTTTTGAAAAATAAAACAAAACAAAAAAGATTGATGGATTGACTTAAAGCCCTACTTGTAGAGACAGGCCTTTGTCCCCCCCTGGCACCTCCTCAGAGCCATTTGTCCACCATTGCAGTTAATATAAGAGTCCAGAGTCCCTAAGAAGTACTTGCTACAAATCAATTTCTGTGTTTTGGATTTAGGTATAGTTCCAAGTAAATGTAAATTTTAAGAATTATAGAAGGCACTTATAGATATTTTTCAAGTTGAATCGAAGGAATGTAACCTCGGATCTTTGGGAACTGGAAGTATATTCTGCAGTCACTTTGGGGTGGACACCATCAAATGATACGCTGAAAGAGAGTAAATGGAGCAAGACGATGAACAAGAAAGAACTGAGAAGTGGCGGAGCATCTCAACATGAAGTTTTTAGAAGGTCTGGGGTAAATTTGTTTTTATATGTGATCATTTTACACGATATTTTGATCTCATCTAAAGCATAAATATCCATCTGTGTTACTCAAACAGTCTTAGAGCTATTACCTTAGCATCTTTCATTTGAACAAAATGGAAATTCCAGAAAGCCATGAAGCCCAGCCTCTGAGTGTTACCTACATTGATTAATCCCCTAAATTCTTGTATGTCAAAGACATGTCGCTAAACAGGTCACTGAAGGAACCAAGGAAGCCAAAAAAAGGAAAGAGCCCCTAAAGGAAAAATGACATTTAATTGGGAACTCTCAGACACCTGTCACTCTTGGTGACAAGCGCAAAAAAGCACTTGCACATTTTAAGAAGCCCAGGTGGTATGACTGACAATGAAGTTAACCAGCGCTGTGTGTAGGCAGGACCTTGAGGGGGTGGGGTGGGGGGGGGGGGGACGAGTGGGGGAGGATGGAGAGGCTGGTTTTGAAGGCTGTGCTTTTTCATTCTGATTATCATTATAAAAAACAAAAACTGGGGCCCAAACTGTAACCTAAACTGCGATGGATGCTCCATTTAAGATGTCCTACTTGATGAACTAACAGGTCGTGGGGAAAGTTGGGAAAAGAAACACTGTGTGGGTCTCTCTGTTAAAACACAGCCCTGCTCCACCTCTGGCCTCTGGGTTCAAAGGGATGTGCGAGCTCCCGCGGGGCGGGCCTGCCCCCCGAGAATCCCGCTTTTAATAAGCTTCCCAATCAGCTCGCCGGGGGAAGAGCGCTCCCTCCCTCGCCGGCCGGCGTCCTCCCTGCCCGCGCGCAGCTCCCCCATCCTCCACTTCCCTCCCGTCCCCTCCCTGTCGGGGCGGAATCGAGTCCAAGGCAGGATCAGGTTCCCCGCCTTCCAGTCCGAAAATCCCGCCAAGGGAGCCGCCGAGCCGAGGAAGCCCGAGGTGAAGCCAGCGGGAGAAAGAGACCAGCGAGCCGGTCCCCGCCAGCAGGGAGGGAGCAGCCCGCGCCGCCCGCAGCAGCCACCGGGTACCTGGACCGCGAGCAGCAAACCTCGCCCCTTTCAACAAAGGCAGCCCGAGCGCAGACAGCGCGTTTACAACTCAAAGTAAGTGAAGGGGGCGCGCCATTCTCCCAGGTGTCTCCCATCGAGTTTCCTGCGCCTTCGGCCACTTCCCGGGGCGCCAGCAGCTGATGGAGGAAAGAGTGGGAGAGAGGCTGCCTCGGTGGCTTTGGGGGAGGGGGCGCTTTCGAAATGGATTTGCTCCAGAGGCAAACTGAGGCGTATTTGGGGGGCATCGGGTCAGGAGAGTCAGGGGGCCCCGAGATGAGTGGAGGGCGAGCAGCTTCTTGATGTCATGCCTGCATTCGGACCGCTCCTGCCTCCAGTGGGAGGACATGGCCGGCGCTCTGCTCCTGTAAACCTGCCTGTAGGTGTGTCTGCGGCTGCGGAGGGCAGGGAGGGCAGAGAAAGTGAGGCACCTGAGCAAGCAGCCTCCTCCCCATCCTTCTCGGGGCGCCCCGGCTCGCCCGCTGCTGCTGACTCTCGGCGGGCATTTCTCGATCCCTCGCGGGGGCTGGTTCCTCCCTGTGCCCGCTGCACCCAGCGTCTCTCACAGCGTCCAGCACTCCTGCCCGCCGCGCAGGGGATGGTTCTGGAAAGGGTTAAGTGCAAAGTTTAAAAGACACACCTTTCACCCCATCTCTCGTCGGAATACTAGGTTTTATTTATTACCAATGTGTCGGATTCTCAGTTCCAGAGCTGATGTTTCGAATAAGTTAACAAAGTAATTGAAAGCAATGAATGTATGTATCTCCTTCCCTACTTTACACACCAAACAAAACACTTCACACACACACACACACACACACACCCCTTTGTCCTAACACACAGGCATACAAACTCAGGAACACACCCTGAGTTCATCTACACTCTATTGTTAACTTACACATATCTCTGTTAACACAGCTTTGCAAATTTGGGAACATATTGAAAAAAAAGGAGTGGCCTGTGGGGGGAGGAATGATGTTGAGATAGGAGAATGGCCATGTGAGGGACAGCAAAGTCCTGGTCTTTGAGAATCTTTTATCTTGGTAAGCATTTTGTGAGCACCTCTGTGAAATAGCCCATTGGCTGCTAATGTGCCTTCTTAACCTGTGTGTGTGTGTGTGTGTGTGTGTGTGTGTTGGAGGGAAGGGCCTGGGAGGAGATTCAGGAACTACCAAGAAGAGCTTTTGAACTAATAACATCCTGAAGCAATTCCATGACCCCAGGCAAATGTGGAATTGATGAAGCAGAGGAGCCCCTTTGAGCTCCTTGATCATCTGGGGATGAACTGATATGTGGAAATACCACAAAGTGATGGGAGTGCCTCCCAGAACAGAAAATCAAGCTTGTGTCTTCCAGCTCCATTATGCTTCCTTTTCAGTAAATTATGCATTTTAAAGACCAAATCATTAAAAAACACACACACGTTTTTAATCCAGTTACATTCAAAGGGAAGCAGAGTGGATGTTCTCTCTTTGCCCCTTTTTAGGAAATGAGTTATTTCAGAGCGGTGATATTTGTCCTTTTTCATTTAAAGTGGATAAGATTTTTGAATTATTTTATTTAAAAATAAACGAATGTCTTTATTCCATGCTTTAAGAAAGGGGTGCATTGAGTTCTCTAATTGCATTTTAAAACTTTAGAAAGTGATCTTTGCTCGCCTGCTGGTCCCAGTTCCCCTTTAGAACATTTTTCTCCTCACTCAGTGAAACTCCTCTGTAAGGACCGCCACCCTGAAGTCATATATATCTCACTAGGTGCTGTACTCTAGCCATTCACTTGTGGACACAGTCACATCATATTTTCAAAGCTACAGCTGTGAGAGAAATGAAACTGCTGTTAATAAGTAACTTTTTATTACCTACCTTTTAAATGAGGTGTTATACAGAATAAAATAACATATTTAATAGTATATATAGTATAACATGTATTATATAATAATGTATAACTTTATAATTTCCCAGACCTCTTTCCATGACATTTGGAATAATATATTTACTCATTTATTGAAAGTTTCCATGTACCTTATTTGGTCTTTATAAAGAGCACTATGTTGCAGTTTTCACATTTTTATTTAATGGACTTTTAAAAAAAATCTTTGTTGTTGAAGGTATTAACATATGACCTCCTTTTCCCCCCATAGACCTCTTCTAGCCCCCCTACCTCCCATCCCAGGCCATCACCACCCTATTGTCTGTGTCCATGGGTTATGCATATATGCATACAAGTTCTTTGGTTGATCTCTTCCCACCCACCCACCCTCCCCTGCCTTCCCCCTGAGATTCCACAGTCTGTTCCATGCTTCTGTGTCTCTGGATGTATTCTGTTCATCAGTTTATGTTGTTCGTTAGATTCCACATATGAGTGAGATTATGTGATGCTTGTCTTTCTCTGACTGGCTTATTTTGCTTAGCATTATGGGCCCTTTTTTTTTTAACTCTAGTAAAGTCAATGGCCTGGTTTGCATTTTCACAAAACCTGATTATTGGCAATAACCCGAAAGAAATAAGGTCCCTAAATAGTTTAATTGCTCTTATCAATAAAATCAATTTTAGAAATTAAATATTTTAAGTTTCAATTTTTTTCTCTTTGAATAAATCTCATTTAAATGAATCTTGCTTTCTCATTTATATGAATCTCATATGCATTCAGAACATAGTCCTATTCGCCATGTGGTGTTTTTGCTACTCTTCAAAAATTGTCTCTGGAGACTGAGTTTCCTTGGCTTATTCAAAATGGTGTCTGTAGTAAGGCAACTGTAGATTGAGGGCCAGAAGTCAGAATTCAGAATATAAAATCCAGTTCTCCCAACACTTATGCTTTTTTATATGATAACATCGTGATGAAGAGAGTTGTTCTTGACTTCTCTCCTGAAGGTAATGTCCAAACTGAGACCACTCAGTGAGCAAACATGGTTCAACAGGTGCTGAGTGCACCTCCATCCACTTCAAGATGTGGTCCTCTCTGGAGCATCAGCAAAGTCAGGGCTCTCTGAGCGCCTGCACTTCATCGCTCGGATGCTGAGTCTCCCCTGGCTGCTGTTCTAATGAACAGTCAGAAGAATTCTGCTTGCTCTTGGCACAAGGCCATGCCATTGCCCTGGGGGAGAATAATATTCCGATACGGCCCCTCTCTTTCTGAGCTGGGCCTGCTTTTTTTCCATCCACAGTTAACTGGCTGCAGTAGAATGTGGGCCATGGCCTCCCTTTGGAAAGTTGTTCTCCATTTTTGATGTCTCTGGCCAATTCTAGTTTCCATGCATGAGGTCGTTTTTCCTCACGTTTCATGCCAGGCTTGTATGTGGCATAGTTCTCCAGGTGTCATACAATCTTTCTAGATTGTCAAATATAACAAGCCTTTTGTTCCTCCCTATTTTAGCATTTGGTAAATGAGAAGTTGAAATTTCTGTGGTTTCAAAGGGCAGCTCTAATGTAACATTATCAGAGGGCACTGTAATTATGATAATATTATGGACTGATTATGGAGATCACATTCACCACAAATCCCTATTTCTTAAGGGTAGGCAAGGGCTTGCTTGAATTGTATGAGAAATAAAACTTAATTTCTTCTACTGGGCTTTATTTTGGAGCCATTTCTTCACAGTGGGTTTAGATAAAGTGACATTTCACACAGAAAAAGATCATAATGAGTTTCTTAAAAGCAGAATCCTTAGATTCTTAAATTTCATACTTAGTAAAAAAAAAAAAAATCCCCCTGTATTTTGGTCTTGAAGAAGTGAGTCATAGCAACTGACACTTGAGCTCTTAATTCTAAGAATTGCACTTAGTGATACCCAAAACATCATTTTAAAATACAAATGGCACGCTGTATGGATCTCAACATGTTGTTCCCACTTCTTCCAACTCTTATGCTTACCTGTTACCCCCCTCTTGGCTCTCATTTCTCCTTTTTCTGATCCAGTTGCCATTATTTCCCATCCAACAAGCCCCACGATGACTTGCCTACTTCCTTTCCCATGATGGCATCTCTCCGTTTATGTACACATATATCAGGGGTGGTTGCCCATATCTTAGAATGCATGGAAGGTTGAAACTTGCTCGCTAGATTGAAATCAAGGTTGGACCTTGACTTCATCGATTTTTGTCCGTATTGACGCAGACCCTGGCTAAGATCAGCTTGTACTTTCAACACTATAATAAATATTGACTGTATTCTCTTCTCTGCTTCTCAACTGCAGCGAAGGGGTGGAACCAGAATTGCTCACCCCCGTTACACTCTCCCAGATCCTACCTCAACCATACAATGTTTCTTGCTACAATGGTAGACCAGTTTAATAATAAACAATTTTTATTACATAGGTGCAGGATGTCTTATATTGTGCTGGGCATGTGGTATTTTTAGGAAATACTTAAGTCCCAGTTTCTTTTCTCTAGGGCTCACAGTTTTACAATCCTAAACACTTTGTGTTTGGTAAATGGTGCTAACTTGTGAAATCCTTTATTGGAAATTTATTTAAAAGACATCTCAAGCAAAGAAAATCCATCACACCCCTACCCACCTCTGAAAGAAACACTTTAAAAGTCACATACATTTTACCAAACCAATGGCTTTTTGCATTTCTTTCTTTTCCTTGTCATATAGCCCATTGGCTGCTAATGTGCCTTCTTAACCTCCTTGACATATTATTTTTATCTTAGTTTTTTTCCAACTTTGTTGGCCATTCCTCTCATCTTTATTTTTTCCTTTCCCACCACTTCAACTTCCAAATATGGACATTTATTTCCAAATATTTTTGTTTTCTCCCTCTCTCTCCCCCTTCCTTTCCCCTTCCTTCTCTTCCTCCTTTCCCCGGCCCCCCACTGCCCCCTCAATGCTTCATTGTTGATCAGGACTCTTCTTTGAGTTTCCAGATCTTGCCATTAGTTTTTCTCTTATTAGTTTTGGGTCTCACATTTTTCATTATTTTTTGAATGAATACTGAAGTGAACGCTTTGAACACAGTCCTATTTGGAAAGGAGATTGCAATAAAAGATATCTTGTTATTTTATTCTTAGCCCTAACAACACCTACAGGTATTGACTGCCCGATTATATGTCAGGTTGTGTGGCAGGGCATAGGAAGATAAATCAATATGCCTTTAAGCAACTTGCTGTCTCTCAATATACGTGTGAATAATAAGATTAAAACACAAATGAAGAAAAGTTATAGTAAAGTATGTGCACACAATATTTTTATCCTAAGCAGTTCCAGTGACAAAGATTTAAAAAAAAGAAACATTTTCATGAGAAAAAGGAAAGTAACTCTTAAATGGCTAAATGGAAATGGTGATAATATTTATTTCCAAAGCACACTGCCTTTTTGTTGCTTTCATGCCTTTTATTCTGGATGAGCAGTTGATCTCTCCCTTCCTTCATGTTGCCACATAATAGAGCAGAAAAAAAAAATTATTGAAAGTGACATCTTAAGAATTCAGCCTGAGTTATTTAGAATAAACATAATTTTAAAGGCATGACACTTCGCTCTAGATATTCTTTTCAGGAAAATTATACCAGACATGAGATGACTGTTCTTCAGTGAAAATATGGACACAGAGGAAAAGAACACAAGTCCTCCAACTTCAGCTGTGGAATTTGGATGAAACTGTAAATGAGCTGGAGATGGAAGACTCCCAGGGAAGGTTTTCCCATCAAATCCTCCCTCTAGGTGGCGCTCTAATTCTCCCCTCCTTTTACCAGCTTCTACTCATCACCCCTTCCAGTGACTTCAACTCCAGCTTTCCCAGCAGTGTTGACATTGGAACACACCTTTCACTCACCCTTACCACTGGCTCTGCCCCACCCACACTGTGCACCCCTTGAAGGCAGGTTCATCTCAAGAACCCTAGAATATCTAGTATAGGACCCTTGAAATACCCCCCAAATGCCTGGCATTTGAGTGAAAAAATAAGTAAATGTCTCCGAATACCATATTTTTTTGCCCCTCTTCCCCTAATGAACTTGATTGTCTTCATTCCTAATCTTCCTAAACATCACCTGGTGCCAATTTCCTGTTTGAACATGAGTACCCCCATTTGCAGTCTCAAACATCTAGAAGAAACCTGTCCAGCTCTCTTTTCTTCGTCTCCTTCATTCCAAAGACCATACATACCTGCCAGTTCTCTGGAGTGTCTTCCTAATCATATTCCATCTCCTTTACCTTAAAGGCTCCAAACCTTGTGTGGTCTCTGACTCATGCTATCTCCAATTTGGAAAGAGAAATCTGACCTACCTCTTTAGCAAACCATATAATTCAAAGCTTGCTAGACTGATCACTTGATGCATTTTCATCATAGCTCCAATGTGGCTATAAAACATTTGCTTTTTAGCCTGACTGGTGTTGCTTGGTGGTTGAGCATCGATCCATGAACCAAGAGATCATAGTTAGACACCCAGTCAGGGCTCAATCCTCAGTAAGGGGCGTGCAGGAGGCAGTCAATCAATGATTCTCTCTAATCATTGATGTTTTTATCTCTCTCTCCCTCTTCCTTCCTCTCTCTTAAGTCAATAAAAACATATTTTTTTAAAAAGCATTTGCTGCCATAACTGGTTTGGCTCAGTGGACAGAGCATCGGCCTGCGGACTCAAGGGTCCCAGGTTTGATTCCGGTCAAGAGCATGTACCTTGGTTGCGGGCACATCCCCAGTAGGCGGTGTGCAGGAGGCAGCTGACCGATGTTTCTCTCTCATCGATGTTTCTAACTCTCTATCCCTCTTCCTTCCTCTCTGTAAAAAATCAATAAAATATTTTTCAAAAAAGCATTTGCTTTTCAGAACGTTTCACATTTATTTTCTCATTACATGTTTGCAACAATTCTACTTAGGTAGGCTGAGCAAGATTTTAAAAAAATTGGTAGGGACACATAAGCTTAGAAAGGTTAAGATGAGTCCATTAAATGCCATTGAAACAAAGGCCTTAAAATTGTTAGATTGGGTATATTTTTCTCCTCTATGATATACTGCCATCTCTTTCTTTGGCTAAGTAATTTTATGTTCCAGTCGCCTCTCACATCAAAACTAAACTCCTATGTTTGTAAAGTAAGAGCCCAAATAACCTAGTGGTTCCTATCTTCAGTGTTTATCAGAATAACCAGCGTCATGTCTTAGCATCCAGATGGCTAGAGCCCATCCCCAGAGGTTCTGAGTTGAGTGGTGGAATCAAGGGAACTGACATGTGACATCAGAACACAGGTGATGCATTGGAAAATTTAGCCCAAACAAGCAAATATGTGAACTTCCAGGTCAAAGAAATCAAGGTATAAGCTACAGCTACACTTCTTACTACCTGTGTGACCATCAGTAAGTAGTGTAGTCTTTCTTCAAGTTTCTTATCTCTCAAATCAGGTCACTAGTACTTACCTTCTGGGATTGACATGAATATTAATTTAGAAATGAATGTGAAATACTGATTCCAGAGTCTGATTGCTGGAGAGTGTTGGGTGAGGATGATAATGGTGACAAAGCACCTGATGGTAGTCCACCTCGCTCTCCCTCCCCCGCACCTTTGTTTCTGGTGCCCAGTTGGTTCTCTAACAAACTAAGGGTCAAGTTTGGATGCAGGAACAAGCACTTATCTCATTATAGTTCTGACTTTTGTTTGGTGTGGGATGCAGAGTATGTCACTGAATCTTCTAGAACCTCAGGATTGTCAGCTGTAAGATGACGATGATGCTGATGATATCATCTGCTTTGCCTACCTCACAGGTTGGTGTTAAAGGTAAATTGTGAAAATGCTATGATTATAAACTATAACCTGTTATACTAAATGTGGTTATTATTAATAAAGTCAGTGGGGCCGTTCTATCTTTCTCTTTCCCCAATTCTGCTGTTTGTCATTGTCATTTTCTCAGGACGCCCAGAGATTGCCTGAGATGCTGGAAGGTAAGTTTGAGTAGGAGGAAAGATGTGTGACAGGTGTGAAGAAAAGGAAATCTGAGTCATAATGAAAAAAGAAGTGACTAGACAATCCTAAAAAGGATCTTTCACAAAGTAATATATTATAGTTCTTCCTAAGAGTCGGTATTTTCAGTTGGTGTTTTCACTAAATTTAGGTCTTTACAGAGGATTAGCAGCACCTTGTTTATACTATAGTTGTGATTCTCACACCTTGATGTGCCTATCAGTCACCTGGAGATCTTGCTAACATGCAGATTCTGATTCACTATGTCTCCTATAGACTTTTAAGAGTCTGCATTTCTTTTCTTTAAAAAACATTTTTTTATTGATTTTTAGAAAGAGAGGAAGGGAAAGGGAGAGAGAGAAACATTGATGTGAGAGTGAAACATTGACCAGCTGCCTCCTGCACTGCTCCCCATCAGGGATTGAGCCTGAAACCTGAGCATGTGCCCTGACCTGAAATAGAACCAGCAACCATGCAGTGCACGAGACAGTGCCCAACCAATTGAGCCACACTGGCCAGGGCAAGAGTCTGAATTTCTAACAAGTTCCTGATGATAGTGCTGCTGGCCTGGGGACCCAACTTTGAGTAACCAGCTACTGGTATTCAGCCCAACAAACTTGAGAGAATGAAAGAGAGATCAGAACTCCCCAATCACAAAATCCATAGCTTAATAAAAACAATGAGGGTTATGGACAGTAACACTTCTTGCTATATGCAAAAGATGCTCACGCCTATATCTTCATGTCTGACAAGATTTACAATGTTTGATTATTTTGTAAAATAAATTTGCAATCACCATCTGAATTGCTGTTGACTCAACTGAAGCGCCTTAAGAGTAAGAGTCACCTTCCTTGTAGGACTTTGGGTTTCGTCCAAAACATCTGCATAGACATTTAGTCCACTCTAAATGCTTCTTGATATTTGGTCTTGTCCAGAATGTACACTCTTAGAGAACATCCCTCAGCTCAACTAGCCCATAATATTTACCAACAGAATTCATATCTAATAAATACTATCATGTTTTAGTGGTCCAATAAAAAATTGTGCAGTGGCTGTATTGCCAGTAACAATCCTTCTTGCCTTGGTAGTCTAACTGGTAATGGCACATGTCAAGGACCAAATACCGAGGAACTTTTGGCATGGGCCAGATGTCTCCATGGATGTTTTGGACAAGACCATATGTCCTCTAATTGGCCCCTTGCAAGGCGTGGACACAGGCTTCTTTATCAGTGCTTCTGCTAGAGTCCTTTGCTGGAGAGGGTGCAAGTGATCTAAATGCTGCCTTCTTAATTTGCCTTAAAAGGTAGTGAGAAGTGTTTAGGAAACTTCATTTGTAATATTAAATAGATGTAACGCAATGTTTTCTCTGTGCTAGAGTATCATCTAGTTAGGGTTTAAACATCTTACTCCCTTCGATTGTCCCCTTCCAACTCTAATGGAAGTGGAGCAGCTGTCATCTTTCTATGTGACTTCCTGGGGGACATCGGGCTGCCAGAGAAGGAGCCAGAGCTTTTTGTCTCAAAGTTCATATTGAATCAGTAAGGAACTTACCTTGGTAGCAAACTCAGGTAATGGAAAATCTTTACTCAAGCTAAACAACTGGAGACCATACAAAACTTTAAAACACTATTTTCATAATGGATTTCCAAATAGGGTCTTTTCTAAACCTAGCTATAGGACTATTGCTCCCAATGCAGAGAATTATCTCTGAGGTTTTAACATGCAGTGGTCTTCATTTCTGAGCAGAATATGAGAGAGGTTCCACTGGGCGTATGCCAGCTGGCCAGATGGGGTGTCCCTGGTAAGCTAGAAGTTGAATCTTAAGTTAAAATTAAAAAATGCACTGCAGCCTTGGAGACTCTTATGCCAGAATCCATTTAGTTCTCCAAAAGATATTTTCCACAAAAAAATGTTGCTTCTGTGTGCACTACTTTTTTTTCGATATAGCCCCAGGGGTTCAAATGAGGAAGCTTGAAGCTGCTATAGGAAAGAAAGCAGGTAGCTTATTAAATTTTTTTAACAGATGTAGGTATTTAAATTTTGAAACAGTAAAATAATGCCTTCCCCCCCCATCTTTTATCCTTGGTTATGATATACATTTAATTATTAAATTCAATGTCTCTGGCAATATGCAGAAATCTTAGATATAGCTCATTACCTGTCAGACTTGTGAAAGATTAATTTTAGTCATGTAAATAATAGTGAAAAGGCTTTCCTCATAATTATGTTTGTTATTAGAAAACACAAATATAAACATTATTTTATCTCATTCTAAAAAGTATGTATTCATGGTACAAGATATTCACATATTTAAAAAATTATAAAGTAGGAAAAACTCACTGATAATCCTGCTCAAAATAGGCACCACTATTCACATTCTGATATACAGTTCTCCTGATGTAACTTAAAAAGATAATTTTTTAAATAATATGTCCTACTTTTCAAGTCAACATTATAATTGATGCATGCTATATTTTTAATAGCTGCACACATTTTTTTCTATTAAATTGACCACTTAAGATGGAAAGTCCATTTATTTTGCTTGACAGGGGTAAATTTAAGTCATTAACATAAAAGTTTAGCAAATTAATATTGTGGATTCATAAAAAAGTTAGAAAGAGAAAAATGAAAACAAACATAATCCCATGAAGCAAACAAAATCTTTGTCCCAGCAAAGGCTGTGGTGTTTAGATGGGAACCGATTATCCTGGGGAACTTTGCTTATGCCAACTGAAGGTCAAGCTGAGTAAACATGACCTTCCATTCTATCCTTGAGGACGCTTCCAGATGCTTATCAGGGGGTAAAAGTCTCCCCAGGGAAGCCCCAGCTGCCTGAACCCACCCAGGTCCAAGCTAACCCCATTAGCAGGTCCCAGGAGCCTGGGGACCCTCTGAGCTGCTCTGAGCTAAGAAGAATGGGCCCAATGCACTACAGGTGGGCAAACTATGAGAGCAGCAGACCTCTTTGATTCATGTCCCTCCAGGGCTTGGAACCCTTTGGGGAGTTATTTATTTGCTCTGTTTTTATCTGGAATGACTAGTGTACAAATTGGCTCTGGTTTAAAGTGAGATCAAATCTGGGTCTGACAGCTGCATTCCTAGTCCTCAAGGAGGCATGAAGAGAGTTAAATGCTGTTATCATCTAGGCCAGTATTGGAATTCCCACCAATTTGAGCCTAACTGGTTTTGAGCCTTTTTAAATAGCTGTTTCAGTCTGATGGTTAGGGATCACAGAGCTTGCCCTCTGCTATGTGATATATGGGGATTTGTATTGCACTTCAAGGCTGTCGTAAAGAAATTTGGTTTGGAGAAACAGATCAAAAGCAGTTCAGCAGCAATACGTGGGTGGAGGTGGATTTCTACCAATTTCTCTCTAACTAGATCCACATTTTCTCAAAGCAAGCTAACAGTGGGTTTCAAACGTCTCATCTCATCCAGCGATGATCTTCTCTTGCATGAGGTTCCAATGAGGGTGGTCAGCTTCAAAGCAGCAGAACCAAGAAGACAAAAGAAATAGCAGTGCACTTGAACTGAGACCTTAAGAAAAACATCCAGCAAGCTGACAGAAGCCCTATGCTTGAGGAGGGGAACTCGGACCTCACAGTAAATGGTCTCAGGTAGCATTGAGGTTTCCTTCACTGTGAGTGAACTTTGGGTCCTTTGGGCGCATGTGGCTCTGATGGGGTTTGTTAGGAGGTTTCTCTGGGGTGGATTTGTCTTGTTTGCTTTCCAGATCTCCTGGACTCTAGAGGCCTCTTGGAATAATAATGACATGAAGTCAGTCGGCTGTGTGAAGCAACCCTGGCTCCTTCTTGTTCTTCTCAGGGGAAGCCTTTGAAGACAAAACAGTATCAGTTGTCCAGTGAAGAGTTCCTGGACGGAATAGGAGCTCCCTGCAACTCATTGTTTCCATCCATGTCTCCCCTCCCTTGACCGAAGAAGAGGGTGAGCAAAGGGGATCAAGGAGACTGAGAACTTCCTTTTTCAAGGGCTGGAGCACAACAGCATCTCGCTGGGTTCAAGGTTTCGATGCAGAAAATGCCAGTGAGCTTCCTGGGTTAGTTTTCTACCGTGACATCCATTTACAAGCTGCAAAGTATAACATCAAGTATCTTGTTTAGATCAGAAAAACTTTAGGTTTGGACATTTCTATTAACAAGTTCTACTTTATTTTGAAGAACTAATATGATTCCCTGTCTTCTTCCCATCTCAAATTGACCCCTTCCTTGTCTGATGTCCAAGTCCATCAACAAGTACAGAAGAGGGCATGGTATTGTCACTACTCTTCTTACGGCGATTTAATGTTTCTTTGGTGAGGAAGATTAGCCTAAGTATCAGAGACTATTTTCCTCAAAAGGGAATGGATTTCAGTCTCATCTAACATGACATGGGATTGCTTATCTCTGTTCTTGGTGAAATTTAGGCAAAATCACACTTTGTTCCTGGAGAATGTGCATATATTTGTACCTATTATGACTTACAATGTTATAACCAGACCAAAATGTCCTTTAGACCTGCAGAAAGGCCAAGGACATCTGAACTGAGAGGGGGAGAAATGTGACAATGAAGTGTAGACCATTTAGTAAGGCTTTAAGGAGCAAGTAACAAAATTCTCCCAGAGGATGGGAGTAGAGAAACTATGGGACAGTGGCTCAACAGATAAATTTGACTTTTACTAAAATGAGGATGAGGAAATACCCAGTGTGGAGCACCATGTGCAACTGTGGGACATTAGGAACATCTAAAAAGGACAAAGTATGGAAATATTGACTGGTGTTTTCTGAAGCAAATCTGCAAATATTATAATAAATTCCTCCAGATAGCATCTGACACCTATCATTTCCATTTGGAGGTCTCCAAATGAAGATACTTCAATGGTTCAGTCATCTTGGATCATGGGTCCTTTCTATGTAAAGGGAGTCGCTATTTTAATTCTTAGTTTCACTGGCCATGTATCTTGCTACGGACCTCATTGTCCCTACTCTACTGCTAGTTAATTGTTTCTAGTTCTTTCACTTTTCCACTACCCAAATAGTACCTGGCACACAGGAGGTGCTCAATTCATGTTTGTTTTTGCATAGAATTAGGATAACTTTTTACCTAGTTTCTCCTCTTTCACTCATCCACCCAGCCTCCTTTCCTGGAAAGATTTAATATTAACTGGCTGCCCAAGACAAATGTTGTGACATGAACAAATTTTATTTTTGGCATCTTCAGCTTTTCTTTTCTGCTCTCTCCTTTATACTCAGAGATATTTCCGTTATCAATGTTCAGATACCCAGAGTCCTGGCTTCTGCTATTTATTGTATGTAGACATGCTTCATGTTGGCCATTGGCGTTCCTGGCTTCCCTTGATGTGCCCTGGGGACACATGGCGATAAGTCAGAGTTCAGAACCTGCCAGCATTTCTGATGAAGTTCTTAGGAACTTCCAGGGCCAGGCAGGAGCCTCCAGCTCTCATCATCGCTACTTCTAGAAGCTGAAGACTTTGCTTTCTTTTTTATTATTTCCTTTCTTTTTCTTTTCTGAGCATCATTCATGAACTTTAATAATAATATCTGATATTTATTGAGTGCTCTCTAAAAATGATGGGTAAAATGCTCCCCAACAACCCTATGGGATAAAGATAATTTTTATTCTTAGTTTAAACATGAGGAAATTTGGTCTCTGAATGGTTAAGTAACTTGTCCAGGATCACAGGCTAGTGTGAGAGAGAACAGGTATTGTAGTCCTAATATTTCTAACCACCAATCTCTTAAGCATGATGCTTTTCTGCCTCCACCCCCTTGTTCCAGGACAAGGGCCCCATGAGAAGTTGAAGATATTTTGGTTCAGTGTCCCCTTCTTTTTCCTAGCCACTGTCCAGCAGTACACCATCTCTTGCACACAAAATCCTATTGTTAGACTCTTTGATTGCATACTATTGTATGCTGTTTCATTCTCCATTGTTCTCTCAAGTATCAGTTTGCCTGGTCTGGTCCTTCAATCAGCCTGTGCTTAAAAAGGAGCTGGGGGAGTGTAGGCAGGAGGGTCTCTGGGAGATGTTCTGTCTGTTTGTCCAGCCTGCTATCACCTGACTAAATTGTTTGTTGGGCTGCTGTGCTCTAGCCCTGGGGGAGGCCACAATGCCCTGTTTGTTTGTGTGTGAGAGTCTCTGGCTTTGATTAGCAGCTAGCTCCAGTGCAGCTGAACACACAATAGGGACCAAAAGATGGGGAAAAGAATCTGGCTACAGATTCCCATTGGAAAGCATTCACTGTCAAGCCTGGACATCCAGCAGTGGGGCACAGATGGAAGAGGCTGGGAAAGAGTAGGTAATGGATTCTCTGTGTCCACAGCCTGTTGTGCATGATGACGTCACTCCTTTACTGAAGTGTTGAGCTTCCATCCCTCTAGATGTCTTTTACAATTAAGGTTCAGGACTGGTATTGATGTGGTTTGATGAGGGGGCAAAGGCTAGGAGGCTGGAAAGCATGAAGGAGCACGGGGATCACAAGATCTAGGGTAAATACAGTGAAAGGGATGCATCTATATTAAAGGGCTAGTCACACAATGAATAAACATCATTACTTTGTCTGCATGGAAGAGGTAAAAATAACTATGACAATAATTGTATCAATTATGAAAAAGAGGGAAGTCAGAAGTTTTTATAACATAGGCAAAGTTAGTGATTTCTAAATTGATAATAGAATTTTGTTCTTATTAAATAAAATCTTCTATCTATTGTGAATATTCATCAACTGGTAGATGAATAATAAAGTGTCCATAAAGGGAGCTGGGGGAGTGTAGGCAGGAGGGTGTCTAGACACCTCAGATATCCTCAGAGGAGTGCTTAATTTATTGAGAATTTTTAATTAATAGAATACTTGTCTGAGACAAAAGACACCACCATTATCTTAGCCAGTGGGTACCTGATGTGGATCCTCACAAGAGGGACAAAGTGGACTTATAGTTGGAAAACCATACCACATAGCATATGATTAATTAGTAAAGGAATGGTCCCATCAAGTTCTAGAGAAGAAAGCATTCTGGTCTGAGTGGAAAGGGATACTGCATAGAGGGGTAGGATCTTCCAAGACAGAGTGGTTTTATATATGGCAGGATGGCAGGGAAAGCACCCCAGGGGAGGGATGGAGAAAAAAAGAACCCCAAGAAGATGATAAAAATCAAGATGGGGAGGGGGGGAGCGTGTCAGAGAGCAGATGGGCCAGATTTGTGCCGAGAGTGGGTGGTCAGAGAATGAAAGTTATCATTAGAAAAAAAGTTAGGATTAGAAAAACGTGTTGGGTAATAATACCAAGTCCTTTGAAGTGTAAACACTTTGCTTGAATTGTATCATTTTATATCATAAGAAATCACTGAAGGTTCTCCAAAAACAAGGAAGGAAAGAAAAACTTGGTAGATTATAAGAAAGATTCTTTTTAAAAAAGTAACAGAATAGGGGAGGATCAGTTAGGTAAGGCCTCTGAGTACCACCCTTGATCTTTTCAAATTCTAGAATTCCTGTTGATGCTTCAGTGCTTTGCTTAAATACCATCTCCTCCATAACAATTGTCTTTATTCTCCTAGTTAAATTGAGTACTCATTTCTTTTTCTGTTCCACAGCTTTCTATGATTTTTCTTTGATAACATTTTTATTCATTCATTCATTCAAAATATGCAATGAACACAATGTGCTGGGCTCTATGTTAAGTATTAGGAATATAGAAATGAAGACACTGTCTTCAACTCTCACAGTCTAGTTGAGGGGAAGGCACAGAAAAGCTAATCAGTATAGTGTCCAGGCAATGATCTAGATTTGCACTTTTAAAAGCCCCGAAAGGAGACACCTAATTCAGCTGGGGGTTGATTCAGGGAAGGCTTCCAGGAGGAAATGTCTCCTGACTTGTGCTTAAAGACTGAAGAATATAAGGGAGAAAGCAGGAATTCTGGGTAGAGTCAATGCTGTGAATCCTGATTTTATTCTTGTCATAAAATGGTTATTTTAAATGACTTTATCTCCCCTACTTAACTATGGAGTTCTTAGCCCAATATTTTGCACAAGAACAAAGGGATGAGGAAATGAGGGAAGGAAGGAAGGAAGGAAGGAAGGAAGGAAGGAAGGAAGGAAGGAAGGAAGGAAGGGAGGGAGGAGGAAGAGGGAGGGAAGGAAGAAAGAAAAATTTCAAATGCCTAGTGACAGTAGATACTTAGAAGGAATCCTTACTGGAGATGCTGTGAAGGAAAATAAAAGTTATCTGAAGTTTGTACATTAGGATGGAAGCTGGGTACATGAAAAGTGAGTGAAAAATGAGAGGTTGAAGCTGAGTTTGGGGGCATACTAGTGCTGTTGATAGAAGAAACTTGGAGAAAGCGCTGATTTGGGGGAAGAGGTGAGTGTTCCGAGCCTGAAGAATTGTGGAGAGACAGGATTCTCTTCAGAACTGAGCCTGGGCTGGACCCAGGCTTCTCAGGTGTCTCTGACTTTGTGGGCAAACTCAATGTCTGGGGCGGCCCTTTGATAAGAACGAGCCTCAGATATGTAGCATTTGGCCAGTGGTGACCAGGCTTCCATGAAAACTCAAATTCCCTGCTCATTACTGTACTTTCCTCCCCAGGAGCTCTTGCAACATACTTTGCCTAGAATGAGGTAAGACCATGTTAACAGATTTATTTTCTGGGAATATTTTTTATTACTTTGCTTCTTACTTTAATAATTCCTTGGAGGCTTCAGCTTTCAAGAAAACACCACATTCAGGTCCTGGCATTGCACATGCGAATGGAATGGTTGAAGCCACATTTTCCTAAATAGTTCAGTGGGCCTTTGAGAACCTTCTGTAATTTGAGTAACTGCATTTTGGATGCACACTGATGTCCCACACTGACATGCCCGCTCTTTCCTCGAAACAGCTCAGTTTTCTTTGCTCAAATGAGAGTCCTTACTTCTGCAGCCAGTGGAAAAAAGTAGTTCCTCATGAAACTCGTTACCAGAGTGACAGTGGAAGCTGGATTGTGAGGTCTCACCAAATATGGATTAAAATATGTGGAGAAAAACAAGTGCTGGGGAGTGTGTTTCTTGGGTACTTTGCTGAAAGGGCTGTGGTCCCGGGAGGGTATTTTGTGAGGTTGGCTTCTTCTTTGCTGTCCCCAGTAGGCACCTCCTTCTCATGCCTTGCTGGGACACAGGGACTCTCTCTTCCCTTTTGGCAGAGGTAAAGGGATCATTTTTATTTTCCTTCTGTAAAAATCAGTTTTGCAGCTTTGCTAGGAGAAAAGAAAGCTCAGGAAGTCAACATTATTTAGTTTCCAATCTCCAATTCCATCATGAATCAGATATGTCCTGGGGACAAGAGGATTTCTAAGAAAGGCTTTTAGCCCAAATATATTGTATTTAATCTTGTTCCAGATTAAAGTTTAGTCTGTAAGTCCTGGTCCAGGGAATTTGTGGCCTGGAGGGTGACATTTTATGATTTATAGAGGTTTTGCAGCTTTTGGTTCCTTTGAC
Organism: Myotis yumanensis; assembly: GCF_028538775.1. Classification (NCBI taxonomy): domain Eukaryota; kingdom Metazoa; phylum Chordata; class Mammalia; order Chiroptera; family Vespertilionidae; genus Myotis; species Myotis yumanensis. The sequence continues at coordinate 29,340,122 of NW_027223760.1, read as the reverse complement.
CAACGAGTAAGCTTCTACTAAGATGAGCCTGTGATAATATAAGTAAGACTCTTATCTGCAAGTGACCTAGTTGATATGAAAAAAATATATATATATACTCTGTTTAGGTTTTTCTATATTAAACTAACAGCTAACATCCATGTATTAATTTTATTTGCACATTGCTTTAGAACAGTGGTTCTCAACATTCCTAATGCCGCGACCCTTTAATACAGTTCCTCATGTTGTGGTGACCCCCAATTTCATTGTTACAAATTGAACATAATTAAAGCATAGTGATTAATCACAAAAACAATATGTAATTATATATGTGTTTCCCGATGGTCATAGGCGACCCCTGTGAAGGGGTCGTTCGACCCCCAAAGGGGTCGCGACCCACAGGTTGAGAACCGCTGCTTTAGAATGTCTTATTTTATTCCCAGAATAATTGTATGAGATCTGTTGAATATTATTGACCTTTATACAGATGTGGAATAAGAAGACTCTGAGAATGGAGACTTCATTCCAAGAAGAAAGAATGATGATTGCCTTATCTCCCTTATAGCATATTTTCGGGGGTTTTCATAGTCTGTGGAAGAATTTCATTTAAAAAAAAATCAAAGAAATGTTGGTATTCTGCTCTTCCTGTATATAGATTCTGTGGCTTAAAACTTTGGCTTGTCCAATTCTTGAGCACTATTTCTTCAAGAACGGTCCACCTGTATTTGAATCTCATGGGGCTGTTGGAGTTCCTGATCCACCTATGAAATCAGAGCCTTTAGGTGAAGGTTTAGGGATGTTCATTTTAAATCAGGCCATAGGACTGTTTTTATATGCAGTAATGTTTGAAAACCCTTTTTCGTGTGTGTGTGTGTGTGTGTGTGTGTATAAAACATATTCAGCATGTATCTAGGGTCTATTAGGATGCTAGCTGTCTTCCAGAAATTATTGAAAACTGATTCTGGGTTGTAGACCAGATTCTAAGACTGGAAAACTTTGTATTTTAATTAAAATCACTTGAATTTTGCAGGCTTCCATCTTCCAAACTCTAAAATCTCTAAGATTCCTGATTCAGTGTCTATGCACTTGTCAGGTTTTGGTCTCTGGATTTTTTCCTCCCTCCCCGTGGAATATCTTTCTGATTATATTTAAGTCAGTGGTTCTCAAAATGTGGTTCCCGAATCTGCAACATCAGCTTCTCTGGTTACTCTTTAGAAAGGCAAATTCCCAGCTACCAACCCAGACCTAGTAACAAATAGTAGGAGTTTTTAATGATTTGGCAACATTTTTAAAGTTCAAGGAAAAAAAATCATAATTTTCCTTATTGATTATTAAGGTTGCTTTCCATGGTTTGAGCATACATGATCATGTTTATGAGCCCACACTACTGTGCAAAGTGAAAACTGCTGGTACATATCTGTGTATATGTTACACCTGAAAAACAACTACATATTATTATATATTTTGTATTTTTAAAATAAATATAGGTGTCACCACTTGAAAATACCCATTAATTTTTCCCTTTTTTTGGTGATTTTTAGAAGATGTTTATTAAAGCTGGGGACAGTAAAAGAAGAAAGAGCCTAGGATAGAAGAAGCAACAGGAGAGAGCCTCGGTGGGGAAGTGACCCTAGGCTGGGCTGCCTTGGCTCACTAAGAAGTCAGAGCAAAGGGAGCCTTGGAGACAGGGTCAGAGATTAGCCCTGGACAAGCTGCCAATGCCCATTACTCCTTGCAAGTCTCCTGGGGTCTTTTAGAGCTTAGTCCAGATGTGTGCCTGTGAGGGAAGGGAAAGGCAGGGTGGGCACACTCCCGGGAGGGAGAGCCCTTGCTTGGATCCTCCTTTTGAGGGGGTTTAAAGGCTGGGAGTTTAGGGGAGGTCTTAGAGGAGGATCAATAGAATATTGGTCAGCTTTATGCTAATGTACCAAAATGAGATATATTCCCTTAACTCCATCTGTCCTTGCGTGTGGTTGGCATAATATTTTTTTGTTTGTTTTTAAAAATTTTTAAATTAGTTATAGTTTTTTTTCCAGCACATGAACAATACTGAAAATAAGCAAGTTTTAATTCCTATGATAAAATAGTTCTACTCAATGTACTTTTTCCTCACTGGTACTAAAATCAGATGATGAGTTTAGTGATTCTTTTTAAAACAACTTTTATTATCCTTTAAAGACTTTATTTTTTTAAAAGAACAGTTTTAGGTTCGTAGCAAAATTAAGAGATGTCCTATATTCCCCTATACAGGCCTGGCCTGTAATCAGTGAGAGTTCCTATTGCTCCATATCCTTGTCATCATTTGGTGGTGTCAGTTTTCTGGAGTTGGGGCATTCTAATAGGTGGGTCACCATCCATTTTCTCACTCATCAAATATTTATAGCGAGTCCACATACTATTCTTCTAAGCCCTGCATCACGCATAAAAGGTACCTACTTTCATTGAGTTTTCCTTCTCAGTAAATGAAGAAACAGATAAGTAGACACAGTTTCAATTAGTGGTAAGGGTTATAAGGAAATAAAGCAGGACCATGAGGTGGAGAATGTGCCAGGGAAGGAGAGATGGCTCAGGAAGGTGGGTGCCAGGAAAGGCCTATTGAGTTCCTACCAAACAGCTTCTGGCCCCTAAAAGGGATAAAACAATTTCAATAGTTAAGTTCAATCTCCTTATTGTGTAGCGTAATATATTTATGACAATTAAAATTATTAACATTGAACATAGCGCTTTACTTACCCTCTTCAAAAATGGCCTATTTTAAATAAAACAAATAAAAAACCTAATAAATTTATAAATAGAATCAGAACTCAAGACTATGATAACTGTTTTTTAATAACTTAAGCATTAAACAATATTTATTTCTTCTGATTACATGTATTTAATCTGGGCCCATATGTTTGAATTCCAAAGCCTGTTATTATCATAGGGCCACTGAGAAATGAATATTAAAGAATGTTTGGACAAGAAGAGGAAACGGTGAAAAGAGCCACAAGCTTTAGTTAATATCTAGCAAAAATAATATTGTTATAGATAAATTATAAATCCACATATAAAATATCTTTTATTATCTATCATCTAAGAACTTGACATCAATATTGAACACTACTAATAACAAGAGAAATAGTGCCACTATAGCCATGTAAATTTTGTGGTTAGCGTGTGAGCATGAACAAAGATAGTGAAATATGAAATGTAAATATATATATATATGGATAGGAAGTGTATATGTTATACTAGAGGCCCACAAAAATTTGTGCACTCAGGGGGTGTTCCCTCAGCCCGGCCTGTGCCCTCTCGCAGTCTGGGACCCCTCTGGGGATGACCACCTGCTGGCTTAGGCCCACTACCCGGGGGATTGGGCCTAAGCTGGCAGTCAGACATCCCTCTGGCAGCCCGGGAGCCCTTGGAGGATGTCCACTTGTCAGTGTGGAGCAGGCCTAAGCTGCAGTCAGACATCCTTAGCGCTGTTGAGGAGGCAGGAGAGGCTCATGCCACCACCGCTGTGCTGGCAGTCGTCAGTCTGGCTTGTGGCTGATCAGAACTCCCCCTGTGGGAGCGCACTGACCACCAGGGAGCAGCTCCTGCATTGAGCGTCTGCCCCCTGGTGGTCAGTGTGTGTCATAGTGACCAATCATTCCCAGTCATTCTGCTGTTAGGGTTAATTTGCATATTACCCTTTTATTATATAGGATAGAGGCCTGGTTCACGGGTGGGGGCTGGCTGGTTAGCCCTGAAGGGTGTCCTGGATCAGGGTGGGGGTCCCGCTGGGGTGCCTGGCCAGCCTGGGTGAGGGGCTGATGGCTGTTTTCAGGCTGGCCAGACTCCCTTCAGTGTGGGGGTCCCGCTGGGATGCCTTGCCAGCCTGGGTGAGGGGCTGAGGGCTGTTTTCAGGCTGGCCACAGCCCCTTCAGGGCGGGGCGGGTCCCGCTGGTGTGCCTGGCCAGCCTGGGTGAGGGGCTGATGGCAGTTTGCAGGCTGGTCAAGCCCCCCAGTGGGAACTCTCACCCCATTGGAGTGTGGCCAGCCTTGATGAGGGGCTGAGCACCGTTTTCAGGCTGGCCAGCCTCGGGCTGGAAGCAGGTATCTGGGATTTATTTAACTTCTATAATTGAAACTTTGTAGCCTTGGTCTGGCTCGAAGCCTGGGTTGCTCCTGGCAACCCAAGGTCCCAGCCCCTCCTTGAGTGGAGGCCACAGCAGCTGGAAGCAGGTATCTGGGATTTATTTATCTTCTATAATTGAAATTTTGTAGCCTTGAGCAGAGCTCAGGGCTGGCAGGGCAAGCGGGAAGCTGGGCTTCCTCCATCTCAGGGGCAACTCAAGCCTCCTGCTCGCTCTGGCTCTGTGGCCGCTGCCATCTTTGTAACGGAGTGAGGGAGTGATGGTTAACTTGCATATTACTCTTTTATTAGATAGGATAACTATATTTCTTTTTTTTTTTACTAGTTAAAGTATTACAAATGTGTCCTCATCCCCCCCCATTAACCCCCAACCTCCCCCCCGCTATATTTCTTATATATAAAGTATTTTCCTATATATAAAGATATAGATCATATATATGTGTATATATATTTATATATAATATCTATCTTTCTCAGGTTATAGGTATTAAAGTCATATGTATATGGAGAGAAAGAGAGAGATAAAAGTCTATATAAAAGTATTTGGTTAAAAACTATTTTAAAGCCAAACAGAAATCCAAACCATATTTGGTGTAAAAGGATTATCTTTTCACAAAACAAACATCTCTTTGTTCATAGCCAAGCCCTGAGCCAGTAGAAAGCCGGCCTTACAGCCAGTTTGATAAGTGGTATTAATCTCAGAGTTTGGAGGAGAGAGTGGAGAACTTGGAGCTTTGCTTGTTTAGCTGTGCATGGGTTATATAATTTACAGCACCTGGAGCATCAGAACAAGATTGGCCAGAGCAAAGGAGGTCTACCAGCTGTCTGGTTATTTCCTTAGCTTCCATTAGCTTGGATGTTCTCAATGGGAGGCTGGAAGACACAAAGTGCATTGATGAATACTCATTATCAAGCCACAACACATACAGCTCACCTCAGAGCTTACTTTGAGTCTGGGTAAAGGAAAACCAGGAGTTATAACACAGGGGGTCCCAGCTTGTTCTGCAAGATGAATAAGCTTCAGGTCAAGATACCTGAAGAGGAGTAAGTAAGCAGGTCTCCTGTGAGCAGGTTGACAAGGAACTTTAGGACCAGAGGAGCCGGAGTGCTGGTCTGTGGAAAGCTACTGCTAGAAAGGAAATTCAGTTGACAAGCTAATGTCAGAAAATCAAGAGAAAGCAATAATGCCAACTTGAAAAAAATCCCCACCATGTCATAAAAGTTTACTTATTTTTCTCTATTCAGTTCCCAGCATCATATTTTTTTCTACAGTATTCCTCACATTTGCATGTTAGCTTTTTAAATCTTATCTTCCAGAGATTTTTTTTTCTTTATTTCTCCCAATGATAGCTTCATATTTTGGATAGAGCAGACGTGTTCTAATCTTGATAATAAATAATATTTATGAATATGAGGACAGGTAGTGAAGTCTAACAGAAAAACAACGCTGCCAAATTTTCCAGAAGTGTGAAATGATCCATTTATAATTAAATACCATGAATAGGCTAGTTAGAAAATATAGTCTGCATTTTAAGTTCAACACTAAAATGTTCTGCTTTAAGAAAAGATTTTATATGCCACATGTGGCTCTTACTCTTTTTATCAGGTGAAGTGAGGGGTGAGTGTGAGCTTGGGAGAAGGGGTTTGTGTGAGAGTATGTGTGTGAATTGACAGATGAGTAGGAAAAGAAAAAAAGTAGACTCTTTTATTCCCCCATGGCATGAAATAATAACAGTAATTACAATAACAGTAATAACAATAGTATAAAAATTGAGAATGCTCAATGGATGTCATTTAAATATGAATGCGTATATTTGTATCCTAAGCCAGCAAGCACACACTGAGCATACATGCTGAGTGCAAGGGAATCTCAGAGCTAGGAAGAGGGAAGGATTTGTTTTCTGCCTTTTACAATGTCCTGGGAACATAGACATGTGGATTGGTAATATGTATGCAGAGGGCATATCAAGGAGGGCAGTAGTATTGAGCATGGGCTGGAAAAATGACCTAGACTGTCTCACCTTTTCCTTGGACTCTTTGAAGTCACTTAAATGTAGAAAAATGTAATGTCAACGGGTTCTTTAGCAAAGCTGTGAAGGCTGGGGTCGGGGGTGGGGGGTGGGGAGGGGCGTAGACTGGGGGGCAGGCAGACTGACTGCCCAGCCTGAAGGGGCCTGAAGTCTTGGCAGTTTGTCTTCTCATCTGTTCAGGTTTGAATACCCTTTGTGGATACCCAGAGACAGGCTGAGATCTCAGTCAGATTCTGATGAAATGGAAAACAAAACCCTACAGGGGAGAAGTTCTGAGTTTCCATTTCAATGACTACAGAGGAAGTTGAGCAGCCAAAAAAAGAACGCTGAGCTGTGGGAGGAACACTGCTGTCTCACTGAAATGCAGGAGATGTTTGCTCTCAGTCCCTTGCAGTGTCTTGATTCAAAATTTTAAGGAAATACTCAGAAATAACTCTCAGATTAGGGGTATTAAAGTATAGCCTCCCTGGAGACTGAAGGGAAAGAGGAGCAAGCTCTGTAATATCTAGCTTTTTTTTTTCCAGCCAGAAACTCTGGTAAATTCTTTATGTATATGACTTCAGTTAATCCTCACAACAGTTCTATAAGGCATGGAAACTAATTAATTCCATTTTACTGATGAAAAAACTGAGGCTGAGAATTGTTAAACAAACTGCACAAGTCTTTGGGTTAGTAGGTGAGATTTGAAGGCAAATGTGTGTATCACTAGAGAAGTCAAGTCATGAGCTGTTATGCAAATCAGTAGAAATACATAGCTTGGGTATTAGTGGGGTGAACTGATAGAGAAATATAGGGTGTCCCAAAAATGTATACACACTTTGAATAATTATAAAGGCTGTTTTTGTATTTCAACTGTGTTTTCAAACTTCCAGTAGCATTTTAGGATGAATTTCCTTTGTTCAAAGTTTAGTCTGTCTGGAAAGAAAGAAACATCAATTAAGCTATCAGCTGTTAAAGTGTGTATACATGTTTTGGGGACACCCTGTAGATAGGTAGGTAGCTGGATCAGAAAGCTTCTCCCTTTAGTAATGTAAAAAAGGAGAGACAAATGACATTGGTTACAAAAAATAAGACAAAAAACAGAGAACAAACAAGGAAGCTTGAATGCTGGTAATTCTGTACTAAGTTCTATGTTTATTGCTTTCACATACCGTATTTCACGTGAGATGTTATTGTTCTATTTCAAAACGAAGAAGACAGGTCTCAGAAAGGTTACATAGATTTCACAAGTCATCAAATAGTAATTAGCAAAAGCTAGATACGAACTCCATTGTCTGACTCCGAAATCCACACCCAATCTATAACCTCACCACGGCGACCTCACGGCGAATGACAGCAAACACTCTGAATGATGGAGGAGGGGTAGCACATGATTCAGAAAAAGCCTGTGGCCATTTGTTCATTTATAGCACACACATTTATGTGTCAGGTCTCTGAGAAAACTGGGGACACAATTAAACTTAGAGCCTGCCATGTGTTGTCTTAAAATCATATATAATGAGCCGAAGGATATACAAGTATTTCATGAGGAGCCACATATGATAAATGCTACATAAAGGAATCCGTGGAATTCTACCTGCCTTTCCTATTTGAAATCTCTGGAATTACTGGAATTCTTCCCGGGGCCAGCATGGGAGTGACAAGGTACTGAAATTCTTCATCCATTTTGAAGCTCTCTGCCACTAGATTGCTTCTTATGAAGAAAGGTTCAAGTCCATCTTATCTGGGACCTGTCCGTGCACTCCTTGAGCTCCCAGGGTACTTATTCACATGTCCCAAGTCACACAGCCTCTCATTGATGCGTCTTGTTCCTGCAAAGACTGTAAACTATTTCAGGAAGGGACTATGTCTATTTTTAAAAATATATATGGCACAATAGCACTGGCCAGTGTGGCTCAGTTGTGGGCATCATCATGTGCACCAAAAGGTAGCTGGTTCAATTCCTGGTCAGGGCACGTGGGTTGTGGGCTTGGTCCCCCAGAGGGGGTATGCAGGAGGCAGCCGATTGATGTTTCTCTCTCATTGATGTGTCTCTCATTTTCTTCTTCTCCCTCTTCTCTCTCTAAAAATCAATAAAAATATTTAAAAATAAAATATAACAGTAGTCTGCAAGGTAGCACTATTTATATATTGAGTGCCCTACATATAATTATTTCCTTGTATTTAATTTAGAAGGTCCTATAAAATAAAGAGATAGACAGAGAAGAATACCATGGTTACCCATCACTGCATGTGTTGATATGGGACTGAAATATTCTGAAGTTCCTGGACTAGATGCAAAGGAAGTCAGTAAAGTTTCAAAGTCTATAAGATTTCCCAAAGCTGGGACTTCCATGAATGTGGTCAGGAGTGCTGGGGTGTACAGACTGCTACACTGAGGACCTCCAGGATTCCTCTCATCCTCTTTATCCATATTCTCACACCCACTGCTCAGTTAGAAAACTTAAAGAAGAAATCATGTACTGGGACATTTACAAAATTCTTGATATTCAAATTTAATTCTCATGGACCATGTAGGAAGAAACTTAAAAAATCCTATTCTGCTCCTGCTCCTGAGGACACCAAAGGACAGAATGACAAAAGCACTTCAGATGCGGAGTCCAAGGCAAGGAGGAGAGGACCGGGAGCCTGAATCCCTTCCCAGCCCTCTGCTCTCTCTTTTCATCAAGCCCGGCATCCTAAGTGATGGATTCGCTAGCAATCTCAAAAAATCTCTCGGTGGCTGATGTGATTTCTGATTAAGATTGCTATGCATGTGTAGAAATAAGAAAGAGGGAGGAGAGAGAAAGACCACCAACCTGAGAGAAACCCCATGTCCAACAGCGAGGCGGGCCTGGTGACAGACAAAGCCATTAATTGTGAGCAGTTCCACTCAGGGGCCTGGGAAACTCGAGCACAGAGGGGTGGCTGTGACCCATTTGGCACAGGCAGTGCTGGCCTTGCATATTTCAACATGCTCCGTGGTCAAACACCTGGGTCACCTCCTGAGTGCAGCCCTGTTCTTCGAGATTTATGATGTTTACCAAGTCTGGCAGCTGGCTAATTTGTAGGAAAGGTGATGCTTTGGGAACCCACTCTGTAACCCAATGCTCCCCAGGAGGGCTTTAGTCCCCCTGCTGATTGTTCTTGCTGAATTGCTGGCCAGTGTCTGCAGCAAAGAAAATGCTTTCCACTCTCCTTGGGGCCCTCTTGGTATCTACCATTGGTCATTTTTGAAACCAGCCCCCCCCTCTTGTTTAAAAGATATGAGCCCCCCCCTATTTTAATGTGCGGTGACCCTGGCCTGCCTTTATAAAGATCTTTTCCATTGCGTTACTTGGTTAGATGGAGTCCTGGAAAATGCCTCACTCTGAATTTCTCAGGAACACTGCTTGCTTGTCCTCCCAGGGGATTTTCTTGTGTGATTTGTGTTCCCTTACTGTGGAGGGGGCCCTCAAGATGGAAATTCCAGGGGTAGAAATGAGAGCAGAGGGTAAGCACCTTGTTCCAAGTGAGGGAGGAGGTAGAGTTGAGCTGAGCTAGTCTGAGTTCACAGCCTTGAGAATGTTCTTTTCTACCACCCCTGGTCTGAGAACCACACTTTAAGAACAGGTACTCTGAATCAGTTTCTTTTCGAGTTAAGAAGGATGGTAAGAGATTATTCTATTGAAAAGTTTACCAACCATATTCAGTAGAGCCATTCAACTCTGAAGAGGTGCCTGAGGGTAAATGCAAGCAAGTAGAGATCCCCCATTTCGGTTCAAGATATAACCAGAGCAAGTTATTTTTTACCTGTTTTATATCCTTGAGTTTCCTACATGTTTAATTTGATGAGGTTTTTTGCTACTTAAAAGTAAAACTACCAATCTAGTCCAGTATTTTCTTTTCAATATGCAAATGTAGAAACAGAGGCAGAGACCTCAGATCACGGATCTGCATAACTAGGTCTTTCAGGTACTTAGCGTTACCTCTCACACTCTGTACAATTAGCTGCACACATGTGTCGGGCTCTTGTCTCTCAGCTCCAACCCTCCCCATACAGTCTACCCTATGATGCTGGGGCTGGAACACTGCAGACCACAGCTCTGTTTTGACAGTTGGCTCCAGGTTAGGCTATCCGTAATAGTTGCTGGAGGAAAACTCAGAGTAACTCAGAGATGTTAGAGCCTGGGTCTTGTGTGAGTCCAACCAATTTTCCCTTTTCCAAATGTCAAGAACTCCACTTTCTAAACATTGGCCTCACTTACACACGAGAGAGCTGGTAAAATGGTGACTTCAACATTGTAATTCTGGAACATGCACAATTAAACACTGTGCTTGATTTTCAGCGACATCAGTCCAGAGGTTATGAGAGATGAGATTCTTTTAGGCTGTCACACAGCTTCTCCTCTGTGATTTGTGATGATTTTAGACCTGAAATTTTCACTTCTTTCTATAATCACTGTGGAGTATTCAGAAGAATCCAGCCCACACCACAGTCGTTATAGTCATCATTAGTGTTGTCTTGGTCAAGGACAACAGCCATCTGGGCTCTCAAGACTGACCTTTATTCACAATCACAATCAATCCCGGGTGTTCATTTGATGAATTGCGATGCCATTGCATGGCATAATTACTAGCATCCTCTTTTCCATTGGCATGGAGCCCATCACTGGGTTCAGACCCAAGGACATAACCAAACCGATCCCTAAATGACATCTATGAGGGTCTGATACCTCATCTCATGTCACTGTCATTTTTTGTATCAATCAGGACCAGCCAAGAGATAAACCACACCAATTATTTTCACAGAGAGAATGAATCTTAATACTACTTAACTATGTATAAAGTTATGAACTAGATAACTGAAAACAAAACACTAAGGAATCATGGAGCATCATAAACCAGCATATAGAAGGATGGGTTTGGACCCCAAAGAACTTAATATAGGCATAATGTATTCTGTACTCTTGTGTATATATTTTCCCTTGACTTGTAAGCCTATCTAATCTCCTGAGACAGACTCTGCATTCTTACATCACTTTTCACTCACTTCTCTAATACCAACCTTGCCTTGTGCTATAAGTATCTTTATACATATCTGTCTTCGGTTAACAGTGGATACTTCACTGGTGAGTCTTATCTCTGCCATATGCCCTAATGCATGGAACAAAGTAGGCCAATAAGTAGGAAAAATAGTAATGAGTCCTGATATCATTTAACCTGCTTTTGTCCATGGAGTACTCAATTAAGATCCTCTTCTAAAGAGCCTGTCTTGAGATTCTATCTTTTTGGGTATTATACAACCTTCTGAAAATGTTGGCTGTGTTGCATAGCTTAGAGCTACCTTTCAATGACTCGAAATAGATACCTTCTTCTTCCTGCCTAATGTGATTTCCCAGCTAATCCAAGAGGCTGGATAATAAATCTGTGACTAGCCCAGTCCAGTGAGATTGTATATGGTGAACATTCAATGTTGAGAAGAGGTTATGTTCTGAGTGGGTATGGGTTCTTGGTGGGTTCCTAAGTAGATGAATAGGAGCTTTTCAATCCATAGATAGGATATATATACTACACTGGATTTTAAACTTTATGAAAGATAGAGAGGACCTTGCCTCATAAATTTTCAGAAGTTACTCATGTGTGAAATGAAAATCTTAGTGAGAATTTATTTCATCCTTTGACAGTTATGGAAGCGTGGGTTGGGAGTTAGTTTAGGTCTTTCTGTTTTGTTGTTGTTGTTGTTTTGTGTTTTTCTTTTTTCTTTTAGTTTCAAGCAACAAAATCCCCCTGGTTAGTTTAAGCAATGAAAAATTAAGTAAGGGACAGACATGGTTCCCACAATTATTAGAAGAGCTAAATAAATGGATTCTTGGTTGAGCTTCTGGGAATGACTCTTAAAAACACACTGCAGAGCTGGGTCACTGTGGGAGCTGCTGCCTTTGCCACAATCAAAAAACAGCTGTGACACCATTTCTGTCTTTAACAGGAAGGAAGGGAACCAGGATCCCTGGCTGACTCACAAGGCAGCTAACAGAGCTACTCCCTCCAGAACCAAGCCCTTCAGCCACACTCCTCACCCACACACCTTATCTTTGTCTCCTGGTGAATTATTTCCCAAAGTTTCTTATGAGTGAAAATTCCTTAAGTTACCTGCAAGACAGCACTAAGATAGGCTGGGAAATATAGTTTTGGTGTTTTTGTTTGTTTGTTTGTTTTTAAATTTGATTTGTTTTGTTACTCTTTCTATGCGTTGATTTTCATTTCCTACTTCCTGGACGAGGGCTGGGATAGGTGTTGAGTAAGACAGTCCATCATAGAGACTTGGAAACAGAAGTCAGATGACTCTCAAAGAAGTGTTCCTTTGGGGAGTGAGGTCAGCAGGAGGGCTCTGGGCTTCAGCAAGATGGGTGAGGAATGGGAAATCAAAGGGGAGAAAAAGAGATATTTACTAAAATACATTCAAGCACCCAGAAGAGTTTTGTAATAATATCATAGTATAAGTAACACATATCACAATATAAAATTATTTTATAGTTTTTATTATGTTCAATCCCTTTTTACTTGATTTTCACAATTATGTGGAGTCAGTAAAGAACAGTTGAATTTGTGTTAATATCAACCAATTTCTTCACTCCAAAATGTATGTTTTATACATTTGCTTCATCAGAAATTAAGTTAGATTATGACTCTATTTCAATACTTTGACATTTTTATTAAAATATGTAGAATTTTTTGGACAAATCTTCACTTTCCTTTTTTTCTTCCCTTAGACCAAATGTTAAAAATTTCTTCAGTGTTAATAACTTCTATTTTTCATTAAATAGAGGGGAGGGGTAGGGTAGTAATTAATAAAACAAATTAAATAGCAACAGTTTTTCAAAAGGTAGGTGTCTAAACTGAATTGAAAGCTGAGAAAGAGTATAGCTCAGAAACTGGAGATTGCAGCTAAGCAGCAGATAAAGGAAGCAAATGGACAGAACAAACCACCCCGAAAAATGTCAAACCAGGCAAAGTTTTATCTTTCATTTCTCACTGTAGTAGGCACCCGCTTCCTTGTTTCCTGTTTCATTGACCCCGATTTCTGTCATAGGTAGCAAAGTAAGTGAAATACCTCCCAACAAAACTGCCCACTGCAGAGAAATGTTCACTGCAGAGACTCCCCAAAGAGAAATGGATGCGTTCATTTGGCTGCCACATTGCTGCACACCCTAGTTTATATTCATTTCCACTGGAGAATGATTACAACTATAATCATTTAAAAATCAGCTTTGAAAATGATCGGCCCCAGAAGAGACAATAATATGCTCTCATTCCAATCTGAACACTTCTCCCATGTTGATGATGCCTGACAGGTTTTATGGGTTTTGTTAGAGCTTCAGAATTGCCACCTGTATCTTAAAACCAGGCCTGCCTACCTTTGTATAACGAGGTCATTTGACAATATAAACCAATTTCCTCACTCATTCCAACCACCCAGTTCACAGAGAAATCATCTCTAACTCTCACTCTACTCTGCTTGAGGATCTATCTCAGTGTCTGTTTTGGATACTTTCTCTTTTTGTCCCCTCTTCCTATGGCCATTTGAATTGATAGACTAAGTCAACCTCTCAGGTCTGGAGGTAACTTAATTTGCATTTGAGCCTCTTAAGTGGCAAAATATCAGGTTAATCCAATAAATGTAGGGTTAGCCAGTTGACTCAGACCTTCTTGCTCTTCCCTAATCTTTATAATCCCTAGAACAGTGACTAAATTCCAGGAATTTCCTCAAAGCCAATGTGTTGAAGAGAGATGGAAAGGGTGGGTCAGGAGCACCTTATCCTTGGCCATTCTGCGTGATACAGAGATTTTAATCTTCACCTTTCTTAGGATATAGACTGATCATGGCCAGATCACCCTAATGGAGCCCCTATTGTGATATTAACAAAAATTTGCCTTACCACACTCTGAACCCCAGAAATCACCAGCAACTTGGTATAAGTGGTTTCAATAGGTTTGGGTCAGCTGATTTGGGAATCTAATCACCAGTGGTAGGATGTAGCAATGTGCATAGTATGTATGCATTTCTTCTTCTTCGGAGCAGATAGAAAATGATTTCATAATGTAATCCTAATGAGAAAGTAGTTAGAGCAGATCCAGGAAAAGAAAGCACAATTTATGACTTTTGAGTAGCAGTCAGTTTTGGAGCTTCCAAAGCCATGGGAACTCTCAGCATAAAAATTATAACAATAAAGCAGGGGTTTGTAATAGAGGTAACAGATTCAATACCTGTTCCTACTTTGAAAAAAACACACACAAAAGTTATAACAACAGGGGGCTGGATATAAAGGTTAAGGGACTAAGAAACAAGCAAGCAAACAAACAAAAACAACAGTCACGGACAACAGTATGGTGACTGCCAGAGGGAAAGGGGAGTCCGGGGAGGTAGAAGAGGGCAAAGGGGGTATAAACAGTGGCACAAAGAGATGTGACTTTAGGTTCTGTGCGCACAATGCAGCATGCAGTTGACATGTTATATAATTGTACCTATTATATACTTGAAACCTATATGGTTTTATTAACTAATTCCATCTCAAGAAATTCAATTTAAAAAAATGTTATAACAATAAAGAGTGAATTGGTTCTATAAGAGATAGCTATTTCTCTCCCTGGGCTAGACAAAGTTTTTAGAGGCTGGAAGAAAAGCAAGTCAAAGGGAGCAGGACTGCTAAGACATAGGTGCATCCCTCAGTAGGAATCTTGTAACTGCTCCCCTTGGGGAAAGAGGACAGGAAATATAATCCTAGATGGTTTCGAGATTCCATGAACAGATGAAGTGGTTTCTTGCTTCCAAAGAACACAGCCAATCTTGGAATGTTCTTTCATTCCAGCCTCTGGCACTTTGCATGAACAAGGGCAGAGATAGAAGTGACTATGCAGGGGTGTTATGGGGAGTTCTTCAATGACTTTGGGAAAATTACTCAGCATCCTTTTCTACTGGGCAGTGTTGGTGTTATCAGATGGGATGGTGTAGTTTAAAGCACACTGTGAAATCTCATCTTAGAATTATTAGCCATATTATGCATACAAAACACCAAACTGGATGACCCACATTAAGTATATATATTAAAGATATATGTATATTAAAGGTATATATATGTATACATATACATTAAATATATATATATATAAATATATATAAATATATATAAATATTTATATATACACACATTCAATATATATGCAGTGTATATTTAAGTAAAAACTTTTAACAGAATCAGAATGTGGCATGATAAAAAGACCATTGGATTGGGTATACTGAAATATGGCTTTTGATTTCATCCCACCACAAGCCATATGTATGAGTTTATGATTTTGAGCAAGACATCTCATCTCTCTGAGCCTCTTTCCTCTGAAAAATGGGCTAGACCAGATGGTCTTAGTCATCTGTTTCATCTCTTCTGTACTGCTATGATTTTGATTTATGCCTATATGTTCAGTCTGAGTTCTTAATCAGGCCAAAATAAATTTTAATTAGTTGGTCTGATTTACACATAAGAAATACACATAAGAAATACACATAAGAAAAATGGATTATTGGAATGAAAAATCAGGATGAATAAATCAGCCCTCCATCTAGTTGGAGGCATTCTTACAAATAATTAAATGGCCTTTTCATTTGAAAATTTACATAATGATTTATATAATGATTTATTCTAGCAAGCATGTGTTGAATGATGTCCAAGCACCCAGTTTGGGAATCCAGGTATCTTTCATGTCTTGCTCTAAAAAGAGGAACGAACATTGTCAGAAATTAAATAGCTCTCAGATGCTACTAGGATATCTCAGTGGATCTAGCAGGAGGCAGTATCAATGAGTTGGGACAAGAATAAGGATGAACTTTCATGGAGGCTGAGATGACTCATAGGGAGAAGAAGGTGTCAACATCTACCAAGTCCAAACTTTAAATCTGATATTCAAAGTAACTGTCATGTACACCGTTGATATCTGGTTGGAACTGCAGTTGTTCATCTGAGACTGATTACTTGTGGCATGGATGGAGGATTAGTATCACAGATCACTAGTTGCTAGTGTCCAACAAACCCATTATTTTCATATGAGGGATCTAAGGCCTTGGAAAGTGAAGTGACTGCTCAAGATTGCATGCTCATGAGTGCTGGCCAGAACTAAAGGTCTGTAACCTTGTTCCTTACTGCTGCTATTTTCCCTACCATATTTAGCCCTGGCAACTCGAGCAATGGCTATTCCCATGACGCCCTAACACAAACACTATCTTCCTAAAACACTAGTCAGATTTCATTCAGATATCTGAACATCTCAGGAGTTGTCATATTTGATGATGCAAAGACAAATAGATACTATCAAGGAGGTAAATAAATTCAGAACACATTTCCAAATCTGCTGGAAGATGAAAACTCAGCTATTTTTGTTATCCTTGGTCCAGGTTTTTCTGTTCCTATAAAATAAATTGTGAGTTAAGCTGTACAACCATGGGTTTTGGCATTTTTTCAAAGGGCTTCTTTCATTTTGCAGAAGACCTCATTTATTCCTAGCTCTCCCTGCTCCCAGGGGGTTGGAAACTCAGCCAGGGCATCTGATTTATATAATTAGCCTTCCATGAGTATGGTGGGCCTCTCACTCCAGCATGAAGTAAAGTGAATTTGAGGGAAAACACTCTTACTTTATCCTTTCTCCTTACCCTCCCTCCCAATTCTAGTTCTCATTTGTAACCCGACTTACCGGGGAAAGCAATGATTCTACAATCCAGTGTGATCTCACCCTGTCAGAGCTTTCAGCCAGAAAGACTTAGAGCCCATCAGTTTCATAAGAATGGGTGTATAATGACAGTCCCTTTGGTATTGCTCTCACCCAAATCCCCATTTAAAGACGGCGACTAGAAGAACAAAGGCTAGTGTTTCAGGAAGGGCAGATTTCGGGTAGATCAGCCATGGCAATCAGCATTGGCTCACATGTCCAGGACCTAATGAGAATCTGGCAGAGGCCCAAAAGGAATTGAATCCACTCTGCTTCTGCATTCTAGTCCCCACTTCAGTGCTTTTCATGAGAATCTGTAGACTTGTAAGGGGAGGAGGTAAGGGAAAGTGTAGGGAGGGAGTAATTACAGGAGTATTTGCTACAGGTTAATCTCTGTCCTTCTTAGTGGTGACTATAGTTAGAACTAGAACTTCTGATTGTTTCCTTGAAGAGGGATTCTTCCACACTCATCTCTACCTCCCGTTTGTGACTTTTGGAGACCCTCAAGCGCCTTTCCCTTTATGGTGGTAAGTAGGTATACTTGGAGTCCATGAGGTTTCCACTCAATGATTCATGCTCATGAGAATTTGCTAGTCTTACTATCAGCATCATCCTTATTTTTTCTCCAGTCACATCACCTCCTTTGTGCATATCCTTATGCTTAAGATCTCACAGTCTAGAGAGCATAGCTGGAGAAGTGTCACTAGAGGTAAAAAAATATAAAAGGAAAAGTGCAAATAGGCAGGACTAATGCCAAATTTGCTGGCACAGTGGTTTTAGAATTCTCTTTGGAAGTGACTGGAAAATGTCAGTGAGGAAGCAGGGAGATAGTTTCCTGCAAACACAGCTCCCATTGAGCTCAAGTGGTGCTAAGGATGTCCTGTTGGTGGAAGAGGAATGGACTAAAAGGTAATAGAAACATCTTCTTGCCCAAACATTTTTAGTTGAATGCATGTGACGCTTACTTTGATTCACATAAAATGAAAACTTCAATCTTGGAGTACTAATCTCAGACATAGCACTCATCTGAGGAAAAAACACAGGTTTTCAGATAAATGATTAATGACTCAGGAAATGTTTACATCTTGTGGGGGAAAAAGAAAATACAGAAATATTGAAATCTTTCTAGTTTTGAGATTGATCTGAGTTAAATGCTGATTTTTTTTTTCATTTAGATTGAGAGGAACTACTCTTTGTTTGCCGGCCTCTGTGCTGTGACCACATCGGTCAGCTGTAAGGCTGTTGGCTAGTCTGATTTGAGTCACTATCTTATATTGCAGTTTGATTTGGGCACATCAAATTGTTCAGCCAAGATTGTGGAAATGCAGATTGAATCTAGATATAGTGTAAACTATATGTGCTATGACGTGCTTTCTGATATGTTAAAACATTTCCTCTGGATTGATGTGGGGCCTTCTGGGAGTGTGCAGTTCCCAGCTCTCTGAGCAGGTGTCTATTTCCATTCCTCCCAGCTCCAAAAACAGTGCCACCAGGATGCTTAAAAAAGGGACAATCTCAGATCCCAAAGGCTCCAGGCCCTCTCGGCTGACTCCCCTATAGGTGCACTCTTCTGTTTTAAGATGGTGACTTAGGCAACAGGCATTCATTTTGAAGCCTTATAGGTAACTCAGTTTGGGGACGTGTGCAATGCTGCTTTTCTTTTCATCTGGGTTTTTTCGAGAACTCACCACTTGCATCCACACACGTTCCCTTACTCCTCTCGGTTTCTTTCCTGGCACTCCCCCTCTCTTCCCCTCTCTGCTTCTTAGCTTGCTTTTCAGCCAAAAGTGCTTTCTTTTTCATCTCCTGCTTATTGATGAATGAGTTTCATTCATCTTTCCCTCTCTCTTTTTTTGGAGGTGGGGGGTGAGGGGGAAGGGGGCAGCGGATGGTCTGTGAATAGCTATAGACTCTGCCTGCTCCCATTTTTCCACTTGGCTATTCAGTTCCATGGAGACAGAAAATGCAGTGGAGCAGCGGGGTGGGAGGCACCAGGGTCAGAGGTCAAGAGTGGCTACCTTTTGAATGAAAGCTTCTGATTTCCACTGGGGATAACATATTGTAACCTAAAGTAACTGTGCAAGTACTTGCTGTCAGAAGGTTCAAAGCAAAGGGAGGGAGGGAAAAAAAAAGAGAGAAAGATCACAGAGAAAGGGAGGGATGCAAACCCTGGGGTCAGTTAACATTATTTGCAGTGTTTTTAGGATAGTGTTTGTTGACTCCAGATGCACATCATTATGCTTTGTACCACTCTGCATATCTTCTCACGGGTTGGACCTGGGGTATATTGTGCAGTCTATACGGAGAAGAGTACAGCCTCCCAACATTATAGACAATTTCATTTAAGACTGTTGAAGCAGGTGGCAAAGATCAAAGATTTTGGGGGTTGGGGAGAGTTATGCTACATGTTGATTTACTATCTCTTCTTGGAGACTTTGCAAGACCAGCAGTGAAGAGGCTTTTTGTATCCCATTGAGCATTATATATGCACTTCGGTTTGTTTGTTTTAGTGTCTTAGTGATTTTCTCATGGCTAAACTGCGATGAATTCTATAGAAGTAGTGCAATGAATGAGATGTGCTTGGTTTTTCACTCAGATGTGCTGTTTAATACCCCAAATATAATTTTGACGAGGAATGGATTAACATGAAAATCAAACTGTAATTTTCTCACTGAATTTTTAAGGGCTCAATTCTCTATTCTCTTTGTGTTTATGCTCATAGCACAAACCTCAGCTGTGTGGAAAGAATGAAAGATACACAAAGGGGATTTAAGAATTTTTTTAGATATCTTTAGCAATTTTTATATGCTAGGATATTACTTGGTCTCTATCAAATAGAGAGCCATATACTAAGAAGAGTTTTTATGAGATTGGGATTTAGTTTTTGTCTGAAGAAAAGTTTACATTGTAATAATATGATAATAATCAGACAGAATCCTGAAAATATGATTCAATCTATATCTATAGTAAAATTTAAAAAGGATGCTCCATACAACAGTTATTTCAAAATCTGGCAAATTACCAATTTCACTTGGGAAAGTTAAAAATTCTTCTCCCTGGGCTCCACTAACTAGGGAGTCTGATGTTCAACTTGTTCAGTAAGCCATCATAGCACAGGGCAAGCAGAGGGGATACATCTTGCAAATAAACTCTCCAAAGCTGACACGCTTAGTAGAATTCACAGCCATATGTGACAAAATTCTATTAAAACAGAAAATACAAAGAGAGTGTTCTAAAACAAAGCTATTTCCATGTCTCATGCAGCTGGCCCATAGAAACAGTGCCTTATTGATATGATTACAATAAATGCTATACAATGAATAAACATGGACATCCAGTGCTTTCGCTCTGAGGCCCTATAAGTAATAGCTATTGTTTCATGAAGGGACTAAATTGCACAGTTTACATTGGGAGTAGAGAGAGCAGAGCTCAACTGGTAAATTTTTTGTGGTATTTTGAGATATTTATGCAACACTTTCCTACCATTAAATGGCGTTTGCTGTGTAGTCCAATTGCCTTTGAAGACAATAAGATGATATAATTCAAATGGAAATGCCTTAAGATTATAAAAAGTACCAAATAAGTGCAAGCTAGAGTCCACTATTACATTCTTCTTAACAAAATTTCATTTCACTTGATTAAAAACAACAATATTGGGCACCTCTTGAAATTCCTTATTAAAAGTGTTAATTTGGGGGGACACACCACAAGTGATTTGAGGGAGAGGGTGCTGATGGTCCAGTAAAACTCCTCATGATAGTTGGCATTGGTTGGTAGTAAATGCAACTCTTTTGCATCTGTTTTTGATTTCCATTCTTCTTTGCTCTATCAAGTCTATGCTTCTGTACTTTATTTTACTGAATTTCACCTGATTGATAGAACTGGTTGTTTTCATTTTAAAAGCAACCACGTTCTTCCTTTTGCTAGTAGTTAAATAGCATGATACAGTTCTGACAACATTCAAGTTGTATGATAACTAAGAACTAGTAGACATGGTAGGTTGCCTTTGCTTTGTTTCTTATTGACTGGGTCAACATCTTTGACATTTAGCTTCTCTGAGGATTGGGTTTCACCTTGGAAGGATGGGGATAATACAAATTGTCCTGTTTACTTCACAAAATGGTTGGGATCAAATAAGAAAATATGCAAAACAACCTTTGTCAATCACAAATTACTAACCAAATGTAGGGACTTATAACTAGGCCTTACTTTTTTTTTATATCGACTTCTCTTATATCTTTGTGTAATTTTTAGTTATAAGAATTCATTTTTATAATATTTATTTCTAAAAAGAATGCCTTCACAATTTATTGTTTGAAAAACCAAGTGATAACAAAGATAATAAATTACTAGAACTCTTAAGGGACATATGTTAACATTGTGATTCTTATCCTGGATTTTTGATAATCAGGAATAGTTTTGGGTTTACATCTACTTTGTTAGGTCTTGATCTTCAAACACTAAGGTACATTTATTTGATTATATCACTAATTAAAAAAAAAACCAGGACAAAACATATGGCTACTGAGTTCAAAGAAGAATAAAATGGTTTGTATGTTTGTTTGTCATCATCCGAGTTCCTGGAATTCTGCTTATTCTGCGTTTGTCAGGGAGCTCTATGGTACTTTTCCATGAGAATCCAAAATTTAAACTTCTGTCACACATGGTATTCTGCACCCAGCAGGCTTGCTATACACCCTTTTTGACTTTGTATACATAATTCGCACACACTCTTGGCATCCTACAGAGAAACTGTGGACTTCTCTATTTATTATTCTCCACCTGAACTGACTAATATGTTCACCATCCCTGTCTTTTTAGTCATCCAGTCCAGTCTTTACACGAGCTGGTTCACCTCAGCATTGTGACAACTCTGGCTGCATCTCTCTCCTGATGGATCTGTGGGCATTTACAGTGAAGGTCCGATGAACAGGCTGTCCCACCTCCCATCTCCAGGGCTCTCCCCTTCCTGCTTTCTTTCCCATATCTCCTTTAACTGCAGGAGAGCTTTAGTTTACAGGTCAACTCTAGCTCCAAATTGCCTTGGTTCATTTCTCTCTCTGACACATTTTGCAAATCTTCAGGTTACTATTTAGGACACTCTAGTTATGTGATGTTGAATACTGGAACCACAGTTTTACTTTATCCTTTTGCTCTTCAGAAACTGGGACTCTCTGTAATTATCCAAAACAGCCTTGAAGAGCCTGTTTGCACAACATTAAAAATGGGGAATGAGTGAGAAACCAGCTTAAGGTTCAATTTGAAGGATTAAGTTAAAAAAAGGCTAATACCTTTAACATGGCAGGAGTAGGTTACACAAACTTGGTACTATATTTACAATCTTTATTTTGAAAATGGAACCTTCAGCTGGGCCAGGTAGTGCTCAGCAATTGAAATGATGATCCCTTTATATCATTAATTATATAAAGATGAATTATATAAAGATGAAGCAAGATGAATTCGGTGGGGGGGAAGGGGGAGGGTTAGAGCCCTGTGAAGATATCTGAGACACAGGATGTGCCTTCATGCTCTTATTGCAATGCCCTTCTCCAAACCCCCATAGTCAGGAGACCCCAGTGCTAGAGCCTGCCAGACCCTGGTGCCCCTTTGACCCTGCCATGACATCAGCTCATACTCATCCCTTCCAGGGTTCACCTGGCTGTACTGTCTCTGAAACACCTTCCCCAACTCACCCTGACTCCCCAGGAAGAGTGAAGTCTTTGCTCTACTCTGTTTCCAAAGTGCCCGTAGCCTCTCAGTTATTGTTGGCTTATTGGTCAGTTTCCCCCACCAGCTTGTGATCTCCTTGGGGACAGGTTTGCTCTGTATCCCTGGGCTCTAACACCATAGCTGATACCCACGAAGCACTTGATGCATATTTATGAGAATGGATGCACGAAGAAATAAGGGGAAAATGGTTAGTTCCCTTGAAGTAGCTGACACGTCCTTTTTGCTTCTCAATCACCTGTGATTTAAGCCCAGATGTCACTCTGATGATCACAAAATTCTGAGTCAAATGGGATAAAAGTGAGGAAAGTGTTTAAATAATGAATGCTAATATAATACCAATGTTTATTTTATCTGCCTTTCTGTCTTTCTGTCCACCCGTCCTTCCATCCATCCACCCACCTAGAAAGAGGATTCACACTTTAAAGACAGGAAAAGTAACATTGCCACCTTGGAGGTGCAGTCACCTCGCTTGAGGCCTTTGGCTGCAGGCTGCCTAGACGGAAAGACTTAGGGTGGAAGGGCATGGGCTTTCCATAAAAAGACTTTAAGCTTAGGCCCGATGAAGGGCACTTAGAGGATTCGGCTCCTAATAAGGAATCCCACTGTAGTAAATGACTGGGACTTGGGGCTTGGCTGGCCTTTTAATAAGGACTGCCTTTTACTTGGCTGCCATTGTGATTCCAGGGCCAGGACAGGGTTTCTGGCCAAAGAATCAGAAGATTCGTTCTTCAGGGCTGATTCTCAGGCAGAGAAGTTAAAAATAGAAGGGTACTGTTTCTCCACACTTGTCCTTTTCCCAAGGTAGAACCAGGGATGAGAAATCAGGGCAGATTCTCTAAGGTGAAGATTATATACATTTGACGACTGTGTTTTTCATACCAGAGTGGGATTTCCAGTAATATCAACAATTCCTGCCTCCTCTTTGGGAAAACCTCCCACCATATTTGGCGGTCTCATCCCGAAGCCTCCTTTTTGTCCTGCAGGTGCTGTTATGCGTCCCTCGGAGGCCTCTCGCAGGTGTGTGCCATGGTGCGCTTTGCACTGATGGCACAGCACTTGCTAGTTTGGGCCCTCGCTCTGTTCCTTAGGAACCTTGTTTAATGACTTGATCTTTTTAAAACTCAGCTTTCCCATTTATAAAATGGGGTTAACGGTGATAACCAGGGGGGTGAGGATTAAATGAGATAAGAGCCTATAAAACATTTAGTATTGTGCCCAGAAACAAGAAGAAAAACATCAGCAACAGTAGCAATGAATACCAATTCATGTTAACAATTATAATTAGAAGTCATCTATTTTGGGCACTAGGATGCCTGAGTCATGTGACCTCAGGGGCTACCAAAGGCTGGATGGAGGGCGGACAAATGGTGTTCTGGCTGTGAAAGCCCACTGGTAAGTAGCATGGGTCCACGGAGGCAGCACGTAGGGAGGCTCGGTGCCAGTGTATGTTCATCCCAAGGGGCAATGAACATTCTCTTTCCTCTTAGTGCTGCAGACATCCTCTAGAGCAGGGGTCCTCAAACTTTTTAAACAGGGGGCCAGTTCACTGTCCCTCAGACCGTTGGAGGGCCGGACTATAGTTTAAAAAAAAACTATGAACAAATTTCTATGCACAGTGCACATATCTTATTTCGTAGTAAAAAAACAAAACGGCAACAAATACAATATTTGTATTTGCATGTGGCCCGAGGACCGTAGTTTGAGGACCCCTGCTCTAGAGCAGTGGTTCTCAACCTTGGCTGCACATTAGAATCACCTGGGAATCTTTTTAAAATCCTGATTTCTGGGCCTCATCCTCTGGAAATTCTGTTTCTTTGTTATGAGGTGAGGCCACAACATACAGGTCAACTCTAGCTCCCACCAGGTAGTGCTCAGCAATTGAAATGATGATCTGTTGGGGTTGAAGCAAGATGAATTCGGGGTGGGGGGGTGGGGAGCAGAATCAGAGCCCTGTGAAGATATCTGAGACACAGGATGTGCCTTCATGCTCTTATTGAAATGCCTTCCAGGGTTCTCATCCTCTGGAAATTCTGTTTCTTTGTTATGAGGTGAGGCCACAACATTAATAACAAAGAAACAGAATTTCCAGAGGATGAGGCCCAGAAATCAGGATTTTAAAAAGATTCCCAGGTGATTCTAATGTGCAGCCAAGGTCGAGAACCACTGCTCTCGAGTTCCCCAGTTGTTCCTGATGAGTCAGAGGCTCACCAAGTCTCACCTGGAACTGATTCCCAAGATGGACCTGGGAAAGAGCAAGGGCTGTGGTCTTGCCCCTGGCTTGCTGCTATTCATCAGGCCTGAAGCCATCTCATTTCTCTGTTTCCTGGATAGATTACAGATCTTGCTTCAATCCTTTGTTCTCAAGCTAAAGTTCTGGATAAGAAACCCAAACAGAGCTTGCTTTTTTTTTTGAAATTCCTGGCAGTGAACCCTAACCCCTGCAGAGAGGTGGTGCCATGAGCAAAGCGGGTTGAAAGAGCTGGCTGCTTCCTGCTTTTTGGGGCAGGAAGGCAGGAAGTAGTCCTGCTCTACAATAATTATGGGCAACAGGGCCAGGAATAAAGCAGAGCTTCTATGAAAACAGTCTGTTCCCAATTTGGTGTGCTGAGCCACCCAGAGTGTGCATAGGATTTTGACTGGGTCTCACTGTGCCCCAGTGGCTAGCCACCCAGAGGCCGTGTATTTGTTAATGTGAATTATAATAAGAGGTTTGTGATTCCTTAATTACTAACATTTTTATGTTGAAACCTATGTAAGGATCAGAACATTTGAAAAGAAATTCATAATAATGAATCCTACTGTATTAAATGACTGGGACTCTTTTTTTTCTGTTTAATGTCTACTCAGAGACTCAGTAAGCTTTCGACAGTTCAGATCAATATCTGGCTAAGTCAGGAAAAAAAGAAAATCTAAAGCATGTTTACTCAGCTAATGAATACAGAGCTTGAGATTAGTTTAAATACAATTTGGATTAGCACAAATCTCAGGATTGTGTGAAGCTAAAGATTAGAAACAGTAATGTTTTTGTGTCTAAGCATTCCTATTGTCGTCTTAAAGTTGTATGTGGACCTCCTTCTTGTTTATTCTTGCTCCTTAATCCTTGATTTAGGTGTTTCATGTTGAAAGTCTATAGAATAGCTGCTTGTAATAGTTCTTTGCTGCCTGTAGCATGAGCTACCTCTATCACGTGACAGGAAATAGGTTCAGAGCAAGCTTGTGTCAGGATAAATGAACAGAGACAGGAAACAAACATTTCCCCACCCCTGTCCACTGGAGGACAGCTTTAGCCCAATGATACCCTGTTGATCTAACTTACCAGCTCTTTGGGATATGTTCTATTTGCCTCCTCCAACTCCCCTTCCCAATCTTCTCTATTTCACTCTGAGTACCAGGAGGCTGGCCTTTATGGAAAACACCAATAGATTCCTTTGCCATCTAGCTTGGTTGGCTTTGGCCAATGGAGGCACTGCCAAGAGATCGAAGAATGGGAAAACCATGAGCCTAGGCTGTTTATTTCTCTCCCCGGCTCCCTGCTGTCCTCACTTACCAGAGGCTGGTGGTCTCCAGGCTGTCCTGTCCTCCAGTCCTAGGTCTGCAGGTTCTCGCCATTATCACTCCACTTTTCACCTCACACCTGAAGGTGCCAAAATCTTGTCATTGCTCAACTCGGGTGTGTTCCAACATCTCCCCTTGGTGTTGCTTAACTCTTCTCACCTCTTTTTAAATAATGCATTCATTAAACTCTGCTCAGTGAATCCACTGGAATACACCATCTGCTTCCTGCTGGGACTCCCCTCTCTGTGTTGCTACTGGACACCGTGAGTAACCCATTCCATCAGACAGGTTTCCTCACGGTGTCCTAAGTATCCTCTGTGGCTTTTCTACCTCCACATGTGTAATGTCCCACTCCCTTTCATACCAAAAAACACACCTACACCAAATCTCATTATGCCCTCTTGGCAAGCCATTGCAGAGGAAAGTGATGGCAAGATTCTTTGGTAAAAATAATCATGTGCTATTTGATAACATGCTTTATTTAAAAATATACTATTCAATATTATTTATTTGTTCACATCATAGGGAATCTTCCTTGGGCAAAGTCCATTTCATTCTATACATTTCCCCATGATGTCAACCTCTTTGTCACACACCCTAGAAAATGTCTTTACTGATTTAAATTAGCTCTGGTTGGCAATACTTTTTAAAATCTTTTGTGTAGTCAAGTAAGCAGAAAAAACAACTCGGTTTTCCACAGAACAGCAAGCTTCCCAGACTACAACAAGCATAGCCAAATTAGGACTTCTGAGGTCATCGATCGGCCTTGATTTTCAGGGTTTGATGGAGACCAGGAATGCAGGGACCTGCTCAGATACCCAGAAAAATAATTGTGTCTCTGTGCTTCACTAGTGTGCAATTATGGGATAAGTGGTGCGGTGCCTGGCGTTGCTGAGCCAGAAATTGTACAAAGTGCCCTCTGTTTCGACAAGTTTCATCTTAGGCGTGTGAAATCAGAGGTCTGCCACCCACCTTTAGTTCAGCTGAAATACTCAAACAATTGACCACAGTATAAATAGGGAGATTTTTTTATTATTTAAAAATATTAGTAGCATATATAAGACAATATTCATTGGAAAGGCAAGTAATATCAAAGTGATCTCTTGGCATCAATTGATATAGATACGAGTTTCAAAGGCAAGTTGTCCCTACTCTGATACATGCTTCCATTCTAAGTCCCCCGTCGTCTTACTCACCTCTTTCTTTGTCAGCCTTACTATTTAAAGATTAGTGTTTTAACATTTCTACTTAAATTTTGGTTATATGTGCAATTTCCCCAGAATTTTGATGTTTTCATCTTTTACATCCCAGAAGTTTTCCCGATTGCTTACAGAAGTATTTGGTATGATTATTATTGTAAATGATGAAGGCAATATAGTTTATAGTTTATCAGATGGTTTCACATATGCTTATCTCACTCACTACAATTCTGTCTGAAATGGAGAGAACAGATTATTTTCATGTTTATACCTAAAGTGATGGAGATTCTGCAGGCGCTCATCATTGGTTCTTGGTCTGTCAGTGAGTGAGAACTTCGAGACCAAAGGAAACCAAGGGTTTCTGATTAATAGCTTCTGCCTCTCCATTGCATCCTGCTCCCTAGACTGTTGAATCATGTTCACTCATCACTCAACGTGCAAGTGATCCACAAACAGAAAAAAGGGAGAACCTGAAGCAGCTTATAGTTCTCCATGATGTTCAAGCTCCTCCATCAGTGTTGCACCGCTTCCTGAAGGAAAGCTCCATCTGGTGTGGCTATTGGCACTGGCAGAGTGGAAAAAATCCTTATGGAGATGTGCTGGCCAATGCAAATATGTGGGCCACATATGTAATCTTAATTTGTCTTGTGTTCACATTTTAAAAAGTAAAATAAACAGGTAAAATTCATTTTAATAATATATTTTATTTAATCCAATATATATAAATATTACTTCACCATGTAGTCAATATAACATATGAATGAGATACTTATATTCATTTTTCATACTGTCTTTGAAATGCGGTGTGTATTTTACATTTACAGTATGTTGTAATTCATACTCATCACATTTCAAGTGTTCACCTGGGACGAGTGGCTGTTTCATTGGACAATAGGAAGTGGCACTTTCGCCAGGTGGCAGTTGGTAATGTACTCTTAACGCACATCCCTGTCCTTGACATTGCATCAGGGCTAGAGTGGTGTCTGCTTTGAGAATATCAGAAGCATAGTCAGAGTATTCCTTTGAAAGACCAACCAATAAGGGAAGAAAATTTTTAACAGCATCTACTTCTAGCTCCATGAGGGCCAGGACTGAGCTTGTCTTATTCTTTGCTCTATTTTTAATGATTAGCACGGTGCTCAACTCTTGAATAAATGAATGAACTGTTGATTGAATGGGTGAGGTAACTATGTTTGAGCTATTTTTACACTGTTTTTTGTTCAGACTAAGTCTTTAAAATCCAGTGTGCATTCCACATTTACAGTACATCCCCGTTCAGACTACCCACATTTCACGTGCTCAACAGCCACACGTGGCCAGTGACTATAATGTTAGACAGGATAGATAAAGATTGGATATAAGTCTGACTCTATCACCAACTTAAGTCACCAGTTGTATGACCAAGGGCCAGTTACAGTATTTCTTTTGTGTGTTTATTTGTTTGCCAATTCTCTGGAAGATGAATTCCAATGTCAAATTCTGAGTCACCTCGTAAAAGAAGAACCAGATAGTAGGGTACATCTGACATCCAAACCTGCTCCCACACTAAGGAACTGAAGCAAGCCCTATCAATCCAAATCATTTGGCTAATGGAAGTGGCATACATCTTTATTTGCCTCCTCACCTTGCCCCAGATGGACAAATGTGAGATAGAAGGGCACTTAACCGGAAGCACTGAGCAGGGACATTTAAGACACACTAGATAATGGGCTTCTCAGTAACTGCAGCTTGGCCTGTTCGCCAGTGGCTGGGTGGATGGCAGAGAACCTTGCTAACAGGCCAAACTCTTCTTGGTGGGGCATGAGATGTCCCGGTGGGGAGCAAGTGATCCTAATTTGGCTTCTGAGTAGATACTTTACTGCCAAGCAAAGCAGCCAGACACTAAATAAAAGTAAAAGGGAACATCAGTGTTCAGGACTAAGACTGTTGCACATCTTGCAACATGATGCAAAACTGTTCCTTGCACAAGGGTGCCCAACACAGGGGAAAAGTGGGTAGTAAAATGCACGCCCTGTGGACCCTGCTGGGGCTTGTGTTCACCTGGAAGAATAGGCACATTGATAAATTTTGTACAACGATGTGTTATGGGCCATCAAAACATGATCTGAGCAGCCGTGTTCAACACTCAAGCTATGGTTAGAAGGAGGAACTCCCGCTGAGCTGTAAAAAAATAACAATAAAAAGCTACGTTTGTAGCCAAAGCCTAAAATATGGAAGCCCATATATACCTGAAATTGGTCTATATGTGAGTGGGAATTATTTCTTTCCAGGAAATAAAATGAAAGGAAGCAAAAAGGAACTCTGTAAGTTCATATATAAAGAACAGACTCAAGACAGAATATTTTGTCAACATGTTTTGCTTGCATGGTATGCCAACATTTCCTTTTCTTAAGTATTTTGAAGCAAATAGACACTTGATTATTTTATTCTGAAAATGCCAAGATAACCATATTATTACCATACCTGATAAAAATAACACTTATGATTCATTGTTTTAGACTCAAGACACACAGAGCAGACTAATGGTTGCCAGATGGAAGGGAGGTTGGTGGACTGGGTGAAACGGTGAAGTAAGAAGCACAGATTGATAGTTATAAAACAGTCGTGGGGATGTAAAGTACAGCGTAGGAAACATAGTTAATCATATTGTAATAACTGTGTATGGTGTCAGGTAGGACTGGAAATACTGGAGGGATTTCCGTAAAGTATACGCTTGTCTAACCATTATGCTGTACACCTGAAACTAATACAAGAGAATAGTGAATGTAAACTGTAATTGAAAAGAAACAAAAATTTTAAAAAGATGCACTGTTTTATCCTTTCTTAACAGCATCTTTATTTCCATCATAAATCATTTAGTTTAAAAAGTAAAGTCAGGACACCAGACAGTCACCTTCAGGGTGCTGTGCAGGGCAGGATCATCGAAAGCTTCACTTCTCAAGATAAACTATTTTTATCAGCCCTCGGCACCCTGCACAACTAGTCGGTCCTTAATTTCTAGCATTTCAAAGTATGCTGGCCCAGGAACTTTATCACTTGTATGACAAACCATTTGTGAAGGTATTTAGAGGTGGTTAGGTTTCACTTTTTCTTCAGTAAATAGCTACACTGCTTGGGAGGCGGAAGAATGTCTGCCCCATATCAGCACAAACCAGTTTCAATGACTTATTTGTAGTTGCACGAGTCAGGAAGTAGGGGCTGGTTCCAGGCCATCTATTTATGGATCCTTCTTTTCCTCTCTTATCTCTTGAATTTGTGGTTAAGTGGTTTAGGCCTATGCAACTCAAAGGACCCAGTTTATGTTAACCCATTTATAGAACCAGGAATAGCTTGAGGACAGGAAAGCAGCTCTGGGGTGACAGTGGAAGCGGTAGTCTGAAGCAAGGGGGCTGCATGACGTGGCTAAGCGACCTGCATGTCTTTGCCTAGCAGCCGTGGGCAAACTACGGCCCGCGGGCTGGACCCGGCCCGTTTGAAATGAATAAAACTAAAAAAAAAAAAAACCGTACCCTTTTATGTAATGATATTTACTTTGAATTTATATTAGTTCACACAAACACTCCATCCATGCTTTTGTTCCGGCCCTCCGGTCCAGTTTAAGAACCCATTGTGGCCCTCGAGTCAAAAAGTTTGCCCACCCCTGGCCTAATGTGTAGGCAAGAATCTTCATTGTTAAAATTCACGAAAAGGAAAAAGACAATCGACATAACAAACCGGTCCATCTACTTGGTAGGAATTATACCACCATTAAAAATAGAAGTCAGAACTTGTATGCATATATGCATAACCCACGGACACAGACAATAGGGTGGTGGAGGCCTGGGCTGGGGGCGGATGGGCTATAAGGAGTCAATGGGAGAAAAAAAGGGACATATGTAATACTTTCCACAATAAAGATTTTTTAAAAAATAGAAGTTAAGACATAACAAAGAAGCATTAAAAAATCTTATGGCCTGTTCAATTTTGAGAAAAACAACCAAAATTGTAAGCATCACGCGATGGTAAGCATGAAAGTTGGGAAAGTAATGAAGGTAATTGAAAATTGAAACCATTTGGCTAGGGGTTAGGACTTAGGATTTAGTTTTTTTCTTTTGCACATTTTAAAAATATTGTTTTATTCCACATTTTGATTACTTTTTTTCCCCTTTTCTAAGATGACCTCACCAAAGTGCCAAAACTCCCCAATTTAACCCTAAATGGAATTTTTTTCCAGTGGTGGCAGTGGACATGCACCTACTCACTTCATGTGTTTGTTAGAATCCTAGTTTTATTCCTCAGACACAAAGGAACACAGGGAGTGAATGACGTGAGGTCACTAAAGAAGAATGCCAAAGACAAAATCTCAATAAAAGTGGGTGAGTGAGGCCATGGCCCTGGCCAACTTTCACCTGTTGTTTAAAATACATGTTTTTATTGATTTTAGAGAGAGAGGGAGAGATAGAAACTTTGATGAGAGTGAAACATTGATTAGCTGCCTCCTCCTGCATGCCCCTTACTGGGGATCAAGTCTGTAAACCCAGCATGTGCCTTGAGGAGGAATCAAACAGGTGACCTCTTGGTTCATGGGTCAGTGCTCAACCACTGAGCCACACCAGTTGGGCTACGTCTACTTTTTAAGTGTGTTTAAAGAACTTTCAGTCATTTTTATTCTACTGCCTTTGGCTAGAAATATATAGGTTTCAGCAACTCTGATTGGAAACTCCATTTTAAAAGAGTTCGCCATTTTCATAGCCTATGAAGGAGGAAGTGAAGGAAGAACATTCCTTTCAATCTACTTCAGTTAAAGCGTTGGAGAAATGGAGTCAGGGGACACAAGAGTTCCTCAACTTATTTGCTCAGTGTACCTGGCCAGGTTTAGGATGCTGTCGGGAACGTTCATTGGCGCCCTCCAGTACAGAAGTCATTAGTAGGTTTGCATTCTAGTGAGATGGGTGATCACATTTCATTACCAAGGTTTTGATTTCACTGTAACAGTCATGCTGGTTGTACTTTTTAAAAAAAAATATATTTTATTGATTCCTTACAAAGAGGAAGGGAGAGAGATAGAGAGCTAGAAACATCGATGAGAGAGAAACATCGATCAGCTGCCTCCCGCACATCTCCCACTGGGGATGTGCCCGCAACCCAGGTACATGCCCTTGACCAGAATTGAGCCCGGGACCCTTCAGTCCGTAGACTGACGCTCTATCCACTGAGCCAAACCGGTTTCGGCATGGTTGTACTTTTATTAGTCCAAAGAGAGCAGGCTTAGAAATGAGATATACAAAGTTCAAATCTTTTTTATACCAAGACCTATATGAATTGGGCAACATGCTTAACCTGTTTCTGTTTTTCTGCCTGTAAAATGGTAATAATGTGACCTGTTTTGTAAGGGCATTGTGACTATTGAGTATGAATGTGTGTGTACAAAGCTTAGGTACAGCTCTTTCATTGAAGTTAAAATAAATAGTAATTTTAATGTTATTTCAGTGGAGGAGAAAAACAAAGAAAATGCAGATTTATATTATTTTTCTTCTCTTGGACTTTTTATTTTCTTTCTCTCTCCTCTCTCTCTCTCTCTCTCTCTCTGTTTGTTTTTGTTGTTGTTGTTGTTAATCCTCACCTGAGGATATTTTTCCACTGATTGTTAGGGAGAGTGGGAAAGAGAGGGAAAGACAGAGAAACATCGATGTGAGAGAAACATGTCAATTGGTTGCCTCCTGCACAGGCCTGGCCAAGGCCCAGACTGGGGAGGAGCCAGCAACCAAGGTACGTGCCTTTGCTTTGAGCACAATCAAACCCAGGACCCTTTGGTCTGCAAGCTGATGCTCTATCCACTGAGCCAAACCAGCTAGGACTCTTGGACTTTTTAAAAATTAAATCCACAACCAGTGAAGGGCTAATTCTGCATTTTTAGTGCTTTTACAACTGAAAGTTATATCCCATTCTAATATCATTATTAATGAATATATTATATATTTATTTTCTTTTCTTGAGGAATGATAGGTCTAACCTTTCCAAACTGTAAGTGAAAGTTTTGTTTTCCCCAAGTAAATGTTTTCATCTCTATGTGCAAATATATATTCTCAATTTCTGGGTCACAATTTGAATTAAAAAACATACTGAAAAATACATTTGCTTTCAATAACATTAAGCAAATATATTTGATAATAAATGTACATGCTATTTTCATTTGAGGCCTCTAGAATGTGGCCAAATATCTTTTAAAGTGTAAATAATGATCACAATCATATTTAACATATAAGTGAACTAGAAAGTGAGGAACCAAAGAGAATGAAGCCAGGCAGGGTGCCTGAGTTACTTCCATTATTCTAGGAAATATTTGGCCAGGAAGATTGGGCTGTAAAACCAATTCATGACTTAGTTGCTTCACAAAATTCCTGAAAGCCAATGTATCCAAACACATAGTTTACTCATCAGAGCAAATTTAGCTCCTCTTAGAACAATTGATTGGGTAAACAGTTTGGTTATAAAACAGTAGGTCACTTATTAAGACTCACCTGAAGATCTTCACCTCACTCCACTGTTATGTTGAGAACTTCACTCAATCTTAGTCAAGTCCCTGCCTTGAAAGATTTAATTTCAGCCACTGAAGCCCAGACCTGAAAACCCTACAAATATCCCTCTGGACCTGCTACTTCTGAGATCATAAGATACAATGTTCTTTCTATTCTTTTTGACTATAGTAGGTTTAGTAAACTGGCTTTGGTTAGTCAATAGGTTTTTCTGGTTAGTCTTCTGGAGGGGAATCAGCAGTTGATATTACCATATAACCTTTTATGATATGGAAAAAAGACTTTATTAAAGTAAAGAAGGCATCTAATATTTCTCTCTGGCTCCTGAGAAGTGCATGCAACACAAGGTGTTGAATTCTATGGAACATTTGTCATATTGAGCAAAGGAGCTACATTTCAATTTTCATGAAAACCTTTAAGTTTTAGTTTAGGTTCTTTATGGATAAGGGTCACATATTGTATTCATTTCTTATATCCACAGAGTTTTATACAGTAGCACTCAATAAATTCTTGTTGATGGATTAGGAGCTGAAGGATCAGTTTAAGGTCCCCTTTCTAAAATTCTCTGAAAAATGTACATTTTGTTTGTACTTAGATCACATCCTGAATGACCCTAAGCATAAAGGAGCTCTACGTCATCCTCCAAATAGCTGACAAGCTTTAAATATACAGAGTAATCAGATTTGGTAACTCATAAATTACTTTTTATAAGTCTTCTGGAAACAGCAGTTATAAAAAAGAAGCACTATACGTAGAGGTTAACAGTGAAGTCATTCACAAGTTGTGCATGTGGAATGTCAAGAGAGAAGACAGAAAAACTTTATTAGCAAAATAGCAAAGATTACACCATTTGGGGAACAAGCTATTCAATCTGCTATTTTGTAAACATATCACCAGAATAAGATTTCAGTCTATGAAATGGGTCAGGTGATGACTTCCTATTATAAAACAACTAGAGGCCCAGTGCACGAATTTGTGCACTAGTGGGGTCCCTCAGCCTGGCCTGTGGGTTCGGGCTGAGACCAGCTCTCCGATATCCCCCAAAGCATCCTGGATTGTGAGAGGGGGTAGGCCAGGCCAAGGGACCACACCGGTGCACGATCAGGGCTGGGGAGGGACACGAGAAGTTGGCCAGCTGGGGAGGGACTGCGGGAGGGCTCCAGGGAGTGTCTAGCCCATCTCGCTCAGTCCCAATCGGCCAGACCCCAGCAGCAAGCTAACCTACCAGTCAGAGCATCTGCCTCCTGGTGGTCAGTGCACATCATAGCGACTGGTTGACCAGTTGACTGTCTGCCCCTTGTGGTCAGTGCACATCATAGTGAGCGGTTGAGTGGCCCTAGCATGTCATTAGCATATTATACTTTGATTGGTTGAACGGATGACTGGACACTTAGCATATTAGGCTTTTATTATATAGGATATATATATATATATATATATATATATATAATTTTTAATAGAACAATTGATTAGGATTCAAATCAAGTTAACTTCTATCTGACTTTACAATTAACTAGCTGTGTTTTTTGAGGGGTACATGATACAATCTATTAAATCTCTAATTTCATAGCCTATTAATTGCAGATTAACAATGCCTGCTATTGTTTATCTCACAGTGATTTTATATAATTGAACAAGAAAGAATCATACCATTTGGGTTTGAAAAGTAGCTAATGGTTATTTTGTCTAATTAGTGCTTTAAAATGAAAGTGCTTTAAAGAAAAAAAATCAGCATCATGTATATGCATTGTAAGCATAGCAGACAGTGCTTATTTTTAACTCATTCTAAAACTGTTGCTCCAAACATTTGTTTATGTGTATGTTTTCTTGAAAAAGTAGCTTGCATCACCCAGCTTGGTGCCTGGTTTTTGGCACAAAGCCACATAAATTGATGCAATATAAATGAATGGTTAAGTGAAAAGCAAAATCTTTACCTTTGAAGAGTAGACTGGCCTCATGTTCTGATTAACTTTCTTTTGTGTTCATTTGGTTTACATATCCATAAACTGAATAGAATGCCCTCATTCTGCCTCTCAGAGTTGTTATCCTAATTGAGGTGAAAGGAATTGCTAAAAGCTAGTAACATGAATTTTTTCTGTTTTGTTAATCCTCATCTGAGGATATTTTTTTCATTGCTTTTTTAGAGACAGTGAAAGGGAGTGACAGACAGAGAGAAACATCGAGGTGAGACACATCAACTGGCTGCCTCCCAAACTCACTCCAACTGGGAGTGGGAGCAAACCTGCAATCTAGGTGCATGCCCTTGAGCAGGAATTGAACCCTCGACCATTTGGTGCATGGGACAACACCTAACCACTGAAAACACTGTCCAGGGCTAGCAACATGAATTTGTATGGAGGTTTTCTAGAAGTGTGATGGAACTGAGTTTTTCAAGATCCCAGAGAGAGCAAATAACCATGAATAGTGGAGTTTGGAGGCTTTTTAGAGAGCTGAGGATGTACGTTTTTACGTATTGTTTCAACTAATTAACTTCGTAGGTGTAGCCTTATGGAGCTATTGTGCACACTTTTCCTATATTGCTGATTGCACAATGCCTTATAAATAGTAGTGTATGCTGATGATTTTAGCTATCTTATAGATTTCAATACTGTGAGCTCTGGCAGTGCTCTCATCAGGGAAAACTCAGTCCTTAGGAGTTAGTTGACTCTACCCTAAATAATTTATATGTGAATTTGAGTTTTTAAAAAGAATTTTCCCATATTTTTATTCATTTTAATGCTGGTACCAATATATTTGACAATAGCATTTATTGTTCTTCCTTCTAATTTACTATAGACCTGAAAACCAAATAGCCAAGCCTGCAGAATTATATGTAAAACTTAAATGATAAAGATTAATATCCTAAGGGTATCGACCACAAGGTATTGTTTCATTGGTGTTGGCTGCTCGGTCTTCTGAATTTCATTCATTCATTTAGCAAACATTGTCCAAGTGCTAGGTACTCTACTAAGCATGGAGGTAGAAAGATCTCACAATTTGGGGGATTATATGAAGTTGTTGGATTTATATGCCAGTAAAACAAGGTGTTATTGTATGGTTTGAAGAAATAACATGATCAAGATGAGCAACTACCTTAAATCTAGTTAAATTTTGTAACTGCGAGGTAATCATCTCTCATCTATTTGAGTATTGTTTCCTGCTGTTATAGTCACATTGCTGATTGCACAATGGCTTATAAATTATATTGTAATCAAAGTTAATTTTGCATCCTCTTATCTATGTACAAGTTGCCAGGAATTTAACTTCATCCCTCTCCAAGAAACGTTAAATGAAATTTACAGTGAATAGATTCTAGCTTAAGGAAGAATTTCCTAACAATTTGAGCTTCTCAGAAATAGAATGTACTTATTTTCTTATTTGCTTAGTTTCTTCACCCATTTTTATCATTAATTATATATATTAAACTATGGTCCAGTAAAGCCTCCACTGTATCCTGTGAATTATTGTGAAGCAGTTATCTTTTATTACTTAAGTGATTGATTTAAATATATTCAAATGCAGGATTTTACAGATATTATTATGTTTAAATTAATTTATTTCAAGTCAATATTGTACCACTGAGAATATAATTAATCCTGATTTTATCATCAACATAATTTTATATTTGCCCAATTTTAAGTAACCTGCACATGTAAATGGAATCCATTTGATGTTTTTATTTCAAGTATTAGTATAATCTTATACTAAACAGAGTTAAAGAGAATCTTCTGTGAATTTCTCCTAAGCATCTTTCTAGTTGACCTCTCTGATTGGTAGTTAACTCACAGTATATCCACCTTTATAATGTTGTCGTCTAACTTGAACTTTACTATCTTATCAGAGGTATGTTTTAGAAGGTGTAAAAATGTCTTGAAACCAAGATACTCTGTGGCCATAAAATCACCATTATTAGCCACTTTCTCACACAACTCAATAAGACTTATTTGGCATGACTGAACCATTTTGATCTCTTAGTTACTCTTTTATAAATTTCAGTACTTGGTGTAGTCCTTAGGCTAATTATTTTAGAAAGGAGGGAGTTCAGTGGGTGGGCCATTTAATGCTCTCAAAGAAAGGAAGAAAAGAAATTATGCAATCTCCTTCCCTGACATGGAAACCACACAGAAGAACGTCAGAGGATCTTGGAAGGGACAAGAAGCAATTATTTCTCATGCACCATTATGAGACCTGACACTCACGTCCACATTCACTTACCAAGATTGCAGACAATGAGTCCTGTGAAAGGAGAATGAATGGAACCAGGGGTATGAGAGAGGAGGATGGTGGAAATGGGGTAAAAATGACCATGTAAACAGAAAAAAGCAAGTGAGCATTTGGAGGACAAGGTGAGTGAGCAGAATTACAATCCCTGGTTTTAATGATGCTAATTCCCAATAAGTCATTTCTTTCAGCATATTTTTCAGTAGCAAACTTTTCACCATTGCTAAAAGTATGATAAGGAATGCGAAGAATGAGGTAGACAGAATGGATAGGAATGGGGTGTCCCTACCAAACTATAAGGCCCCTTGGTGTTTTAAGCTAACCCAATGTAATGTCCTGATTTTAGATGTCACTAGGTCCCTAATGAAGTGGGTTTGCCAAGCTTCTAACAAGATTTTCCTCTTTCCCAAAGCAACACTCTGCATAATCAACTAAGCCTTTCCTTGGTTTCTTTTCTTGTCTTCCCCCTCCCCCCATTCTTCTTCTTCTTTTTTTTTTTTTTAAGTCAATGAGCTCAGCCCTAAATGAAAGCTGGAGTTGCATGAACTGAACTGGCTGGGAATAGTTGCTGAAAGGCGTGCGAATCAAAGCTGGCAAGTTTCAGCTCTTCCGTTCTTGAAGGAGAGACTAAATTCAATCCAAAGGGCTTCCTGGGCAATTGTGAGATTACTCTAGGGTTTTGTTCCTGGTATAGAACCAGGCATTAATAACCCAGCCTTTGCAAGCTGAACCAAGAAAACACACGCTTCATCTTTACCTTGCGGTGGCTTAGTACCCATTTGGTCACTTCCCGGTAGTGTGGGAACTGGGTAGGAAGGGATTTTACATCACTGGTGGGATGCGGGGTGGTTAGAGGAGGCAGCCTTCAGGCTCTGATAGTTCCTGTTCCACCCTAACCCAGTACAGTACAAAGGAGAAACTAGGAGCTCTGCTATCAGGCAGCCCAATCTACTTTGTACCTATATTAAAGGCAGAGACTTGTAATATTTTCACAAGAGATCATATATACACACATATTTTGGGGGAGGTAAATTTATTTGTAATTTTGCTTTTGAAAATTCTTTGTTTTCAAGTAATTCATTTTTGGACTCTCACTAAGTGTATTCAAGAGTGGATGAGTATGGGTGGTGGAGGTGGAAGAGATTAACCAAAGAATTTATATGCATATATGCA
Organism: Myotis yumanensis; assembly: GCF_028538775.1. NCBI lineage: Eukaryota > Metazoa > Chordata > Mammalia > Chiroptera > Vespertilionidae > Myotis > Myotis yumanensis. The sequence continues at coordinate 29,300,890 of NW_027223760.1, read as the reverse complement.
TGATCCATGGCACAGACATAGTGTGGTGAAGGCCTGTGTTGGGCTGGGGGTGGGGAGAAGGGCAAAGGTGCAGGGGGAAGAGGTCAATGGAGGGGAGGATACATCTGTAATACTTTCAACAATAAAGATAATTTTTTTTTAAAGTAGAAGAGTTGGATATAAAAGCACTGTTATGTTTTCTATTACTCAGAGATAAAAAAAAAAGAAGAAGAACATTTTATCTTTTGTGACAGCATGGATGGACCTGGAGAGCATTATGCTAAGTGAAATAAGCCAGTCAGAGAAATATGAGTACCCTATGATTTTAGTTATAATGAAGAAAATAGAAACAGACTCATAGATACAGAGAACAGAGTGACAGCTGTCAAAGGGGAGGGGGTTGGAGGCCTGGTGAAAAAGGTGAGGGATTAAGCAAAGAAAAAACAAACTCATAAATACAGACAACAGTGTGGTGATTAACAGAGGGAAAGGGGGATGGGGGGAGGTAGAAGATAGTAAAGGGGAGATAAATAGTGACATAAGGAGACTTGACTTGTGGTGGTGAATACACAATACAGATGATGTATTATGGAATTGTGCACGTGAAACCTATTTAATTTTATTAACCAATGTCACCCCAATAAATTCAACTAAAAATTTTATATAAAAATAAATAAATAATTCCTGCAATGTGAGAAAATCTAATCTAAAGATGGTTTTCAAATGTAAAATGTGATAAGTTTTTAAATTTCTAAATACTGTACTTTATGAAGTTGACATAGTACCTTGTTTTGGAATCATTATTAAATGCTAATTTTAATTTTTTCCTATTTTCTTATTTTAGAGACATCCATTTTTCATATGTCAAATATTTCTGGAGGCTTCCAAATGCCTATCATGTTAGATACTCTGAATGCAGTGGTCACTGGGTAAAGTGGCCATGACTGAGAGGGGTTATTTCTATACTACCACTTGCACTTCCCCTCGCCCACCTGCCCAGTCAGATAACAAATGATCAGTCATCCATTTAAAATTTATTCAAGATTTTGCTACCATAGTCAACATTCTTTGGATATACTGTTCATACTTACACATATATCTAGAATGTATATATCTGTAAAAGCTACCTTTAACTAATGGGAAGAAGTTGGACTGTAAAGAAATTAAATAAGTAATCAAAGAATTAGCAAGCATTTAATTTTTTTAATTCCTTAAAAATATGGTTTAGATTGAAGAAGGATTCCTTAAACTTTCTTGTGTATAGAGATGTTCACCTGGGGGTCTTGGCCTTGTAATAATGTAAATTCTGGTTCCGAAGGTCTGGGGTGAAGGCTTCAGAGTCTGTATTTCTAACAAACTCCCAGTTGGTGCTGATGTGGCTGGTCCATAAAGTAACACTTGGTGTAGAAAGGGATTTGAAAGAGAGACGTGGATGCCATTTCTAGAGCTTTATAAAAACACAAACAATCCAGCGCCTAGAACTCCTTAAATCACAACCAAGAGCAATGAGATGGTCTCTTCTGTCTCTTATTCTTTTATGAGTAAAAGCTTCCTCTCTCTAACAGCAATTACCTGAAAGCATCCCAGAGGAGTCTATTTCTGAAGAGAATCCTAGTTGTTGAACTCCGAGTCATACCAGCTCCCTCAGCAGACATTTGGGCCCTAGACTCTTGGACAGAGCTTTTTTTTATAACACTGTATCAGTTCCCAAAGCCTTTCATCATGTCACTTTGCATATTATTAGGCTCTTCTAACATAATAACTTGGCCAAGTCACATAGAGTAGTCACTGGCCAAGAAACAGTCTCTACTTATGTTATCTTAGCATGATTGCTTCTGAAATAGCTGTTGGCTTTTCAAATTTTACAATTTTGCTAAAATGAACCTCCTTAAGGTTACTGTTGACTTCTTTTTGCTGATTCCTATGGGCATCTATCTAGAATTTGACTTTGTTCTTCAATTTTTACTTACTGATTGTTTGGTTTCCATGGTTCAAATCTCTTTGCTTTCTTCTTAATTCTTCTGCTACTACCCATAATATATTCATGTAAGAACTAAAATTCTCACCTCTTGCTACCTCTTCAATTCTTACTCTACGTCTTGGGCAATCCCAAGTTTTCCTACTTATTGAAAGAGCTTCTGCTGACTGCTTTAATTTCTATTTTCTTGAAATGCTCTTGTGAGGCTTTGGTATCGTCAAGTTCATTCGTACTGATCCCTCCCCCCCCCCCACCCCCCACCTATTTATATCAATTCATTGGAGAGATTTTTAAAACCCAAGATTATGATTCTGGAACTTACTATTTCTTCAGTTGTATCAGTGGTTAATTCATGTCTTTTGAAATTTTATGGGCAAACCAATTTGGTACTATTGTCCCCTAGCTCAGCGGTTCTCAACCTGTGGGTCGCGACCCTTTTGGGAGTCGAACGACCCTTCACAGGGGTCGCCTAAGACCATTGGAAAACACATATATAATTACATATTGTTTTTGTGATTAATCACTATGCTTTAATTATGTTCAATTTGTAACAATGAAAATACATCCTGCATATCAGATATTTACATTACGATTCATAACAGTAGCAAAATTACAGTTATGAAGTAGCAACGAAAATAATTTTATGGTTGGGGGTCACCACAACATGAGGAACTATATTAAAGGGTCATGGCATGAGGAAGGTTGAGAACCACTGCCCTAGCTTAATAGATACTTTTCTAATGATGAAACATCACTCTTTATTTTGTTAAAGCTCCCTGTCTTGATGTATACATTGATTACTGATTTGGTGGAATAACTTTTCCCATTCTTTCACTTTCAATCTTTAAAAATCATTTCTTTCCTTTCTTTTACTCATATTATTTATTTTTGTAACCATTTTATTAATGTGATTGTCCATAATGTTAAATAAAGGCATTATACATGAAAATAAATAAATAATAATAATAAATACATATTTAAAATGGGTCCCTTTTAGGTAGCATGTGGTTCCGTATTGCTTGCTTGACAGTCTGTGTTTTTTTATTACCGTGTTTAGTCTATTTGCATTAAATGCAATTATTCACCTGTTTAGGTTTCAGTATACTTTCTTGCTATTTCTTTTTATCCCATCTGTGCTTTATTCCTTTGTTTCTCCTTTCCTGATTATTTTGGACTAATCAAACCTTATTTTAAGTTTTCAACTTTAATTTTTACATTCTTTTTAACTCTAACTCTTTGAATTATTTCTTTTAAAGGTTGCTCTAGGAATTGCCCTATGTATTCTTGACACATAAGCTTCTATTTAAAATGAACATTATACTACTTTACGTAAAATGCAAAAAATATCCATAAGACAACAGAATTCCGCTTTTCCCTATTTTAATTTCATTGTTGTTATATATTTTACTTCTACATATGCTATAAACCCCATAACAATTTATTACTTTTACTTTTAATAAGTTATTGATTTAAAAATAATAAAGAGCTAGCTTTTTGTAATTGTACATCTATAGGCCTTTCATTCCATCCTATAGATCTGAATTATGTATACAAATTATATATATATATATATATAGGAATATATTTTATATGTAATATAAAATATATCCCTATAAAATATATCCCTGTATATAATATATCCCTATATAATATATCCCTATATATTATATATAAAATATCCCTATATAGGGATATATTTTATATTATATTTTTTTTAACATTTATAATATATAAAGAAATATTTAGTATATTACAGCCTTATAATATTTCCCTTTATTCTTACAACTGTCTTTAGAATTTATTGCAGAGAAAATATGCTGGTATCAAATCTTTTCAGCTTTTTTTCCCTGATACTGTATTTACTTGCCCTCAGTTTTGAAATATATGAATATAGTTTGTGATATTTTTCTGCTAGCCAATGTTGTTCCATTGGCTTTTGGAAATAATCTGTCATTTTTATTGTGGTTCCACTCTGTGTGATGTGCTTCCCTCCCAGTTGCTTTTTTAGGGGTTTTTGTTTTGTTTGTTTCTTTATACTTGGTGCTCAACAGTTTGGATGCGAGTGCCCGTGGGAGGCTTTCTTCATATTGGTCATGCCTGGGGGTTGTTGAGCTTCCTGGTTCTGTGGGTGGATGTTTTCATACAGTGTTGGAAGTTTTCAATGATTATTTCTTTAGGTACTCGGGTGCTTTCATTCCTTCCTTCTCTACTTCTGGAATTCCTTAACTGGAGTATGAGAGATTGTTTCACACTATCCCACGGGACACTTAGGCACTATTCATTTTACAAAAAATAATTTATTGCTCCATTTTAAAGCTTAGGTCATTTATTTTGACCTCTTTTGAAATTCAGCGACTCTTCTGCTGTATCTAATTCATTGTTAATCCATCCAGCAAACATTTCATATGTATTTTTCAGTTCTAGGATGTCCATTTGAACCTTTTTAAAATTTCTAATTTTCTGCTGTGATTGTCCCATTTATTATCACGGTGTTTCCATTTTCTCATAGAAATTGTTGATAATATGTATCATATCTGCCGTGTTTTGTCAGCTAATTCCAGCCTTTATGCCATCTTGGAATGCATTTCTATTGACTACAGTTTCTCTTTATTATGTCTTGCTTAATGATAAGTAATAATCAGTTCCTTTTCAAGTCCAAATGTAATAGTCTGCAGTAGACCAATCCAGAGATTTCGGTCCTCTTCACAATTCTCACTTCCCAGGTGTTTGACTTTGACTTTGTGGCAAAAGTGAAAGAGCTTCTTCCAGTGGCTGCTCGGTGCTGCCTCAAGCCTCTGCCTTACAAAGCCACCTGACACTGATCCTCTACCTCCCCCAAATACCAGGTAATGTGGGACAGTGCTCATTTGCTTAGCTGTGTGTTAGTCAGCATGAAAATCCGCATGCTGCTTTGTTAATTATGTTTTTAATTGAGTCACTTTATCTACACAAATACAGCCACCAGTTATTAGAGATGCCATTTGAACTCAGTAGTTAATAAAGCTATCCTGAGGTGTTTAGAAGAGTATGAAAATGTGTTAGCAATCTTGACAGAAGTACCTTTATTTGAAGTTGAGATCTGCATATTTTCTTAATGTGGTTTCTCACTGAGCTAGGGCAGTGGTCGGCAAACTCATTAGTCAACAGAGCCAAATATCAACAGTACAACGATTGAAATTTCTTTTGAGAGCCAAATTTTTTAAACTTTAACTATATAGGTAGGTACATTGTTATTAACTTAATTAGGGTACTCCTAAGGCTTAGGAAGAGCCACACTCAACGGACCAAAGAGCCACATGTGGCTCTCGAGCTGCAGTTTGCCGACCATGGAGCTAGGGTGAATGAGTATGGATTTGTGTTTTCAGTCAACACCGAGCATTTATCCATGACTTATTAATACTATTGACTCTTGCTTGGAGAAATTAATTTAGTTTGCCAATGCAGATGCCTTTCTTTTGACTTTTACTGCTAAAGAATTGAGAAATGTCCCTTTAATTTTGCAGAAGATATTTTGGAAAGAATATTAGACACTCCTCTAGTATTATAAAAACTGTTGCTTTTAGTTACACAAAAAAATATGGTTTATGCTCTTTGTCTTGTTCTCCATCAGGAGGATTCATGAGATTAAATGTAATTCACACCTGCACCTTCCTTGTAACTATCCTGTTATGTTGCATATAGTAGGTGTTACTAAATATTCACTGATAATAATTACGATTTCAAAGCCTTGCCTGCTATGGCTTCAGTGTACCTATACCACATTTTCTTTTTTTACAAAAAAAAAAAAAAAAAAAAAAAGGACTGTTACTGCAAATTGGTTTCATGATTCCTTACCTAGAAGTTTGGCTTATTCAACTTCTTGCATTAGAAATGCTTTCCCATTCCAAATTTAGTCATCAAAATGCAAACCACCGCAATAGGTTGTTTTGCCAACCTCTTTATGGAGAAAATGGACTTAAGTTAAAAAAATAAGCTACCCCCAAACCAAGGCTCTTTAGCTGTTTTAAAAAAATAAATAAAATGTATTTTAGTTACTGTTCCAGAGAACGCCCAGTGCTCAGTGTATCCCCTGGGATGACTTTTTATATTTCTGTGTGCTTTCCCACCCTTGGTCTGCAGTATGATTTCTATAACCAGAACTTGCTACTGTTCTTCAGAGACCTGCATCTTTGGCAAGAAGATAATTAGCACATAAAGGTAAAGATATAATTCACCCAGCATTAATTTGTGCTAAGGAAAAAAGTAAAGCCAGGTAGGGCCACAGAGATGTGTGAAGTTGGTGCTATTTTAGATACTGTGGTCAGTTATATTGAATATAAGGCTATTTATTATCGTGTTATGTTATTCACTTTTAAAACAAATATATAAGTGATATCTATGTGTCAAACAATGCTCTGAATCTTTTAGATGAACATAACAACAAAAAGATAGTCTTCTTTCCCTTAAAGAACTTATTACTAAAGGAAGATGCATAGAAGTGTTATGTGCATGATTACATGCACACATACAATCACATATGCACATGCTGAAAATTATACTATTTTTTCAGAAGCTTTTGATAGAACTGCAGCACTAAATAATGTTCTAAATGTCAGCAATTTTAATAGATCTCCAAAGGTCCCTGGCTTGTATTGCTGGTAGTTCTTCCTTAGAGGAGAATTTTCTTCATGGCTGGTGTATGGGAACCAGTCGAATAGCTGTGAGGAATCTTGAGAACCTTCCTTGATTTCTCAATGTCTGCCTTGCAGGACAGCTTTGTTAGTCTTTACTTGCTTTGTGTCTGACAGTGTATGTTTTTTGTTGTTTTTTTTTTCATTGTTGACGCTATTACAGATGTCCCCACCTGGCTCCCACCCGCTTCCCTCTGGCCATCACCACACTGTCTAACTCTGTTAAAGTAACTGCTAGTAGTGGTAATGGAAGAGAAGAAATTGAAGGGGCCTAAAAAAGGGATGGTTACTAAATATAATGTTCTAGAAGGCTCACATTATTTTTCCCAGTTTTATATGCTATGGCATATGAGTTAATAATGTGCCTCTTGTACATTCAGGGGATGTGGAATGGGCACGGTACAGTGAGCTCCCCAAATAAAGAAGACAGACAATATTGCATCAGCAAAGGCTTTATTGAAGGTGAAATCCTTGCACTAGACCTTGGAAGGTGATGAGGGTTTGCCAGGTAGAGGGGTTTGGGAAAGGACTTTCCATTGCATGGGATCCATTGATTCAAACAATGTGCCTGGGTTTACAGCATTATAAGCACTGAGAGAGACAAAGTGGAATGGATTTCTGGGAGGAAGGAAGCTTTGAGATATTATAGACACTGCAGCTTCAGAGGAGAACAGAAAGAAGGAAACAAGCAAGGCAGCAGGAAGCTGAATTAGAGACAGCACGATCATCTGCAACAGGGGGAACTGGAGTGCCGGCTTTGCTCAGTAAAAATTCAGTGTTTTGCATTTTATTATAGGAAAATTCCCTCCAAAAGGTCAATGTTATCCTAGTAAAGATGAAGGAGCAAGGAGGCTGCAATGTAAGTTCAGAAAGCACACAGAGGGGATATTGTGGGTGTGCCATAGGCCAGGTCTGTGTTGCTCACTTTTCATAATCTCTAACTTTTGTGGGACAAACTTGATATTTATGTCTACAGCCAAGGAAAGGAAGTTTCAGACAAATCGCAGGTATTGCTTCATTATTCGCCAGAGTTTGGATTCTATCTTTGTTCCTTTATTCTAAAACCTTTGCTTGTTCCTCTCTATATCAAGTTGCAACAGATAGGTGTAAAAAGGGTTAAAAGGAAACTAGAAAACTCTTAAAGTCCTTCTCCAGTTACTTTTGATTATAACTAATGAAAGCAGTAAAGAAATAATACAACCAACTCAAGTCCCTTTGAACTCATTTGGCTCCAAAAAATAATTGAATAAACACACCTTCACATTACAGTCATATTATAAAGGAAAATCAAATCCATTTCCATTGAATACTTGTTTCAGTTGATTTATTTTTTCATTTCTCATTTCTGAATGCCTTTGTGTATTTAGAGTTGAATTTGAAGTAGAAAGCAATTTTCAAGCAACCTACACAACCTAATAAATATTAATAGAGGGCATAGGGGAAAAGGCTACATGCTTTTAGTCAAAATGGATTTTCTAATATATTACCAAGTCAGAAAACATGAATAAAAGAGCCCTCTGGGATATTCGTGTTTAAGTGAAATAAATGATTACCAATATTATTCTTGGTAAAGGTGAACATTTCCTAAAACGATAACTTGTTTGTTTATTTTTTTTTTAATATGACCTTATATATTAGCACAGATGATAAGCTGGTAAGGTTTCAGGTCTGAGTGGGCTGTTTATCTGTGAACCAATAGGAGTGAGAACTTATTGATTGCTGATATTTGGTCAAAGCTTGGTGGATCCAGAAATTGCGATAGAGTGAAGAGAACGGGTCAATCAGGAGAAGGTGGTGGCTACTTACTGAATTCCTAACAAATTGTAAAAGCTCAGAGGCAAAAGGAAGACCATCTCAGCTCAGAAGAGAATACTGAGGAGTGGCCAGTGGTAATTGGGGGCCCCTGATGCAAAATATTTATCTGTAAGAGATATCATACTTCACTAGCTCTTTCTCAGTCATAGGGAAGAAGCCATCCATAACCATGCTACCCTCTTCTAGTCACTCTTTTTTTTTTAATCCTCACCCAAGGATATATTTTTGTGTTAATTTATTTTCTTTTTTTAGAGGTAGAAAAAGGGAGAGAGAGAAACATCAATGTGAGAAAGCTCGATCAGTACCCCTATCAGGGATCAAACTGGCAGCCTAAGTATGTAGCCTGATTGGGAATCGAACCGGCACCTTTTGGTGTATGGGAGGATGTGCCAACCTTTTGGTGTATGGGAGAATGTGCCAACCAATCAAGCTACCCGACCAGGGCTTCTCTCCTAGTTATTCTTCATGACATCATCTTTTTCACAAGATAAACCACAATCAGAAATTATCTTATTTATCTTTTGTTTTTGTGTGTGAGGGAGAAAAAAATTCTTTATTGATAAATAGGTTACAGTAAAATAAAGTGATGTCTTTTTGGGGAATAAAAACTCTGAGTCTTAGTGTCTCTCCGCCCCGCCTCTAGCTCTTGGCTTCTGCCTTCACCCTGGTCTCTCTGGATGATGAGGCCTTGGTGGACATGCCAGGCCTTCTTGGGCCCCTGGGGACCTCTGTCTTCCTGGGCAGTGGTCCAGGTACCATCTTGGACTCGCTGTCCTTAGGAGCAGCAGCAGCTTTGGCTTTCGACCCTTTCCTGGCACCCTGGGCAGTGGCCTCTTTAAGGACCTTGTTCCCTGTCTTCTTTTTGGCTGGGGAAGTCACACCATTTTCACCCTTGGTGACTGTGGGTTTTGAGCTCTGAGTCCCAGCTTTGGTTTTCCTGTGGGCCTTGGCATCTGCTGGGCTGTCCTTCTTGCCTTTAACCTTTGACTTCCCATGGGGCCCGCTGGCACCAGGAGGGGCCTCTGTGGCCTTGTCTGGCTGGTGGGGGGCCTTCCTGGCCTTGCCCCCTCTTGCCTCTTCGCCTTTGGTCTGGCCATCTTTCTTGGGGGCCTCCTCCTTGGTCTCACCAGGTCTCCAGGGGCCGACACGGTGGCTGTCTTCCTGGGCTGGATTGGTTTTGTTTTGCTTGGGAGCTAATTTGAAGCTGCCAGTGGCCCCCTGGCCCTGGAGTTGATGCGCCTGATGAGGAGGCCGTGCTGCATGCCCGTGTCCAGGACACGCTTCGGCAGGTACTTGAGCCGGATGGCGTCCACCGTAGGGTACTTTCGCAGGATGTACACCTTGATGGCCACCACCGAGGTGCCCCGGCGCTGCTCCCCCGCCTGCAGCGCCTACAGCACCATGCGCAGCATCGAGGGTGGGGGGTTGCGGCATGGTGGTGGGACGGCTGCTGGCGCGGGCCTGGCTTGAGAGTCCCAGACCACCCGGAGGTGGAGGTCATGGAGGTTAGCGAGGCCGAGGAGATCAAGGTGTCACAGAAGGCCAAGCTCCCGGGAGCCATTGCGCAGGCTGACACAGACACAGAGATCTGGTCACATGTAATTTCTAATTTTCCCATTAAATGTAAACATTGTGGGGTCAGCAATGCTGTCCATCTTGTTCAACTCCTTGTCTCCATTGTCTAGATTCTAGAATCTAGACTCTAGAACAATTTATGCTAAAAGGATGCCACTGTTACATATACTACATAGTTTGTGAATAATTAAGTAAATGGATACTTTATTTGTGATAATTCAAGTATCAATTAACATTAACATAAATTAATATTTATGAAGTGATATAGGTAAAGACCTGTTTTAAGTAAATACTACAAATTTAGTTAACTAGATGAGTACCTTTCAGACTGATGAAAGCTGAACCCTTTTCCTTAAACTAAATTAAAATAATTTATGATAAGTAAGAGAAAATAGACATTTAATTCTAGGACCAAAAGTATAGGAACAACATTCATACCGAATGCTCTCTAACAGAATTTCTAGCTATAGTGGTGTTGTTCGCTTCATAGAGAACTTCAGGGAAATTAAATCTTTGGCCTTAATTTAATCCCTGTCTTAAGTTAGTTTACAGTTAAGAAAGGGAAATGCGAAATAGTTGTCCATTCTTTATACTTCATGGCAGTTTGTAGTTTGTACGAGAGCATGGTGAATTATGATTGGCTGTTTATGTGTCAGTGTAAACTTTATTGAAGTGCAAGCTTCATGAGAAGAAGCAAAAACGTCTGCCTTAGCACTTGTGACTGTTGTGTCTTGAGAATACAGCTCAATGGCTGGCATGGGGGAGGTGCCCCCAAAATGTTTAATGAAATAATATGCTAATTTGGGGAGGAAGAAAGTGTCAGGATACCTTTGGAATCTTCCTGAATCCTCACAAAGAAACAGATGGATTAGACAATCATATACTTTACGAAGTGTTTCCCTTGATATTTTTAGTACCCACCTGGCACCACACATAATTACCACAATATTATGAGCTATATTCCCTATGCTGTACTTTACATTCCCATGACTATGTTGTAACTGCCAATCTGTACTTCTCAGTCTCTGTACCTTTATCACCCAGCTCCCAGCTCCCTACCCTCTGGCGACCTTCAGTCTGTTCTCTGTATCTATGAGTTTGTTTCGGTTTGGTTTGTTTGTAAAGTTAATGATTGTCTAACCACTATGCTATCCACCTGAAACCAGCACGAAATAATATTGAATGTAAACTGTAGTTGAAAAATTTTAAAAAGATGGTTAATCATTAACAAAACAAAACAGAAACAGATGGGGCAGCTACCAAAAGACAGCAAAACTAAAACCCAAGGACAAGGCTTAAAAGCAAAACTCAAGACAGATTCTTTCCTACAAACCTCAGAATAAAAGAGGGTGGGAGCAAACCACTACAACCAGACCCCTGTGCTATTGGTGTCTGAACAAAAGAAGGCAGAGGGAAGCAGCAGAGCATCTGACCGCTCCGACAGTGGGAAAACCCTGAAACAGCCCATTCACGTCACCGTAAATCATGGTGAGGCAATCGGAGACTAGAAGCTGACTCCATCATGACTCATTCAGGACAGGAACCCATAGTGAGGATAAATGGCTGGTAATAAAATCAAAATTGAGTAGGAGAACAACAATAGAAACAAAAGAGAGAGAAGATCCATCTAAAGTAGGGACAGGAAAATAAAACCAGGGAATCTCAGAAACATAGTGTCACATTTTACCATGATATGGAAAGAACAGAAAAGGGAATTTTGTGAAGCTAGAACAGCTGTAAATATGCTATAGAGAAATGTATTAAGGTCAAATATCTTGTAAAGTAACTACTTAAAAGGGAAAATAAAAAGTAGAATAATATACCTGAAGGCAGTGAAAGGAACAAAAACAAAAGCCTGTAATATACTACTTCAAATTATTTAGAAAACAAGGGTGATACAAGATGTAAAAGAACCTCGTGATTTATAATTAGAAAAGTGCAGGAATGAGGTGATAGAACTCAAGTGAAAATTATAAATAGAAAGAAAAATATTTTATAAATGAATATTAAACTAGATTCAGTGGTCGGCAAACTCATTAGTCAACAGAGCCAAATATCAACAGCACAACGATTGAAATTTCTTTTGAGAGCCAAATTTTTTAAACTTTAACTGTATAGGTAGGTACATTGTTATTAACTTAATTAGGGTACTCCTAAGGCTTAGGAAGAGCCACACTCAAGGAGCCAAAGAGCCGCATGTGGCTCACGAGCCGCAGTTTGCCAATCATGGAACTAGAAGGAACACAAGATTGAATAAACACAAATAATACCTTAAGATAATTAGAAGATAAAAGCAAGGAATATTTAACTTTTTAAAATAACAGATTAAAAGCATTTTTGATAAATTTACAAATATTGAAAACAGGCAAAAAAGAATCAACTCACAAATAATATGAGATCCTGAAGAAGAAAGCCAAGGAAAGGTTATAGAACTAATACTAAAAGTTCTCATTCATATAAAATAAGATAATATAACCCAAAGCTGCATGTTAAAAGAGTCCTTCATTGTCTGAGACTATTGACCCAAGATGAACAATACCAAGTCATATGTTAGAAAATTATCGCACCTTAAAGAAAAAAGATCCTTAGCACTTGTTAGGCTATCTCAGCAAAAATAATACATAAGGAACAGAAAATTAGATTATTGTTAGACTTCTTAATAGTAACACTTTGTAGTGAAAGAAAAGGGAGGAACATACGTATTTTGGATACTTAAACAAAGAAGCTGTGAGACAAAGATGTTACATTCAGCAAAACTTAGCCTCAAGGACAAAGGGGCTAGCTAGATAAACTGTTGACATTCAAGAACTCAAGTAATAGATTTCCAAAAGTTTTTCTAAAAATTCTACCAGAGAATCCTTCCAGACCACCAGAATGCCTAGAGAGACAGCACAGGACTTCTGGTCAACAGTAAGAAAATATCTGCTTTTATAATGGAAATTAATGAGAGTTGAAAGGGAGATGGCATAGTGTGTATTGACTAAAACATCTGATGACATAGATATGGAGCAATCCTAAAGGTAAGAACTAAAGGAGATAGTGTAATAAAAGTAATTCTCACTGCTTTTAGGATTGATAATTGGTGGTTTTAGCAGTAATATTGTTATTCTGAGACTACTGTTTATGTAATGTGGGACAAATCAAATGATTAATTTTATGTTATTTATTTTTAACGTTGCCTATGTCCTTTCAGAAAAGGAAAAAGCCTGGAACTAAAGACCGACTTAGTAATGTTGAACATCCCTAGTGCCCAGAATTTATTTACCATGAAAACAAACAAGGCTTTTTGAAAGAATGGTTGATTTTAGGTCTGGGATAGGAAATGTGCAGAAAGATCTGAAACATCTTAACAGACCAGATAGCAGAAGTCAAAATAGAGGTTCAAGTGGTGGTGATTTGCCCAAGGACATTCTAAAAATTAGATGGAGGAGCTAAAGTCTGAGCCAAAGCTTCTGCTTCCAAATCCCATGCTAGTCCTTCCACAGAGATCACAATGGGACAGATTCTAGCATCTTTGTCTTCTGTTTACACCAGATGTTAATCATCTTTAAAACTCCTAGATCCTGTTAACATGTTAAAGAAAAGGGGAGCCTCTTTTCCTTCTAATAAGCTATTTTTCCAGAGAAGAGACAATAAATTAACACTTCCTCTTAATTGGTTTCTTTATTTTTCCTTTCATTGTTGAGCTTCAGACTTATTAGTGATTGAGATTTCTCAATAATAATTTCCAGACAACAGCCCCATCAATGATAATCTTCAACCTAACCATTAAACCCTATGACATTAAATCTGCCAGGGTAAATACAACAAAGGTGGCAGTAGGAGAGGGTGAAAAATAAGTAAATCATTCAAAAGAACTGAGCCAACTTAACAAGCATTCTTCCAGTGTTTTATGTCTCTCAGTTTGAAAAGTAAGTCATGATCCTGACCACTTTCTTAAGATCATTTCTCTTGCCTCTTCTCTGTTGGAGAGCAGGCAGGGTTACAAATATAAAACTAGGTATATAGAGGCTATAAGCAGGGAGAGATTTTGCTTTTACTTGATGCTAAAGACAAATAATCAACTATGCAAATATCACCCACAAGGGGGGAACTATTATCCACACATGTACTAATTACTCAAGTATTTACCACAACAGCAAGGGACCAGCATGTTAATTGGGTATTGTTTGGGCATACTGGGATTTTTTGGATAATTTTAATCATCTCTTTTTTAAACCCCCTCATTTTCTTCTTTCAAATAATCTTTATTCATTTTATCTACCCAGAAAAATCTAAGCTCTCAAAATATAGACTTAAGCAGAATATTGCCAAAACATAAGGAAAGGAGAAGAGGTTGAGAAGAAAGATATTCTCCAACTCAAACTTGTTTCTGATCACATATTTTACACAGGTGACTCACTATACACATGCACTTGTGTGCATTTCTCCTTAGAACTTCTAAAGCTGACATTTACCCACTTCTTAATTTCTGGATTGTTATAAATTAGTAACAAAACCAGGTAGGGTGCATTTCCACTCTACTAACTCTCCAACCCTCATCCCAATTTGTATCTCTCCTTTCTTCCTCACGCTACAGTTATGGTAACTTCTTAATAGACCATTCTGTTACTCAAACATAATTTTATGTGGGATTTTTCTCCTTGAAATTAAGTGAATTGAACTTTTTACAAGAAAGCTTTTGGAAAGTAATTAAAAAATAAAAGTTTAGCCATGTAAAACTAGAAATAGGTGAGTTGCTGCAATCAATGCCTCGGTGTAGCCATTGGGGAGTGGGTTGTCCTGGGGCTTGGATAGAGATTTCTCAAGCTTGTTTGGGTCAGGTGACCATATTGACACTCAGCTGTCACAAGTGACTTCAAATTCTAAGGGAGTTTTCTAATATTATTCTGGGATTTTTATTCATATCAAATGTAGAGAATTTCAAAGTATGAGTGAGTGTGCACTCTTCATTAGCCTATAATTTAGAGGTATTTTAGCAAGTGTGTTTTGTGCGTTTGATATATATATATATATATATAAAGGTGTGCTATCCCTACTTCTGTTTTGTGTTTCCATCTTTGGTGGACCAATGAATAATGGGAACACTAATGATAATAAGATAATCATGATCATGAAAAATGGTAAAAACGTCAGTGATATTGGTCAATACTGATACCTCTAAAGATATCAGCAAACATAATGTTGCACAGATAATCTACTCATTGTGTCCATTCAAATTATCCATGGGGACTTCAACATCATGGTTGTTTCTAGGAATTGTCAAGAGTTATGAAGATGACTATAGCTATAGACATTACCAAGCATCACTCCCTGTCAGCAAGACTTGCTGTAGGAGTCTGCTCAAACACATGCCATCAAAATTCCTTTGCTCTGTCTTTCTTGGGTCAAACTTAGCAAATGGCTGTGTGTGAAGTCTTACACAAACTGTTGGATTTTGTCATGACTGATTGCAAAAGATAACTTATTTTGGTGGAGAGACAAGACAGAATGTACAGAAGGTTATTGATACAAATATTTCAAATTGAATATTCCAGAAATGGCAAGAGAGCCTTCCATCAAGGAGTTCCAGGAGCCTTCCTCTCTGACTTAGGCTGATACCACCTTCTTCTGTTTCTCTGTTTATTCCTAGAATGCAGTCCCAACAGTACCTGCAGCAGCGTCGAAAATTTGCAGCTGCCTTCTTGGCATTCATTTTCATTTTGGCAGCTGTGGACACTGCTGAAGCAGGGAAGAAAGAGAAACCAGGTAAGCAGTAAGGTTATGAAAGCAAGGCTCTTCACTGATTAATGTCCTTCTAATCCCATTACCTGATTTTTGTCCTTCCTCTCTTCCTTCCTCACTCCCTCATCTCTCCTCTCACGCCTCCTTTCCTTCTCTCCTTTCCTTCCTTTCCCTCTTTATCCCTTCCTACCTCCCCTCTTCCCCTCTTTTCCTCCCTAATATTTCGAGGAACCTAAGTGACATCCCTTTTCATCCCCCCACCACTGTAAAGTCCTGAAATATAGGTGATGATGATCATTAACATAATTATCATATTAGTAGCTATTATGTACAGACCATTGACCAGGAATCAGGTGTTTTACTTATGTTGCCTCTCTCTCCAAAAAGAGTCCTTCAAGGAGTTTTTGTTAGATGTCTAAAGAAGGAAACTGAGGCTCAGAGAAGATAACGTACCCTTTCCATGTCACTCTCAATGAGTAGTCTGCGGAGCTGGGAGTCAGTTTCCACCACATGTATATTATGCTATTCTATCTGTAAAACAGAGAAATGAACAATGACTTGCATTGAAAAAGCTAATCTGGCAACTGTTGCTTCTAATAGGATGTTTTCTCATGTTTTAGGTTTAACTGTTTTTGACCATCTTCTCTTTCATAGAAATGTCTTCTTCTAAGAGGCATCAGTAAATCACTTAGCACAGCTCCAGGCACATAGTAAGAGTTAAAGTAATCCAGGCACATAGTAAGAGTTAAAGTAATATAAGTTCTAGCTCCTTTCCGCAGTTTTCTTTCTCCCTGGTCTTGGCCATTCATTGATTCAATCATTCTGCTAACCCCTCTCAGGTTCCCACTCTGTACTGGACACGGAAGATAGAGGTAAATAGCACAGACCCTGTAATGAAGGCGCTCAGAAATGAACTTAGTTTTAGAGTTAAAGAACGTTCTGGTGTTGATTATGTCTCCTTCCTTCCAGAAAAGAAAGTGAAGAAGTCTGACTGTGGAGAATGGCAGTGGAGTGTGTGTGTGCCCACCAGTGGAGACTGTGGGCTGGGCACCCGGGAGGGCACCCGGAGTGGAGCTGAGTGCAAACAAACCATGAAGACCCAGAGATGTAAGATCCCCTGCAACTGGAAGAAGCAGTTCGGAGGTGAGTCCCATCCCTGTGGTCCTACTGGGTGAATCTTCCAGTCTGACATAACTCTTCCATTCTTTCACCAAATAAGGAAAGGTTGACTCCCATTTATTTTAAATAAATTTATTTTATCAGGTACAAAATAAACAATACATTTTGCCTAACCCCCGAGTTTCTCAACCTCAGCACTACTAAATAGCATTTTGGACAAGATAGTTTTTGCTGTGGGGGTCGGTTCTGTGCATTGTAAGATATTTAGCACCATCTCTGGCTTCTACCCACTGGTTTCTGTTAGCACTGCCCACCTCCGCAAACTATGAAACTGAAATGTCTCCAGATGTTGCCTAATGTTAAATAGTCCCTTATTAAGTACTACCGCCTTACCAATAGGGTCAAAAATGTACTCTTGATTCCTCCTAATAGTGTTCGTTGATCTTTTTCTCTTTCCTTTCTATTCTTCTTCTAAGTTCCTTGTGTCTTTATTTTCTCTTTTCTTATTTATTCTCCCCCTTCTCCTGATCTCTTTCTGATACTTTCAGGCCCTCTCTCTCTTTTGATCTTTCCCCACCCTCCACACTGGTTCATAGACTTACCTACTGAATCCAGCAGGGCTGATGGTAGCCATTTCTCATGGATTTTTTCCCACCGACTGTTGCCAGTCTCACTGGCCTTATCTGCCTGTCTGAGAAGGAATCTTGCAACACATCTAACTTTAAACTCACTACTGCACACCCCAATTACCTGTGTGTGTATTTTTTTTTCATATTCTTGAATTTTTATCTTTGTTAGCTATGGTGAAACACGATGCCCCAGATATTCTCACTGTTCTACAGAAATGTGCTCTGGCTTATAGGCCAGGGAAGAAGAACAATATCTTTATCATTTTCTATAACATTTGGGGTACTTTTATGGATGTATATAAGTTCTATAAAAGCCTGGTAAAATTCAGATACATTTGTTCATAAATTATATGTGGGTACCATACAGGCTTACCTACAAAATGTTTTGAAAAGTGTGTATTAGAGGAGTTGTATGTAGAATATTCTAAAGGCCCGATGCATGAAATTTGTGCAAGAGTAGGCCTTCCTTCCCCCGCTGCTGGCACCGGCTTCCCTCTGGCACCCGGGACCCGGGCTTCCCTCCAGCCACCAGCACCTGGGACCTGGACTTCTGTCCAGCAACCTGCAGACACCTGGAACCCGGGTTTCCCTCACATCCCTGGCTTTTGTCCGGAAGGTCGTCCGGAAGGACATCCAGACTAGTTAGCATATTATGCTTTTATTATTATAGAGAATGAACTCTCAAAACTAACAATTCAGTTATAAAGTGAGCAAAAGATATGAACAAACATTATACCAAAGAGGACATAGGTGGCTACACCTGCAAAGATGTTCAGCATGTTTCCCCAGTAGGGAAATGAAAATGAAAACTAATAAGATATCACTATACCCCCTCACCTATCAGAGTGGCTAAGATAAAAAATAACACCAAATGCTAGAGAGGATATGGAAGAACTAGGTCACTATACATCACTAATGGGGATGTAAAATGGTATAGCCATATTGGAAAAGAATAAGGCAATTTCTTACAAAACTAAGCATGTGTTTACCATGCAGTGCAGTGGCTTTACCTTAAGCATTGATCCTAGAGAAGTGAAAACCTATGTTTTCATAAAATCTATACGTGAATGTATATGGCAGCTTTGTTTGTAATAGTCAAAAGCTGGAAACCACCCAGATGTCTTTCAGCTGGTGAATGGTTAAACAATTTGTGGTACATAACAGCGTGGGGCAAAAGTAGGTTTACAGTTGTATGAGTAACATAGTTTATTCTTTTTCGAAAATATATATTTTATTGATTTTTTTTACAGAGAGGAAGGGAGAGGGATAGAGAGTTAGAAACATCAATGAGAGAAAAACATCGATCAGCTGCCTCCTGCACACCCCACACTGGGGATGTGCCTGCAACCAAGGTGCATGCCCTTGACCAGAATCGAACCTGGGACCTTTCAGTCCACAGGGCGAAGCTCTATCCACTGAGCCAAACTGGTTAGGGCAATTCTTGTATTATTATTTATTAATTAGTGCACTATTTTTCCCATATGAACAACTGTAAACCTACTTTTGGCCCACTCTGTGTACCTTGGAATATTACTAAGCAATGAAAAGGAGAGGCTATTGATACACACAACTTGGATGGACCTCCAAGAAATGATGCTGAATGAAAAAAAAAACATTCTCAATAGGTTATACAGTACTTGATTCCATTTACATGGATGGATGACAAAATTAAGATGAAATAAGTATAATGATGGAGAACAGAATAGTGGTTGCCAGAGGCTAGAGAGATGGGAGGGGAGAAAGTTGGGTGGCCTCTGACTATAGAAGGACAGCCCAAGGGACCCTTGCATTGGAACTGGTTTGTGTATAAATGGTGGTGGTGTTCACTTATATCTATGCATGTGATAGAGTTGCACAGAACTAAATCTCCACCCCCCACCCCCAACCCTCCCCCCACACACATACCCAAATGAATGCATGTTAAACTGGGGAAACCTGAATAAGTTCTGTGGAACGTTTCCATGTCAGTTTCCTGGTTGTGCCATTGGACTACCGCTATAGAAGACATCACAACTGAGGGTATACGGGATCTCTCTTATTTCTTACCACAATAACTACCTCACTACAAAGAGTTAAAAACTAAAGTGTGTTTATTTTCATGGCACTATAATAGGATCTTTCAAAGGTTTCTCTTTGTCCTACCTAACCTTTAGCGGAGTGCAAATACCAATTCCAGGCCTGGGGAGAATGTGACCTGAATACCGCCTTGAAGACCAGAACTGGGAGTCTGAAGCGAGCCCTCCACAATGCTGACTGCCAGAAGACCGTCACCATCTCCAAGCCCTGCGGCAAACTGACCAAGCCCAAGCCTCAAGGTAGGCCCTGCTCTTTGACCACAGTTTTCATGTGAATGGATCCATGGACTCAGGCAGGCTCTTCAGGTGAATTACCTTAAGAAAGGAATTGAAAAAGCCCCCTGTATGACGTTCCATTCAAGGACTTCTCAGCAGGCGATTGAGGTCCTCTGCACAGGTGAGGGGACTAGTCTCCTAGCACAAACAAACAGTCTGGCGAAACGGGCCAATTAGGACAGCTGCTGTCTGGTGACTGTATAATCCAAACCCTGAATCGGGACTGCATTCTGACAAGTATGAACAAACTCCTAAAGGTCCTGAGGCAGGATATTTGAAATCAAGTCCTTCCTAGATTATCTAACATACATAGTTGTCACAACATCAGCTAAATTATTTTATGTTTTCCCTTTTCACCGCGTACTTTGATAAGTTCTGTATTTCTTATACTTCTTTCAGAGCCTTGTTTTCTTTTTTTGGCTTGATTAGCTCACTACTTTTGTCATGGAATTTTTAAATTATTTAGAGCTATCTTTCTATTCATTCCCAGAAAGTCAGACCCTGTTTTCACGCTGGATAAAGTAAATATCAAACTGGCATATGATTTAAAAAATACCCTCAGACCCTGGCAGGTGTAGCTCTGTTGGTTGGGCATTGTCAGGTGCACCCTAAGGTTTCTGGTTCTATTCCTAGTCAGGTCACAGGCCTGGGTTGTGGGCTCCATCCCCAGAGGCAGCCAATGGATGTGTTTCTCTCTCTCCTTCTCCCTTCCTTTCTTAATTGGACTGGTGGATAATTCACTTTTTTACATTCTTCCATATGCAATGAAGGTTAACAGTTTGGTTCAGGCTCTCAACCTGAAAAATGGTGGTAAAAATATTTCAAGTGGGTAGACATGCTGTAATTTTTCATATATCAAAAATCAAGGTATATAATTCAAGGTATTATCCTGAGTGAATTCTGAATTTCACAGCCAGTTATGCATTTTGTTGGTCATTAAAATGCAGCCTTCACTTTGTGCATAACATATCTTTGTTAAAACTAATTAGTCCTTTCTCTCTCAACTTGGAGGGTTTTGTGAATGTTGTTTTGGCACCAGGCAATCTGCACAAAGAAAAATCTTATCATAGGAGCTGAGCTAGGGAGATGTGTCAGATAGAAGATTTTCTTAACAAGAGAGACTCATACACATTTTCTATGACATATGTTTCCTAGTTTAAGTAAAATGGAATCAGTGACATGTGTGGGTTGTGTATATTTATGTATCATTTTTCCGAAATAACCATGAATGGATATTATAGCTTTCTCTTTGTGAGTCTCTAACCTTAAGATAGCTCATTTTTTTCTGATCAATGGAAAATCAAATAATAATAAAATGGCATCTACATTATCATTTGTATTGTTTTGTTCCACTGGCATGTCTTGACCTGGGTGTTTGACATATGTTATTTCTTAAAGTCCCATATATTCCTCTGCAAGTAGATGTACTTTTGAAGGAAAATGAGGCACACTGATTAATTTGTTTGCCCAGGGGTAGATCTCTAGCAAATGACAGAGCCAAGATTTGGCTGAATCTAAACTCATTTTATCTTCTGCTGATTTCTTACCTAAGTCAGGTATGGGTGTAAGCTCACCTCCTTTGAAAAAGGAGAAGGTAAGCTTTGTAATGCTCAATCCTGATAAGCGATATGACCTCCCAAACAAAGGTGACATTTCTACAACATTATTTCTAAAACTATTCCTGAAGACATCCCTCATAATAAAGCTCTCGGGAAGATAGAGACCTGATCTATTTTGCTCTTTACTGTATCCCTTTTTTCCTAGAACAAGGACTAGCACATTGGGCTGAATAAATCTGATATAATAAAAGGGTAATATACAAATGGACCAAACGGCAGAACAACCAAAATGCCCGTGGCCCCTCGCCCCAGCCAGCCCTGCCCCAAAGAGGGCACCCCCACCCCGATCAGAGTGGGGCCGGCCAGCAAACCACCACCACTGACTCCTCGCCCCAGCCAGCCATCCCCTGGTGGCCCCCATCAGGACAGGGCTGGCTGAACCACACCAGTGCAGAAATTTGTGCACCAGGCCTCTAGTATTTGTATAATAAATAAATGCTAAAGGGAAAAAGGTTTCACACACTAAATCCAGCATACTGATAGAAGAGTTCATGTAACTAAACTTTTCTCAAAGTTATACAGTTTTACTTATTTCTTTCTTTGTTCAAAAAAGAATGCTCTTTTCTATTTTAACTCAGTACCCAAAAAGAATAGAGAAACGTAGGGACCCCACTAATTTTGAATGGGGCACTATGATAGGCACACCTCATCATTTCATTTGAGCTTTGAAGCAACTCTCTGCCATACATTTTGTTTATCCTACTCTATATATGCGAAAGCACAGGCAACTTCCCTGAGGTTCCACAGTTTGTAAGTGGTGGAACCAGGATTCAAAATCAAAGTCAGACTAACATCAAAGACCTGTTGCCTTTTTAAACAATGTGCTGTCTCTGAGTAATATAAACCATGGAACTGTGTCCATATCAGATAATTTTCTATGTCTAGAATCATTAAACAGTAGAGCATCTGGGGACCTTGCCTATCATCTGATGTTTCTCTCATATAACAGATGGGGACAGAAAAAATCAGTGATTCATCCAGGTGTGTCTTGTTGGTTAGCAGAAGAATCAGTTCAGATTTTTATTCTCCTCTGATATTTTCTGCATTTTTTCAAATGGAAATTATAGTAAAGGGGCCTTTTCTAGGTGTCAGATTTTCCAAAATAAACAGCATAGGGTATGTGTTTGCAGAAACTTAGTATATTGATAAGTAATTATTTCATGTCACTCAGCTTATAACAAGAAATTCTCTTTTTCCCCCATTATTATCCTTCTCATTGATAAACACTTTGATAAACACATGATCAGGTTCTGTTTAATTTGCATGGGTTTTTTTTGTTGTTTGTTTGCTTGAGAGGCGTTTGTGGTTGGCCTCTATTGTTTGGGGAAATGGTAGTGGATTTATATGCAAACTACATGATTCACAGTATGAAAACATATGCTTCAAATTTTTAGAATGGATCATACAGATGTTGGTAAGGCTGTAACTACCCAACATTAAATCAAGGGAAGACTGGAGATATTGTTGTGATTTGATTACTAATAATAATACCATGGTGACTTGATTAAAAGATTAAAAGACTTGCTTGGGGGGAGAGGTGCTTAATACCTAGAATTGCCATCTGAACTGGGACATTATTACATATCCCACGTGCATTGATTAAAAATTGCCTTAAAATTCATCACACACCAGTCTAACAGCATTGCCTCTTGAGGAATAGAATTGTTCCTTCCTGTTGCTGTCAATATTGTGCAAACACTAACTCTAGCTTTAGTCCACAACTTCAGTGATACTAGATATGAAGTTGGAAAGCCTTACCTAAAGATCCCCTTGTGTTGGAATCCACTTAATTTGAGGAAACTTTCAGTCCTCCACATTTGCATTCTATACCCAGAAGAGGAGAGTCTTGATTTTCTTATGTATACACGAGAACTGAGAGGTGCACAATTGGAATACAGCTCTCCTGGCAATAGGGCAGGATTACCCTGGGGAAGCTCATTGATTGACTGGAAGGTTGTAACCGGAGCTTGATTAATCACTGCCAGGATCTAACCAGGATAAATTAGTGAAATAATTGATTGTGTTGGACACTTGAGATCTTAATTTCCTAAGAAATGAGATTGAGAGTATTAAGATTGTCAATTGAGAAAACCCTGTATCTGCCAGGGATCTTTTGCAGAAGATCTACTCCAGCTAGTTTAAGTAGAAGAGGTTTAGTCAAGAGTGTTACATAGCTCACAGAATCTCCAAGTCATCTGTGAATAGTGCATTTCCAGAAGGAATGCAGCAAAAGGCAACAGGTCCAAGAGAAATGTCTAATCACACAGCACATGGCTGATGTAGCAGAATCACCCACTGCTCCGCACACATAATGCTAAGAATCACATGCTGGAAACTCCAACACTGTCCTCACTTGCAAAACCAGAGGTGATTACTATCACCTTTCTTTCTGTAATTTCCAATTTCTCCAAATTTGGCTTTTAAAAAACAATCCTTGCTTAGCGAGAGGAAAGGTGGGGAGAGAGAGAGAGGAAACAGAAAAACATCAATGTGAGAGAGAAATATTGATCAGTGGCCTTCCATTTGCTCCCCAGTTGGGGATCTAACCTGCAATCCAGGATGTGTCCTGACTAGGAATTGAACCAGCAACCTTTCATTGCATAGGACAATGCTCAACCAACTGAGTTACTCCAGCCAGGCCAAGTTTGGCCCTTTTTTCTACAACTAAGACTCATGAAGTTTGCCCGATTGATGGAAACCTGATCACGTACAAAATGCTGCTGCAAGGGAGTTAAGGAAATGTGTCTTTAGCTATTCAAACTCTATCTGTAAATATGAGAGGAGAAGCTGAACAGTTATTGAGCTGAGTGAGCAGTCTTCCAGGGCCTATGTAGGGATGTTGGACTGTGCTGGAGTATAGTATTAGACCTCTCCCTCTCTCCTATTGGGATAGATGGGCATTGATGCCATTACGGATGAAGAGTTACTGAGCGTTATATTGGGGACAGTTGAGCACTCCACCGTGGAGAGAGTTAAGACTCTCCTCTTTGGAGCCATCAGTAATGTTCTTTTCCAGTTTCAGGGATACTTGGGCATCAAGTATTCCAAGCGGAGAAGTTGAAACGTGGGTCAGCCTGTGCTGATGGCTCTGTATAAAATGTCAGACCACAGAACCCTTTGGAAGGCAAATAACTCTTCAAGCCACAGGTGTTTCTCAGTGGTCCGCCTGGAGGATGAGCTCACTGAGGAATTAGAAGTTGGCCAAGCCAGGCCGGGCTGCCAGGATGGGGTCCATGGTCCTAGCCTAGGCAGTCCTGTCTGTGGGAGCAGAGCTGACCAGTGGATCAGGCTTCTGGTGGATATCACTGGAGTGTAGAGGCTGAGTCAGTGCTTGTGCAGAAGGCTCCCAGATGAACTGAGATTTTCCCAGGTGCCACAGGTCACCTGGCCTGATGATCATCTTGGAACATTCTAGAATCTGGAGTTATTGTTGACATGGAGATTATTAGTTATTATTTCTTGTTTTTATTTATTTTTAAAATCTTTATTGTTGAGAGTATTACAGATGCCCCCTCCTTCTCCCCCTGGCCCCTTCCACCCTATCCCTGCTCTGCCCCAGGCCTTCAGCATCCTATTTTTTGTGTTCGTGGGCAGAGCATATATGCATAGAAGTTCTTTGGTTAATCTCCTCCCCGCCCTTTACTCCCCTCTGAGATTCGTCAATCTGTTCCATGTTTCCATGACTCTTGTCCTATTTTATTCATCAGTTTATTGTGATCATTAGATTCCACATGTAAGTGAAATCATGTGATATTTGTCTTTCTCTGACTGGCTTAAATGAATACATCAATAAGGGGTATTGTGAAGCTCCTTTTGATACAAACAGGGCAGCGTGGGATGATGTCAGCCTCCAAGTTTATCTGGAGGAAGGATATTCTCAAATGTTTCTGGTACAGTCAGAAGCAGGAGCACATGGATGGATGTCTGTGTTACAGGTGGTCCAGGAAACAGTGTCAATCCCTCCTGCCATCCTGTCCACCAATTCACGCTCTGCTGTTACCAGACCCTTTGTAAATGCCCCCGCTCATGATAACCCCAATTCCTTTTATATCTTCCCAGCCCTTTCTAAAAGCATTGCCATCTTGCTGCTCTTTTTTTGGACAGTTGCCTAGGCCTCTCTTAGGTTTGATGATTCAACTTTAAAGATCAAAAGAACAGCAACTGTTTGAGTGCAAGACTCAGCTGCATGCGGGACACAGCGCTTGGCAGCTGATTATTAAATGGAAAAAGGGTCAGGGAAGTGATATTCCCAGCATTCTCAATTCTCAACCCTCTAAAAAGATTCTTTTGTTCATTCTTTTAAAGATAAAAGAAGTTCCCCGACATTTTTGTTCTATTTTCTGGGCTCTGACACCCTTTAGGAATGAGCATGGCAACACCCTGTGGGTGAGCCCTGCTAGGCTGGTGACATCTCTGTTGAGAGAGGTGAAGGGGCAGAATCCCACCACAGACCAGCCTGCGATGGCCCCCCCTCCCCCACCCGGAGACCCTGAAACAGGAGGAAGGGGGTTTGGATGGCTGCTGCCCTTGCATTTGAGCAGAAAGAGGCAGCCCAGAGTGCCTTGTGGGAATTTTGTTCTTGATTAGAGGAAAACATTCTTATTCAGTTTGGTCTCAAGGTTTTGATTTCTTTTTTATTCCGCTTTGTGAAAATCTTTGAACATCTGCATTTTATTTTAAGTATTTAATCCATGTAGAGTTAATTCTTGTATTTGGTATAATGATCCAGTTTCATTATTTTCCATGGGTCTGTACAGTTTGCCCAACACCATTTATTGAAGAGACTGGCTTTACTCCATTATGTATTCTTGCCTTCTTTGTCATAGATTAATTGATCATATAAGTGTGGGTTTATGTCTAGTCTCTCTGTTCTGTTTCCTTGCTCTGTCTGAACATCTGTATTTTATTTCCTCTCCATGCTACTGTATGTTAAGTGAGTAGGTATAATTATGCTCTTTTCTTATTAGAATATCTGTTTTGTCTTCTGTAAACTGAAATCTATAATGAATACCTCCTAGCACTGTTTTAAAGATGAAACGAAGTCATATATGTAAAAATGTTTGATAAATGTGCAGTGTTTTTAAGACTATTTCCTTCCTTCCAAATGAACTTCTTGAGATGGGTGTTTCCTCAGCACCTTTTTAAGCCAAAAGTTTGTAGTGATTATGATAATAGCAAGTACAGTTAATATTTATTGAGCGCATAGTATGTTTTGATTAATGCTTAGTACATTACTCATACATTGTGTCATTGAAAATTCACAAAACTCTGTAAAATAGTTATTATTATGACTCCCAATTTTGCATATGAGGAAAATGAGGCGTAGGGAAATTAGATGCTGAGCACACGGTTATACAGCTACTCGGCAGAGGGGCCAGGACTGAACTACAAGCCGCCTGGTTCTAGATCTCTGGCTTTATGCCCAGCCCCTTTCCCTGAATCTATTCAACACAGTGATCTCAGTATCTTACCTAAGAAGAGTAATGAATGTCAGACCCATTTCTTTTCTGAAATCCTTCTTCGATCATGGTTTTCCAGAATCAGACCCTGGCTCCTCAGCAGGACATGCTGCTCAGGCATCATCCAGTTTTGCTCCTGTCTGATCCTTGCTTCAGACATTGCTCCCGTGCTGTGCCCCAGCCACACCAAACTCCCGGGGATGGCCTTATGGGCCGTGATTTCTTAAACATCCATTTCTCTGTACCTGTGCTTCTAGAGACCTGGACCCTGCTCTTCGTAGTTCATATATTTCATTATGTAAAACCTACCCTCATAAGTATTCAGTAAATATTTATTGAGGAGTACTGTCTGCTAGAGTTAGCACCAGGGACAAATTAATGCCCCATCTGGACCTGTAGTGGAGTAGGAGGAGCAGCAGGACAAATCCTGAGGTCCTGCACAGAAGGACAAATGCTATGACACTCCTTTGGCATTGCTTCCAATGTATTCATTTATTTATAAAATCTGTTAAGAACCTTGGATGGCGCAGGCGTTACTCTAGGAGCTAGTGATATTCCTCTCCTCTCACTACTCTGTTCTAGTGATGGAGATGCATAGATAATCGTGACAAATGTAAATAAATAACAATTAAAATGACAACTACAGTACTGGAGTAAATGTTCTTGAGCGCTGAAGAGTCAAGTGCCAGAGTAGTAACCGGAGTTGAGGAGGGAGCTAAGAGTAACCAGGGAAAGCTTCTTTGAGAGGTAACTTTTGGATTTGGAGGAGGAGCTAGCCATCCAGGCGTTCCAAGTGAAACTAGAAGTTCAAAGTCCCTGAGGCTACAAAGAGCTTGTTTTGTTCAAAGACTAGAAAAGAGATCAGTGTTCCAACTTCCCAGACTTCCCTTCCCAAAAAATTAAGTTGCTGGGAGGGCTCACTCCTCTTATAAGACTTTCATTCATTCCTCTGAAGCCCGTGTGGATTTGCTGCTCACACCAATCAGCATCTTGAGGGCAGGAGCCACCTCTCACTCCCCTTTGAAAGATCTACTACATGTCATCGTTTCTAGCCCATGAGAGGAAATCCATGAATAGTACTTATTTGAATGAATGAACGATGTGACCAACTAAATTGTCCTGGGCTGGCTCACTAGGGCACATCATTCATTCATTGGCTGCACAAATGTACAGAGAAATCACTGTTAAAGCACAACACGCTCACCTCACCTGGAAGAAGGCTCACCTGGGTGTTTTACTCTCATCCTTATTAAAGAACTTTTAGTTCTAATTGCCGGGACAGATGTGAGGTCTGGGAACTGTAAACATTTGTAGGGTTTACTTCACCCCATGGATCTGCTTTCATGTCCCTTGGTAAATTCCATGCTCAGAGGCTCATTAGCTGAGCACACACAATACAGCTAAATAATAATTAGTACTGAGGAAAGCTGCATAATAGAACAATGTTCACACTAATAAGTTACTGGATTGAGGGACCTTCTTTGTTTTTTGACCCCTGAAGATTTTGTGTTTCTTCCTCTAACTCAGTGGTTCTCAACCTTCTGGCCCTTTAAATACAGTTCCTCATGTTGTGACCCAACCATAAAATTATTTTCGTTGCTACTTCATAACTGTAATGTTGCCACTGTTATGAATCGTAATGTAAATATATGATATGCAGGATGGTCTTAGGCGACCCCTGTGAAAGGGTTGTCCAACCGCCAAAGGGGTCGCGACCCACAGGTTGAGAACCGCTGCTCTAACTTCTCCCAGATTGAGAATTTTTGTTTCGTGTTTTAAGTTGTAACTATTGTCATTAGCATTTCTGAGCGCTGTAAAAGTCGTCCCTATTTATTATTTATGATGTGACAGGCATTATGCTAAACTCTTAGGATGCATGGTCTTGCTTAATCCCCACAGCAGCCTCAAGGAGTTTTGCTCACATTTTACAAATGAGGACAGTAAGGTGGCAACTTGCAGAAGGTCAGCCAGCCAGTGGGGAATCAGGCTTGAACTTGAAGTCAGGAAAATCTACGTCCAGAGTTCTTGTCTATTATACCAATGCTTCCCAAACCGAGTGCTTCCTACTCTTTGGGGATTCTAAAAAAAATTAATACTTTTGGTTTTTGGTTCACTGATAATCCTCAAACATGAGGATGAGCATGCATGAGGTCATTGATAATGGAGTCATGTCAAATAACCCTGAATCAGGCTTGTCTTTGTGTAGTAATTGCATTGAAGCAAAGGATGACTGTTGGTGCTGCGTTTCTCAAGCTGGGGTCCTTTAAAGGGGCTCTATTTCTTGAGAGGAAGACAAAGCAATGCATTGCACCTGTTACACCCAGCGGTCCCCCAGGCAGGACCCTGGGCTGGATCCAGGCCTGCCTCCTCTCCACCGTGAGACTCAGAGCCGCTCTGGTGCTTCTCAGGGTCCCAGGCACCGCTGTCCTGGTAACAGGCGCTGCCAATGGGGACACTTGACACTCCCAGTGACTCCAGCCAGCGCTGCACTGATGCAAAAGCTCCGGGAACCTGCAGGGAAATCAAAGCAGGCTGGCTGATGCTCAGCACAAAGAGGCAGGGACAAGGAAAAACTAAAGACTCTTTCTTGAGAAGTTTATGCTATTTTTAGAAGAGCTCATTAGGAATCCAAAGAGCTGGAGGCAGGTGACAATGTTCCTGGTGTCCTCCTGCACACAGCGGGCAAGGCCCAGAGCTGTTTGCCACATCAACAGCACTCGCTCTAGGAAGGATTTCAGAAATCGCTTTTATTCTACAGAAAATAGAAAAGCATGATTTTTCAGCTCTTCACTCAGATGCACAAGACTAATCGGTTCAGCTGCAATGAAGGCTGCTGTCTAAAAAATGCAGAGAATCCAGGGGAGTTTCTTCAGATCTCACCTTTGCTGCTGCTGTAGACAGCGCATTGGGTGGGTGAGGGTTCGAGAAATCACCTGTGCGGGGGAGGGGAACATAGCTCACCTGCTTGAAATCTGGAGGACAAATGTGGAGATGGGTGAAAGGATTAGTGCCCCGAGCATTTGTGAGACCTTTAACGAGACCTACAATGCCATATTCCCTAGTACCAAAGTCGTATATTTAAATGATGCATATTTAAAATTCGTGAGGACACTTATTTTCTCACGATTCTGGCGGCTAGAGGGCTGAGATCAAGATATCTGCGGGGTTCATTCCTTCTGAAGTCCCTGAGGGAAGGATATGTCCCAGGCCTCTTTCCTTGGCTCATGCATTTTCACGTTGTTTTCCCTCTGTGGTGTCTGCGTTCAAATTTCCTCTTCTTCTAAGGACACCAAGTAGTATATTGGATTAGGGCCCAGCCTCGTGACTTCGTTTTAACTTAATTTTTCCTTAAAAGACCCCCATCTCCAAGTATGTTCACATCCTGAGGGGTGGGTGTTAGGAATTCAACATGAATTTTTGAGGGAGACATAAGTCAGCACATAACAATTGAACAGAAAAATCTGCTTGGGAGCAAATAAGACATGATTGTCAGGGCTGTGCCTGCTGAAATTTTAAATATTCTAGAGTTCATGTTGTCCTCCTTTTTCATAAATAATCATTTAATTTTCCAGTAGCGCCAGTTGTGTATGATTAAACATCAGATATGTGAATAGAAAATAATGATGTGCCAGGTAGGAGCTAGTTATTATGTATAATAATACATCCATTTCTGACTTAGGCTACCGAAATAACTTATGAAATTCTATAAGATTTCTGTGTCGTTATTGCAGAAACAAAGTTTCTAAACATTTAACCTCATGTCAGAAGTAAATGTCCTTCTTTCCTGTTTTGGGGTGGGAGAAGTCATGAATTTGTGTGTAGGGAGGTCACTGTCAAGAATGTAGGTCTTGAGAGTGGTCTACACATTGAGGAGGAGGCAAGTGCTTTTGCTGAACAGATGAAACCCAAACATTAGTCCTCCCCATTTCTCTCTCTCTCTCTCTCTCTCTCTCTTCTACCTAAGTCCATAGAGTTCTTAAAATTAACTTTGGAAGACATGGGAATGTAGTTAGGGCTGCCAGTACTACCAGGTGTGACAGCATAAAGCAACTGTGAAATCAACCCCATGCACATTAAAGACACCACACACATGCATCTTGAATCTCTAATGTAGCAATCAGAAATGCATGCTACTGCACCTGTACATTCACAGGCATAATTATCCTCACATTCTCAAAGCTACCTATATAAAAGTATACATTCTTTGCAGAATTTCTTTTGCTTTAATTACCTTTGCTTCTCTTCCATTTTATTAGTACTTAAAAACATTTTTTTTTTTTTTGCTAAAGGTGAAAAAGACAAAATGTAGCAGCTGAATATTGAATAAACACACACACACACACACACGCGCGCGCGCGCGCGCGCGCGCTCAAGCTTTGGTCTTTCTTCTGTAACTACATACAAGTGAGAGAGCCCTGGATTGAAAGACTTACAGATGAAGCACCCCTGGTTCTCTTCTTTACTGCTCTTCTCTCTGACTCTTAAAGGAAAAACCCACCAAAACTTTCAGCTTTTAGTTTTATGCTTAATGTTTGAACATTCCCAAATGAAAGACTAGGTTTAGCTAATGCATAAGGGTGATGTGGATGCGTTGAGCTTGGTGAGTCTTACCTGGTACGCACATGCATATAGGTCAGATATGGGAGTGACTCCAACACGCTCCTGACTCTACTGTACAAAGAAGTGCATCCTAAAGACGGTCCCTTCCTTGGGCCGGAGAAACTAGATATCTGACTTGCTTCCCCTAAAGAAAGGGAAATGGAGGCACAGGAGGGAAAAGAGGCTGAAAAGCCTTGGAGAGGCATCTTTGGGTGAAGGGAGGAGGGCTTAGTCTACTGATACTGGTGAGTTGCTTTGGAAAGTAGCAGACATGTTTAAGGACTTTTATTAAGCTTGTTCTATGCAGTTGATGAAATAATTTCCTCATCCCCTCCACTAAATCTTCAGTTAAATCAACATTACTCACCTGTGCTTTCATCACTGAATTTTTTATTTGGGGGAGTTGCAGTTAAGTGCTGAGTCACCTCAAAAGGAAATGGGGGCAAAACAGAGGTTCCTTAAAGGGTCTGGACATGTTCAGTTTGTGTCTAGACACAGATGCATAATGTATTTTATTCATGTCTACTTGATATCAGAAAGCAAACATGTAGAAAGGCAGATAGTTGAGAGGGAGTGGTAGGTATTGTTATGAAATAGAGAGTTGATGAGCAAAAAGCAAAGCGGGCAGTAAAATAAAGAACAGGTATCAGCTTGTGGGCAGCACTGAGGAGCAGTCATATGTACGTATGTATGTATGTATGTATTCATTTATTCATAATTCTAATCATATGTACATACATGCTCCATACATAAGTCTAGAAGTAAATGCATCGAATCCATAAAAGAAGACATGAGGTAGCGGTATTACAAAATAAGAAATCAAAGAAGAAACAACAAAATAGTAGTAACAGAGACATTAGGCAGAACCACATCTGAGAACGATATAGTAAGAAAACTTTTCAAAGATTATACTTTTGATTTTTAAATAAAACTTTCCTTTTGGATTGTGGCACTTAATATAGGCTACCAATTGGAATGGAAAGATTGGGAAATGTAATGACGGTGCCATGTCAGGAAGGTAACCTGCATTCGAGGTGAATCCCTAGTTGTACATTCACAATTCAGAGCTTTATTATCAGTTCTGAGGCTCAGCAGTGCTGGTGCAAGGGATTAGGTGACTGGGCAGATGATTCTTAAGCACAGACAAGTTCTTTTAAATAAATTCATGAAGCTTTAAAGGGATCTTGGCGATATCCAGGGTTTGGAGCATGTTTACATGGTGATAGTACTGTTTGACAGTGACATGATCCCCTACCTTACACAGTTCTCAGGATTTATTAAATGAGTCCCCACAGGTACGCTTTAGTGGTCTCTGTGGCATGCCTCTAGCTTTCCCTGTTGCTCACACTCTTGACCTCTGAATCCGCGGAATCCATTTCTGAGTGTTCATAGCTTCCTCACATGTGAATTTTACCTATTAGAAGGTGCACATCTCCTCTTCCTATTCTAGTGAATTATTATCCCCATTGGTTTAATAACCCAAAGCCACTCTATGTAAATCAGGCATGGATGGTAGGTAACTGATTGATATTACTGTCTCCTATTGATGCTTCTCTCAATCAATCTCTTAATTTTAAAAATGTTTTCCCTATACACAGCAAGCCATCTGAAAAAAGAAAAAAGGGAATGAGATAAGCTTATTCCAGAATTCTCAACTCTTCTACTTCTTGGAAAAACATCCCCCCTCAAGATCTTTGAAAATCCTTTAAATTGACATCTTTCTTTCAACACCTACTCACAACCCTATTTCTCCTACATTTTCCTCATATTGAAAATAGGGTTGGGTGTTTCCTTGTACCAACTACAAAGCATTCCTTAAAAAGGCTTGTAAATCGATGGAAAAAGAAATGGTGCACACTGTTTGATTATTTATTTGTCCTGTGAGAACAAGTGTACTGTGATCAGCTTTTATATAAGTTTTTGGTAAAAATTTAAACCAATACTTCCTTTCCAGAAAGAAATTTGCTAATACATATCAAAAGCTTTAAAAATATCCTGGCTTTGATTCAGGAGATCCTCTTCTAATAATATGCTAAGGCAAAACTGAAACATACAAAGATTTGTCTGCAAAAACACACACTGCATCATTATTTATAATAGCAAAAAGTGAGAACTTGCCATGTGACCAACAAAAGGAGAAAGATTATAAAAACTATGGGCAGGAATGTCATAAAGAAATACTGCTCTGTCATGTTTCAAAGTATATGCAATAGTGTGGAAAACAATATTATAGAATTCTAGGTATAATATACTTTATCAAACTGTCACTATGTTCTTAGTTAAAGTGTATATATATATATATATATTCATAGGAAAAAAACATAAATAGAACCTGCTGTTAATCTCTGTGTTATGAAACTTTGAGTAATTTGTGAACATGTATGTTTTTAAATTTTTCTAAATGAGCCTATATTACTTTTAAAACTGGAAAATAGTTAATATGTTTTAAAGAAGAATCAAATAACTCTTCCTTTCAGGCTAATTCTATTATAGATATGGTTTTTCTCTATAGTAATTCATTCTACCTGTGGATATTCTTTTACATCACCTGTATTTTTAGTTCAGAGTAAACTAGCAGCAAGATTGAAGCCACTCAAATAGCTGCCAAATACCTCGATCTTTAATATAACTATATACTCAGAGGGCCCTTCACAATGTTAAAAGACGCTCACACAGAGCAATCCTGAAAACATTACTTGTCATGAAAGCTCTGTGGAGCAGAATTTAGTCTTGTTTGCCGTTATAGCCCAGCATCCAGAATAGCACTGGATAGATAGTGGATAGAGTGTGTGTTTGCTAAGTCAATGGTTTCCTAGCAGTAATAAACTGGGATCTTATAAGTCATAATCTCACATGATGCTCCGGATGGCCCACTGAGGAGGCCATACTAAGTTTTATTATCCCCAGGTTTTAGGAAACAGATGCAGTATGATTGATCTGCCAACATCCCAGAGCTGGTAAATGGCAGACATCGATTAAAAGCAATTCCCTGGGTGAAGGTTTGGTTCTCAGTACGATCCTAATGGAATTGTTTCCTCATTGCCTTACTGAACAAAGGGCCACGGTGCCACATACTACTTCAGTGTCCATCAGGATTTTATTTTGTATTCAGAGCAAAAATAGTTTATGTAGCATGACTCCTGTGCCACCTTCTCACTACCTCTTCTATTTACTATAGTTACTATGTATTGAGATAATTGTCTGGGCTAAATTTTGAGTTTTCAACATAGGATATGGTAGGGATGGCACTCCAGGTGCTAGGATTTATAGCAATATAGGAAGCAAGAATCCATTCTAGAAGTTTCTCTTTAGAAAAGTCTTAGGACTTTCTGAACACTTTCAAACATATCTTAAAACAACCTGTTTCTAGCCCTGGCTTGGTGGCACAGGTAGTTGGAGCATCATTCCATACACCAAAAGGTTGCAAGTTTGCTTTTCAGTTAAGGCACTTATCTAATTGCCCTTCCTTTACCTAAGAGAACTGAGGAACGAGTCCCATTCCCAAAGTGTTCCCTGAAATGAACAACCTATGTTAGCTATCAAACAGTGTTCAGCCCTGGCCAGTGTGGCTCCCTGGTGGAGTGTCAGCCCACACACTGAAGGGTCTCCAATTCGATTCCCAGTCAAGGGCAGGAGGCAGCAGATCGATGTGTCTCTCTAACATCAATGTTTCTTTCTCTCTCCCTCTCCCTTCTTTCCACTCTCTAAAAATCAATGGACAAATGTCCTTGGGTGAGGATTAACAAAACAAAACAAAAAAATAGTGTCCAATCCAGAGTAAGTTCAAATCTTATTAAATGAATGTATTCAAAATCTCATCAGGATGGCATTTATTCAGATTTATGTATGAAATAGGGACATGCTAACCAAATATGCAAATCACTGCTACAAACATCCACTCTTGCCCAGGGAAAAATTTGGAGAAATTGAGACAAGGGAAATCAGAGTTATATCCTGGTGAACATTCTAGATTCTTCCCTGAGGATACCATGCAAGCTGTTGCTTAAAAGATCAGTTAGAGACTGGGAATTATTAACTGTTCAGACATTAAACAGAAAACCTTTGACCTTCTGGTATCTTTGAACTAGGAAGTTCTCATCTTCTCACCTTTCATGGATCAAGAGAAGGAGATATTTAAATGACAAACATTGAGATAGTGACAATTTTAAGTCTCTTTGATATAGAAAGGGGAAAGCTGAGAATAGGCATGAACAAAATGAGTGCTCATGAGCGGCAATTTAGCAGGATTTGAGCAACCCTTGACCCAGTTGTATATGGTGTACCCCTAAAACTTGAGGGAAGGAATCTTAGGACAGGTACTTTGTGCAGAAACACTACTTTGCCTAGTTCATGATGAACTTAGGACTCATCTGAAGAGGTGGTGAGGATATGAATGAATGAAAAAGGTTCAAGCTCTGTTTAAGTATAAACTGGGATTTGTACATCTGTGGTTGGCCTCATGTTCCCTGTCATCACAAGCCTTAGGGCCCTCCTGGACACAGGCCCTCTAATCCAATGAACACTGCCCTGATCCCTGCTGGCCACTGCCTTTGTCCCAGTGTTCCTTTGTGGCTTAGCACATTCAATGACCTGCTCAGCCAATATATCCTGGTGATGATGACGAATATTAACTCTACAGAGAAATGACCTCTTGTTCCCAGTCAATTATCACATTAATGGTAAACTACTAGCCTTTACTGAGCACATGCTATTTGTGCCATGTTTTATTTTCCATGGATTTTATACAACTCATTTCATTTGGGTATTAACCCTATGAAGCGGTACTATACTTTACATATGCCAGTTCACAAGTGAGGAATCTGAGACACAAATACATGAGTTCATTTTCCAGAGTCTTATAACTTAGGGAAGGGCCAGGATTTAAATTCCAGCCATCCGGCTCCAGAGCCTATACCTAACCCATATGTTTCTGCCTCTATGTGGACCAAATGGGGGAATGCCCTTAGAGGCACTTAGCAATGTCCTTTCACTGGCCAGCCCAGTGATTCTGACCATTCTCATCTTTGGAGCCAAAGCTGACATGACCTATTCTGTATTGCAGTCTCCTATGCTTATGAAAAGGGAAATGACAGGATGATTGAATGAAAAGGAATAGAGTCTTTCGATTTAAATCCTCATAATTTTATTTACCTGGTTTGGCTCAGGTTGGTACATTCCATTTGCTTCACTCAAGAGTAGGAGTCCTTACAGGGTCAAAACTCCATGTGGTTCAAAGCTGGTCCTTCGTATATGAATAACTGGTCAAATATATAAGCAGAGGGCAAATCAGAACTTTCAAATTGCTCATCAGAAAATATGCTCATCAGCAGTCTCATGGGAAGGGAACGTGGGAAGTGGGGGGCTAAACAAAGCTCTTGATAGTGCTCCACTGAGCAGTGACCTGGCTCCTTTCAGAGATGACTGATGTGTTTCTATTTTTTAATTAGGACCCAGAGACAGTATTGTGTGTATTAAATAGGATCACAGGCATTTATAAGTGTTCACATGGAACTGGCCTGTATTACCACTGCCTATTCTCATAGACACTCTCCTGGCAAAAGCACACACACACATGCCTTGTCTACCCATGTAATCATTTCATTCCTGGCCAGTTATCAGAAGAGTGGCCTTTCCCCATAGCTTATTAATGTGATGCTTTTCTTTCTCTTTTTATTTTTAATTGCAGCAGAATCTAAGAAGAAGAAAAAGGAAGGCAAGAAACAGGAGAAGATGCTGGACTAAGAGAGGCCACCTTCGTGGAACATGAACAGGACATCAGCAAACAGG
Source organism: Myotis yumanensis (assembly GCF_028538775.1). Taxonomy (NCBI): domain Eukaryota; kingdom Metazoa; phylum Chordata; class Mammalia; order Chiroptera; family Vespertilionidae; genus Myotis; species Myotis yumanensis. Next base: position 29,263,586 of record NW_027223760.1, on the reverse strand, counting down.
ATCAGTTAACTATTGCATTTATACCTACCGTAGGCTTTTTATTCGAAAATTATCTATAGCTTAAGTATACAATAGGCAGAGACAAAAAGAAAAGAACATTTTTGTAGTAGCATTTTTTAAATGTATACCATAGTACCACTAGGGGCTTATAATAAAGGACTGTAATCCTATTTAGAAAGTTTACTTATAGTACATGGTAAATGATAGAAAATCGAGGTAAGTTTTTTTGAAGTTATGTGATATTTTCCATTTAAAATCTCGTTTGTTTGTTTTTTACATTTTTTTTTCCTTTTGGCAGCAATTTAAATGTTATGACCATGTAAACTACTTCTCTTGTTACGTAATTTTTTCACCTAGACTTTTTTTTCCAAAATGAGAAAAATATATACTAAACAAGGCAGCAATAAAATACAATCATCCTATTTGAGGAAAAGACCTTGTTTTCTGCCAATGGATTTTAAAAAAATTTTAGTCAGTAAACTAGGGTTAGGGGGCAGAGCATGCACTAGTTCAATGTTGAAGTTTTTTTTAAGGAAAGCATTAAAACATGAAATTCTTTCTCTTGGGCAGAAGCACTTGTTTTCTTGATGAAACTATTTTTCCATCTGAGGAAAATAAAAGACTAGGAAAATAAATCAAAGTGATGCTAAAAAAAGGTGTTTTTGTGTGCAATGATTTGATATTGTAACCCTCGTACATTTGTCATCTACACTCCCCCAGTCAACCTGTTAGTGGTGAGAGTTTATCATACAAACTAATTAAATCACTCTTGGACACAAATGTTATAGTGGGTAGACATACCTATATGTCTACATGTCTATATTTTTACTTTCTATCAGTATTTACTGGGTTAGACTGGTGGTACAAAAGTCCCAAAGTAGTCTAGCAGTCTAGTAGTTCAGTAGTTAGGAAAATGCTTCTTCTGTTGAACAAATCTGGGCTTGCACAGCCCAAATCAGAGTTGAAGTAATACCATGCAAAATGGTACTTCGAACTTGGTTTCTAGAAATGAAGAATTCTTATTCTAGTATCTACCATATGAGTGTCAAACATTCTCTTTATGACTCGCCTTATCTGCTGGGCTCTAAGCAACGGTTTGTTTATTTGTTATCCTCATGGGAGGACATGCTTAGAGAGAGGAAGGGAGAGTGGGATATCAATCCGTTGCCTTCCAAATTCACCCCAACTGGGTCCGAACCCACAACCCAGGCATATACCCTGACTGGGAATCAGACCAGCAACCTTTGGTGCATAGGATGATGTGCAACCAACTGAGTCACTCCAGCCAGGCTTTAAGCAACAATCTTTAAGTAAACAAGTCTATGTTTCTATTATTCAGAGAAATGGTCTCAGAAATCAGCCAGCATTAAATTCAAAGCATTTTTCCTGAAAGAACCACCTCTAATTTTAAAGTGACAAGATGCAATTAACAAACACCTATCTACTCAGATAACTAAGTCCATTTCAAAACTGATGGTTTCAGCTTACCTAGGGCTAGCCATGAAATAATTACAAACTGGTCTGAGGATACAGCCAAGGTATTTTCAAAGCTAAATTATTTTTTGCCATCTAGTCAAAGACTCCACTTGAGAGAAGAATATTGAGGAGGTCCATATCACCCAACTAAGTCCAAGCCAGCTGTCAGTCGGGAGTGGAAAATGGGGTGGGCTTCTGGCCACATACACTGACCATTTTATGGACTGGTGCTTAATGAAAGCAAATGGCAACATGAATAGTGAATGCAGTCCTTTCACAAGCAGACTTTTAATAGGATAAAAGCACTCAGGAGGATGGATGGAGGAGGTGAAAGAAAGGCATTGTCTTCAGTGGAATTTTTGACAGCTACGTCCCATAGGATAGGGATGACGGAAGAGTCTGCAGCAAATTTCCTTAGCCTCTCACCTAATGTTGCTTCTCCATCAGCATTTAGCTAAAATAGCAGCCCATGAATCAGGAATGAGCTCAGGTGAACTGGAACAAAACCTCCCAAAGGAAACAGTCCTATAAATAATCCAGGCGTCCCTACTCATTCACCGGGCAGGGCGGGAAGCCAGGGGTTCTTCGCTGTGTGGACCATGAACCCTAACATCATATAGTAATAACTCCCTGATTCTCTGTTAAAGCAAGGGTTGGAGTGCTAATCTCCACCACATAGGGTATGAAATTAGACTTCCTCTAAGTCTGGAGAATTATTCTACTCCAGCCCCAGCTTTAAACATCTTGCTAAATCACCCTAATGTATTGAAACGCAAATACAGAAGGACAGGCTTCAAAAATCATTGAGCCCCACAATGGGAAAAGACCATTATCGAGCATTTCCTAAAGTTCCCCAGCAAATGCTTGCTTCCAAAATGTTCTGAGTTTTATGAACTTTACCCTAAAGTTCATTAAGCCTTGAGGAAGGAAAGGGAAATGTAAAATAGTCAACTTGTTTTCTTCAGTAGCCTTAGAGTGCAAGAAGCTTTCCTTCCAATAATTAGGAGGGCATAAAACAGCCCGGCCCAAACCCTAGTAAAACAATTCTTCAGTGACCAGAAGGTGTCCTTGTTTAGCTCAGTGACCGAGTCCACCGCATTATACTCTGGTAGACTTTCTGACTTAGCCTGAGTGCATGGATGCTGTCACACTCATTATATACAGATGTTATCAAGAGGAGGATATAGGGGGAAGGACATTTTTTACGTCATATATTCCTGGATGACATCTTAACATCTTGTTAACTCTAAGAGAGGAACTCTAAACAGAACTTAATACTCTGAATATTTTACTAAGTAAAGTTCTATTAAATTGTATGGGTGAGAATTTAATTAAATTATTGAGTTTAATAATTAAGTTATTTAATTAAGAAATTAAATAATTTCAGTTGTTCATTCTTGACCACAAGGAGTCTTATTTAAGGAACGAAAGGCTACAATTCTTTTCAAATTGAGAAGATAGATAATTTCTTTAGGAATAAGATATACACATTTCTTCCCATAATATGTAACCCTTGGTTTCATAGTTCTGAAAGTCTTTAATTGTTTTATAACTTCTTTAAATGAAAAACAGAGGTAAATATGCTATAAGAGGCACTGACTGGGGTAGTATAAAATACCACTTTCACAAACTATTATTTTAAAGTACTTCCGGAACATTAAAATCAGAACTTTATCAACCTTTAGTTATGGGATTTCCTAATGGAGTCAAGCAAAGGTCTTTCTTCTCACTAATCTTCTCCCAAAATAATAAGGTAGACATCCTTGGAAGTGGGATATCAAAGGTTCAATCTCCTTTCATCTTTCCTGGCTTCCATTTAATTTCATTAGTTTTAATCCTTGCGCTTTCTTTCAACAGTAGAGTCAAGCAGAAGGCGAGGGTGTAGGGAAATAATTTTCCAACACTCCTCATATAAACTCAAGTTATAGATTCTTCTTCTGGGGTAAAACAAACTCTTCACTGTCTACAAGGTTATTTCTAAGTTGCAAAAATTCTCTTCCCATCTTTCCCTGTATTGCCATGTTTTTCTCCTGAGTTTTCCCACTCAATCCTGGTTACCACAATCAGAAAGTGAGAGGACACTTTATTCTTGCATCTGGAAACCTTAGCAGCAGACAGTAACTGCTCCCGGTCTGTTCAATACATTTATTTTCAATCTACTTTTCTAAGAAGATACAGAGTCTTGGAAGGGGCATACTGTTACGCTGAGCAGCCCATAAGTACTGCCTACCTCAAACTTAGGTGGACTCTAATTCCCTAGAAGTAAAAGATGTGGACCATTTTAATCAGAGAAAATCATATCAGTCTTAGAAATGTGCCCCTCCTCTACTTTTTCTGTTCTTCCCAATCTTTCACTTTTTCAAGCAAGGAACTGAAAGTAGAATAAAATGCTCAATCCTGTTTGTGTCTCATGTAAAATAACATTCAATAGCATCTCAACACCAAGGAATGCAGACTTACAGGTATTTGTGTGCGTTTTAATTTAAAAAGAAAAATAAAGAACAATTAGCTCTCAATATCTAATTTTTGTAAAGTGGGGGGTTTTTTTTGTTGTTTTTTTTAAAAGGACAAAACCTTACCACGCAGAACATTGTTTGATGTATTTCTTATGTAAATATACATTACAACTACTGTATTAAGTTACTCCTGGGGTTAACTAAGGTGGTTATATATCTAGATTGTTGCCACATATTTTCTTCTGTGCATGGCAGCTGCAGACTCTACATTAAAGAATGAAAGCATGGAAAATCCTGACATCATATACATAAACTCTGGCAAGGGAGGCAGATATAGTGATTGTATCCATATACTCAACTTATTCTTTTTAAAAAAATATACTTTATTGATTTTTTACAGAGGAAGGGAGAAGGACAGAGAGTTAGAAACATCAATGAGAGAGATCAGCACACCCCCTACTGGGATGCACTCGCAACCAAGGTACATGCCCTTGACAGGAATCGAACCTGGGACCTTTCAGTCCGCAGGCCGACACTCTATCCACTGAGCTAAACCAGTTAGGGCTCAACTTATTCTTAATAGAGATACAAATGTTACCTAAAATAAACTAATTAGAGAATGATTTTTTTCCCCTCTCTGTCTTTGATGATCAGATTCATCAAACACAGGACAAAAACGTCTTCAAGTATCATACTTGATGAGTTTCTTAGAGAACTGCAATAATATCTCAGTTCTCTAAGAGATAAGTCCAAAAGTTGTATGCTTTTAAGGTAGTTATAATTAATAATTAAAATTCTTACTACTTTATTTAGAGATTCACCAATCTACTGTCTTGTAGCAAGGTGAAAGGAGAGATAGCTGAGATCTATTCTGGGATCTGGCCAGGAGAATAGTAAGCACGATGTGGATAATTGCTCTAATCAAGCATTTTCGAAATCTCTGAATTCCTTCCCTCTATATCAAGCTCAAAGATATCTGGCCATCTAAGGCAATTTTCTTTGGGCAGCATTTAGTTTAGGTTTGTATTAATTAAAGTAGGAAACTTAACTTGTGCTGGAAAATTGAGTTCTGACTTTCTGATGAATGCAACCTTATCAATAAATTTAACTATATCCAAAATATGATTCCATTCTCCTACGAAGTCTAAAGTCTGTTTGAAAAAATATGATTCTATGTTAATTATGTAGATTAATTAATTCCTGAAGATCCCTTTGGGCATATTTCCTGTTCCAAATTCTGATTATACATTTCACCCCAGAGGCCATGACTAGTTTAAATTCATTAACTGATTTATGCACTTCATTCAACATGTTTATCAAGTGCTAGGTATGTAGCAAAGAAGAAAATGGACAAAAACAAACAAACAAATAGAGCAACCCTGTTTTCATGGAATTTTAACACCTCCTGGGGACACAGACAATGAACACAATGAATGATGTTTTGATTAAATATCGCTGCATAACAAACCACCTGCTGACCTAAAACAGCACTTATTTTATTCTTTCATGACTCCCATGGTGGGTTGGCTGGACTCGTCTGGGTGGTTCTTTTGCTCCATGTGGTATTAGCTTGATGGTCTAGGACAGCAGTTCTCAACCTGTGGGTCGCGACCCCTTTGGGGGTCGAACAACCCTTTCACAGGGGTCACCTAAGACCATTGGAAAACACATATATAATTACATATTGTTTTTGTGATTAATCACTATGCTTTAATTATATTCTATTTGTAACACTGAAAATACATCCTGCATATCAGATATTTACATTACAATTCATAACAGTAGCAAAATTACAGATATGAAGTAGCAATGAAAATAATTTTATGGTTGGGGGTCACCACAACATGAGGAACTGTATTAAAGGGTAGCGGCATTAGGAAGGTTGAGAACCACTGGTCTAGGATGTCCAACACAGCTCACTCACATGTCTGACTTCACAGTGGATGTATCTGAAAAATTGGACTCAAGTGGGCTTCTTAATTTCTCCATGTAGTCTCAAGGCCTCACTCTTTCTACTTGGCACTGTCTCTCTCTACAAGTCTATCCCAACAAAGTAACCCACCTTTCATATGGCAACACAGGACTCTCCAAAGTACAAAGCTGGAAGCTGCCAACCCTTCCTAAAGCTTAGGCCAGGAACTGGTCCAGCAGAGGTTCTGACACATCCTAATGGTTAAAATGAGTCACAGGCCCTGCCCAGATTCCCCAGGAAGGGACTATAGTAGGGAGTAAATCTTAGGAGGTATGGTTCTTTGGGGGCCATATTTAGGGACAAAGTATACAAAAAGGTAAAATATATATTAGATGGTAGTAAGTTCAATAGAGAAAAATAAAACAGTGAAGGGCGAGGCATAATGTTGGGCAAATGTTGCCATTTTATTTTATTTTTAAAAAAATGTATTTTATTGATTTTTTACAGAGAGGAAGGGAGAGGGACAGAGAGTTAGAAACATTGATGAGAGAGAAACATTGATCAGCCGCCTCCTGCACACCACCCACTGGAAATGTGCCCACAACCAAAGTACATGCCCTTGACTGGAATCAAACCTGGGACCTTTGAGTCCGCAGGCTGACGCTCTACCCACTGAGCCAAACCGGTCAGGACAAAAATGTTGCCATTTTAAATATAGTGACTGGAAAAGGCCTCCTGGTATAGCTGACATTCAAGCCAGCAAAAGCCTGACTGAAGGTGAGGGAGCAACTCATGAGGTTATTAGGTAGAGATTATTACAGGCAGAGAGAGCAGTAAAGGCAGTGAGTGCGAAAACTCTGAGATGGGTGTTTCTAGAAAATTCCAAGAATAGTAGGGAGCCTATAGATGAAGTAATCAAAGGGAAAAGGAATAAAAGATCATCAGAGTAATGGGAAATGAGGTCAGCACCAGTGAAGTTTGGGTGCTGGAGGAGTCATTTTATTTCTTCTGTGAAAGACACTGCTTCCTCCATCAAGAGAGGCAAAGTAGAAAAGTTGGCAAGAGCTTTGGTGGTTCACATTCCTTCAGGTTCTTCAAACCCTTACTAATATAGCTACTGAACAGCTCATCTATCTTATCTTATTTCATTTTTTTGAGTTTTATGTAAGACGTGGTAAAGTTTTTAATGGCCCTGATTTAATTCAACAACCTGAATCATCTATCCTTGTATTTGATCACTTCTTGGTCCTTTACTATGACAACTAGTAAAAAGAGATGTTTGGGGCATGGTGACAAGAAGACTCTGGAGTTTAGTCCATGCCTCAAAGTGAAAATTTAAAAATCTGACCTCATAACGACCTCAGATTAATTTATCCAGGTCAATTGCCAAACCGTCCATTTCTAAAAGTTTCACCCTCAGTGTCCCAGGGAGCCCAGTCAATGACCTTATTTATCAACTCTCCACTGTATATCCTAAATGCTTCATTTCCTTACTTAAATATTTATGCCAGTGTCATCGATTATTGTGCCATTTTAGCTAGATAATTAATTTCATTTACTTTATAATCTTTGGGGATCTATGCCCTACTCTCCCCCAACAGCCCTCCCTATGCATTTATGCTCATTTCTGCACCATTTAGTGTTCTTTGGTTGCAAGCAATAGAAAGTATGTTCTTAAATCGAACTGCATGTGGACATGTGCAAAATAATGTCTTGAAAAGATAATCAATAGTTCAAATAATTGAGCAGAACAGCCTGGGGAGGATAGAGGCTCAGAGGAACATGAAAGATATTAGACCCAGCTGCTGTGGCTCAGTGGTTGACCATCAACCTATGAACCAGGAGGTCATGGTTCGATTGCTTGTCAATTCCCAGTAAGGGGCATGTAGGAGGCAGCCCATCAATGAGTCTCTCTCCTCATTGATGTGTCTCTCTCTCTCTTCCTTTCTGAACAATAAAAATATTTATTTTTTAAAAAAGAAAGATATCAGACAAAAACACTCTGAATATTGAGCATTGCAAGAGTTCCTCACGTGACTCAGTTCTGATCACATTTGGTCTCTCTGTGGTCTTGCATTCCTGGGACATCTTTATAGGAAAGGGACTCGAATTAGCCTAACATGGGCCACCTGGCATTCCTGTTGTCAAGAGTCCCTGGTTTCAAATTGGCAGCCTGCCAGAATGGCACATAAATGAAGTAGCTCAGGTCTTAAAGGAAGGGCACACTTGTCAGAAATACAAAGGGAATATGAAAAATGAAGTAATAAAGTAATAAATATTGGAAGTAATTATGTTTAATATTAAGCTAGTATAAATAAGGAACACTAGGAAATAAGCATTGACATGGGTTGGGACCATATCGTACAAAAATTTGAATGCAAAGAAAGGGCAATCACTTGTTAGGCAACAAAGAGTTGCTGGTATTGTTTAGTAGAAGACTGATGTGAGTAACAGTGTTTACACTTGAAGAATACTAATCCGTCACCTGGAAGTGGTTTATAAAATATATTTGAATAATGAAGCACTTAATATGGGGAGACAATTTAGAAAGTTACTAGAATTTTCCAACTGAGAAATAATGAAGGTCATTTGGATCTGTGATACATTTTGCCTCTGGCCACCCAGTCATTTTCTCTCTTGAGTATTTTCCTTAGCTGACTTAATGATACATTTTGCTTCACTCTTTGGGAGCCTAATGTCATACAGAGTAGGTGTTGCTCAAAGGGTGAAGCAGATCTGGAGCTGACCATTTGTCAGAAACTTTCTGGTTGCCCACCCACATAGCCCTCCATTGTCATTAGCATAAATAAGGTCGCCTTGACTATTGGCTTTGTAAACCATCCTCTCCTAATTATTTAAGATCATTCGATTTGGCATCAAGCCAATCTTCTCTCAGGCTCACAATCTTCTCTCAGGATCAGATGTAATCTGGATCATTTCTTACACCTGAGACAAATCCTCCAACTTACTACCCTTTTCGACCCTGTCCTTAATTAACTTCCTTATAGTCATCCCAGTATTCTAGCCCTCATAAGACTGGGCTCTGTTATTTATTTTTAATTCTTCTCCCCATCACACCACCACCATCCAGGTGTAGTTGTGCTCTGAATCTCTTACCACATCAGAACAGACCTGTCTGATGTAAATCAAATCTCCAGCTCAGGGTGTATATCCATATTTTGCCTCCTGTTAGATTACCTGCTGCGACGTTTCCAGGACTACATTTTAGCAAATATTTTCACCTTTTTCTGGACTTCCCTGATGCTAGGCTCTGGAGACTCTATGGCCTACACTTTTGTCTTCCAGATGTTGAGTGCAGGGTTCTGTCTGGTGGGCTGGCCTTTCCTCCTACCCCCTGCAATTCTGTCTCCTTCCCATTACCTTCCTTTCCTTTCCTTGCTTTGGCAGTTCCCCTCCATGTGTGGAGATCTCTGCTTCCAGATTTAAGTAAGCACTTCTGAACCTTCTTATCTGCTTGAAGTTATCCCCTTCATCTCCAGATTTGTGCTGAGTTCATTGAAATGCAATGGAAATGGGAAAAAAAGGAGAGTAAAGAAAACAAGGGAAGGGGATGTGAAAATTCTTTATCTTACCCACACAGAGGAGGATAGGAACTGTCCTCGATACCCATTATGTAAAAAACCCTACAGAGAGTGAATAGAAGGAGCTATTTACCTGGAGACTATTGAAGAACTATTCTGATAGAGAAAAGGGTGAGGAAAGCTAAAACCAAGTGCTAATTCTAAATGTAGGGGTTCTTAACATTGCTTGTTCCATAACTTCCTTTGGCAGTTCAGAGGAGTTTATGGACCCAGAATATTGTTTTTAAATGCTTAAAATAAATCGTATTGAATTATAAATTATCCAAATTGCATTGAAATACAGTTGTCATACTAAGAAAATAAAAGTTTGATATGGAAATATTTTGCTTTCCTATTTATACATTAAAAAAACAAGATCTGGAGTGAAGTTTAATAACTACTGTAAGTAGTGTTACATATAAATGATACTTGTACATATTGGCAACAACTGTCATATGATAAGACTATCTGTGATTTCTATTCATGACCAAGTCACAAATACTGCCTAATATTTGTGGTTGCCCACACTTGCAATGGAAGAAAACTTTGGTTCAGTTAGAGATGAGTGAAAATAAACATTATTTTTTTGCCTATTTAAGTCATGGACCCCCAAATTCACTTTAGGTACTCATTAGTTAAGAACCCTAATCCAATGGCAGTTACAATCATAGGCGAGACTAGAAGGTTGTGACAGATCTATGTCAATTGCACTTTTTAGTGGACTCCAAGCTGCAAACACAGGCTTTCTTTTCTCCCAGGGCCTTTGCTTCTGCTCTTTCTTTTCTTTGAAATGCTAGTCTCCTTGCATTTGTATAACCACCACGTGAGTGCTTAAAGGTCGGGGGCCAGGAGGCTGTAATGTAATATAATAATAAAGGAATACGCAAATTAGCCAGGACGCTGTAACGTCACGACCAATCTACAAGTGGTGGAGAGCTACAGGAGGGCAGGGCAGTGGGTGGGGAGCTACAGGAGGGCGGGGCAGTGAGTTAGAAGTGCTACTAGCAGTGGTGGGCGGGGTGGCAAGCTGAGGCCAGCAGCAGCGAGCTACTCCTGCATGGATTTGTGTGCAGGGCTACTAGTTATCTTAATAACCAGCAAGGCCTGCGGTTAAGCCAATTTGACTTTACCTTCAAGGGGTTTTGGAGATGATGAATGGAGTCCCGTGTTTCTAGAGACTAAATGGTAAGGCAAGGCAGTCAACAAGGGTGGTGCTGGGCATCTACAACCAGGAAAAGGTACGAACAGAAGAGCAAGAGGCTGAGGGTATTTGCCCCCAGAGTAGTGACGATTCCTTGTTAAGTTACTAAATCCGAGCCAATTTTTATATTCAGAACCCAATGACTGGAAGGATGTTCAGGTCTCAAGAAGGGAAGACTTGCAACACTGCGGCAAGAAAAATACTATGATTCCTTTGGTCCCTCCCCAAATGCACACATGGGCACTGAAATGGGTGACTACACTGGAGAAGAGGAATACCTAGATAATTTGAGAAACATTGATAAAGTGTCTACTAGTAACTTGAGATTGATACCCAGAGATGTGGATCATCATTATTCCCCATCTCCCACCACCGGCTCAAGTTGGGGCTTAAGGGAACAATTCAAAATGATGCACGGTGGGGCTGATCCATCTAAAGACTCACACGGGGGTAATTTTTCCAGTCCCAGAATAGATCATTGGTATTGATATCTTAGCAATAAGCTATCAAGAATAACCCCCACATTGGATCATTGACTTCAAGTAATGGTATCATAGAAAACCTCTGAAACATCCCTCTTACTACAGCCAATATCGTTATTCAATAACAGTACCACATCCTCGGGTGGATAGTAGACATTAGTTCCACTATCATAAACCTGAAGGATACAAGGTGTATAGGTCCTGAACCTATCTCTCTTAAATCTAACAAAGAACTACTGTAGACGTAAGTTAACCAAATAGAAGCTGCTGTGCCAGACCTGGTATCATTGCTGGAGCAGACTGATGATGCCTCGGGTACACTGTAGGCAGACATTGATTTGGCAAATGTGTTTGTTTTGACTCCAATGAGAAAAGAGCTCCAGACACAGTTTGATGCTGTGAAACAGACCCTATTCATTATAGTTTTGCCTCAGGTCTGTATTAATGCTCCCATTCTCTGTCATCATCTAATCTGAAGAGATCTGAGCCACGTGGACATCCTACAGAACACCAGACAAATCCATTATGTCCATGATGCCATGCAAATTAGAGAGGATGAACAAAAGGTGAGTCATCTGTGGGAGACCTTGGTAAGACTCTTAGGCTACAGAGAGTGGAAGATAAGTCTTGTGAAAATTCAGGGACTGACACATCAGTGAAGTATTTTGGGTCCAAGGGCAAGGGGACATCTACATTTCCAGGACATCTGCCACTCTAAAGGACAAGACAAATGGCTGCAGCTTGCATCGGCACACAAAGGAAGCACAGGGCCTGGTGGGCTTCTTCTGGTTATAGAGTTAATACATTTCACACCTAGCCACCCCCGCTCTGGCCCATACAAATAGGTCACACAGAACTGTCAACACAGAGTGGGACCTTAATTAGGAAAGGGCTCAGTGGCAGATCCAGGCTGTGGTACAAGCAGCTCGGAAGCTTGGGCATCATGACTTGGCAGATACCGCGGCAATGCGTATGTATGTCAGTCATGGGGGAAGACGTGGTGGGCAGCTACGGCAAATGCCAGGAGGATGTTAAGACAGGCCTTTGGGATTCTGAAGCAAGCAGATTCTTGCAGATTCGTTGAACAAAATTTCCAACCCCACTGGCAGAGAGTGCGTTTCCATTGATCCTTGTTTCTGTCAGTGCTTGGTGTTGTGGAACTCTCAATTTTCTTAAGAAATAAATATAAACTTGATGAATTTTTATACTTTTCCATATATTCGTAAGGAAAAATATAGAAAGTACTCTGATTTTTCAAGCATCTTTGCCTATTGTAGATGGTAGTTTTTTGTAAGGTAGAGGCAAAGTAGCTGAGACTCATGGTTTCTTCCACTCAAAATAATAATGTTTAAAAATAAGGTTAAATGAGGGTGTTGAAGGTGGTGAAGGGATTGAGAAAAAATTAGAAAGAGAAAGAACTCACGGGCATGGACAACAGTGTGGTAACTCTGGGGGTGAGGGAGGTGGGTGGAAGTGGAAGAGGGTATACAGGGGCTAAATGGTGATGGCAAAAAATAATAAAATAAAATTAAGGCGGAAAATAAACTTTATAATCTGGAAGGAAGGAAGCTTCAGGAGTTTTCATAACCTTTACACCAATTGATACTTTATAATGATTTTTTCTATATTGTTGATTACACCAATCCCAGAGTTTTCAAAATATATAGTATACCCCAGTTCTTGTGTCTAGGACTTTAAATAGTAAAATTGCAATAAAGAAAGAAAGAAAAAAGATATATACGTAAATATACACATACATACGTAAATAATAATAATAAGTTTAGGTCACTGATTTGGGGACTATTGAAGATTACTTGCCCCAAGCTGCTGTATTGGGTTATCTCTGTGAGATATTTAAATCTTCCTAGAGGATTCAAGAACATCTGAGGAAAAATTAAAAGTCCATTCAAATCTTAAATGGAATCATGCATGAACAATTGTATTTTTGAGTTTTCTTTCCAGTGCCTGTTTTTATATTTAACAACCACTTTCTGTGGCTGAGATTCTCTCACTTATCAGGAATCTGTCTTCTCTAAAATACTGATGCTACACACCCTTCAAGCTCTACTGGCCCATGTGATCTATGAGTTTAAGTTGCTCACAGTGACTGTCCATGTGATGGATAGGATTAGTTTAGTCTGAAGAAATAGATAAGGGAGAAAAATAATTCCATGTCAAAGTGATTATTTCAGTCTGAGATGTCATTATTATTATTATTATAAACTAATATGAGGGTTGGAAAATTATTATAATATGGGTTTTCACTTCTTATAATCTACCGTCTTTAGTGTTGGTAATGAATTTGTGGTGCTCAAAAGGAAGTCACATTGTTCCCCCAAATCATAAAGATGTTTTTGTTGTTGTTGTGTGTTTTTTTTCACTGTTGAGAATATTGCAGATACTGCTCATTTGCCCCCCTCAACACAGCTCCCACCCCACCCCAGGCCTTCACCACACTATTGTCTGTGTCCTGGACTATGCATATATTCATATAAGTTCTTTGGTTAATCTCTTCCTGCTCCCCCATTCTCCTCCCCTATAAGTTCTATCATTCTGTTCTATGCTCCCATGTTCCTGGACCTATTTTGTTCATCAGTTTATTTTGTTCACTAGATGCCACACATAAGTGAGATCATGTGATATTTGTCTTTTTCTTACTGGCTTATTTTGCTTAGCATAATAATTTACAGGTTCATTTTGGTTGTCTCATCCTCCGTTTTTACAGCTGCATAGCATTCCATTGTGCAATACTCATCTACAGATGGGCACTAAAATGTTTGTTTTTTTTCTGGCATCTACCTTGAACTGGGCTTCTTTAATGACTATATGTCATAATTCCTAATTATGCTTCCATTTTCAGACTTGTATTGTCACCACATTTTAATTTCTAATCAATTATATAAAAATATTTTTATCTCATCTGTCTACAAAGAGTCAGACTCTAACAATTTAAAAATATATTTTAAAAAGAAATGAATTACCACCCTCGAGTGAGATGCCAGGAAGCTCAGTTGATTGAAGCATCCTCCCATACACAAAAAGGTTCCGGTTTATTTACCAGGGCACATACGTAGGTTGTGGGAGGCAACCGATCAATGTCTCTCTCTCTCTCTCTCTCTCTCTCTCTCTCTCTCTCTCTCTCTCTCTCCCCCTCTCCCTTCTTCTCTCTAAAATCAATAAAACATATCCTTGGGTAAGGATTACAAAAAAAGAACTGAATTACCATCTGAAAGTGAAATAAGAAATCAGCTCTTAATAGTTCACATGCAAAGGCAACCTAAAAAGAATGCCTATTAGAGCCAGGAATTGAGTGGTGTAAGATTATTGTCTCAGACAGAATTATCAAACACAGGTGTGTGGATCAGAACAAGGAGACGGGGGTCGGGGGGGGGGGGGGTTGGAGATGGTAAGGGGTGGTCAGCATAGAAAAGCGGAGCTGCAGTAACCAATATTGCAGTGTCATTATGGACATCTCAGGGGAGGGAGAAACTTAAGCAAAAAACCTACCACATCCACACCTACTGACATGACAGGACTGTTCTCACTGAAAAAAAATATCTGTACCCCACTTAGGTCTACAGAAAGAGAGAAAATCAATGTCATGTCAAAGTGAGTATTGTTGCCTGAAATATAGTCATTTTCATCACTATAAATTAATACATGGAGATCAGGATATGTGTTTAATATTAGTATGATGATAATTCAACCTTTGAGTCAGTCAGGGTCAGCCCTTGAACCATGAAATACTAGTCAATGTAATGCTGTCCCACGGGATAATTTCCAGTGTGCAGCTCGCCTTTTCCAAGTGATAATTCTGTCTCATGTAACTGTTTTTGGAATTTCTATGGTTGTCATGGGTCATTAAAATTACTAGAATAGAAAGTGCTCTGTATTAAATTATTTCAAATATCAGCTTCAGAGTCATACTATATATATTCACAGTAACATGCACTTCTTTACTCTGATATCTATTGGGATGGATAGAATTAAAACCATTAGAAAACACATCAAACTTAAATTACCAGGAAATCTCATTCTTAATCAGTGGACTGCAAAACACTCTTTAATAACCTTCTGAAAGAAGCCTCGTCTCACATTTTATGAGAGTAGAGAAAAGAGAGATGTCAAAATAATAAGTAGGGAGAGAAGAGTTCTTATGTGTCAAGAAAAATCTTCAAGACTGGAGTGACATTCGTAGTATTTATATGAGCTGCACTAAGGCTCATTAAAAAGTGTGTATAGACTGTCCTGATCAAAGTGTCTGACCATGTCCTGACTACCTTAAAGGTCAACTCAAGGAGAAAAATTTAATAGGGGAGAGATGGGCAGCATGTAGAAAGGGAGATTTCTTTCTTTCATCCTATTGTATCTTGGGGTCATGTTTAGTGATTCTCCAACATACACTAAGCACATTCAGTATTATTAAGGAATAAAATATCTCAGCCATGTGGAAAATATAGAAGAGGTGTGGTCTTTCTATTAACATCTCGATTAATTAAATAGAACATACAACAAAGTAAATTTGCCTTTTGTGTTTTCCGGAAAAATCTCTCACATATGTTTCCTATCTAGGGATTTAAATCGAACTGTGCCATCCTAAACTTATTTATTTAAATAAATGTTCCAACATGCTGTCAAAGGAGTGTAAGTGCGCACATGCCCCCCTTCCTTAACCCCACATTGGACTGCCTCAAAGAGCAAAGCATGGCCTATGCTTTTGTAATTGTCAGCTTGGACATATTTCATTAACTAAGTGGCTTGAACAACATACACTTATTGCTTATAGTTCTGGAGGCTAGGAAGTCCAAGATCAAGGTGACTGTGAATGTAGTGTCTGGTGAAGGGCACTCTTTCTGGTTTGCAGAGAGCCATTTTCTTGCTATATGTGGGAAACTGATATAGGGTTAGGCCTCGAACTGACCTGTTGGCAAAGTCACAAACAAGTCCCAGCTAGAGGGCACAGTCCTCTTAGCATAATTAGGCTTGACCTTATAACACTCCCTAGATCTTATCTGGGAAGCTAATGGGCTGAGGAAGTGCAGGAAGTGTAACCATGGTCAAAACAAGTGAAACTCACAAGAACTGTGTAACTATGGTAACCACTACCTTGTTTACCTCTCACTATAAAAAGCGTGGTGAGGCCTGAGCACAGTGTAAGTCCTTCCTCCTGAGTTGGACTTACTCACTTGGTCCCCCAGTATTTCCAAGTTATCTCGTGTCTTTTCTCTTTCATTTGTGTGCGGCTCCGCTTCCAGGTCCTGAACCCTGATCCACGGAAACATTTACCAACAACTATATCCTCAAGTGGCAGAGAGGGAGGGAGGGACGGAGGAAGAGAGAGAGAGTTCAGATTCTAGTCTCTTTCTCTTCTCATGAGGACACTAATCTCATCATGGATGCTCCACCCTCATGACTTCATCTGAACAAAATTACCTGCCAAAGACCCACCTCCTATTACCATTCCATTGTGGGCAAGGGTTTCAAAGTATGTACATTTTGGAGGGTTGGGAGGACACAAACATGCAGTCTATAACACCTGCTATAGATGAATTCCTGCCTAATGGTAACTACATATTTGATACCTTTTATATCATCTCACAGCATCACATGGCAGTGCTGAACAGAAATCCGATCCTTATATATACTCAGTACTGAGAAAAGTCCTAACAGCCTCTCTGATGAATCTTTAGCAAGCATTTTATCTTCATTCTGTGTACATTGCTTTCGAGTCTAGGCTTTTAAGTCGGTCAAGCAAACTATTAGGGCATATTCCAGCTTCCTATGCCACTGCTTTGAATACAGAATTGCGTCTTAATTCACCAAGAGCAATATAATGGACCAAATCCAACAGTATATCCCTTCTTCCCTCATCAAACTCATTAGAATCCACCATATATGTTTCCAAGATTTCTGTTGATATAAATTGGCAGGTTTTTGCAATTCTTCTTTTGGGTGTTATACCTCTTCAACGGTTACACTTTGTACTTTACACTCTGGGAACTGCTAATACTTGAGTCTGTTTACAGGACTAGAAACAATGAGAAGTGTTGGAGGCAGTTCCTAAGGAGGACTAGTGGTTCCCTGAACTTATAAGATTATTAAATTATTCTGAAATTATCTCAGAGCAGGCCATTACAGGGTCCCCAGGAAAAGGGAGACGAACTCTCCTAGCTGGACATAAAGGGCTGCTTTTACAAGTCAACGATACTTGGCAGAAAATAAGAAAAGGTCCCTGGCTTTATCAGAATCTGCTCAATAACCCCATTCCAATTTTTAAAGAACCCTTCTTCACACTTAATAGCCTAACTTCAACATAAGAGACCATAGGAGATTAAGAATTTAATTTGTATTATAATTAATTCACTTTCAGGATTAAACATTAAGTTTAGTTTACAGAATTCTATGCCCTGATAACACAGGAAATAAGATATTTTTTAAAAAGTAGAAAATGAAATTATTTTGATCCCTGACTAGAATCTTGACCTGGGGATTTTCTTTCTACAAATCCTCTAACTAAACTAGAAACAACCAACTAACCAATCTCATTACATTTATTTCTCCCCACACGTTCTATGGCAGCAACCACTTGATTTCCCAGAGTTGTGTGTTCTATAGGCACTTCATTACAGACACCTATAGGTGACAATTTCCGTAACTATTATGTTGACACATGGCACGGAGTATCAGTGTCTCCTTTACCACTGGAAACAAGGTCATGGTTGCTTTTCAATCTTGTCAGAAGACCACCACCAACAAAATAACAAGTACAGATAACACAGAATCAACTCAGAGAATGCCTCCTTAGGGATCTGTTTCTTGGACCCACTTTCAGTACCAATTTTTGAAGGGTTTTATCAGAGGACCTATCCTAATGGGTGATACAGAACAAGAGATTTAGAGCATACCCACTTGTGGGATCTGCGGACAATTCTATGCTGGGTTGAGCTTGAAATCTTTATGAAGCAGGGAGAGCAGAGAAAGTGTAACTTGCGGAAAGGAACCAGAATTCATACAAACTGGAGCCAGAGTCTGCCCTTGATGATGCCGAAGGACTCATTATGCTACGTGAAAGAAATCAGACAGAAAAAAACAAATCCCGTATGATCTCTTACATATGGATGTTAAAACAAACAAATGAACAAACAAACCCACAAACCAAGCTCATAGATACAGAGAACTGCAGGTGGTTGTCAGAGGCAGGGGAGGGGATGGGGGAGAAATGGATGAACTGAACTACACATTGTGATTTCCTAGGGAGCAAAAAACAAGCAAGTATCCAAAAGTATCCAAACCAAAAAATAAAAATAAAATAAAATGATGATGTTAGGGCCTATCGCAGAATAATTGAATCGGAACTGTATGACTTTGGGCCAAGAGTTAGTGGTTGTATATGTAATTTTGTTACCTGAGAACCCTTAGTTTAGACTAACTGGGGCTGTGCACCATTTAGGGATATTGGGTAGACATATGACTGTGAAAACACCTAACCATATCAGCACAAAAGTCAATTAGTGGATATAAACTCAGCATGATAGTCCAAGAACCTCCCCACCCCTCACCCCCTTCATATGTAAAATAAAAACTGTAATTTCCCCAAGGTGCATTTGCCCCTTGCATTTGCTTTGTTTATTCAAGTTTACAAAACAGAGTGAGAAGAATAAGTATGATGTCATGGCTTGTCCCTGCAATAACGGATTCCCATTCAATGAAGTGCACACATAGTCTTAGATCTCACAGTCCCTTGAGCTCAGGAATTTAAATCTTTCCATTGCGACTACCCAACTCTTGCTGGCATGTTGACTCCTATTTAGTGGTTGCCAAATGGGATCCAGTGCTGAATACCTTTACCCCTTTCTTTCTGGGGTTCCTGGACCAGCCTGAATTACCTTGTTGTCCCCGCCTGGAGCAGAAAATGATACTAATATAGGAAGAGAGGTGCAGGAAGGGAAGGGTGAGGAAATGGAGAAGACTGTGTTGACAACACCTTCATCTTTAGATTAAAGTTGTGGGATACCTATTTATCGTGAAGAGGTTTTTTGTCCCCATGACTCATATACTTTGGAAGGAACTTGTTCCTGAAAAATAGGCAAACCAAAATATATGCAAACAATGAATTCTGGTTTTCATTTTTTGTGAAGCCAATTCAATTATTTCACAAGGTAATGAATAAAGCATTTGTTCTGAGCCTTGGTGAGAGGCTTCATTGTAGATAATTAAGACATCCCTCTTTTTGTAAAAGTTAAAGTGTGTTCTTTGTACTATCTTCAATGGTTTGGGAATAGTGCCACTAGACAATTTAGATTAATATGCCAGCTTCTTCCATTCTTTTGTGACTTTGAACTTAAACTCAGGGAACCTAGATTTCCCTACAAGCAAAATAGTGACAATAGAGATATTACCTCTTTCAAAGAGTTGTTGTGATAGAATATATGAAAAGTAGCACTATTCGTGACATCTAGCAGTTGCTCAAAATTATGTTAGTCTGGTTATTATCATTAGCTTTTTCTTATTGTGTTTAAGCAGCAAAATTTTTAAAAATATATTTTATTGATTTTTTACAGAGAGGAAGGGAGAAGGATAGAGAGTTAGAAACATCGATGAGAGAGAAACATCTATCAGCTGCCTCCTGCACACCCCCTACTGAGGATGTGCCCGCAACCAAGGTACATGCCCTTGACGGGAATCGAACCTGGGACCCTTTTAGTCTGCAGGCTGACGCTCTATCCACTGAGCCAAACCGGTTAGGGCAGCAGCAAAAATTTTTAAAGTAGCAAGTAACAAGTAAAATTAATTTAATCTAATTCCAAATTATGATCACTTTCATGTTAAAGAAACATAATTTTACATGACCATTTTGTTTTATTTTTTTTGTATTAGGACTTTGAAATCTTGTGTGTGTGTTACACTTACAGCAGACCTCAATTTGGACAGTAGCGTGATTTAAGCTTTCGTTATGCATCTTCCTCTTCCATCTTCAAAATGGGAAATGTGCTGGGGAAATATTCAACAGAAAAATCAAACTCAAAACCCGAGCACGGTTGTGTAAATGAGAGAAGCATTTGAAACTGTTTGGTCTTCCCACCGCTCTCCGCAGGCGTCACACTACGCACAGTCCCTGTGTCTCAGCCCCAGATTGTGAAGCCCAAGCCCACTCCTCAGCTATTTGACCTACGAGGTCAACTTGCTAGCCGCTTTATTACAGGAGCTTGAAACCAAGGCCAATACACTTCGAGGTCTTAGGGACCTGAAGTCCGGTTTGTGGTGACAAGGCCGCCATCATGTGGAACCTGACGGAACTGCAGTGAGATTCCAATGCCCAAGTTACCAGTGTGTCCCCTGGAAGAAAACGTGGAGGATGTCTGCTCGCGTACCTAAGAAATGTGAACTAAAGAGAAGGTTCAGAGAAGACCAATTACTATTTCAAAAGAAAGAAATGAAAGACTGGAATAACGAGATAATATGTGATCAAAATCAATGAAATCATAAAACGTTATCTGAGTCCTTAGACAAATGCCTGAGAGCTGAAACCAGGGTTCACCTGGGAAAGCTTCAAGCATAATATCGGTAAAATTCACGTTTCACAACCAGGAACTTTTAGGAAATCTTCATTGTTAAAGGAGATAGAGGATTTTAATAAATTGCTATGGGCGGATGAGTTATTAATTTAGAAGAATATTCAAGACACTATATGTATATGTCAGTCATCAGGGAGATCTGAAGTGACAAGATGTCTTCCAAATGTCAAATTGTTTGGAATTTTAAGGAACTTAGCCTAACAGTAAGAAAATTGTAAACATAGTCCATCTTCCCGTTTGAAAAAACTGTAACGTTGTATATAGTGTGAGGAGAGTCTCAACATAGCCCAACACACAAAATGTGAGCTCATGTCATTGTGAAGTTAATGAAAGGACCAGGATGTGTGCGAGTTGGAAAAATGGGGTGAAAAATCATGTAATACCCAAAAACACTGCAAATATCATCGTGTGTATGCACCATATCATCCATTAAAAAGATCCATGTTTTCCTTTTCCAGAAATAAGATCCTCATAAAAAAAAAAAGTTAGATGATACAAACGAAAAGAAGAAAATGAAAGTCAACCATCCTTACATTCTTCAAAGTGATACTGCATGTACCTTCTCAGATATTTTTAAACAAGCATATTTTTAAAAATAAAAACTCAGGTAGTTTGTTTCATTTTATTAAATTTTTATCAAGCAAACATACTTGCATTATTTAAAAAGTGAAAGAAAAAAAGGCCCTCAAGCTCACAGATATTTGCTCCTTGGAAAATTCCAGGATGTATTATTAACCATATAGTTTCTAAGCCTGTAGAAAATACTAGTATTATGTGACTACCAGGAGCCAATATGTCAGAACAAATGAGTTTGTTCTGATAGGAATGACATGTAAGGCATGGTGATTTCTACACAGCATTGAAACAAATGTTACTCTTATTTCCTGGTTAATAATGTGGTGAAATATAGCCTGGTTATTGTCCAGCAAACGATTTAGTTCTCCAGACATGTTTAGTTCTTTCTATTTTCAGGGCTATTTCTAATAGAATATTGCTAAACTCTGTGTTTTATCTTATCTTTTAAAAATATTTTAGCAATGACATGACTAAATGCTTAGAAAATATGGCTATTAGACAAGATGTGCAGATGGCATAGGGTTTGGAGGCTAGCTAATATGATAGATGTCAGAAACAAGTTTTAAAATGATTGTGACAGCCCTATTCCAAAATGATAATATATATGTAACAAAGATAAATGAGCTCGTGTTTTGGTTAAAATAGTCAAATTTACAAATGAATTGGGAATGACCTTTCTTTGAAACAACTCATGTAAAAATAATTTGGAATTTTTCTTTACCACAGAATAAATACAAGTTTTGTAACTCCTACACAATTTGATTTTACAGAAATGGAACTGTTGGGTCCAAATCAGATTTGGTATTAGTCCCAGTGCATTCTGTGCTAGCCAGATAACACCTGAGGCGTTGTGTTTATTTCTCTGTTGTATTTTGAGAGAGATACTGACAAAAGGTATATGGGGAAAGGATTTTGAGATAGTAAGCCATTTTTAAAAAGATCCATTTTAAGGAATTATAGTTATTTTCAGGACAGCAGAGTGGGTAAGCTCGTAAGTCATGGAATCAGAAAGAATTAACTCCAAGTCCCAGAATAGCCATTAACTTTGGCATTCTGACTTTGGGCAAGTTATTTTGTTTGTTGAGCCTCAGTTCCTGCATCTGTACATTGCTTATGAAAATAACGACAAAGACAGATGCTAGCAAAAGTTAGATTTTAAGAAAGGAATACATAGAACTCAACATATTTTCTTTAGGTAAAAAATCCATAGAAGAAAGGGTTTTAAATTAACATTATTAATTCTAATAATCAAAATTACCTAATGACAACTTAAATAATAAATTAGCCAATTAAATTCCCTAATAATTTAAATTACCCCCAATTGCCTTGATAAATAATGAGCTATTCAAGGCGGTGTGAATTACCAGCTCTCTGGAAAGCCTGCTCTCAGTTGAAGTTTGACTACATGTATGACCACTAATTCTCATCTGTACAACCATGTTATTTATTCTTTGAACCAGTAGTGATTATTACCAGGCAGGCGGCCTACCTCTAAGTCTCAGAGTCTAATGGAAATAGACACAGTGGGTCAAGGGACAAGCATGGAGCATCACATATAACATAGGAGGGGCACCTAAGATAGCCACACAGTGCATTCACCTGTATGGTAAGATTTCTTTAGCTGAATTGCTCATTTTTGTCCTTTTTTGAAGCATTACCCTTTAAAATTAAAACACCACAATAACAAGATTTTTATTGGTTTTCAATAAATTCTCTGCTCCAACATCCAGTTCCAGCTTTCTGTATATGTCCTCCTTCCCCAAATCCTTCCTGGACACTTCCTCAAGCTTTCTCATCTCATCTTTCCAAGGACATGGAAAAGCATCCCGTGTTTCCTCCTCTCAGGGCATTTATCGTTATTTTTAATAGACCAAACCTCATGGCTTGCTGAGGAGTGAGGGATAGTCATCATGGACCTATGACTGAGGCCCCAGATTCTGCCTATGGACACCTATCTCTTCCAATTATTCAAACGACCTCCATTCCAGGGCAGAGGGCTGAGCTTCTGTTTTGAAAGAACTCATGATCTACAATTGCTTTGGTTCTTCGGAAAGACGCAAACATAGTTATTTCTAACTCCCCCCCCCTCCCCCCCAGCTGTGTCGACATACAGCCATGTTGTTTCTCTCAGATTGCTGCCTACTTTGGCTTTCAGTAATGTGGTCAACACAAACTCTCCCCATTTGATGGGGATAGAAGGAACATATCTGTTCTTGAGAATGAAACCATTTTATTTTATTTATTTGGGGATATCTGAAAAGAGGGGGTGACTTGGCTCCTGAATTCTCTCTACAAAGAATGTTTCTAGGGTTTGAGCATTCTGCACCAAATTTATTTTATTTTAAATAAAATTTATTGGGGTGACATTGGTTAATAAGATTACTTAGGTTTCAAATGTACATCTCTATGATTCACGATCTGCATATTGCATTGTGTGCACACTACCCAAAGTCAAATCCTCTTCTGTCACCATATATTTGGCCCCCATTCCCTCTGGTAACCACCATTCTGTTGTCTGTGTTTATGAGTTTCAGTTTTATATCCCACGAATGAATGAAAACTTTATGGTTCTTAGCTTTTTCTGACTGACTTATTTCGAATTCTCAAGGTCCGACGCTCTATCGTCTGAGCCAAACCAGCTAGGGCAATGTTTGTTGTTTTGTTTTTCAATCTCTTTTAATGGTGCTTTGTAGTGTGTCTCGCTGAGGGTCTAGTGGTTCAGATTCAATGCACCAAAATTCACCTCTGCACCGAATTTAAAGGAAACATCTCTTTAGAGAGCCCAACAGGATGGTGATGGACTTAAAATGACACTGCTTAAAACAAAGCTTTTACCTAAGTAATATCCCATAGCAAATAATTACAGCCTTGTTTTTCTGCTGCTGAATCCATTCCACATTCAGTGCGCAAACTGATTCGGTAATGGAGACGTATAATTGATCACTACCCTGGCAGAAAGAGAGGGAAGGTACCCCAGCCAGAGTCGTCTGATCCCCAGGAGTGAGGCGATAAGAAGGCTATTGGCTGACCAGAGAGAGAGTGAAACACTTTGGGATATTTTTCTCCTCAGCCCCCCCCCCCCCCCCCCCAGTTTACATTTGAATTCTTGGAATATTTGCAAGACTTACTTAGGAGTAATTTAATTTCTAGGTGCTTTTGTTGTTATTTTTGTTCAAATCTTGGTTTGACTTCTTGTTTTATCACCTAGTTATCAAAACTTATGACATGATAAGTTCTAATTTTGAAATTTATTGAGGCTTTTTTTTTAAAGGAAAAGTGTATAATCAGTCTTTGCCAACATACCAACAACTCTTAAATGAGGGTGTACTTTAATTGTCAGTATGTAACATGACTAACAGGTGTGGGTGGTGAGAGGGGTATTGGATAATTCCAAATCATGGCTAAAACAAGAACTACAGCCTGGCTGGTGTGGCTCAGTGTTTGAGCATTGACCTATGAACCAGGAGGTCACAGTTCCATTCCCGGTCAGGGCACATGCCCCAGTTGTGGACTCAATCCCCAGGGCGGGGTGTGCAGGAAGCAACCAATCAATGATACTCTCTCATCATGTTTCTCTCTCTCTCTCTCTTCCCCTCTGAAATTAAAAAAATATATATTAAAAAATAGAAAAACTACAGCCAATTTTCAATGATTCAGTGGGCACATTAACCAGTATATAGATAAACCATAATTTAAAGAAAAAAAACAAAACAGCATAAACCTGACATGGCTATGCTATAGCCCTGTTACTTCCTGAATTTTTTTTTCTCATAAAAATTTTTTTTAATTCACCTGGGTTTTCTAGATATGCAATTTTACCATCTTCAAATAGCTACTCAATTTACTTTGTTGTTCTATTGCAGAAGGTAGTCTAAGTACAGGCAGGTTTTGTTTTTTGGACATAACCAGCTTTTTTCTATTTTTAACATTTTAACATTTATAATACCTTCAGACATTTATTTTTTGCTCTTGTAATGACAACAAAAAAATTTATGTGGATTTATTTTCATTGAATTCTTCTGTACATGACCATCCAATTCTATCCTCATGCTCATGTTTTTCTAATTGTTTGATTTTTAGCTAAGGAAATGTTAACTATGTCCTTTATTAGTATCTGTTTTGAGTCCAATTATTTTGATGCTCATTCAGGAGCAACTGTTATTCTTAGTTTTCACCTGCATTATCTCTTCTCATTATCTATCGCATCCCCCTTATTTTCTTATCTTTCCCTTTCCTTCTGCATCCTGCCTCATGGAAAAGTTCTCAAGTTTGTCTGATATATCATTGATTCAATTTTCTGCAATGCCAATTCGACTTCTTACTGTTGCCAAAGAAGATTAATATTCTTTTTAGCTGTTTTTTGTTTCCATGAAAATATTTCTTATCCTACTCAGCTCTAACACATTCTACCTTATTTTGTCTTTAAATAGACTATGCTCTTTTTCTGGTTTGTTTCATAGAAGTAATTTTTTAAAATATTCTAGAGAATTAAAAAACATTTTATAACTTTTATTCTGTCTATACATATATTTTTAGAGGATAGTCTTTCAATAAGTTTCTTTAAGTTGAATATCTCTCTATTTTTAACCTTGGCATCTTTATAGAATCCATGTGTGAGGTGTTTTTTTTTTAAATTTTTCCAACTTCTTATTGAATAATGAGTTATTTTCCAGACATTTTTTTTTCAGGAGCAGAATGCCTCATATCTACCCTATCTCCAAAGGTCAAATCCCTATTTCCGTTTATAGTTGGGAACAATGAATTTTAAGCTCTGTTCCAAGTGCCAGACAAAATTTCATCATGATAATAGCAGCCAACATGTACTTAGCATTTACCATATACCAGGTGTTGTTCCAAAAGCTTTACATCACTGCTCCTCCCAAAAGCCTTCTCAGGTAGATTCTATTTGTAATCCTACTTTACAGATGAGAAAAGTGAGGAACAGGAAGTTAAGTAACTTTTGAGATCACTCAGTTGGTAGGTGGGAGAGCAAGGACCCTGACTCAGCCATGTGACCTTAGGCCAGTGATGGCGAACCTTTTGAGCTCGGCGTGTCAGCATTTTGAAAAACCCTAACTTAACTCTGGTGCCGTGTCACATATAGACATTTTTTGATATTTGCAACCAGAGTAAAACAAAGACATATTTTTGATATTTATTTTATATATTTATATGCCATTTAACAAAGAAAAATCAACCAAAAAAATGAGTTCGCGTGTCACCTCTGACACGCGTGTCATAGGTTCGCCATCACTGCCTTAGATGCTACTTCCTATTCCTACCTGAGCTATACCTCTCTGTCTCTTGGTGGTTTTCTCTCCACATCAGAAGTTCATAAACTTTTTGGATTTGGGTCATTTCAATGAGGAAAAAACAACAACACTTATTAATATGCAGCCAACAATGTGTGTACAATCTCATACCGTCTTGCATACAATGGAACTCTAGACCCTCTGGGTTTAGATTCCATGTTCTAAACTGATTAAGTATGAAGTGCATTATGTCTGGAGCATTCCAGTGCCAAGGTTGATCCTGACCCTCCTGATGGTCTCCCCAAATACGTCTTCCACCTTCTCCTGATGTTCTGCTTAACCGTCTCCTAGAAAGTGTGCCCCACTATTTGATCTTGGTGGGATAAGGTGGGGGACGGAATTCTGATAGCATAGAAACCAAGCCCTCTCGCATTAAAAAAATTCTTATTAACTTTCTGGGATAAGCAAGGTGGCCATGTTTGGTCAGCAAGTCTTATATTCTTTGTAACAATTTAGTGATGGTTTGTCACAAATTATATTTTTCATTAACTACTAGAATAGTGGAATAATTTGTGATTTCAGTTTTACTGCCCTATAAACTTGTATACTGTGTCTTGTGATCTCAAACAAATTAATAGAAATGAAGGCGATCACTGCTCATAGGGAAGGAACCAAGTTTGATGGTGCCTGGAACTTCTACATTCTTAAAGATAATTGTAAGTCTTCCTTCCTTCCTTCCTTCCTTCCTTCCTTCCTTCCTTCCTTCCTTCCTTCCTTCCTTCCTTCCTTCCTTCCTTTCTTTCTTTCTTTCTTTCTTTCTTTCTTTCTTTCTTTCTTTCTTTCTTTCTTTCTTCCAATTGTTAATTCTTACCTGAGGATATTTTTCCATTCTTTTTTTTTTTTTAAGAGAGTGGAAAGGAGATGGGGAGACAGAGAGAGAGAAACATCAATGTGAGAGAGACATATCCATTGGTTGCCTCCCACACAGGCCCTGCAGGGATCGAGCCTGTAACCAAAGTATATGCCCTTGACTGGAATTGAAGCTAGGGCCCTTCAGTCTGAGGTCCAACACTCTATCCACTGAGCAAAACCGGCTGGGTCTCTTTTTTAATACTAAATTATGGATATTGTTAAGGGAATGAATGTTTGTGTGTTCCCCCAAAGTTCACATGTTGATATCCTAACCCCCAATATAACAGTATTTGGAGGTGGGATTTGGGGAGGAAATTAGATCAGGAGGGTAAAGCCCTCATGAATGGACTTCTTGGCCTTACAATAGAGACCCCCAGGCACTCTTGCGCCTTTCACCGCGTGAGCACATAGGCCTTTACCAAACACAGAACCTGCTGGTGCCTTGATCTTGGACTTCTCACCTCCAAAACTGAGAAATAAATGTTGTTTCAGCCACCCAGTCTATGGTATCTATATTAATAAAAGCCTAGGTGGCCCTCGCTCCCTCCCACCCTCACATCATCACAAGATGGCCACCAGAAGATGGCCGTCCCCATGTTATCACAAGATGGCTGCCACAAGATGACCACCACAAGATGGCCAACACAGATGGCCGGCAGGTGAAGGCAGGTGTGGCCCATCATGCCATCAGGGGAGAGCAGTTGGGGGCCATCAGGCAGGCAGGCAGGCGAGCAGTTGGGAGACAAGCAGTCCAGGATTGTGAGAGGGATGTCCCAGATTGGAGAGGGTGCAGGCTGGGCTGAGGGACACCACCCCCAGTGCACAAATTTCATGTACCAGGCCTCTAGTTTTTACTATAATAGCCCAAATAAAGACAACTACCAATTAGGCAGAAAAACAAATATTTTTTAGAAAGGGAACGGAAACTTGCAATATATTAGAAAGCTGACAAATATTGATTAAATGATTACGCTTTTTCATTGTGGAAGCTGATGTCAGCCTTCTACTTGTCAGTTTTTGATGTTTCTGGTTAAGTCATGCAACACCCATGACAGCTGCTCATTTATCTTACAACTGGAAACATCGTAGACAAGCATTTGCATGTATACCGTGTGCCAGCCAGGCTCTCAGAGGATGAAAATTACAGTGCAAGCTTTTTCCCCCTTTGTACTGAGCAAAGTTCCATATGCACCAACAGAACCATTTTGCAGTAGAACCACAAAATCATAAAACTTTAGAGCTAGTCTGACTATAAAAGGTGGTATACAACTGTCTCACTGAAGTTTCTTATTTCAGTGTAAATGAAAGATCAGAATATTAAATGCTGGCATCGAAAGGGAAAATAGATTGCAAAATACCATTCAGTATAACTATGCTATTGGAAAGATATCAAATAATCTAAATATACATTTCTTACTATATAATGAATATTTCAATTTTACTGTTTACATTTAATTTTAAGAGTAATTTTGAGCCAAAACCAGTTTGGCTCAGTGGATAGAGCGTCGGCCTGCGGACTGAAAGGTCCCAGGTTCGACTCCGGTCAAGGGCATGTGCCTGGGTTGCGGGCACATCCCCAGTAGGAGATGTGCAGGAGGCAGCTGATCGATGTTTCTCTCTCATCGATGTTTCTAACTCTCTATCTCTCTCCCTTCCTCTCTGTAAAAAATCAATAAAATATATTTTTTTAAAAAAAGAGTAATTTTGATATATACCCATGAATTAATGTGAGAATTTTAGATTATTTCCAACTATGACCTTTCTTGATTTAAATTTTAAAATAGGAATTATTCAGCATTCCAGGGTCTTTTCCATGTGTACAGGAGGTATACATGTTATTAAATTTTAATTTGTTTTTCCCCTTCTATAGATGATAGATAGATAGATAGATAGATAGACTTTAAAAATAAATACAGACCTTACAGGAATAGTATGTTCTTTTTACCATCAAAGTACCTAAGGATGCTGTTGCTTTTAATTATAATTAATATAATTGAGTATCAAATTTTAAACTTAATCTTATGAACTAAAGACAGTTGTTTCACAGCACACCAAAATAAAATGTTTCCGATTCGGCAGAACTGGTGACTTTTACAGCCGTTCTTGAGAAATGATGTTTTTTCCAAGTAAAACTTGGCAGGCAAACAGATTAAAATAAAAACAATTGTAATAAAAGGCAGGCAAAGCCAGAGTCCTGATTTTAGTTTTGTTTCTGCATATAATTCCATATTTATACTTGTTTTCATCTACTTTCCATAAAATAAATGAAAAAAAATATCTAATAGAGGAAAAGTAGCCATTAAGCACCCCGCAATAAAAGGAAATTCGGCCTCATCTTTCTTTCTACCATTAAAGGATTTGCTTCTTGTTACCATTTTCAAAGCACCAAGGGTAGGTGCAGGACAAAGGGACACGGCAGTTCAGACAGACCTGCAAGTTCCTACTCCACTATCTCTTTTCACTAAGGATCCTGCCATTCTCAACTGTTTTGTAGCTAAATGGCAGAAGCTGGTGACAGTTTGAAGAATTTTTAAAATTGATTTTTAGTGAGAGAGGAAGGGAGAGAGAGAGAAACATTGACTGCTGCCTCCTGCATGCCTCCTACCAGGGATTGAACCTGCAACCCAGGCATGTGCCCTGACCAGGAATCAACAGGCAACCTTTCCGTGCATGGGATGACGCCTGCCAACTGAGCCACAGGGCAGCCAGTGGCAGTCTAAAGCAGCTTTAGTTGATATAGCAGCAGTTGATACTTAGTAATTGGTACTTAGTGATTGGCCTAAGACTAGCCTATGAAATGTCAAAGAAAAAGGCTCCAAGAAAATGACAAATTGTTCCTTGATGAAATTCTTGGTAACTGTAGTTCCTGAATCTATCTATCTATCTATCTATCTATCTATCTATCTATCTATCTTATATCATCTATCTCTTTACTAGTAATAAGACTAGCATTTATTGAGTTCATAAGTCTTTGTATCTTTTCACAGGATATAGAACTTTGAGATTAATACTAAATATATTTGAACGTGCAGAGCTCATTTTGATACCTAATTGGCACAAAGCAACTTGTTTAACTTGTTATTTTTATCTATATTGTATTATTTACGAGATATTTATATGTTCATGACCTGTTTTAGTTCCCAAAAGAAAATTGCTTCATTTATTAAATTAGAATACATGTTTTTGTAAAAGTTTAAACCATCCTATCTAATAATAGACAAACATGGTAATTAGCCATACCTCCGACACGCTTCCCATTGACTAATCAGGGCGATATGCAAATTAACTGCCAACCAAGATGGCGGCCGGCAGCCAGGCAGCTGAAGCAAACAGGAGGCTTGCTTGCTCCAGTGATGGAGGAAGCCAAGGTTCCCCGCCTGCCGCTGCCGGCCTCTGAGCTGCACTCTAAGAAACAATGTTGCAATTATAGAAGCTAAATAAACCCCAGAAACCTGCTTTCAGCTGGCTGGGCCTCAGAGCTGGAGCTGCAACAGTGTTTCAATTATAGAAGCCAAACAAACCCAGATACCTGCTTTCAGCAGCAGAGGTCTCAGAGCTGGAGCTGAGCCTCAGAGCTAAAGCCAGCTCTCAGCTCTAGTGACAGCCATAGAAGGTAAATAAATCTCAGAATAAAAAAGAAAAAAAGAAAAAAAGGAGAGGTTGGGAGCTTCAGTCACCCACCAGCCTGAAAACGGCCCTCAGCCCTTCACCATGACTGGCCAGGCACCCCAGTGGGGACCCCCACCCTGAAGGGGGTGTGGCCAGCTGCAAACAGCCATCATCCCCTCATCCAGGCTGGCCAGGCACCCAAGCAGGACCCCCACCCTGATCCGGGACACCCTTCAGGGCAAACCAGCCTGCCCCCACCCGTGCACCAGGCCTCTATCCTATATAGCAAAAGGGTAATATGCAAACTGACCCTAACAGCAGCAGGACTGGGAATGACTGGTCACTATGACACACACTGACCACCAGGGGGCAGACGCTCAATGCAGGAGCTGCCCTCTGGTGGTCTGTGAGCTCCCACATGGAGCAGCTCTGCTCAGCCACAAGCCAGGCTGATGGCTGCCAGTACAGCGGTGGTGGTGGGAGCCTCTCCTGCCTCCTCAGCAGCGCTAAGGATGTCCGACTGCAGCTTAGGTCTGCTCCCCGCTGGCAAGTGGACATCCTCTGAGGGCTGCTGGACTGCCAGAGGAATATCTGATTGCCAACTTAAGCCCAATCCCCTGGGGAGCAGGCCTCAGCCAGCAGATGGTCATCCCCTGAGGGGTCCCAGAATGTGAGAGGGCACAGGCCAGGCTGAGGGACTCCCCGCCCCCCCCCCCCCCCCCCCCGGCCAAGTGCACAAATTTTTGTGCACCGGGCCTCTAATAGAAATATAAATGATAAAATATGCCTAAAGTCAACAATCAGATTTAATTTATTGCATTAATAAATATATACAGAGACATAGACAGATGAATGAGCATTTAAATATATATATTTAAATAAATATAGTAGTTAAATTTCATAACCTATTTTTTTTAATCCTCACCCAAGGATATTGTTTTCTAAAATTGATTTTTAAAGAGAGTGGAGGGGGGAGGGGGAGGAAGAGAGAAACATCGATGTGAGAGAGAAACATTAATTGGTTACGTTACTACCAGCACCCGACTAGGACTCGAACCCCAACCTAGGTATGTGCCCTGACCGGGAATCAATCCTGCAACATTTTTGGGGTACAGAATGGTGCTCCAATCAATTGAGCCACCTGGCCGGGGCTCATAACCTATTTTATGCACTGTCTTATTTTATTTGATATTCTATTACAAATATTTAATATCAGATGATATAGAGCAATATAATTTTCAATGACTATAGAGAGGTTATTATATGTTCTTATATTCACACATTTTGGGGGTATATCCCTTTTTTTGTTCTCATTGTATGGCTTCTTGCATAAATAAATATTCTTTTATGAGCCAGTATTATAATTGTTAAGCATAAGAACTTAAATTAATCCAAGCTTAGTGCAAACTCCAGCTCCTAGAATTACTAGCTCTGGGACTTGGAGCAAGCTCATTGAGCTTTATGGTGCCTTTTTTTGGAAAGTAGGCATACAGAGTGGTTGGAAAGATAAGCTAAATGGCAAATATACATGCTAAAAGATCACTTGGCAATTAATAAATCATAGTAGCTTACCAATATTATGACTATTAAAATAACTTGAAGATAAATATTTACATTTTATCAGTTGGACCTTAAACTGTTTTATGACATGCAGAATTTCATATTCTTTTAAAAGTCAGCAGAATGTTAACAATTTTCTTACTTTGGTGTCATGTCCTAGAAAGGATTATTCTGTCTCTGATAAGAAAATCATTACCCAAGCCTTCATGGTTTAATTTTTGCATTTTGAGTCACCTGGAATTTAATTTGCTATTAGAAAGGAGACCGATCTATAGTTTTGTTTTATTTTATTTTTCTGGCCCTAATGAATAGTTAGTTGCCCAAGCTTCTATGAAATAATTAAGCATTTTTTAAATATTTGAAATAACACTTTTGTCATATATTAAATTATATTTAAGCCTACTTTTGGATACTCTGCTAATCAGTGAATTTATTCATTTATTTATTTTTTAATTATAATAATGATGAACCTTTATTGGTCAGTTACCTTTGGCCAAGGTCGATGCCTGGTCCTTTATATATACAGTGTTCCATTTAGATGTCATAATAACCCCATGAAGTAGATACTATTGATGTGACCACTTTACAAATGAGAAAACACTCTCTGAAACATGTCTAAAATTACATAGCTAGCACATGGGAAAGTGAAGATTTGAATCCAGGCAACCTGACCTGGAGCCCATGTGATTCATTCTCGTTTCTTTTTTTTAAAATTTTTTTATTGTTGACAGTATTATAGATGTCCCCCATCTCTTCCCCCTTCCTCCCCTCCACCTAGCCACAGTCCCACCCCAGGCCTTCACCACACTATTGTCTGTGTCCATGGGCTATGCACATATGCAAATAAGTTCTTTGGTTAATCCCTTCCCACCTCCCCCCCCCCCCCCCCCCATACTCCCTCTCCTCTGAGATCTGTCAGTCTGTTCTTTGCATCCATGCCTCTGGATCGATTTAGTCAGTCAGTTTATTTTGTTCATTAATCAGCATATTTATTTCTGTTTACCTGCTATACATTCCCTATCTCACTCAACTGCTCTTGTCCATCCAATCTCCCTTCACGCCTACATGTACTTTCTAGCTGCACCACATGCCAGTTTCCCAAATAAGCCTCCCTGTGTTTCACACTTTCATACTGAATACTGTCATTCCATTTGCCTTAAGAGCATCTTACTTCCCTCCAACACACACATACTTATCCTGTAGCTTTTTCAGGTCTTCAAACCCTCAGTTCAACTGTTGCTTCCACTAAGTGGTCTTTCTTTAGCATCTGGCTGCGTTTTGAGGCCCCCCTTCTAAGTACTAGTAAGCTCCCATGGGACTACCTCTGTATTTCCCCCAGAGTAGTTTTCCCATGGTGATCATTGATTCCCATCGATGTCTTTTCCTCTAGGAAGCTTCCAGAGATTGTCTGCATCTTATTCAAGTTATGTCCCCAGCCCTGGATCCTAGTAGGTGTCCAATAAATATCTTTAAATGAATGAGTCAGTTTGTTTTATTAAATGTTGTAAAGTGTCCAAAAAAATGAAAACACATTGTTCCCTTTAATAATTCAGAGCCGTTTCAACCAAAGGCCTGTGCCAAATGGTAAATTATAGAAACCAGAGAAGCAAGCAAAAGGCTCTGCTTTTGTTAATGTCTGCTACAGTTTGGATGAAGGAAGAGTGAATTCCTGGCCAAAAGCAACCTCTTTCTAAAAGGAAAATTATTTTAAAGATGCATACCTGGAGAAGGGTAGTGGGAACAATTAACATTTAAGAATTTTAGTTTAATTTTTTTTCCTTGTGTTATTGGCATCTGAATACACAATTTAGATCTTGGAGCAGAGAACATCAGTTTGATGGGTGGTTTCTCCCATAGACAGCACAGAAGTTATATTGGACTGGAGAGGCAGAGGAATGGGCCTTTGGACTACAACAGCTCATATATGGCCCTGACCACAGGTGAGGCTTGAAAGGTACTCATGCTATAATCATTTATTAGAATAATGAAGTTTTATATAAAATCCCCAATATATAAAAATGATAGTGTTGCGTCTATGTCAGAGCAGTTACATCCCCAAAAGATTTCTGACTCTGGGAACACAATTCTTTCTGTTAACAAATATTTATGTGCCCATTCTATTTCTTGAGATTGTTCTAAATGATGAAGATATAGCAACAAGTAAAGCAGAGTGACTTTTTTGTTAAAATTACAGAGTGCTAGGTGCTCTGTCTCCTCTGGGTAGTCTGACATAGTAGGTCTGAAATGGTATTTTGTGGCTCTAGGGGCACTCCAAGTTGAGAACCACTAATTTTATGGGACTGAACATGCATACTACTATTAGTAACTGTAGATGGCATCATTATGTATAAAATAAAGTTCTGATGCTTGAACAAACACTTTTTTCTTCCTCAAATTAACTCAACCTCTGCAGACACTGATGGCTTCAGTGATGTAGCCATTTGCATGAGGGGCTAAGGAAAAAATTCCTGTTTTGTTTTTTGTTTTTAATATATTTTATTGATTTTTTACAGAGAGGAAGGGAGAGGGATTGAGAGTCAGAAACATCGATCAGCTGCCTCCTGCACATCTCCTCCTGGGATGTGCCCACAACCAAAGTACAAGCCCTTGACTGGAATCGAACCCGAGACCCTTCAGTCCCTAGGCCGATGCTCTATCCACTGAGCCAAACCGGTCAGGGCAAGAATTCCTATTTATTGTTGGTAGCAGTCCTATCCTACATATAAATAGCCTGGGCAAAACGCTTGTTGGAGATGAGAGAAGCTGTTGCTTTTATATTTCTGTCACCTTTGCATTTAATAGAGAGCACACATAATTTTGATAATCACTCATCTTACCCAAATAGTCAGACATACAGATGTATGACTGGCATCTACTTCAGTAGCTAAATGTTAACATCTGACCCATCAAGGCATCGGTGGTATGCTGAGTTTTATATGTTTCACTCTCTGCCCTATTTAAAGAGCCATTAAATCATTAACTCATTAAGGGGCATATAATTCATGCCAATGATGTCATACTTTTTCCCGCATATGTGTATGCCCTTACCCTTAGCTGACCGCAATCTCTCTCCCTCCCTCTCTCTTTCTCTCTCTCTCTCTCTCTCTCTCTCTCACACACACACACACACACACACAAACTGTGTGCACATACATAGGCACACAAATATCCTCTCTTTAGACTTTTGTTGGACTCTTCTCTCTCTTTGTAAAATAATCAGGATGTCAACTGAAAAGAGAATTGGAAAAAATATTTTTCTTCCTCTTCTCCTCTCTGGCTGCCTCCCAAGGAACTAAGCTATGCAGCTCTGGATTCTGTCTGACACATCTTAACTCCTGACA
This sequence comes from Myotis yumanensis, assembly GCF_028538775.1. NCBI lineage: Eukaryota > Metazoa > Chordata > Mammalia > Chiroptera > Vespertilionidae > Myotis > Myotis yumanensis. The sequence continues at coordinate 29,227,653 of NW_027223760.1, read as the reverse complement.
TTTAGCAGATGCTTCTCCAAGAAGTGGGGGAGGGCGAAGGCGAAACAGGGTGTGATGTAAGTAATTAGATTAACGATGTCTCAATTATCAAGATGTTCCCACAGTGTCCCCTTCTGCCAGCAAATCTGGAACAGAAAGGTTGTCTTCAGGGAAGGCCAGGTTGAGTAAAAAGATACATTGGTTTGTTCTGCAATAGGATGAAGTAAGAAAGTTTTTTTTAAAGCTATGTCTAGTTTTCATACCAAACAATAAGCAGATAAATCCAAGCCTTAATCTATATGAGATCACTGAACTGGCAAAACTAGACTAATAGAGACAGTTTCGATTTGAAAGTCTCTCCTCACTTCTAGCCCACTGATTTAGTCCCCATTCATTTTACTGTTAAATGATTCACCTTCTTCCTGTATGAGGCTCACAAGTTGGTATTTTTTGGTAGAGGACAAAGAAGTCTAGGATTTGTTGCTCAGCTCAAAAATTAAATTTGCAGTTCATCTAAGAGTAAGTGCATATGTTTGTAAATTTGTGTCTGCATTCAATATATGACTATAAATGTTCAGTATCTTGAGCTCCCTTTTGGAAAAGTCATAATATCCACTGTTACCTTCATTAATTCATGAGTTAAATATAATCTTTGATGTGTTTATTCTGCTTCTATATAAGAGCCATGTTTGTGTCCCTTTTAAAAAATGCCCCCCGCCCTTTCATCGTCCCCCCCTCTCCCCCTGGCTCAGCCTAGCCAGCATGGCTCAGTGGTTGAGCATCAACCTATGATCCAGAAGGTCAAGGTTCGATCCCCAAGTCAGGGCAAATGCCTGGGTTGTGTGCTCTATCCCCAGTGTGGGGTGTGCAGGAGGCAGCTAATCAATGATTCTCTCTCATCATTGATGTTTCTATCTCTCTCTCTCCCTTTCCCTTTCCCTTCCTCTCTGAAATCAATAAAAATATATTTAAAAAATAAATAAATTTTAAAGTGTCCTGCCCTTTTTTTGCTTATTTTTCTTAGTAATTTCTCTCATTTGCACCAGAGATCTATTGCAGAGTATCATTTTTTTTTTCCAGTGAGGATAATTCACTTGGCAAAACAAACTAAAATGAGAAGATTGCTTGAGACTTCAAGGGTAGAATAAATAAAAGTATTGCTATGAAATAATGAAAGACTCTTTTTAAAAGTACCATATCAATGTGAGTACTTATTGCTAATGAATAAAATCGATACTCCCTTCTATTGTGGATATAACCACCAAAGGTATTGACTTTCTTAAGGCAACAATTTGGAGCTTTATTAGATTTAGGTAGTACTGCAGGTGGAATAAAACATCTCATTTTCCATCACTTCTTCAGCATTTCTCACCAGTGTCCACATTGTCCATCACTATAACATCACCTCATGGCAGAACTATCCTGATGTCCATGATTGCAGCTTATTTTATGTTATGTTCATTTTTTGTAGGTTTTCAGTGCCTTTGCTTCAGAAGTAAACTCTCCCCCAAACCTGTCTGGGGCTGAGTTACAGATGCTGTCATGCACGGTGGTTTTGTGTTGGTTTTGTTAGTTTCACAGCCTGACTTCTCCTGACCTTGTCCTTGGATTAGTGCTCTGTTCCATCTACAGTCCCAAAGTCTCATAACTACTGGCTGTAATGAGTATAATTCCAGCATCTGGCGAAGCCGCACTAAAAGATATTGAGGAGTCTGGATTTGCTGCATGAAGGCCTCAGAGACCTCTGTACCGTGGTGTTTGAAGATCAGAATGTCTCTTAGGACAGACGAGTCCTCCTGCTCTAAAATCAAGGGCTCAGGCAGGCATGGAATCTGTGCAACTCAACATAAACAGAGCCTTATGCCATGTTAATCCATAGAATTTTCAGGCAAACTATTTAACAAGAGGAATAAGACACCTAACAATGCATTTTGCTAGTGTCATTTTTATCACGCTTTCACCACTGTGACTGTCAGAATTCTAAGACCCTCTTCTCCCCAGTTCTCACCCCGGGTGTACATGCGCTGCTTAGCTCCCTCCTCTTTAGTGTGGTTGGGAATCAGTAACCATGACAGGATATCAATCCAGTGGTTAGGTCACTAATCAGGTGACTGTGAATTAGCAAAAGGGAGATCGTCTTGGAGGACCTAAACTGATCAGGTGACCCCTTTAAAAGAAGGTTGGAATCTTGTACTGCTGGTTTGGAAGCAAGCAAACATTGTGACTGGCCTAAAAGGAGGTCCCCGTGGCTAAGAGCTGCCAGGAAACAGGGATCTGCCTTCAGTCCCACAGGGATCTGCCAAAAAGCTGAATGAGTTCCACGGAGCCCCTCCCACTCCAGGGGAGCAGCATCCCCGCCAACACCTTCACCAGCCTCCTGAGACCCTGAGCAGAGAACCTTCATGCCACACTCAGCCGTCTGGCCTACAGAAACGGCGAGATAATAAGTGGGTGTTGTTTCAAGCCACCACGTTCTTGGTGATGTGTTACTCAGCGGTAGAAAACGACGACAACCTCTCTTTAAAAGTGGGCATTCCAGACCCTGAAGGACATGCTTACAGAAAAACTTTCTTCAAAAAACAATGAAAACGGGGCCCTTTGAGGGGACCCACAGTAAGTCAGTCAGCAGAGTGGAGCAGAGCCAGCTGAGCCTGCCCTGGTGCCCTTGAACGCAGACCTGCTATCTGGCCGGGCCAAGTGTGCACTGCCTAGGCCAGTGATGGCGAACCTATGACACGGGTGTCAGAGGTGACACGCGAACTCATTTTTTTGGTTGATTTTTCTTTGTTAAATGGCATTTAAATATATAAAATAAATATCAAAAAGATAAATCTTTATTTTACTATGGTTGCAAATATCACAAAATTTCTACATGTGACATGGCACCCGAGTTAAGTTAGAGTTTTTCAAAATGCTGACATGCCGAGCTCAAAAGGTTCGCCATCACTGGCCTAGGCACTGCTTCTCCTGCACAACCTGCAGAGGGACCACATTTCCCCCCATCTATAGTGGCCTGATCCTTTTGCAAAATATAATATACATGAATGAGTAGAAAAATAAAACTATTTTGAAGGCCATACAAGACAGAAGCCTCAATTTTTCATTATTCAACAGACAGAACATTACTGTCAAGCTGCCATGACATTTTCTGAATGTTTAATCTCGGTTTGGGTCCCTGTCACATGGCCGACTAGTTACAAACAGCAGGCCAGCACCAGCACGTGAGAGACACGGAGTGCTCCCATGCCCTCTTCTTCCATGCCTGAAACAGACGTCTCGTGTCAGCAGAGATAACGTGACATGTTCAGAGGGGGCTGTGCCTAATTATAGAAGGGAGTTTTCCAGTTTTGGAGCTAGCTGGTCATTTCTTAGTTTGGTGTAGAAGGTCCCCTGAACGTGCCCTAAAAAGCACACATTGCAGCTCCTGCTCCACTATTGAACAGCCATGGGATCCTGGCCAGTTACTTGTGTGTGCTAGACCTCGTCTCTCTCATGGGTAAAAATGGCAATACTATTAATCATCTGTCTCCTATGGTTGTGAAGATGAATGAGGGAATGTGTATGGGTGTGTTTTGCAAGCTGTGAAGCCATCTACACATGTATGAATTAATAGTACTATGATCACATTATCCCTCAATAACTCATTTCAGCATGTTCTGCACAGAGGATGGAAAATGAGAAAAATCTGGCCATGTGTTCCAAACAAGTCGATTGTACTGTTATTAACCGTTTCTGGGAATGACTGGGGAACTGATGCATGTAAACTGCAGATATTGAAAAAATTGCTTTGTCACCTTAATAACAGGCTCCTGTGCACATCTTGTTTATGGGTAGAGTGCTCCTAATTAGTAACATAAGCAGGAATCCCGGTCATTGATTTCCACCCTCTAATCATGGCCTTTATTCTGTCATTATTCTCAGGGGTATGTGAGGCAGGACTGATCCTCAAATAACTCCCACCGTACTCTCCAGTACCATCTGTGAGCACTGTGGCGTCACAACAACACAACCTCCAGAGACGGAATCGGGAAGGAAGACAGCAGCATCTGGGTTTACAACAGGAACCCTGGCTCCATAACAGAGCATTGCTCGGCGAGACTGCCCAGCAATGCTTTTGTTTAAAAGACATATAAAGAATAACTATTAGAATGCTGCAAGTGTTTTCTTTTGCTCCCATGAGGTTAAAATGTTCCTCTCTATGGTTCTCTCCTACCTTCTCATTTAGAAGAATCACTTTAAAATAGATTTATTATAGAATAGACTTATTGTCTGATGGTCTCATTTCATTTTGGAATTAAGAGGCTGGAACAATATTGTGGCCTCTGGGTTTTTCAGCCCTTGATAGAAAACAAGGTATTCCTTTAAATACAATTTCTAGTTCACCATTCCACTGCATTTATTTTTCATTTTTATAGTAAAACTATAAAAAAATCCTTTAGAGAAGAGGGCGCAGGGTCTCTTGTGACTAACACACCATGAATCACTTTGTATATTCATTATGGCCTCAGTATTGTGCTACATTCATGCCTTCTGTATTATCCAAACATTGTCTCACAGAATCATTAAGAAAATTGAGTATGTTTTGGATGTCGGGGAGACCAAGAAATAATATCTTTTACTGAATGAGAAAGCATACTCCTAGACACAGCAGCCGCAATCTGTGGGTGACCTACAATTCCACAAACAGGCTAATGAGCACATTCCTGTGCAAGGAGCAATAGAATGTTACCTATTGGTCAGTCTGCTGAAGTTCAGCTGCTGACACTGACCTCAATTAAGAACATACCTGCAAGGAAATATCCCTCTAAATTACAACCTAATAGCCAATGGATTCTGTAATAGTATTAAGTGTGAACAGAACTCATAAAAATGGCAAAACAGTAAAAATCTATATATATAAAACTCTAATATGCAAATAGACTGAACGGCAGAACAACAACTGGTTGCTATGATGTGCAAGGACCACCAGGGGACGCGTGTGGAACATGGCAGGCATCGGCCGCAGCGGGATGGTGGAGCAGGTGAGTGGGGGCACCAGACCAAGTTGGGGCACTGGTTGCTGTCATTGGGCAAGCCTCTGGTGGTTACTGAAAATTCTTTGCTCCCACACGCTGCAGTCCCACTGGGCACTTGCACCTACTGCTGGCACCGGCCCCACTTGCACCCACTGCCAGCACCAGAGCCGCTTCTCGCATCCGCTGCTGGCCCCCGGCACTGGTCCTGATCTCTCGGCACCATCAGCAGGTGTGAGCTGCGGCTGCTGGCCCCAATCGCCCCTGAGGGCTTCTCCACCTCCCCTCCTCCTGAGGGACAATCAGGGCAGCAGCCACCGCTTGCACCCGCTGACGGTGCTGGCCCCACTCACACCCGCTGCTGTCCCTGTCCCCAATCATTGCACGCCATCAGCGGGTGCGAGTGGGGCCTGCGCTGTCAGCACATGGGAGTGGCAGCGGCAGACAGGGGACCAGGGCAGGGGGGGGGGGGTTGGGGGGGGGGGGGTGCAGTGGGAGGGGCCGAGACCTGACCCTGTGCCTTCTGCAGCCTTGTGGCCCACAGTTCCTTTCAAGGTGCACGAATTCGTGCATTGGGCCCTAGTGTTAATGATAAGAATGATGAGCAATGTCATTTTAAGGTAAATTTTGGTGTTCATCATGGAGGGAGGAAAGAAAGAACTCAGATTCCCTGGGTTTTCTCAGCTTTTCTAAACTCTATTGAACTGAAATCAAAGTTTCACTTCCTACCTCAATTTGTATTCTTTTTTTTTACTCAGGATTTCAACTTACTTAAGTTAATTAAGAGTTATAATTTTAGCTCTGGCCTTCTAAGCCCAATTCAACAAGGGCTCTTAGCCCTGTTCCTGGAATGTGTTCATGTGGATCCTGGAACACTATTAGAACTCTATTTCTGTCTTTATAGTAATACTAGAGGCCTGATGCACGAAATGCGTGCATGGGTAGGGTCCCTAGGCCTGGCCAGCAATCAGGGCCATCTGTGGGGTGACTGTTGGGTGGGGCAATTGGGGGGGCCCCCACTGGTACTCACCTTGCCTGGAGGCTTGGTGCTTCCTGCTGGTCGCCCCCCCCCCCCCCCCAATCGCTGCCACTGGTCACCTCTCTCTGGGGAGGGGGAGGACAGACACAACGCAGGAGCTGCCCCTGGTCAGTGCACATTATAGCAACCAGTCGTTCTGCTGGTTGTTCCACCATTTGGTTGATTTGCATATTAGGCTTTTATTATATAGGATTAACAATTAGGACATACCTCTAACCAAGCACCTTCTCTAGGTCTTAGAAAGGGCTTCCAAAGAATACAGCTTGTCAATAAGTGATGTCTTCTGCCACTGTGAGATTGGGACTGGGCCGAGTAAGAGGCCAAAGATGTGCAAAATTCTATCCTCTTCCTTAAGCAGGCTGTGACTTCAGTCTATCATCCATGGAAGTAAATCAGGGATGAGCATGTGAGAACCAATAACAGGATTTTGCAACATGGTACCAGGAACACATCAAGTGGGTAAGAAAAATAACAACATAGGGTAGAAGCAAAATGTGAAAGTAAGAAAGATTGCTGGTTTGGACAAGGGTGGCCTGAGAATTCAGTTGGAAGGATTATTTAAATTACACTGTTCATCCTGGCTCCCCACCTCTCATTCGATAAACCTGTCACCTGTTTTCTGGTCCAAAGCTTCCTGGGTCAGCAGGACCCAAGTGAGTTCAAGCCTATAGGAGGAACATTCGGTAAGAGCCAAGAGCCAGTGATGGTACACAGAACACTGGTTGGAATTACAGTAGCTGCAAATAATGCCTCTATCCAGGCCCACTTTCTCAAGGTCAATCCCTTTGAATATAACCTTTCCAATTGTTTTAGGATTTGGAAGATTACAGTGATTCATTGACTTCTTAGTCCCAAATTCCTCTACTTTTGTAGACACTGCTCTCTGATTCTCAGTTTGGTCTTACTTGCATTCCTCTGTCCTCAGGTTAGTTCTCTCCCTGGCTTTCATGCCTCTTGCTCTAGTTTTCTTGTTTTATTTTTGTTTTGTTTTGTTTTTGTACCTTGTGACTACACTCCTGACTCTATTCATTTGTGTTGCATGAACAAGTCCAGCTGGTCCTTCTGTTAGTGTTGTATGTTGACATCTCTCTGTTGTCTCACCTACGACTGGATAAAAATATCAATAGCTTCTGACAGTTGTAGTTCCAGCAAGATGTCAGCTTCTGCCTGGGGACACTCTCCTGTCATAGTGATAAGACATTCTTGCTAATCAATTGGTTGGGGCAGTGGAAATAAAGTGTGTAGGAAGCTCCAGGAAGAAAGCGGTTTAAAGTAACTGAGGCATTTATTTATTGAGTGAAAGAAGTAAAGTAGTTAGGAAGAAATGTTTGGATTATACCTAGAAAGGGTTATTATGTTATCTCTGATGCAAACAAATTTAAAACACTGTCAAAGGTCTTACAACAACAACGTATGATGAATTGTTGACAGAAGACATAAGAATTGGAGTTGAACCGCTCGTGAGCCTGTGTGAACAGTGTGATAGATTTTCTTGTCTGTGTGCTTTAGTTTTGAGTCTGTGTCAATCTGATGAAGAGGAGCCAAATGGGAAAGTTCTCCTGATCATAAGAAAGCCCTAATACTGTAGCAATCAGCTCCTGTTGCATTTCCCAGGGTCCAAATGAATCACACTCATTCTTCATTAAAATTTGTTGTTGACTCATCTCCAAAGATCCTGGATCAAAAATGATAGGAAAAATAATATGTCCAACTTCAATGTTTGTAAAAACAAGCACTTGTATTTAAATGTCCAGTGAAAACATGACATATTTCCAATAATTTGCCCTTTAAAATTTCCTTTAGCACCTTCTATTCCTCAGGTACCTGTGGGTTATTTGGTTAAATTCTTAAACATGTATTTATAGTATAATATAAAGGGAAAAACAAAATTAAATATCTTTGATCTTTTCAGCACCTGATCTGATTATTGTCAACTCCATTAGTACATCTTTATGTAATTAAAATTCTTGAGAATATAAACATTTTAGGCTTTTAACATTTATGGTTATGTTTTAAATATTCCCCATACTGTTATGTACTGTTATAAGTCTTTGTAATGTACCTTTTAATGAATAGTGTGTCAACTGGTTGATATACTTTATATTCATAGTAATATTCCAATATTTGTTATTGGCTTGTTTTTACAAATTTTTACTGTTACATATAACATTACAATGAATACCTTCATATCAATTAATTATTTCCTTAAGATTAGCTTTCAGGACTCTCTGTGCTTTGTATAATTACAAAAATTATAATGACTTTTATAACTGTTGTTATGCTAGTTACTGTCCTAAAGAATTCATTCATTTAGTCATTGACTTTTCATTTCACCCAACATTTATAAAGGGCAATGTGTCTACCACAAAAAAAGTCAATATAGTAGGTGCAAGACAAAATGTAATGGGGAGTTAAATAAGGCAATAATAATAACAAGACACTCTGATAATACAATAGTACAATAACAGAAGTATCTACCAAGGACTGTAATTGTATGACTAACTCTGCTTGGGATAATCAGAGCGATCTCTTCAAAGAATGTAGCATCTGTAGTAGCTCCTCAGGATGAGAAGGGGCATTTATGGGTAACAAGTTGAAGGAAGTATATACCTGAGGAATGAATCACCTTTGCAATGGTTGTCATTCTGATGGATGGAAAGTAAAACCTATCTCCTGACATGACACATTTTTGTCTTGCACCTACTACATTGTGCATTTTTTTTTTTAATATATTTTATTGATTTTTTACAGAGAGGAAGGGGGAGAGAGAGAGAGTTAGAAACATCGATGAGAGAGAAACATCGATCAGCTGCCTCCTGCACACTCCCCACTGGGGATGTGCCCGCAACCCAGGTACATGCCCTTGACCGGAATCAAACCTGGGACCTTTCAGTCTGCAGGCCGACGCTCTATCCACTGAGCCAAACCGGTTTCGGCACACATTGTGCATTTTTTTTCATATATCTCCCTTTATAAATATTTGGTGACTGGAATAATCAATGAATAAATAGATGGATTTCTAAGGATGGTAACTTAGTATAACATCATCATCATGTAACCACAAAGAGCCATTACATGAAACATTTGACTGCCATAAATTGTTCTTAGTTTACCTTAGAGCCTTAGCTTCTAGACCAGTGGTTCTCAACCTTCTGGCCCTTTAAATACAGTTCCTCATGTTGTGACCCAACCATAAAATTACTTTCGTTGCTACTTCATAACTGTAATGTTGCTACTGTGATGAATCGTAATGTAAATATCTGATATGCAGGATGGTCATAAGCGACCCCTGTGAAAGGTCGTTCGACCGCCAAAGGGGTCGCGACCCACAGGTTGAGAACCGCTGTTCTAGACTCAATCTCTCCTGATCTTATGCTCCAGGTACAACAAACTCTTCACTGTCCTCTGACTATAGCTCTGCGCCTTGTGAAAGCATGCAATGAAACGCCATGCTTTAACGAAAAACAACAAAATCTCTCTTTATCTAATGTTGAAAGACAAAAATAAATGAATGCACAGATTCATAATCTAATGCTATTTATGTAAATTAAATACTATTTGGAGATTACTTTTTAACACAAGGGAAGATTAAGAAAGGTTTTTCTAAACAAAAATAAGGCAAATGATGACAGCATGACCTTTATTGCTAATAGACCTGCCTAAGAATGCACTGACTCTGGAGACATAGGCCTGTGTTTGATTTACCATTCATTAGCAGCAGGCATTTTACAGTTCTTTAAAGTCACATGTTAATTTGGAGGAAACTAATTAGATGAAAATTCCATTTACTCTTACATCAGTCAATGTTCCTATCCATTCCACAATCTCTTACTTCCTATTGTTTCATTACCTCATATATAATTCTCTCTCTACTCTTTTGGCTATTGAGGTCCTTTGTGCACCCCTAAACATTTAATAATCAATGATGAACATCTTAAGATTTTAATTGGAGTTGTATTTAATACAGCACGTGGTGGTATTGATGATTTCCCTGAAAATCAGTCTGTTCTGTCATATATGTATTCACTTCATGGATGAGGATAAAACTAGAGCTTTTAAATAGAAGCTGATGCCACCTCTCTATCTCCAGATAGTTTCATACATAGACATTTTCTCCCTTCTCACATGTTTGTTAACCCTAGAGCATGTCAAACTGTACTTCTTGCTGTATTCTCCATAAGTACAACTAAATCTGTCTCTATCCATCATCTATCTATCTATTTATCTTAAAAGACATTAAGAATTTCCCTCAAAAGTTCGTGGGGAATTCTTATTTTAAAAAATATATATGGCAAAAGTTCCATTTCTTCTTTTATAAAGATGTTTTAAAATGGATTTTTAGAGAGAGAGGGAGAGAGAGAAGCATCATTGTGAGAGGGAAACACTAATTGGCACACCCCCTATGGGTAAAGAGCCAGCAACCTGGGCATGTGCCCCGACTGGGAATGGAATAGGCAACTCTTTGGTGCCTGGGGTGACACCCGACCAACTGAGCCATACCAGCCAGGGCAGGGAATGATTCTTTTTTAAAAAAAATATATTTTATTGGTTTTTCACAGAGAGGAAGGGAGAGAGATACAGAGTCAGAAACATCGATGCGAGAGAAGCATTAATCAGCTGCCTCCTGCACACCCCCTACTGGGGATGTGCCCACAACCAAGGTACATGCCCTCGACAGGAATCAAACCTGGGACCTTTCAGTGCGCAGGCCGACACTCTATCCACTGAGCCAAACCAGCCAGGGCAGGGAATGATTCTTGAATAAGCACCGTTCCTCCCCCTTGGTTGTAGCTAACTTGTCCAGTGTTCTCCCTGGATCCACACTCTTGTGAATTTTGTTTTTTATTGTCATCCTTGGTGGCTGTATCTACTTGGACATTAGCAAGATGTTCTTGGAACCTGAACAACTCTCTCAGCTTACTTCTTGCCTATGGATGATTTTTTGACAGACCAATTTTCTAAAACATATTTTTGACTTCTCTATTTTATTGTATCAGCTCTCTGGGCAATGACCACACCCAAGTTTCTTTTGAGTCACGATTTTCACTTTGGATATTTCTTTGTTCTCTCTTCTCTTTGCTTCTCTCTCTTTTTCTACTTACCTATGGGTACCTAGAGCCGGGATGAATACCTCACATTGCCTGTGAAGTTACTGCAGTTGTCTTTTTTACCAAGTTTTTAGCTACCACATAAGAATGCTCATTCTTCTAGTTTATAATAAAAATTGTCCTCACACTCTACCATATAACCCATTAAGCCAATACCAGGTATTTAGGATTGTTTTATAGCAACTAACCAAGGTACCTATATCTTTATCAGTTAACATGACCCTGATTTTGCCATGTGTGATATTACAGCTTATAATAAGAAATATATATTTGATCTTCATCTACAGTTCTAGGCACAGAGCTCTTAAAACCCTTGGAATTGCCAGTGAGGAAAGCTATAAAGGTGTCTCTTGTTATGTTAAGGAGGTGACTTTTGGACTTAGCACCTCAGGGTGGGGGCTGGTTGCCAGAAGCACGTGATTAGGTGGTTGGAGACTGAATCGTCCCCTCCCCCTGCCCTGAGCACCGCCTGGCCTCTGGGAGGGAAGAGGGGCCGGAGACTGAGTTCAGTGGCCAATGGCCTATGTAATGAAGACTCCGTGAGAACTCAAAGGAGAGGTTCAAGAGTTCTGGGTTGGTGAACTGTGGAGGTGCTGGGAGGGGATACTCTGGAGAGGACATAGAAGCTCTGTGCCCTTGTCCCAGGCCTTGCCCCATGCATCTATGCCCCTTGCCCCATGGCCGTTCCTGAGTTATATCCTTTTATTATAAACCAGTGATCTAGTGAGTGAAATGTTTCTTTGAATTCTGTGAGCTGCTCTGACAAGTTCATTGAACCAAAAGAGGGGTTCATGGGAACCACCAATGTCCACAGACATGAATGGCGGGAGTGCAAAGTGTTATGACCCACTTTGAAAACCAAATTTGTATTCCCTTTTAAAGTTGAACATTCACATATCCTGTGTCCCGGAATTTCTATTCTTACCTGTCCGCTCAAGAGAACTTGAGCATATGTGTACTACGATGTGTGTGCAAGGAGCCATAGATGCCCTGTGCAGGGTAGCAGACACCTGGGGGGAAAATGTCAATTGAGAGGAAATGAATACATAAGATATAGTCACCCACTGGAATATTATGCAGAATTGAAATGAATGAACCCCATTTACATACAGCAACAGATGAACTTTAATTACATTATGCAGGGTAAAAAAGGCAAGCCTTAGAACAGTGATGGCGAACCTATGACACGCTTGTCAGAGGTGACACGCGAACTTATTTTTTTGGTTGATTTTTCTTTGTTAAATGGCATTTAAATATATAAAATAAATGTCAAAAATATAAGTCTTTGTTTTACTATGGTTACAAATATAAAAAAATTTCTATATGTGACACGGCACCAGAGTTAAGTTAGAGTTTTTCAAAATGCTGACACGCTGAGCTCAAAAGGTTCTCCATCACTGCCTTAGAAGAAACATATAATATGATGTCTTTTACATAAATATCCAGCTCTAGATATATCTAGATATTGAGATATATATGTATATCTAAATTAATAAATTTTTTTAAAAATATATTTTATTGATTTTTTACAGAGAGGAAGGGAGAGAGATAGAGAGTCAGAAACATCGATGAGAGAGAAACATCAATCAGCTGCCTCCTGCACATCTCCCACTGGGGATGTGCCCGCAACCCAGGTACATGCCCTTGACCGGAATCGAACCTGGGACCCTTCAGTCCGCAGGCCGACGCTCTATCCACTGAGCCAAACCGGTTTCGGCTAAATTAATAAATTTAAATTTTGACTGAAGGTTATATAAGAAGATGTGTTATGGGAAGAGCATATATACGTAAATATAATTTACTGATAATATTTTAGTTCTTAGGTTAGGCAGTGTATTCATCAGTGTTCATTATTAATAAATTAAAACAATACTAATAAGTTCAGAAGTCCATGCATGGACTATTGAGAATAAACATGGAACAAGGGCTATATTGACCTTATTCTGTACATGTGTGTGTGCATCTGTGTTAAAAATATAATTATATGTGTAATTTAAATATTCAGTTCCTACAAGGCTTAAGCTAGTAGGATCCTGCCCAACTCTCCTCACATCCTCATTTACTGTCCAGCTCCCCAGAAATAGCACCCAATTCTCTTTAAGAAAGTTTTTGCCCAAAATCTACCTTCTCTCTCGCTTTCAAACTGGTATGACCATCTCCCCTGTTGCCTACCTCTCCTCCTATTCTCTTTGACCTTGAATGTTAAGTTCTTACAGGACTTTTTTGAAAATGCCTCTGCAATCCTTTTATTGGGGTTTTCAGAAAAAGGTCAGGTATGCCTCTGTCTCTAATCAGTGATTTTTAACCATATTAACCTAATACAGCAACCCTAATCCAGTCCCTGTATTGAGAGTGCTTGAGGTATATTCTTCATAGACTTTTCTAATAGTGTGTGTGTGTGTGTGTGTGTGTGTGTGTACTTAGAATGTGAATAATAGTATAAATAATAAAATAATCTTGCATCTCTCAGTTTTTTATTCTATAAGGAAAAAAGGGAAACTGATGTCTTATCTGAAGCATTTTGAAAATATTGAGAATAGATTTACAATTCTATCAGATTTGAGGGTTGTATTAAAATGAGTACAAAAATACTAAGTAAAAAATAGGAAAGTATAAAGCTGTGCTAGAAAAATATGAAATAAATAATAAACCATGTGTTCAACTCTGAAGAGTGTTAGCATGGCTATGATGTTCTCAATCATGATATTTATAAATATTATAATGTGAACTATATTTTGATGGGATATAACCACATTTTTACATGTAACTGTATTTGATATAGCCACATTTTTTTTACCTGACCACATATTTTAACTGTGACTAGTGTGAATGTAGATGTAGTATCCGTTGATATAAAAGAAATAAACTCAATTTTTCACTATAGATGAATGGAAAACCAGACATAGACATGTGAGTTACTTGAAAATAAAGAGGTAAATACTAGAAGGTCCTATAAGCTCTCTCAAGAAGCAGAACACCTGAGCATGTGGGGAAAGCAGGAGAAATGGAAACATTTTAAAGCTTCATATATTTAAAAGTTTATTTATTGAAATCTTCACTACTGTCTTGCAATGGCTTGAGAGTCAGTCTCTTTTAGGGATCTTGCAGTTTAACTCTCACAATTTCCTCCTTTTTCATGGTTTTAAAAAGCTCTCACAGTCATCCAACATGTAACCCATAGTGCTTAGAACTTTACTTTCTGAATACTAACTTCAACAGCTACTTATTAATCAGCTGGAAATGAGTAATAGTGAAAAGTATACATTTGGAGATTAGATAAAAGTTGGATATGATATATGGATATGAAATATAGAAATATGATATGTAAACCCCAAATAAAATTATGCAAAACCAATTTACCATGGATACACAAAATATACAACGAATACACAGAAATACCATCTTAAAGTATAACATAACAACTAATTAGTATAAAATATGTTTTACTTACTTTTTATTTGCAAATGTATAAACTGTACATATCACTTATAGATGTACATACAAAGATCCTAAAGAGAATTTTTAAAATAATAAAGGAATTATATATATATATATATATATATATATATATAATATGTATACATATATACATATTTATAAACACTAATATTTGTTCCTGTCTATATTTACATGCATTAGTACATACACATTTCTGGATATAGACCCACATACCACCTACAAATACATGCATATTTTATATGCATTGATAGTCCAATATAATAGGAAATATAGAGTAAATAATCAAAGATAGGTAGATAGACTTGCAGACAGGTGGCCAGAGACTTATTTTTAACTCTTACATACAACTGAATATACTATGTATAAATATCAGGAAGTTAATACATAAAAACACATAGACATATACACACAAACCATACATACAAACATAGGTACAGAAATAGAAAATAGTTAATCTATTCAAACATGCACATTCATGGATTTGGAATGAAAACTAAGCATGAGTAAATTAATGTATGGATGAAATGAGGTACTATCTATACATAAGAGAAGTAGCGTAGGAGGGAATAAAATTAGAAGACGTTCAAATAATAACAGTGACTCATAAAATATCTAAGGTAACATTGCCCTGGCTAGTTTTACTCAGTGGTGGCGTGTGGGCCCAAGCACAGAAGGGTTGAGGGTTCAATTCCCAGTCAAGCGCACATACCTGGGTTGCAGGTTAGGTCTTGTGCCCCTCAGGGCACATGCTGGAGGCAACCAATCCATGTGTCTCTGTCACATCCTGGTTCCATACATTCTGTCTCTCTCCCTCTCCCCTTCACTCTCTGTTAATTAGAAGTAACATAAGAAATTAGAAGAGTCTGTGTACAAAATAATCTTCATCTCTAGACATATTAATGTGTTGCATTTTCTCTACTTCTGTGCAGCTTGTAAAAATGTGTGACTCTCCCCTACCCCCAACCCCCATCTCTCCCTCAACCTGGGTAGTTGTGAAATAACTATCATAACTTTGAGGATGACATTTGATGTCAGAATAGTGTTTCCCAGCACTGGGATTTTCTTCAAAAGAATTAGCTTAACAGTGTACAACTTAGAAAAACTGAAGTGTGAATTTTCAGTACCAGAGGTTCGTCTGAAGTAGAAATAATAAAAAATCTCCAGAGAGCATGTTTCATTGTTGTTACTTACAGTGAATTTTCACTGACTCATGTCAGCATATTGTTCCTCTCTCCTTTGTGCTGTCTTGACAGATAATACCTGTAATTACTTGAAATCTGGGTATTTTTCCCAGCATACATGATTTGGCTTACAAACACATGCATGCTGGTGAGTAAGTCTTGTGTCCACAGTGCTGTCCCATAGTCTCACAGTAACAAGTTTCTTTGTCTGTTCATTCATAATATTTGAGGAGAAATTGACTTCAATATGTGACTTCTTTATTCAGCATTAAAATTTTCAGGAAGTATTGGTGCGCTCAAGTATCTAGACCACTCTCTTTCTAAAACACTTTTAGGAAGAAACAGAGAGACAAAAATGAACCTCGCACCGTTATGAGTCATAACACTTTCTCACTAAGAATAATTTTACAACTGTAGTTAGAAGTTGTTTAAATTAAACTAATATATGCACTTCAGGTAAAATAGCAGTTTTCGGTGGAGAAAATGTCGATGTCTAGAGGATATTTTGGATGTGGGAGTTATTTTGGTTGTCACAATATTTAGGTGTTATTGGTATTTAAGAGAGCCAAGAATACTAGGCCACTAGATAAATATTCATATAATTTTTAAAATCTGCTCTTAGCCAACAGAAACTGACTTCATGTAAATAGGGGAACTTTTATAAAGTTTGTTCCCTATTTAGAAAAATGTCATCATTGACAGAAATTTAATTGATGGCATTTGGTTCACTAACTCATACCCATGTATCACATTTTAAACTAGTGAATTCAGTGATTCCATCTATAACCACACATCTCTGATGACTTCACAATGTATTTCAGGGTAGTTCACTTTAACTATTTATATTGTGAAAGACAAATTATATTATTCTAAATGACTGTCCTTTGGAGAGGCTTCTATTACCCAAATATGATATTAGCTTTTAAAAGAGGATTTTAAAAATCAATTTATTAAAACCCATAAACTATATTCAAACACATGAATTAATAACACAGTTTTTAAAGATGTAATTGATTACCTTTGGAAGATAATAAGGAACCAATAAATTATCTTAAAAACTATAGATGAAGCAAAAGGTGATAATTTTCTTGCTTTCTCTGTATGGCTGCCTCATTTTGCAATCAAATAGTAGACTTGGGCAAACATCTTTTCATAAAAGTTTTTCAATTAGTAAATAAAATGAATTGTTAAATTATAGTGTCACTATTTTATAACTCCAATGAATTATTGGGTCTAAGCATTGAAACTCAATAGTTGCTAATACCATAAAAACAGAACAATCAGACATTATGTGTTTCCTAATGAAAAAAAAAACACACACAAGAATGCAACACATAATCTTGCCAAAGAAATTGAATATTATGAACCCGACTCCCTTTTGATCAGCGCGGATATGGGTACGGCCCGGCGCGAGATTTACACCCTCTCCCCAGGATTTTCAAGGGCCAGCGAGAGCTCACCGGACGCCGCTGGAACCGCGAGGCTTTCCACGGCACGGGCCCCTCTCTCGGGGCGAACCCATTCCAGGACGCCCTGCCCTTCACAAAGAAAAGAGAACTCTCCCCGGGGCTCCCCGCCGGCTTCTCCGGGATCGGTTGCGTTACTGCACTGAGAAATTGAATATTAGAATGAGAAAATCTCTGTATCTATTGCCATTTTTTTCCCCCAGAAATTTTAGGGACTGAGAACATGTGGCAATGCACTGTAATTTAACACATCTTAATTAAAAGGCCAATAGAACTTTTTAAAGGAAACAACATGATTATCACAATATTTATGTGTAAATTCAAAGGATAAGAAGAAAACAATTCTTAAAAAGAACAAAGTTGGAGAACTTATACAAGATTCACAATAAAACTAGAATATTATATATTATACATACACACACACACACACACACACACACACAGGCATACACATTAATAAAATAGAATTGCTATCTGAAGAGTAAATTCTCTAATATGTTTTCAATTGATTTTGCACAAAGTTTGCAATGGGAAAAAATGGTCTTTTCAACAAATCATGCTATAAGTACTGGATATCCATAAAGAAAAAATGTAATAAGAATATTATATAAAACTAGAGGCCCAGTGCATGAATTTGTGCACAGGTGGGATCCCATGGCATGGCCTGCGGGGATCCAGCCGAAACTGGCAGTCCAACACCACTTCTGCCTGCCACTCGCACTCATACCAGCCCTGCTGCACTTGTCATGGGCTTGAGCCCAGTCAGTCCTGATTGGGAGAGGGTTGCGCTGCCACAACAGAGCTTGCCAGCTGTGAGCCCTGCATTTGGCTCCCATCCTGAGGGGAGTAGGGGGCGGGACGCGATCGGCCCTCAGGGCAGGCAGTGGGATGCCCTTGCCGGCCTGGGATCTGAATCCCTCCTGCTGACATTCACACTGGTTGTTGGGAGCCACCTGGTGGCTGCTTTTATATTGTTTCTTCCTTGCAGAACGTCTAGGGAGGGGAAGCGGCCATGGTGCCAAAGGTGACTTCCAGGAGGTCAGTGGTGTTGTCAGGATCATGCCCGTGGTGCAGGTCCATTGGTGCCTGTTCTGTTCTCTGGAGATTGGACCTGCAGGACTACTGAGGCAGTGAGTGGCTGCCGCCAGGACAGGTCCTTCAGCTGAGCAGCACTCCCACTGTGGGAGCGCACTGACCACTGGGGGCAGCTCCTGCATTGAGCATCTGCCCCCTGGTGGTCAGTGTGCATCATAGCGACTGGTCAACTGGTTGTTCAGTCGTTCGGTTGCTTAAGTTTTACATATATAGATATACACCATATAGAACATGTACTCAAACAGATCATGAACATAAATGTAAAATGTAAAACTATCACATTTCTAGAAGTAAAGATAGAGAGGAAATCTTTGCTATCTTTAATACAAAAGCAGAAATCATTAAAAGTTTGACTTCAACAAAATTAAAACCACTAAATTTTTGAAAGCATTGTTAAGCAATTACATTTAACAGACTGAGATAAAATATTCATAATAGTTATATCTGACGTGTATCCAGAATATGTAAATAATTTTTACATTCAATAAGGAGAATACAGATACCCATAACAACAAAAATCTGGACAAAGATTTGCTCAAATGCTTTACTAAAGAGGATGCAAATAGTTAACACAAAAAAGGTACTTAAGACCTTTAGAATTAGATAAATACAAATTACAACCACAACAAAATATGATTACACACTCAATAGAAAACAGTTTGACATTTTTTCATAGAGTAAAGCATAGAGTTACCATACAATCCAGGAATCCTACTCCTAGATATTTGTCCAACTGAAATAAAAGCATATATCCAAACAAAGACTTGTACACAGATATTCATAGCACCTTTAATATGACTCAACCCAAACTAAAAGCAAACCTACTCTCCATGAACAGCTAAATAATAAATAAACTTTAGTACATCCATACAACCTAATATTATTCAATCATGGATAATATTGGAACCAAAAAAAGGAAACAGTTTATCAATAGATAAATTACTTGGATGAGTCTCAAACATTATAATCAATTGAAGAAGGTAGACACAAAAAGTTCAAATTGTTTCCATTCATATGAGATCATTGAAAAGACAAAACTAATTTACAGTGATAGGTAGCTGGTTAGTGGTTTCCTTGGGCTGTTGTTGAGGACGGAGAGCAAGAAGATGTTTTGGATCATCAGTACATTTGATTTTAAAATAATCTATAATAATAAAAGAGTAATATGCTAATTAGACCAGACAGCTGAATGACCTTCTGGACGTCACAAAGCTGCCACAGTGGGAGGCCAAGGCAGAGTGGTTAAGGGTGATCAGGCAGGCAGGCAGGTGAATGGTTAGGAGCCAGCAGTTCCAGATTGTGAGAGGGTGCAGGCCAGGCTGAGGGCTACCCCTCCCCCCATGCATGAATTTTGTGCACCAGGCCTCTAGATGAAGTATAAAACTATTAAGGCAGAAAATATTTAGCACTTTCTATCTGGCTGTCACAGATAACTTGTAACTATAGACCTACTTTAAAAAATAATAACTAACGATTGTTTAATATTCATCAGATACTGAGCTGAGTGACTTGTATAGGTTTATTTTGTCCTCATAATAACATTTTGGGTTTGGTACCATTATTCTCAATTCACACTTAAGGAAATTGTGGCTCATCAGTATTAAATAGTTTGGCCAAGTTCCCTTAGCAATCATAAGAGCAGTAGTCAGTTCTATATCTGTATGGTTGCAGAGAGCCTAATTTTAGTTAATTGCTATCCTCTTAGCCTTCTGAATCTTAACATTAAGCATCTACATCTTATTTCCTTGAACATGCCTTAAAGAAGCACGCTATGTTGTTACACTCTTATTTTTTTCTCCACATCTATTCAATAAAAAATACTGTGAGTGTCTTAAGAAATATCAGAAAGGAAAGGAGAATATACAAAAAAAAGTAACTATACAAGGATGCTGGATACATAAGTTATTTTATATGTCTCTATATTTTATACCCTTGTAGCAATATTGCTACATTACTTCTATAATTTAACAGCAACATACAGTTGAGGACTGGAACATTGATCTCAGCATCATTCTTCCTGTATCTATTCTGGGACCTACACTTCTCTGTTCTATAACAGAAGTTTGAGTTGGAAAACCCAATCCAGGAGAATTTGCTACCAATACCAGCAAAGAGAAGTAACACCACTTAACAGTAGCTTAGCAGTCAAATTGTGTCTGAGAATGGGGACAATCCAGTACCAATGGCTTCCTGTGCTGACTTGCCTTCACAGGATCACTCCACAGTCAACTATATCTTTACATCTGACTCCAAACTCACCCCCTTCCAAAAAATAGTTTCAACTAACCTCTCCTTTCTGAATACTTTACTTCACATGACTTAGGATTTAAGAAATAATTCTTAATTTATGTGGTAACTTTCTGAAAGGCTTTTGCCCACCGATATCAATGTTTTATATTTCTGTGAAAACTGTGTTGACTTTTGTCTCTATTATCTATTCTGTTAGGATTCAATAGGCAATGAGGTCATCATTGAGATATAGCATCTATCTATCTATCTATCTATCTATCTATCTATCTATCTATCTAGTTTGGAAGAAGTAAGTACAACATTTTGTCTCCTGTGTCCCTGAAATGTGTAAAATTAAACTGTATGTTTTGCTAAACTCAGACTATACCCAGATAGTTTGATTCCTTCTGCCACATTGTCTAATTTTCTTGTTTTTCTTTGTCACCTCTTGATCTGTGATGGATGGTTGGTTGTTGCTTTCTTAAATCCCAGTTCACAACAGAAAGTATTGTTTCACTTCACCGCCAAATACCTCAATATCTTCATGCCATTATAAATATTTCATAACTTACTCAGTGTACACACACTCCTACTCCTTGTCTTATTTTAGTAACCTCCAAAATGTCTGCATGGTTCTCTTTGGGGCAATTTTTCTCCAATTTTCAATTTTCTTTCCTACTGTCTACCTACATATTATGAGAATTTTTCCCCAGAGAAAATTGCTTCTGTGTAGATGATCTTGCTATTTTGGGTAAAATGGTCAGAAAGTACAAACTGCAATCTGGTCCTTTCTAAGGGGAGATCTAATTACCCAGCTGGCACTGAAGAATACAAACATTTTCACTCTGGACAGCGTTTATCTGTTTCTTGCAAGTACATCACTTTGAAAAGCTACTTGCTCAGCTAATCTGTAACTGTCGTGAAAATGTAATTTTTCCCTCCTCCAAACCAATAACAGGCACCTGGTAAGACAGCCATGTGCACCCATGCATGCAAGTCTAACTGTTTCCATGGAAACCTAGAAAACCCCGTGTGCAAGGTTCCCAGCATCCCACCACATTTCCCTTTTCTCTGTGCTGCTCCATCTCTACATCCCTTTAGTGCTCTTGTGTGAGAGCACTGTGCTTTGCTACAACTCTGCCATAGACTTCTTTTCCATTCTCGCTGTTAGAGGGCAGAGCCTGGGTCTTATCCAGAAGGGTTGGTACTTAGTTCAGAAGAGTGCCTTAGCCTTACTGGGCTCTCGGCGCATGTTTGCTGAATTGCATTGGATTGAGGGCATATTGTCTTCATCAGTTTTACTTTTGTGATATCTCAAACATGCTTATTAAGAGCTCCCTCAGCAGAATAATTGAGAAGATAAAAAGAGCCTGGTAACTGAATATAGGGTTTAAGTCACCAATTTATATACTGGTATTTCCAAATTAAACATGAATTTTCAGCCTTCTCTCTTATCTTGAAAAATGTAAAACCTATAAAATTTAGAAATGAAGGAAAGTGAATTAATATTTATTGAGCAACTACTAACTAATCAAAAATTGCACCTATCAATTTCCTGCAAATTCAGTATTATTATCTATAGGACCCGAATGTTAAAACCTTAGGAGGTACAACACATGTTGTCTGGGTTGTAATTATTTACTTAATTTTACAATCCATGCCAGCACAGAATTTGTAATCATGCATTTGTAAATGATTGGGGTTAAGAATCTTAGAAAAGTAGTGACTAAAAACTTAAGGCCTTATTATAAAACAAGATGAACAGGCTGAGAAGATGTTCTTAAACTCTTTTTTTAAAAAAAAAAAATTACTGATAGCAGACTATAAAGTGAAAACTGGAACATTTGGGAGAGAGTACCTTAAGTTGGAGGTATACCAACATATAAAAATAATAATTACTAATCTGAAGTGTTAAACAATAACACACGAGAATACACATAATATTGGCAGAGGGTGATCAGGGTCAAAGCATTCTAAATCATTGTTTTTGTGACAGAAGACACGAAACCACTATATTTATAATGAAAAGTGAACATAATTGAGATGTTGCAACCCCGCTGTGTTAGTGGAGAACATGGTGGGAGTTTCACCTGTACTCATTATGTTGTAACAAGGCACCTCTTCCCTTTCCTTGACAGTGTGGTGTCAGAGACGTAGTGGTAGGGTAAATACACTCTATTCAGGGGTAACAAGGCCACATCCCCTAAGAAGTGTCAGCAGAGACCACATGGAGAGGCTGTACTTTCCTTCCATCCCTGGTAGTGCAGTGCCCCCTTCTCTGCAGGAGGGGCATCAGAAGAGACCTAGAGGGGAGTCAGGACTTGCGTCATTGCTCTGCAGTAACAAGGACACCCCATGGTGTTAGTCGAGGTCGGGTGGAGACGAGAATGAGATATCCCCTCCTAGGCAGCTTGATACCCATGGCAGCCTAGGATGGAGTCTAAATTCCCACCCCTTCCCAGAAAGAACAAGGAAGACCCTCTACCTCAGGTGTCAATAGAGGCTGCGGGGAAAACTAGACTCCCATCCTCACCTGCAGTAATGAGGTGGTGTCTTCCTTCCACCACAGGAGCACTGTTAGAGGGAGCATGATAACAGAGAGGATTTCAATACAACCCAGAGTCTTCTCACATAGAACCCTAAATGTCCAGGTATCAATGGAAAATCATTTGCTACACCAAGAACCAGGACCATCTCAAACCGAATGAGAAAAAAACACTGAGATGACGGAGATGTTAGATTTACAGTAAGGATTTTATAGCAGCCTGCTGCGGTCCAGCCCCAGCGGGTCCAGGGGTTCCCCAAGGTGTGGACGGAGTCGGCGGAGAATGAATGACACGGAGGCAGTGTTCAGGTGATCATCATAGCCAGGTTCTTCCTAGCCAGGTACCTCTCTTTATTGTCATCTGACATCTGTATATATACTATTTGGTCCCAATCCTATCCATTCTATACAAAAGGCCAGGGGGCTTCCCAACTCCATTCAAAGGTTCCTCTATTGTTCCACTAAGCTACAAGGAAGTAACTGAAGGAGGTCACTCCAAGCAAAGATCAAAGTGACCAACCACCCCTCTGACACTCAGTTAAAAGGTTTACTGATAAAAATCCTCACCTGGGGAAACAACCTGTCTTCTCCTAGCCAGGTTCCTTCCCCTCTTGTCCTCTTACATCTGCATTTATCCTATTTGATCTTAATCCCATCCATTCCATTCCAAAGGCTAGGGCATTTCTCATCTCCATTTCAAGGTTACTTGAAACATCCCTGCAGAGACTGCCTCAAGCAGCCAGGGTGGATCGGCTTCCAGCAGCAGCCATCATAAAAATGTTTCAACAAGCAATCATAAACATGTTTGAAACAAATGTTTAAAAAGGAAGTCTCAGCAATGAAATGCAAGCTATAAAGGAAAACTAAGTGAAGATTTTATACATATAAAAATGTCAAAAATGAAAAATTGACCATATCAAATGTTGGCAAGTAGAGAACCTGGGAGTCTGGGTCACACACTGCTTATGGGAATATAAAATGGCACAACCACTTTAGACAAATAAGATAAAAACATATATGCTTTCAAAGATTTGAATACAGATATCCCTAACAGCTTTATATACAGAAGCTTATATTGGAAACAATTGCAAGTGTTTCTCAACACATGAGTACATGAACAAATGGTCTTATGTCCATGCAGTGGAATACACCGAGCAATATGCAAACCCCATCGACCTATTATGGGGAAAGCCTGAGGTGGGACAGGGATTGGGTGAAGGGGGGCAAAAAGGAAAAAAAATGGGAGACATCTGTAGTACTGTCAGCAGTAAAAAAAAAAAGGGGGGCTATTGATATACACTACAACATAGAGGAGTGTTAAGATAATTTTATGGAGTTATAGAAGCTTGAAAGAAATAGATACCCTACAGTTTCCATCTATATAAAATCTAGAAAATGCAACTTAATATACAATGACAGAAAACAGACCAATGGCTGCCTGGGGTGGGGGGGTGGGAAGGTGTGGAAGGAAGGATTAAACAGTAGCCAGAGGAGAGGCTCTGGGTGTGATCCACAGAAGGTTCCAGCGCTGCCTGCCTGGGAAGGAGGAGGTGGTTGTTGCCTGAGGGACTGAGTACTGGTGCTGTTGGTTGTGTTCCTGTGGAAGTCCAGTGGGAGGGCCTAGGCTGCTGCTCTGCATCCCAGTTGCCAAGGGCTACTTCTTGGGTCATTGCTGGAACGGGAGCCAGACGGGCTGACACCTGGGCTCCCACTGGCTGTCTCCACACCTGTGTGACCTCCTTGCAGGAGGGATGTGGCGACTACGCCAGACTGCCATGGCCTCTGAGATCTGCCAGTCCTTCGTGAAACATAGCTCTGGAGTAACAGAAGTTACCGCTACAAAAACTGCATCTGGTTTCACGAAGTCTTTATGTCGTTCACATCGTTGTATTATAATGCTTCAAAGATCCCAGTTAAAGATATCACTTCAGCAGGTCTCTGCAACCAACCTTCTTTTACCTACATTGAAACTTTCTCGATTCAATATAGCTTCCATCCCAACAAGAATTTTGGGACCAGAAAGATCTGTTGCAAGACTATTACAATTGTTGAGGGTCACTACACAGTCCAAAAGACTTGATCGGTGGAAATATATGACACCTGGCCTTAGTGACTAAAATTGGATTGTGCTTGACGTGTGGGAGATGGATGAGTATATTGACTTAGAGAAAATCAGGGAAGCCCTTCCTAAATCAGAGGACCTTGCACAGTTGGCACCCGACCTTGCCAAGATTATTGAAAGCCTCAGCTTACTGCAGAAATTTTTCCACCTGATAAAACGGCATTTAAAGCAAACAGATCATGGATCTGAAAGTGACAACATTATAGAAAGGGTCTGCTTGGTGAGCTCATTGTCTTACAACACAAATTCAAGAAGCATGCAGAGCAGCTGGCCAACATGAGCTATGCCCAACAGCAGCACCAGGTGTCAGGCAAAGAAAACTGACCAGCTTCAAGAACTGCCTCCCCAGTTAAAGTACCAGAGAATCCGGAATGGTTAGAAAATGAGAACAGCCCAGCTGGTGTGGCTCAGTTGTCGAGCATCAACCCAGGAACCAGGAGGTCGATGCGCGACCACTGAGCCACACCGACGAGGCTGTTCTCGTTTTACCAGGTGAAAAAGCCATTCAATACACTGAGGTCAACACTTTCCTGCTGATTAGCAGTGGGATTGCGCCTATGGAGAAATAGCCCCTTCACTGCAGCCTGAGTAAAGCTTTGAAAATAAGTTTTTAAAAAGTGATATAAAGGAAACTTTGAGGAGCAGTGGATATATTCACTGTCTTGATTGTGGTGATGCTTTCATGGGTGTTTCCATATTTCAAAACATTAGTTGTAAGCTTTAAATATGTGCAGTTCATTATAAGTCATTATAAGTTCATTATAAGTCAATTATTACTTAGTAAAGCTGTTAAAATTTATTTATATGGCTATTAAAAGCCCTAATTTTTTTACTTGATTGACCAATTTTCAATGACATCAATTTCTATTCTCTCCTTCATGTAGCCTTATTAAAATGCCTGAAGGGACCTTAATGTGGAATGATTCTATTGTTTGCATGCTTCTAAACAATCAAAGAAAACCCTTTGTTTTGTTGTTGTTCATTCTAAAGATTATCTTTCATTTCTTTACTAAGGCTCCACTTAAGTGTAACACTTTACCAAAATGAAAAGTTCAAAAGGAAGGCATAAAATAATCTTGCAAAGTTAAAAAGCATGCTCACTACAGAAATAGGATTAGAGGTAGGATTAGAGAAAATTTCCAAATAAAGAGCATTATTTTTTAATCCAGGTAAAAAATAGTATCCTTAATTTTACTGTGAAATCTGTATTATTTCCAGGTAGGTTCATTTCAGCCTTTAGTATTGACAACATTTTAATTCCTGTGGTGGGAATTTCCTCTTAGCTTCTTCCCCTTCTCCTGTAAACTTCTTTGGAGAAGTCAGTGGCGGTTCCGAATCAACCCTCCCCATTATCCTTGACACTGAATCTTCTAAATAGATGTTGTAGCCCTAGCAAGTGGATAGAGCTCTGTCCTGTGGACCAAAGGGTCCTGGGTTTGATTCCGGTCAAGGGCACGTGCCTAGGTTGCAGGCTCCTCCCTGGCCCTGGCCCTGGCCCTGGTCTGGGCTTGTGCAGGAGGCAATAGATCGATGTGTTTCTCTCATACAGATATTTCTCTCTGTCTTTCTCTCTCTTCCACTCTCTCTAAAAATGAGTGAAAAAATATCCACGGGTGAGGATTAAAAAAAAAAGATGTATAATCATCACTTATTCTTTTGTTTTTCCTTTTCTTGTTAAAGTAAAATTATATTTAATAAGTGTTATGGATAATTCGTAAACAATTAAAATTCAAACAGGACTAAAATGTGTACAACAAATGTAAGTCCTTCCCACCTTGTGCTTCAGTTCTATCTGCTGTTATTAGCTTCTTACTATCGTCTCCCAAATAAACTGGGGACATATATCTACCAGGACTTCGTGTGTGAATACAAATAGTCCTTTTTATAACACACATTATCACATACTCTATCTAATGTTTGGTATCTTGCATTTTTCATTAAAAAGTGTGTGAGCCCTCATTGTAGCATAACGAGGAGATTGCAAAATCCAATCAGATGAAATGACTGGAGTGAAATTATACAGATGAGCCTTCGGGAAACAAGGACCTCACCTTTCCCGGTCTCCGTTGAGTTTTGCCCCTGCTCTGCTGGCAGTTGGTTCTGTTTCTACTTAAATCTCTAAGGGAAATTCTGGCCCCTGTTGCTGGATAAATTATTCAGTGAAATGGCATGGATTCCAGCAATCTATTTGTCTCCTACTTTGTCAAACTGGTCTAGAGGGGTTTGGCCAAGCAAACCTAAGAGCCGTAGGTACTGACCCTCAGCTTCCCAAATTGGAATTGCCTGCCTGCCACTTCTGTGCCTACTCTCTTCTCAAATCTTCCTAATAGAAGGACTCTGGTCCACCCACATTTGGGCTGGCTGGAAGCCAGTAGCTAATCAAGTTATACCCAAAGTATGTTTTCCCAGGTCTGCTTATTATTGCTGCTGTTATTCCTAGTTTATCAAGGTTATTATTTCTTATCAGTAAATATAAATATACCTCATTTTTTAAAATGGCCACATAGGTCTCCGTGGTATAGATGCAGCATGGGCAGTGAGCCAGATAAATTTATTCTACTCTCCAGACAACATTTCTCAGGCTGATCAATAATGTATATGCTTTTTAATGGTGCCAACTTCTCCAGGGTATGTCTGGTTTTTAATATGCCTTGTGTATCGTGGCTGGAAATTTATGGAAAGGCTTCTCTAGTGTTTCATTTAGAACATCTACAGTCTGCATTTTGTCAATAGTCACAATTATTTTCCTCTATCTTCCAGGTCCTATCCAGACTGGCTTTTCTCTAGGCTTGTTATATAGCTGCCATCTTCAGTCATCTCTCCACCACCCTCTTGAATCGGATTTATCCTTTCCTGCATCCATTGTCTCTGCCTCTTCTGGTTTGGTACATGCACCCTCTAGTATCTTCTAGGAAAGATTTATGGGAAGATAGTTTTATAAATCACTAAATACCTAAAAATATCTTTATTTTGTCCTTACACTTGATTAATAGTTTGGTTAGGTATAGGAATCTAGATTGAAAGTAGTTTTAAAACTATTTTAAAAACATGGGCCTACCATTTGTTGTCAGGTGTAGTCAGTTGACATGTTTATTTTATATTTTTGTTATACTTCTTATACCATTTTTATTTTTACCAAAACATTATCTGTGCATAATAATTTAAAATATATAATTTTACAAGTCTCATAACAAAAAAGTGTATTCCCCCACTCCATTTGGTCCTCTACCCACCCAACCCCTACTCTCCACAGGCATCTACTTTCAAGTCTGTTAGTTGTTCCTTGTGGTATCTACAGACACATTCCCTGCACTGGGGGATCTCAGGCTTCTTTTGTGCTCATAGGGACCATGGAAAGCAATTAGGACCCCTACAGTCACTAGAACCTTGCCAGCCCTGGCCAAGGGAGTGGACTTCAATAACTCATAATTAAAGGACGAGTTTCTACATAGATATTAGTTGGTAAAGAACTAGAAGAGACGCCCTAGCTGATTTTGCTCAGTGTATAGAGCATTGGCCTGAGAACTGAAGGGTCCCAGGTTTGATTCCAGTCAAGGGCACATGCCCGGGTTGTGGGTTCGATCCCCAGTTGGGGGTGTGCAGGAGGCAGCCGATCAATGATTCTCTCTCATCATTGATGTTCTATCTCTCTTCCTTTCCCTTCCTCTCTGAAATCAATAAAAATATATTTTAAAAAAAGAAATAGAAGAGGCAAAGTAACAAAATAGGCCTATACTCATTTATTTAAATACAGAAGGAACTGAGCTAAAGAAGCAACAGACTGGAGCATGGTAGAAATAATCAAATTTGCATGCTTAGCCTCATCTTTATTAACAGCAACAGCAGCAATAACAAAAGCTTCCCTTTTCCCCTTTATTTTCTTGCATCTACTCCCCTTTAATTTCACTACTACCTGAATGGTCTCATGATCCTGCCCACTTGCATGACTAAATTAGGTTCATTAATGACCTTTATTGTATTATTACTTCATTGGGATTTTTTGTTTTGTTTTGTGCTAATTGGTTTTCTTCCAAGGTTGTGCAGCCAAAATATGCTTCTCTAATCCAAGTTATTCAATGAACCACTTGTTTATCATTGGTGATGCCCTATAGACACCAGTTGGTTTTAAATGAACTTACATATATTTTGCTGCTTCTTGTGTGTAAAAATCTTTCCCTCCTCATTTGTTTTATGGTCAATTTTTTTTTTTTTAATTTTTCGCTTAAAGTATTACAAAGGGTATTACATAAGTGTCCTTTTTCCCCCACCCCCACCCTTGACAAACCCCTACCCTCCCTTACCCCCCAGTGTCTTATGTCCATTAGTTATGCTTATATGCATGCATACAAGTCCTTCGGTTGATCTTGTTTTATGGTCAATTTTACCAATTTACCATTTAATTGTTCAACACTTATGCTAATATTTCCTATTTTTCAGGTTTAGCTTTATCTCTTAATGTCCTCATATGAAAAATGAGAATTTAAACTCCTACTCCCTATCTTCAGAATACAGTTAACAGACCATTTGGATAAGTCAATATTTGCACTTTATATTTGAATATTACATAGCTTTTAGCTTTCTCTCGTCAACTATGTCAGTGGCCAGTCTTAGATATTTTTCTTTTTTTATGTTAATTTTTACCTTCCAAAAGGACACAGAGTTTATGGAAGGCAGCAGAATCTCACCAGTGACAGGCACTCGGCCTTTATTACAGAGATTCATCTGAAACAGTTACAGGAGCTGGGGAGGGGGTCTATGGAAGGCTGCTGCCTCCGCATCTGGTGGTAGTGCTGGATTGTGGTAGGTCACAGAGCTACAGATGGGAAGAAAAGCTGAGTGAGAAGAAGAAGGCAGCAAGGACAAAACAGAACCCATGAGCAAAATGTTTAACCTGACTCTAATTACCTCCGGCCTCTGCAGAAAAGCTGGGACTTTTTGCCATGCACTGAAAATGTCGCTGGCCCAGAACTTAGTTTAAATAAAAAGATCTGGCAGAAGCTGGAAGTTCTGCCCAGCTACCAAAAGTAGCTAGTATATCAGTGACAATGTTTGTGAGCTGCACTCAGGGCTCTACACGGATCAACTCTAAGCTGGGACAACAGAGGAAAGGGAATTCTGGGAAACAGTTTCAACTTAGATTAATTGCCAGTATGAAGCCACCACAGACACTCAGAGAGATAGAAACATACAAACAGACAGACAGACATTGGATCCATGAAATAAAACACAACGTTGTAAAAAAAAAATTAAAGAATTTATTTTTTAAAACTTTAGAAAAATAAAAAATACTATGGCAGGTTTTTATAATTCAATGGAATATTTATAAATATCTATAAATACTGTTCCAATAGAATGGAACAATAGGACAGAGAGAAGAAAAATGGGAGAGAAAAAAATAAGATACTTATAGGATCAAACTGAGATACCCAAACAATTGGATTCTGAAAGAACAGGGGAAATGGAGGAAGAAATCTTTTGTTGGACAGACAAGAGGAGGCATTGACTGCACTGATGGTCAAAACCTTAATTCCTCTGCAGAGAGAGGGCACTGTGGGAATAAGAAATCTGAAACTAAAAGCATAGTAATACAACAAATACATTCCCAGTTCATCTAACCTCATGAGAGGCCAAAGAATCACACCTTTTGCCTGTTTCTCACTTAGGTGAGAAGGTATGTCACTTAGAATGGAATTCCCCTTAAGAAGACAGACACCATGATAACACACCAGTTTAAATGTCAGAGTCACAATAGGAGTGGTTCCAGGCACATAATACTAAGCTACAGAAATAAGGAAAACATGGGCAGTCTCCAGCTGAGAGCTATGCAGTGTCCCGTGAGTGAGCCAATTAGGACCTCTCTGATCAACCTTTGCTTTTGAACTAAGTATTGCATTCTTATGAACCAATTGCTCATTAATGGCCTCAGCATGTCTAGGATTCCTGGCACCTGCTGAACTCCGTGTAATTTATTCCCAGCATGCACCTATTTTTTGACTCTGGTGTCCTTGGCGTGGATGCACATTAGGTGGTATTTCTCAGGCTGACTCCCCAATTTGTCTCTTCTTGCAGGCTGCTTGGAGGACCATCACCAACCTGCTCTCTTCCAATCCTCAGAGAATGTGATGCTAAATCTTCAGAAACTGACCCCTTGACTCGTTGCTAGAATTTTATGTGAACTCTTCATATTGTGAGTTATATGTCAGGATTTAGAACATATACCTCAAGTTCTTCATCTGAATTCTTATGGAATGCCTTTTATGTTGATGACTCATAAATCCAGGCCCCTTGGTCAATAGGAAGTATATTTGGGTTTTAAGGGAAATGAGACAAATGAGGACATTTAATTAGTTTGCCCACAAATAATATTTATCCAATTTAAAGATTTTAAAATCATATCATTCCTAATTTTTTTTGGTAAAATTTTCCTTTTATGAAATGACAAAATTAGTAGTTAGTTGTTTTATTTGAAATGATCTTCTTTGGTCAAATAAAAACTCAACTGGCAAAAGAGAAAAATAAATTAGCCACAGTATATCATTTTTCAAATATTGAATTCGTAGCCCTGAAGACAATTGATCTACCTCACTGTGACAGAAAGAGACACTTCTCCCAGCATATTACATTTTAAAGTTGACTGTATTTTGTTCCAAATATACAAATTAACTCTAAATATAAATCAAAGTCTGAAATGTAATTGATTACAAAGGTATATGTAAAGCAACCGGAATTTTTATAAAACTCATTTTTTAACTTAAACATTTCTATAGAAGTTTCTATCTTTATGTATATATATTGGTTTCAGAGAGGAAGGGAGAGGGAGAGAGAGATAGAAACATCAATGATGAGAGAGAATCATTGATTGGCTGCCTCCTGCATGCCCCCTACTGGGGATTGAGCCCACAACCTGGGCATGTGCCCTGATCGGGAATGGAACCATGACCTCCTGGTTCATAGGTCAATACTCAACCACTGAGCCACATCAGCTTGGCAAAGTCTCTATCTTGATTAAGAAGTTATGGTTTATTTCACTAGTTACATGTTTGACAGGTAGGGAGAGCCACACAGAATCCAGCTGTTAACCTCTGGTTCTGCTGCTTCTCCAGCCTAATTTAGTGACAATCTTTAGGAATTAAACTGTGACCTTCTGGTTCATAGGTTGACATTCAACTACTGAGCCACGCCAGCCGGGCTTTGGTGACAATCTTTACCATCTTCATGAAGCAACAACAGCCTAGGACTTCTTTCATGTTCTTGAATATACCAAGATCTGCCCTACTTCAGGGCCTGCATAGTGCATTCTGTTTGCTTGCACCATTTCTTTTTAAAACGGTTTTCTCAATTTTCAGCAGTTTGCCTGTTTCATAAATAGGCATGTGTTTCTTAAATGAGTAAATGAATTTGTGGTATGCATCAATGTACACGCTAGACAACTGATTAGAGGGAAAGTAAGGTTGTATTTTCAACAGTGTAAAAAAGGAAGAGCTAAAACTATAGGACTATTTCCCTGTATAAATAAAGACATAAGGCGTTATTTACTTGACTAAAATAGCTATTGCTGTACATAGATCATTTGAAGATATCAGCAGATGAACTATTTCTCCCATATTTACATATTCTGCCCTGAACCCTTTTAGTTCGTTGGAATTTCTTTTAAGAATTCCAGTTTTCAAGCAATGATTTTCCAAGCCCACAGTTTCTGCTAACACACATTATAAATACTTTGAATGCCAAGCACTAATCCTGAGCTAGATGACAATTTTACATCTCTAATTCTGAGTCACACGGAGCCATTTCACACGCCTGTGTGGCGGCAGTGGGTGTCCAAGCTGTTGAGCTTACTGATCCTTCAGCATTCATCTTCTTATGGAAATTTTGAAAAGCATAAAAATGCCGAGAAAGCTAACCTTTAGGTCGAGTATGGTGATTTCTAACCCCAGATCTGACAATCATTCATGGGAAAGATTACGGTGCGAATTGCTAGAGGCTTTCAAAAGATTTGAAATTTGACGAGTCCCTAATTTTTTCCCCTGGCTTCATGATAAGAAAGACAAGAGGGCACTTTTCTAGGAGAAATTTCACAGCACCCCTAAGTGCCAACTCTTTAATTAGAACAATATTTCAAGTGTCAGTGGATAAGACTACTAAATAAAGCTGAAGGATAAGCTGTTGGAGGTGAGAAAGTCCTTGAAGGCACTGTAAGCTCTATGCAGAATAAGGAAATGTATAATATACATCATGGAAGAGAGTAATTAAATATATATCCCCAGATCTCAATATAATCAACTGTCATCTTATTTTTCTCACTAATGGAAATCTGTTTTGTTTTCAATGACTGTGTTGACAATACATTACATTTCATTACAGAGAGTGAATTGTTTAGCTTATTCCTTATTCGCATCACCATTTTCTTCGTATCTTGTGAACTGAATGTAGATCTAGTCCGTAGACATGGCAGAGATATGCCATTTGCTCTACCTGGAATGCCCCTGCCTTCCTCCCACTGCTCCTCCACCAGACTTTCTTGCATGTTCTTTGGGACTCGGCTTAAATCTCCCCCACAGAGTCTTTTCATGATACTCAAATTGTCCTCCTTCACAAGGCCATGACCCCCAAGTTTCTTTTGAACCACTCAATGAACTGTACCTCTGTTTATTTCTGAGCTTCACCAGGAAGCTATGTCTCGGTATTGTTATAGTTAAAAGCCTGGACTCCAGAGTCAAAATATACCTGCATTGTTGTCATCTTTGCAAATATCAAGCTCTGAGACCTTGGAAAAGTCTGTTAACTCCTCTGTGCATTAAGTTTTCATCTGATTACGGTGACTGTTTCACAAGCCCACCATGATGGTAAAATGAGGTCATGCCGTGGTGGGATTGTAAGAAGCTAGAAAATCCCTGGGCAAGTGGAGTGGGGAAATGGAGACAGGAAAACTAAACAAGGTAAAGCAGTTTGGGCAGCTTGCAGCAGCTTGTGAATTGCGAGACCTTCCCTTCTCTAACCAAGGACACTTGAGAACAAATGGTTTATGTCTCTCCTTCCTAACCAGAGATCACATAGCTTAAATCACCCTGGTCAGGCAGATCAAGGACAAAGACCCAATTAATGCCATTAAGGCCAGTTAAACTCAAGGACAGATGAAGCTGGGGAACAAATAACAAAAATCCTATTAAAGCCAGACAGACCTAAGATCAAATAAAACAGTAAAACAAAACAGAGAATAATCCCAAACTCCCTTATACGCTCATTTTGATGCATCCGCCTATTAAAAACGCACCTGGAAAGCTGATGAATATTCTACTGAAACCCTCCCCTAAGGTTCTCGCCTGCAGAAAAAAAAAGGGATACAAAGCCCTCAGGACAATGACTCAAGGCAGCTCACTAGAGAGCTTGCTCATGACTCTTCCTTGGCATGAACTGTTTACTTCCTCCTAAACTCTAAGGGACCCCATGAGACGTGCAACCAGGGGAGCAGTGGGCAGTGGCAGCTTGACCAGGGCTCAGCCCCTGGTTCTGTCCCCCAAAGCCCTTTTTTTTTCTCACTTCCCAGGAGCTAAAGCAGCCTGCCTTGGCTCCCTTCTCTCCTATAACATTTCTAAAGGCTAAAACAGCCTCGCCTAGGCTCTCCCTTCTTGCTTTTCTACCCCAATTCCCACACCTCTGTTTCACTGTCCCCAGCTTCAGTAAACATACCCTCAAACCCATCTGGACTTACCTTTTGAAATCTTTCCTACACGAAGTCAAGGACCCACACATTACAGGCCGGCCTGAGGCAGACCCCTTCCGGGCCAGGCCCTGTCCAGGAACAATGCATATAAAGAACTTGGTTCAGTGCTTGGCTGAACAAATAGTCCCAAGCCGTTTTTATAATTTTTATTATTATCATCATTATTTTCCATGTTGACAGAAATTGTGTTTTATATTTGGGGCCTCATTTAGTAAAGGCCAAAAAAATGTAGTACATGAATAAGAAGGCTTTCTTTTTTCTCCTCCTATTCATTAACCAAGAGAAAAATAATTTTAAATTACAAAAAAGGAAACTAATGACAGAAAAACAAACAACACCCTTTCCTCTGACCCTAGTACCCATGAGAGTAAGATGAGTAATATCTTTACGGAGGGAAGACACTCAAGCGAAATATATGTACCTGCGTTTACGTCATTGCAATAAAGGCCATTATCACAAAAATTTATAATAAGGATCCCTGGTGGCAGAGGTCTGTGTTTAGGTTATTAGAGGGTGATATCTGTATTTGGTTTGATTTCTAAAACATCATGCATACCTACCTTCAAATGTACAACTAGCATTGTAATGTGTTCAGTATTTTAGATTTTCCGTTTCTGCTTTTGCATGAGAATCTGCCTATCCATGATCAGCGACAAGTCCAGAAGTTCCGAGTCATTACCTGTGAGGCTGTTTGTTAAGCAGTGATTGCTCTCCCAGTTCAGATTCGACTGTAAAAGAGTTATACTTATTTGGGAGGAAAATTGTTTCCCAGCCAAACAAAAGGAAAATAAGATTTCCTATGGCTTTCTTTGTTGTTAGGATTTTCGATTTCCTATTGCTCGCTGCATTAAGTAGCAAGTTCACCACCTAGATTCAAAGCCAGAATGATCATAAAAGTCGCTATACCTTACATTTAAATACTGGTTTGTAATTTACAAAGTGTTCTCGCAGCATTCAGCTCATTTTCTCCTGGCATTTCTGGAGACAAACCAGCAGAGACCTGCAAACCTGGTATGTGTCATTGGCCCGGCCAAAACTGCTTTGGATGAAACACCATGAGGCACAATCACCCTATGAAAATGTTGAGGGGGGTTTGCTGTTTGATATAACCAAGGGTGTTCTATTTTGAAAATGCACAGAAGAAACTTCCTACCATAACCAAGGGAATAACTGTGCTTCTCTTGAGCAGTTTAATCATATGGTCTTTGTGTGCTATGGCACTGATCAGATGTGCTAACTGACAAAATTATTAAAGTGGATGTTGTTGAAAACCAGTAGCAAGGACATAGGGCTTATATTGGCCTCATTCTCAGTTACCTTACATTTCTCTGTGCTCTTTCTTTCTCATCTTTTTCAAATTGATGGTATCTGGCCATATTTTAGGTGGCACTATAAACTACTTTGTATCCTATTTTTAAAAGCCAGGGCATACATTATTAAAGCGTTTTTACATATAATATTCTAGTTGATTCTTACATCAGCCCTGCAAAATAGGCATTTTACTAACCCAGTTTTAACTATCCATCCATATTTTCCCCCAAAACAGACGTTTTCTGCGAGGTTTGGGAACTGTCTGCAGCCCTGGATCCTGCTTTGTGTAATAGATACCAAATGTGGGCTTATGCAAGCAGGCGGCTCACAATCTATGCCAGGAGCGTGTCTCTCCAGCGCTGATTAATTCCCGCATCTAAAAGCCATGTGTTCATTGCAGACGATAGCTTGTTGCACAAACACAAGCTAACCACATTGAGTAAGTTTGGCATTAGTTCTGCGCAAACCCCAATGAGAAAGATATTTGCCAAAAGGAAGGAGGGAAATTCCTGCCAATTTAGGCATGAATGAAATGTTTTGAGGCATCTGTAAACTTTTACATACTAAGTAGAGAAAACATACATCAATAAAGCTGATCTGAAGCGTTTTCCATCAAACTTGTTGCACAGAGGAATCCTAGTTCCAGGCTTGGGGAGTGGTCTAGACCTGTCCTTAGAGGCAGATTCACCCAAATACAAAGTAAATATAAAATCATTCAAAAGGCAGAACATCCTATTGTCCTAATTCTGCTCCAAATATTTAAGTACAAAGAGAAATAATGACACTATGTTGCAGTGCACTAAAATGTGATTTCTGAAGATGTAATTATAGAAGCCTGAAAATTTCCAGATCAATTTTCTCCTCCTTCATAAGAAAGGAAGAAAGGAAGGGAAGAATGAAGGAAGGAAGGAAGGAAGGAAGGAAGGAAGGAAGGAAGGAAGGAAGGAAGGAAGGAAGAGAGGGAGGAAGAGAGGGAGGGAGAGAGGGAGGGAGAGAGGGAGGGAGAGGAGAAAAGTCTAGAAGCGCCCAGACCACCAAGTGAAAGATGCCGTTAGAATCACTCTATTCTAGTTTTACTTTTTGTTTTAACTTTGGAAAAATTCTACTTTTTTTCCATAAAGTTTTATTTTCACATTGCTGAAAGAGAAAGATGGAGTCCACATGTGTATGACCCAATTAGAGGCAGAGTTTAGAGTTGGAAGGACACCTGGGGATTATTTACTGGGCCATCACACCTGCTGCAGAGAATGAAAGAGAAGCAGAGTCTGCCATCCCAAAATATGCCTTGTAGGATGCTGTTTTTAAGCTGGTTATCAAGGAATAAAAGACTAAGGAAAAGACTTTAACCTTCCCCATAAATGCCTCAGAAGAATTTGCATAGACTAGAGGACCTACTCGAGGAAGGGAGATGCCATCACAGATAGTTTCATACAAACTGTTGTGGGATAGACCCAGAGAAATCTAGCAACTATGGGGACTTAGGCCCATTTCTTGAAAGTCCTCTGTGTCCCATAGTTGAAGATGGCCCAGCAAACTTTTCTCAAACAAACATTTGCTTTTCCATCTCCATCTGAATTGCCTTCCTGCCCTTTGAAGTCCCAAATCATAACCCCCCTTTCTCTTTAGTTCCAGACAGCCCCTTCTTCAGGTCTCACTTCTTATGGGATTCCTGAATGTACATGTGTAATAATTTCTAAACATTTTTTCTGTTAATCTTTATTATGTTAATGTGATTATTTAACCCAGCTAGAAGAACGCAAAGGTGGGAGGAAAACTATTTTTTTCACCTCCACAAAGTCCCAAGGCTGCCTCTCTTCCTTCTTTTTTTTTTATCAACTGTAATTTCTTTTATGTTTTAAATATGTTTTTTATTGCATTTTAGAGAGAGAGGCAAGGAGAGAGATAGAGAAATAGAAACATCGATGCGAGAGGAACATTGTTGATCGGCTGCTGGCTGCTTCCTGCACACCCCTACTGGGGATCGAGTCTAAAACCCTGTCATGTGCCCTGACCTGGAATCAAACTGTGATCTTGTGGTTCCTAGGTCAACACTCAACCATTGAGTCACACCCGCTGGGCCCAGACTGCACCTCTGACACATATGGTCATTGAGTCTCTGCTGGAAAACCCCACCGCCTTGCAGAAAGAGGCTTGTTCTAGCTGACACTATCATCAACAACCTCTTTTTGACATGTATACAAGTTTTTATTGCTATCACTTCCACATGTTTTTGCTTTCTCTAGCATCAAAGGACAGAAATATTCTTTCTGTTATATGACAATCCTTCCAATAAATGGAAGAGATTTAACAACTGTGTTACTGTGATCCTAGGATAAACCCATGTGTCTTTCCTCTTGTTCCACATGTGCTATGGTTTCCAGAACTTTCATCAGTCTGGCTCCTCCACTCTGAAGAGAACCAACTTGTGCATATTCTCCCTAAAATATAATTTTCCAGTGTGGATGGGTCCGTTCAGCATCAGTGGGACCACGACATTCTGTGATTATGTTACACAATATTTCTATTCACTTGGCCTAAGACTGCATTGCTTTTTAATAGCTTCATCAACATCATTTGCTTCTGTGAGAATTAGAACTGCAAAAATTCTCTAAAATATCTAAACCTTTCCATATAAATGTTTTTTAGCTCATTTTAGTTCTGTATGTTTCTTTTTACCAATTCCTGATGAAAAGATTGCATCCTAAATCTAATAAGAGTTCTCAGAAATGCATGTAAACCTACCCCCAAAATACTTAATTTTGAGCTACAGATAAAGTGTCCAAGTTGGTAGATATCTTATTTTGAATCATCTTTGTGTGTTACAAATAATTCTATGTGACTGGGGAATCTGGGAGTGGTTTCTTATTCAGACATGGTAGCAATAGTCACTCCTAATTATAAAATGTACATGAGGACCATGAACTCATGCTCTTTCCTTTGCTTCTTGCCTGTTGTCCATGTGTGTAATGAAGGAAGTTGATTGAAGCAATAGAGGTCATTCTAATTCTGTGTGTGTGTGTTCAGGGTGTGTCTCTCTTAATCATGGGAGTTTCTCATTGGGTTGTAGGGTGCATATCTTTAATCATCATCTGTTAGTTCTCATTAATCCCAGGTATACAGAAACAGGAAAATAAAAATTAAACAAATTCCTGGTTCTCTATTTCAATTCAGATTGCTCCTAAAAGCAACTGCTCATTGTATTTCTTAAAGAAATATAAATTTACAATGATTCTGATTCTATAGTTTTGAGCAGGTCACAGGAGTATATAAGTATCCTCGCTTGCACTCTCAACCTCATACTTGTTGTGAGGAAATCTAAGAATGACTAAGTTAAGCCATTTACATGCTACATTTCATGCTTCTTGGTAAATATGGGGCAGCTCCACTCCCTTCAATCTCCTTTGCTGTATCCAGAGAATCCAGGCAAAAACTTTTTTTGTGCTAAAATTTTCTATTTCAAAGAATACTATTGGTGTTCCAACAAGTTGTACATCACATATTTTTTTTATAATCCTTTATTTCTTCTGTATTTCATGTAGGTCTCCATGCTAATATTAAATCTTCAATATTTTTGTTGTCTCTCTCTTTCTTGCTCTTTCCCTCCTCTTCCTCTCCTTCTCCTCTTTCCTCCTTACTTAAGATATTCTGGATCTGGATAGTGATAGTGATTTAGAAAGAAACCGTCTGAGTTTCAAAGGGCCTGGAGATGAATTGTTCCTTCCCCTAGCTTTTAAGCTCAGAAACATCTAGGACTGTGTGTGGTTGAGCATATCATTTTACACTAAGATCACATGCTCAAAATTACAGACATATTTAGTCTGTCTAGCCCAACACTATTCATATCGATTTTACTTCACTTAACTTTAAAGACCATATATGAGCATAAAGTATTTTCTTTAATAATAAATGTTAAAATTCAGCTGGCTGGTTTGGCTCAGTGGTTGAGCATCAACTTATGAACCAGGAGGTCATGGATCAGTTCCCAGTCAGGGCACATGCCCGGATTGCAGGTTCAGTTTTCAGTAGGGGGTGTTGTAGGAGACAGCCAATCAATTATTCTCTCTCATCATTGATGTTTCTATCTCTCCCTCTCCCTTCCTGTCTGAAATCAATAAAATATACTTTTTAAAAAGTTAAGATTCGATTATACTTTTGAATAGTAATTCCCAACAGCAAATTTCGCATTATTATTTATTTTCATTCAATATTTGATAGTTTGCATCCCTCCTTCTCATGGCCACATTTCCCACAAACAGCCATATGGGAGGTAGGCATATATGTGAACATTTGCTGGGCTGTGCCATATGAATAACAACTTGGCAGTGTAGGGTATTCTTGTTCACCCTGACAAGTCTTCAGACTCCAGCTCATTTTCCTCTGCCACCTAGTGCTATGGAGGAAAGGTCTGATCCTCACTCAGAGTTCTCTGGTATTGCTCCTCTGGCGAGAGAGTCCTTCTCTGTTTAGCCTTTGTTGAACAATAGAGATAGACGAAACAAAAATCCTATATAATAAAAGCCTAATATGCAAATTGTCCCCTCGACTGGGAGTTCAACCAGGGGGCAGGGCCAGCCAGCCAACCATGGGAAGGGAGGCACTGGCCAAAGGCAGGCAGCCTGGGGAAGGGCGGCCCACCCTGGCAGCCGGCAGCCTGCAGCTGCTAGGGACCCTACTCATGCATGAATGTCATGCACTGGGCCTCTAGTATTAGGAATAAGAAAGAAGACAGCCACAGATGCAGAGGAAATTATTGGTTTGGTTGTACATCTAAGCAACTATATTAAAACCTAAGCAATTTGTTGACTGTTTGACCAGTTGACAGATCAACTGGTCACTATGACGTGCATTGACCACCAGGGGGCAGATGCTCAATGCAGGAGCTGCCCCCTAGTGGTCAGTGTGCTCTCATAGTGGGAGTACTGCTCAGCTGACCAGTAGGTGCCAGAAGCTGGGTTCACGACTGGCAAGAGCAGCTGTGGCTGTGCCCCCAGCAGAACGGCAGTGAGTCTACTGAGCAGCGGCAGAGGCCTTCACAGTGGGGCCAGGATGAGTGGGAGCAGCACAGTGTCTGGCCTGTGCTTGGGCTCCTCCCCGGCCACCTGCTGATTCGTGCACTACTACACCCCTCAGGGGATGTTGGACTGCCGGTTTTGGCCAATCCCACAGGCCATGCTGAGGGACCCCACTGGTGCATGAATCTGTGCACTGGGCCTGTAGTAATAATATAATATGCACCTCTACTACAACACATAAGAAAAACCTAAAGAAAATACTTTCCTAGGAAATTATCATTTGGCAAAATTGACCCAGGTAGAAATAGGAGGCTTAAATAGGTCAATTTCATACAAAAGACTGGGAAAGAGATTACAGTTAGGAAATCCATGCCCAGAGAGACTCCCTGCCAGGACAGCTCCCCCTTATACAATGTGAAAGTTATGACACAGAAGCATGCTCCAGTGAAGCTCAGTGCTTGTGTATAGAAAGGCTCTTTGAAATGGACCCCACGCAGGACTTCAGAAACCTGATATTCATTTGTGGGCATTAGTCACAGAAAATCTGAATGCAGAGAGAGCAATTGTGATAGCCAAAGTTCAAAGTCTTTTAATCCCCTAATATAAATAAAAAGGTCAAAAATTAATGAAGTCTTTCCTTTTCTGGAATTATTAAGGAAAAAAACCCAGAAGCTTTTACAATTTGAAATTAGTGAGAAATTGTTACTTAATGTTGTTTTCTCTACGAGCTTTCTCTAGATATTTTTAAACTATATGATATTAAATTCAATTGTTTTAATAAATATTAAAGAATAGATTTTAAGAGGATTTTGCACACTCCCCAAAGTAGTCATTTCTTTAAGACATAACAATGTCATTTTGCTTTAAAGAGTTACATAGAAGTACTAGCTGGTTTGGCTCAGTGGATAGAATGTCAGCCTGTGGACTAAAGGGTCCTGGGTTCAATTCCAGTCAAGGGCATATGCCCAGGTTGCGGACTCTATCCCCAGTAGCGGGCATGCAGGAGACAGCCAATCAATGATTCTCTCTCATCATTGATGTTTCTATCTCTCCTCCTTTCCTCTCTGAAATCAATAAAATCCTATATAATAAAGAGGTAATATGCAAATTGACCATCATGCCTTTGCACAAGATGGCCACCCCCATGTGGTCACAAGATGGCTACCACAAGATAGCTGGAAGGGGAGGGCAGTTGCGGGTGATCAGGCCAGCAGGGGAGGGCAGTTAGGGGCAACCAGGCCAGCTGGGGAGGGCAGTTGGGGGTGACCAGGCCTGCAGGGGAGGGCAGTTGGGGACAATTGGGCTGGCAGGGGAACAGTTAGGCATCAATCAGGTTGGCAGGGGAGTGGTTAGGGGGTGATCAGGCTGGCAGGCAGTAGCAGTTAGGGACAATCAGGCAGGCAGGCAGGTGAGAGGTTGGGAACTAGCAGTCTTGAATTGTGAGAGGGATGTCTGACTGCTGGTTTAGGCCCGATCGCAGGGATCGGGCCTAAATCGGCTGTTGGACATCCCTCAAGGGGTCCCAGATTGGAGAGGGTGCAAGCTGGGCTGAGGGACACCTCCCCCCGACCCCCCCCCCCCCTCGGTGCAGGAATTTTGTGCACCGGGCCTCTAGTATATATGTAAAGATTTGCATAGAAGGTTATCAAAACAGAGAATGTGGATTAATAGAGCTATAATTTTCCAGGCTATGCTCAATGAAGGGACATGGTAGAGAAGACCAGGACATCCTTTAATTCTCTTTTAATGGAGAAATAATCTGATCTCAGTTGCTGCTTTTGTGGTCTAAGCTTTAAGCCAATCATGAAATGCTTGACAGGATCCCAATCAGGCTACTAAATCATCTTTGCCTGTATACTCCTGCAGAAGCACCCTGGTACTGAGCCACCTGGGATCTCAATAACAGTCTAGTACAGATCTGACCTCTGGTTTGGGCAGTGAGGATTTAATGCTAGTTTACGCAGGGAGCACCCACCAGGCAGAGCTGTTTGTAGCTTTGTTACCAGAGAATTGCTTGGGTAGAATTTCTCTGTTGCTAGAGGGAGTCGGGTACTTGGGGCACTGCTGGAATGAGAATTTCTGAAGACCCCCACAGGATGACGAGATGTGTAGAAAGCTTTATTTGGGTGGAGTTATATCCCTTGGTTTCCAAAGTCCCATTTCCCTTAAACCAGTCTTGGAAAAGGTACAGCTAGGGGTTCAGTAGGACTTGAAGCAAAGCCAGTGTCCAAAGTTTCTGTTCCATGGTGGAGTTGAGTCTGGCATAGCATCAGACTGAATGCAGGACATAAGAGCACCACAAGCCAGGAGTCAGACTTGAGCAGCAAGAGAGAAGGGAGGGGGCTCCTCTGTTCAAGAGCTTATGTACCTCAGATTTTGCACTCTTGCAGGGCTCAAGCCTATTCTGGCCACTGACCTGCTTGCTCCTACGTGTGACTGACAGATAATCACCTTTCCTACATCATTCAGACCTTACTGGGTAGGTGTCTATTATTTCTTCATCAAGTCCCTTCCTCCAGGATCTGCAGGGAACAGACATGGAGAGTGTTAAACTGAACCTTTCTGGCACAATAGCATGCCTATTTCATTTGGCCTTCCCTTTGCTCCTTTCCTATTAATTAATAACCAGGTTATTACAATGGCATTAGCTTTACCCATGCTAAACCCTTGTTTTTCTCATAAATCTATATCCAAGGTGTCAAGACAGAACATGTAACCGTTTATAATAGTAAAAAAAAATGCACAGTGCCTAGAAGTTAATTTAGCAATAAACTATAGGACTTATAGACAAATCAGTCAATCAAAAATAGCAGAGAGGATATAATATGACCTGATGGCATGTAATGAAATACATGACTTTAAAGGGGTAAT
Source organism: Myotis yumanensis (assembly GCF_028538775.1). Lineage (NCBI taxonomy): Eukaryota > Metazoa > Chordata > Mammalia > Chiroptera > Vespertilionidae > Myotis > Myotis yumanensis. Next base: position 29,183,500 of record NW_027223760.1, on the reverse strand, counting down.
CTTACTATCATAAAGATAAAATTTAGACTCAGATCTATATATACATTTATGTTATTCTAATCAAAATATACATAGGTTTTGGGAGAGGGCATTTCTTTTTGCAAAATTATACAAAATATGATTGCATTTAAGTGACTAAAAATAATTTAAAAATTGAATAATAAAAACAATGAAGAAAGACATACCCTACCACGTAAAATCAAATGGTGTTAAAGACAGGTTAATGGATCAAATAGAGAGTAAAAAGTCAATGTGTATTACATATGCTGGGTCCTTAGTAACACTTTCCATCTGGAAACATATCTTTCAACTCAGGGAAATTTTTCTGAATTATTTTGTTAATAATTTTATCATCTTCACTCTTTTTCTACTCAGTTTGGAAGTGCTTTTAGTCATATGTTGGATCACCTGGACTCTTCCTCTAGCCTTCTTCTCTTTTCCTACTCAGATGTTTTTTTCCCCCTTTGCTTTCTAGGTGGCCATCTCAATTTTATTTTCAGTACCTTCTACTAACTTTTGAATATCTGCTATTATGCTTTTATTTTTAAAGAGCTATTATCTGATTTTTTCAGTATCCTTTAATGTTTGTAGAAACATTTTCTTGTTTCTTAGTTGAAAAATCTTTTGTCTCTCTTATGATGTTAACTTAGTTTCTTTCCTTAAAATTCTTCTTGTGGATCTGGTTAACCACCTTATCCAACTGATAGAATTTAGCATCATTAATTATTCTCATTGGTGGACCAATCTAAATGTATAGGCTCTCCTAATATGAACACAAAATAACATCATCAATAGAGTAGAGGTATTTTTAGAAAATAGAAAAAATAGGGAAATAACCTCAAAAATATCATTAGGAAACAGTCAAATTCAGAATATAAGATGTTTTATGTACAAGATAATTGACTTGGACTCCTCAAAACATAAATGTCATAAAAATCAAAGGATAGAGGGACTGTTTTATAGTAAAAAGTCTAAAAATATGCAAAAACAAAATGTAATTCATGAAATCTGGTTGCATCATGAAATAATACTGAGGCATCAATAAAAGTCACTGTGGGATTATGGAAAGTAAATGGTAAAAAAAAAATAATTTTCTTAGATGTGAAAATGCCAACTTATAGAGAAAGCCCTTATTTTTAGAAGATATATGCTGAATTATTGAGGAGTGAAATTTCATGATTCAGCATGAGAGAGAGAAAAAACACAAGTGTAGTAAAATATTCTTTTCACTATTTATTCAGCTTACTTTAGGTTTGACATTATTTTTTCAAAATTATTAAATATATTGGGGTGACATTAGTTAATAAGATCATAGGTTTCAAGTGTATATTTCTCTAATACAACATCTGTATATTGCACTGTTTGCCCACCACCCAAAGTCAGACCATCTTCTGTCAACATAGATAAAAGCTGAGGAAAGATGTTCTTTTCTTGCAGAGTCTGTCACCCCTTTTATTCTGTCTGTTTTACTTCCTCAGATGGCAGCTAATCCTGGCTGTCTGCTCACTCACGGTTAAGAACAGAAGATTAAAGTGTGAATCGTGTATGAATGTAGGTGGGGCACGTTTACCGTGGTTGAACTGTTATAGTATCTGGGCTGGATTCATTTTTGTTTTCTTTCTGTTAGTTTGTTTTTATTCTTTTTACTTTGCTGTAAATATTCTTATATATCTCCTCATGGGCTGGTCAGATTTTCTAGAAATCATTTTCATTATATAAACCTACACTTACTTCTCCATTTTCACTAAGGTATGTACTTCAACTACCTGGCCCCCAGTCCTCTGGGCAGAGACCCTTTCATTATCCTCTTCAGAGCACAAATCTCAAGTAAGGTTATCTGCTTAGGAAGTGGTGGTCGGGGTTGGGGGAAGGGGGGTGAGAATTGAGAGGATATAACAGACTTCGATCGTCTCTTGCTTCAGTTCCCCTTCATTTCTGTTCCGAGGTGGCTTTGTCAATTCCTGTGCCTGTCCTTGGGGATTCCCCGTTGCCAACCTAGGATTCCACTTTCTCATATTTGCAAAATCAGTTACCACTCACCCATCTGCTTTCATCTTCCAAATGTTTGCTGCATTTGCTTCTTTTCCAGCTATTTTTGTTCTTGATTTCTGATGGCTTTTTTTCCTATCCCTTTATCTCAGCTTAGTGGAATATTGTGGTTATGCTTCTGTATACATACATATATAACTTATTATTTGTAACCAACTTTCCCAATAATATATATTGATAAAGAAAAGCACTGAAGACATGTTGCCATGAAAAACAATATATCTTTTTATTTTTAAAAGTGTGTATTCAGTAATCCCAGTTTTATAATGTTAGCTTATATATGCACCAAAAAGTACTGAAAGGGCCTATATCAAAGTTATATGGATAAAAATAGCTTGGGTAGAACTTCGGGTGAATTTTTACTTTATTTCTCTTGCTTATTCCTATTACTCATTTTTGTAGTGACTAATATTAATTTTTTAAATCCCAACTGTACGCAAAAACTACATCATAACAAATAACACACATATTTTGACCTTTTTTTAGTAGATGACCAGAATTTTTTTAAAAAATTACTAAGATTATAAAATGGAGTTTATAGAATCCCAAATAATGTTCCCAATTTTAACTATTAATATGCTGTTTTTAATGACAAGTCCCTTCCTTGCAGGGGGTGCATGCTATGACTGCAGTAGAGAACCTCCATCACTTCATCCTGAGAAAGAATCCTGACAACATTTCAAAGGCCTAGTCTCTCCCAGAAAGCAAAGTGCTGTCTGTTCCTTCCTGGGCCCTGAGCTTTTTGTCTTGTGCAAAGGAAAGCTTCCTAGCTGTGGCTGCCAGGTAGATGAGATGAGAGCAATGTCAGCTCAAGTCCATCAGGCATAGCCAAGTCTGGTTTTGAATATATCTCCATCCATAACAAATTCAGCAACACACTTGGAAGAAGGCAGGCGATCATAAGACTTCTATTTAAAAGCTGTCAGAGGGCTCAGTGACACCCAGTTCTGCTCTCTGAGCGTCTGTCAACAAGAGGCCAGTCCCAGGGGGCTGTGAAAGTCATGTTTATCTGCCCTTTCTCTTTAATACAGGCAGGCAGCCAGGACAAGCAGCTTCAACAATTGGCTACTGTATTTCATCATTTAAAATCTACATCAAAATCTGATAATGATATGACACTTGGTGAAATGCAAATTTCCAAGAGGAAAGGGTGCTGGAAAATTGAAATGTGAAGTTGAAATGTGAAGTTGCTGGGAAAATAGATTGTATAGACCTGTGGCAAGAACTACCTTGCTTATTACCCCATCGCCCTTCAAACTTAAGGTCAAATGTACCTCTGATTCTCCACTTTCAGGCAATCTGACCTTGAATGAGGGAGGAAAACTGACTCACAGACTATTCAACTTAAGAGTGATTTCCATTTTTCTTATTGATGCCTTGAATTTTCTGCATCTTAGTCAGCATCTGCCTGCTCCTTGCCCCAAAGAAGGTTGCTAAGCTTTTAGTTGCCATTCTCGTACTGTCGTTCCCAATCCACACTAATATTTTCTCATACTCTGCAAGCCTTGAAGATTTAAATCCACTCTATCCACTTGTTACCCTCTCTTAGATTCCTGCTCTGAACATAGACCTAGAACAGTTTTTGTTTACTGAACCAGGGATAAAAGTGACTTTCTGATCGAGTCCAGAGTCCTAGTTCCTTTTTGTACTTTCCATGTAGATCCTCATATATAATCTCAGAAGAAAGGAAGCAAGCATCTTTTTCCTTAATGCAAATAATCTAGAACAATTGCTATTGAACTGGGATTTCTTTTGATCATAGCTTTTTGAATAACTCAGATTTTAGAGGGTGGTCTTTATAGCTAATCTCTCTTCAGTTTGGAGTAGGATGCAGGCAACAAGCTGAACCTGCTGAAGAAGTACTCCAGGCAGAGCCTTGAGACCTCAATTAATTAAGTTTCCAGATGAGCTATTCCCCACGGCTTATTCTCAACGTATTTTTTCCATTCTTGTACTTTCAACCTATACTGTCTTATAGTTGGTTCGTGTTTTTAAAAAAATGTTTTTGAATTTTAGAGAGAGAGAGGGAGGGAGAGGGAGAGATAGAAACATTGATGATAGAGAAGCATCATCAATCAGCTGCCTCCTGCATACCCTCTGCTTGGGATGGAGCCTGCAATCTGGGCATGTGCCCTGACCAAGAATCAAATCAGTGATCTCTTGGTTCCTGGGTCAAAGCTCAAACACTGAGCCACGCCGGCCGGGCAAGGTTCTTGCTTAGTTTATTCAGTCGGACAATCTCTTTTTGATTAGAACATTCAGGTCTTTTACATTTATTATTATTCATATATTAATATAGCTATATTTTTTATTTATTTCTACCACTTGGCTATTTGTTTGATTTGCCTATGTAGAAAACCCCAAATGTATTTTTAAATATATTTTACTGCTTTTTTACAGTGAGGAAGAAGATGGATAGAGAGTTAGAAACATCGATGAGAGAGAAACATTGATCAGCTGCCTCCTGCACACCCCCCACTGGGGATGTGCCCACAGCCAAGGTACATGCCCTTGACCGGAATCAAACCTGGGACTCTTCAGTCTGCAGGCCGACGCTCTATCCACTGAGTCAAATCAGTTAGGGCCCAAATGTATTTAAAAAGGTCACCAGATATAAGGTCAATATAAACATGAGATATTTGAATCTATAGTAATCAGGAAAATTAAAATATAGGTGGCCTTACTTCTAGCAGTTTGATAAAGTTGTGTGATTCCATTCTGCAGAGAAAAAGCAAACACCCCAAAAATATTACTTAAAAGCACCATTGAAAAACACTGGAAATTGGTTCAAGATTGGCAACAATATGAAAAGTATTCACTCATTTGAAAAATTAGCAAACTAACTCTAGCTGGTTTGGCTCAGTGGATAGAGCATTGGCCTGTGGACTGAAGGGTTCTGGGTTTGATTCCAGTCAAGGCACGTGCCCAAGTTGCCGCAGCTGATTAATGATTCTCTCTTATCATAGACGTTTCTATCTCTCTCTGCTTCTCCCTTCCTCTCTGAAATCAATAAAAATATATTTTAAAAAATTCTCAAAATACTGTGTATGAGGTAAAATGTAATTTGTGATCTCCTTGCCTTGGGGTGTTCTCTTCACTCCCAGCTGGAGCTGGAGGTGGCAGGCTCAGTTCATGACACATGGCAGTGGAACTGTTAATGCAAGGGGGTAGGTAGATTTTGGAAGCTGAAGTAACAGATACTCCACATTTCTGGCTAGCTTATAAATGATATACTCATGTAGGAAATCTCATAAAGCCCCCAAATCCCTGAAAAGCTCCCCAAATCCCTGAAAATCTAATAAATCTTACAAACTTTCTATGTCTTTGAATCTATTCATTATTCAGGCAGCAAAGATAGGTTCTGTAAATAGCTTCAGGCTTCTAGGGAGGGAAAAAACAACAAGCTATAAATAGTTGCACATGAGATAAATTTCACAGATTGAATTAAGTCAAGTTAATGGCCTATTATCACAATGACAAAAAATAAGTCCCAGAAAAACAAAACGGTACTTAAGAGTCAATGCAATGCATTATATACATTAACACACTTTCTACCAAAAATTACTAGACATGCAAAGAAATAAAGATTTGTGAGCTGTACATCAGATTTTGAAGCACAGCATTCCTCACAGCATAGGGAAGAAATATCTTCTTGAATTACTTGGAAAGAAGTAAATATGTGGGATTTTTTTTTTTTTTTTTTTAGTTCTCTTTGTTCCCTAAATCATTTCTGATCCTCCAAATATTTATTTCTCTTGTTTGTTAGCTTAGTCTTTTTATTCCATATTACTGGCTTTACTACAACAGTTCACATTTCGTGTTCATCCAATCATGTTCAAGAATGAGGCAATGCAGCACTGACCCTGGGCTTTCCAAAAGAGATGCTGCTCTTTGCACTCTACCCCATCCCCTGATCTGTATTCATTGATGCAGAAGTCCATACTAGTAAGTCTTCCTGCACTTCAGACTCATGATGAAAATATTCAGTGCTGTGGTCTGAATGTGTGCCCTCAAAATTCACATATTGGAATCCTAATGCCCAAAGTGATGGTGTTAGGAAATGGGGCCTTTGAGTGGTGATTACATCATGAGCACACAGCCCTCATCAGTGAGATTAATGGCCTTATAGAAGAGGCCCAAGAAAGTTCCCATGCCTCTTCTGTCATGTGGGCACACTGGGAAGTCTGCAGTCTGCAACCCAGAAAAGGGCCTTCACCAGAACTGGACCCGGCTGCATCCTGATATTGTACTTTCAGCCTCCCGAACTGCAAGAACTAATTTCTGCTGTTTATAAGCCATGCTGTGTGTGGTCTTTTGTTATAGTTGCCTGACTGAACTAAGACAGTCATGTCATAGTTAAATGATAAGCAGAGCTGGAAATTCTTTTTGCTAGACTCTCAGATAACAGAGAAATGGAAGTGTTAAAGGCCAGGGACTCTCAAAACTAGAATGGATTATTAGAATCAATTTTCTTCCATCCTCTAACTTCCTAGTAGATTCATACTTATACCATTTTTAAAATATACATACATACATATATATATATATATATATATCTACACTAATAAAAGAGAAACATGGTAATTGGCGTATGACCGCTACCCTTCCCATTGGCTAATCAGCATATCCTTATGCAAATTAACTGTCAGCCAAGATGGCGGCCGGCAGCCAGGCAGCTGGAAGCGAACATGAGGCTTGCTTGCTCCAGTGACTGCAGCCTGCAACGTTCCCCGCCTGCCTTGCTAGCCTCTGAGCTGGCAGTTTGAAACATTCTAACAAATATAGGCCGGATCTCAGAGCTGAAGTTATACATTGTTTCGATTATAGAACCGAAACAAACCAGATACCTGCTCTCAGAGCTAGAGCCAGAGCTAAAGCTGGCCCAGAATAAAATAAAAAAAAGGAGCGGTTGGGAGCTTCAATCAACAACCGCCAGCCTGAAAGCAGCCCTCAGCCCCTCACCCTGACTGGCCAGGCACCCCAGTGGGGACCCCGACCCTGAAGGGTGTGTGACCAGCTGCAAACAGCCATCATCCCCTCATCCAGGCTGGCCAGGCATCCCAGTGGGGACCCCCACCCTGATCCAGGACACCCTTCAGGGCAAACCAGCCGGCCCCCAGGCCTCTATCCTATATAGTAAAAGGGTAATATGCCTCCCAGCACTGGGATCAGCGGAGCCATGAGGCCTCTTGGCACCGGATCAGCGTGACAGGGGGCAGCGCCCAAACCCCCTGATCGCCCTGTGGCTCTGTGTGTGACAGGGGGCAGCGCCCCAACCCCCTGATTGGCCCTGCTCTGTGCGTGACAGGGGGTGGCGCCGCAACCTCCCATTGACCCTGCCTTGAGTGTGATAGTGGGCGGTACCCAAACCCCCCAATCAGCCATACCCTGAGCGTGACTGAGGGTGGCATCGCAACCTCCTGATCCGCCCTGCTCTGTGCATGATAGGGGGCAGCGCCCCAACTCCCCAATCAGCCCTGCTCTGAGCCTGAACAGGGGCTGCACTTAGGGATTGGGCGTGCCCTCTGCCACCCAGGAGCAGGCCTAAGCCAGCAGGTCGTTATCTCCCAAGGGGTCCCAGACTGCAAGAGGGCACAGGCTGGGCTGAGGGCCCCCCCCCTCCCCCCCCCCCCCGAGTGCACAAATTTTTGTGCACTGGGCCTCTAGTTTATATATATATATATATAATATATAATTGATTTCAGAGAGGAAGGAGAGGAAGAGAGAGATAGAAACATCAATGATGAGAGGGAATCATTGATTGGCTGCCTCCTGCACAATCCATAGGATTGATTCCGCAACCTGGGCTTGTTCCCTGACCAGGAATAGAACCATGACCTCCTGGTTCATAGGTTGATGAACAACCACTGAGCCATGCCAGCCATGCCATACTTACACCATTTTAAGAAGATAAACATCTGTTCTCTTTTGAAAGATATTTGAGTTTTAGTGGGAATGGATTTTTTTCCTGCAAAGTAAGTTATTTTTAAATTGCCAAACTAAAACAATATCAGGTATTTGACCAATTTGTAATTTATCAGTTTTGAAAAAGAAATTAATTTTTCAGTAAACCAGCCAATGAATTTTTCTGCCTTTATTCCATCAACACTTTCTGCAATATATATGTATTTAATACAGTTAAATTTTTTTAAATGAAGGAAATATCTAGGTAATTTTCCAAAAGTGTTTTGCAGAATAGTAATCCCAAGAGATAAACCTTGAAAGAAAGAGTTCCTTAAGCAATTTACTTGAGACTCATAGTATATACCAACACGCTCGAAGAAGTTGTCAGTAAACAGACGCATCACTTTAAAATTCTTTTCCAAATAGTTTGCCATATAATCATTTCACATTAAAACCCATGAAAATGTTTTAAGACCCTGATATTGAATAGAACATATTTTAGGAAATACAGATCTAAATTCATACTCTATCCTAGTAAACTAGAAATCTATGTAACTATGAAAGAAAGCACAGTTATTAATTATAGCACATTTTTTTTGCCGAGAAGAAATGTTTAAGATGTATGCTGTTCTAGTCAAGATGATCAAAGCCTTGAGCCAAAACTTTTTGGACTCAGACCCTTAATGACTCAGTCTCTTACTCCCATCATTGAAAAAACTGTGCACTATTTAAGTAATACTTGAAAGTCCTCAAAAGAAAACAATTACTGGCCAAAGTATATAAGCAACCTTATTTAGGAGATAAACATTTCAATGTCTAAAACTTTTCCATTTTGTAAATCATAGACATCTTTCACTAAAATGTGTCTGGATAGTCCTGGCAGGTAGAACCTGCAGTGAAGGGTCAAGGATTCCATTCCCAGTCAAGGGCATGTACCTGGGTTGTAGGTTCAATTCTGGCCCCAGTAGAGCACATCTGGGAGGCAACCAATTGATGTGTCTCTCTCACATCAATGTTTCTCTCTCTCTTTTCCTCTCTCTCCCCTACCCTCCCTTCCTACTCTAAAACTCAATGGAAGAAATAGCAACAACAACAAGAACATTTCTGAATAAAAAAACTGCTAAGTGCTCTAGTGAGATATGGGGCATTGAACAGGACGGTTGGGAAAAATTCTTGCTTGAGTAGATCCTGGCAATTCTAGTCTCAATATAAGAAGAGTCTCTAGAGTTGGAAATGAAATTAAAATCAAAATGTCCGTTCATGTCTGCACTTATTTTAAGCAACAACACTATTATTTTCAAAGAAATATTACCCAGGATTCTAATACTTAAAACTAACCAGAGTTGAGCTAGACTAGTTGGAGTCAAGTGTCCTCCAGGCTCCCGAGGCCCCTAGCAGCTTCAGCTTCTCCTAGGTAGTGATTCAACAGAATCATCTAGAGAAAACTATTAAAAATGTAGAATTCTGTACCTCTTGGGAAATGGCTCTAGGAGTCTGAAGGAAAACACTGATAGTCTTAGTGTAACTTAAATTTCAGAAGTTCCCTTTGGTTCAAACATTTCCAGTATTTGGAAACCCACCTTCTTAAATAATATAATGTGTCTTTTAGTGCTTTCTCCTGACTTGTATAGTTGTGTGTTCCCCTGCCATTCTCCTAGCCGTGTGCCATGGGTGGCCTACCTTTAAATGCCGGATTTCTAGATTTCCAAGGTGGATTGTTCTGTGCCTTTATGATGTCCTTATGACTTACACCTGTGATAAACTGAGAAAAAAAGAAGGTAATAAATACCTATACTGAGGATTACTGGATTCTAGTCTCACCTTCAAAACTTCTTTTGCTAGTCTGTCTGCCAGCAAAGTTCAATCACTCCTCATTTTCTGTTTTGTCCTTTTTTAACTTATGAGCTCCATTTTTTTTTCAGGCTATTAGATCTCAAGTGCTTGATATTCCTATTAGATCTGGGGAATTCTTGAATATGGAAACAGATTTCCTGTTTCTTTTATGTCTTCAGAGCACAGGTTGAAAAAAGAACAGCCATACTGACTAACTGACCTCACATTGCAATGAACCCAGTATCATAAGTGGTTCCATTCATAGAAAGATCATATAGTGGGAACCACGGGCCTGGGAAGATTTAAGATCCAGGGAAACAGGATTTTTTTAAAAAAATGTTTTTATTGATTTCAAAGAGGGAAAGGGAGAGTTAGAAACATCAATGATGAGAGAGAATCATTCCTTGACTGTCTGCCTCCTGCATGCCCCCTATTGAGGGTCAAATCTGAAACCACAGCATGTGCCCTGACCAGAAATCGAAACTTGACCTCCTGATTCATAGGTACATGCTCACCCACTGAGTCATGCTGGTTGGGCCAAGGAAATATTTTTTAAATGGAATGTTCCTGAAAAGGTTCCTGTCAATTAATTTAGAACAACAAGAGCACTAAGGAATTCAACTCAGTAGAAAACCCTTGTGAAAAATAGCCAAGCCCTTCTGTTTTATTTTTATTATCTTATATTTTGTTTCTTAGGAGTTTGTTAAAGCAAAACCCATCTTTTCACAGCAACAGGAAGGAAAAAACAAGGACTAGAAATGGATTGTTCCTTCTGGTAATAGCATAGTGAGATTAGTGATTTTCTTGTTTTGTTTTAAATGAGGGCAGTTTGATTCTGGACTAAAAGATTATTCATGACACTAATTGTCTTCTCAGCATGAGAAGATGAATTACTTTTATAAGTGTGTGTGTGTGTGTGTGTGTGTGTGGTGTGTGTGTGTGTGTGTGTGTGTGTGTGTGAATAAATTGTTCCTGATGTCATGCCACAGTAAAGACTTTAAAACCAAAAATAAAGTCCTGAAAGCAATTCCAGTAAATAATTGGAAAGTGCCCATGTTTGCCCTTCACGGAACAAGTATTTCCAGAGCACCTAGAGACTATAGATCAAGTGGAAATAAAATCGGAAGCTTATATAATGTTATTAACCAATGTTACTCCAATAAATTAAAATTTTTAAAAATCTGACATTTAAAAAAATTATTCCTTGTTTTCAGAGTTTTAGATTTCCAAGATTGAAGTTCTCCTCCTGTGGGAAATGATTGAAGATTGAAGTTCTATTCCATTCCCTTTGTTTGCCCTTTCTACATGTCCATTCACTCTTGAAGACTCAGTTGTGTTACTTGCAGTCTTGTCGGAATTTTCTAGGCAGACTTCTGCACTTCCATCTCCCAGGTACACAGATCTGTAAATGTTTTCAATGGAGCATTTCACATCATATTGTAGTAATCTGGCTTTCTCTGAACAATTAAAACTAAGATCACTGAATAACTTCTAAGCTGTTCATCACAGTTGCTACATGTCACACACCAAGAAAAGGGGCATTTATCTTTAGATGTCTTGTCTTCCTAGAAGTTTGTGCATCACATCCTACCCAATCGATTTTCCATGTGGTGTCATTGGGAAGAGGGGAAGTGGGCAAGGTGGCTCCAGAGCAAGGTCTAATCACTACTAGTTTGTGTAATTTTTACCTTTGTGTTGCTATGACAACTTCATGAACTTCCCTGACAGCACAATTGCACTGGACTTGAATGCTTCTCCCTTGTTTTGTTTCCTTTTCCTCTGAAGTACTTCTATTATTATTACTGTGGTGGGATTTAATGATCAGGATTTAATACCAATTGTTGCTATTGAGTCCTACTCACTGTTTGAGTCTAAGCTGTGACTAAAAGTAACCCATATCCAAACCTGCCAAGTCGCCTATGAAAGCCTTAACTAGAAACAGCTGCTGTTTGCTGAACACTTTAGATTTTGAAACAAACAAAAAAGGGATAAATGATTTTTTTTTTTTTTTAAAAACACATAATCTCTAAAATGTGGTGCTCTTAAGAGTTGATGCAAGAGGGGTAAGTAACTCAGCTGTCAGCTGTTGGTGCTTCAGAAATTTGATATTGCTCAATTTTGAGAACCACTAAAAGAACCAAAGAAGATTATTCACATATACAATATTTTTCTTGGGCTATATGATTGCGTGTCACTTTCAAGCAAAGATATTAGGCAGCAATCATTATGTGTCCAGCAAAACCCACAGCGGTCATAATATCTTTAGTAAACCAATAATGAAAACATCTAGGAAAAGAAAGCCAATATTATAAAAGTGTCCAAGTACCTAGCATCAGTTTAAGAAACAGAATTTATGCCTCACAATTACAGTGGATCTTAAGAATGCTGAATAAAAAAGAAAACAATTTAAAAAAAGAAACACTCGCCATGGTGACACTCCAGTAATAATGAACACCCTTTGTGCTCAAATTTTGGCTTCTAAAGACTATATTCCAATAAAAGACACCAGAGTTCCTTAGAAATTTAGATGATTCTAGGAATGGGGCATGGAAAATACAAGATAAACCTAGAGATTCTTGTAACACCAGAAAGTACGAAAATGCTTGAACAAAATGAACAAACAGAAATGGGGCATCTCAAATTGGCACAGGAGTCAGCTTCAAAGTGTGTCCAATGGCCCAAGCTAAAACAATGTAATAAAATAATTAACGAGCACTGTATTTTATCCCAAAGAATAAAATATTCATGAGTCTATACTGATACAAATAAACAATTGAATAACTAAATAAATAGTGAAGAAAGACCCAATTATCCTTACTGAAGAATTCTAAATAATAGTTTATTTATCTTCTCATGAGTATAGACTGGACTTTGTGACTCAAAAGGGTAGAGTATGAAAAGGAAATAAAAATAGTAACTTTATAGTGGAGAAACCTGACAGATACCACCTCCACCAAGCAATCAAGTTAATATAATCAGTGATTAATCATGTTGATATCTTACACCCTCTGTTTTTATGCAGTGAGAGGACACCTTGTAATTTTCTTCCTTCAAATCCATCACCCTAGTCTACTTATGAGAGCACATCAAACAAATAAAAATTGAGAATATTCTACCAAATACTATGAGAACTCTTCAAAAGTATCACAGTTATACAAAATAAGAGAAGACAAGTTTGCACAGAGGAGACTGAAGAGACATGATAAATAGGTGCAAAGTGGTTTTCCGGATTCCATCCTGGAATATTAAGAAGACACTAGTGGAAAAGTTGGAGAAACCCCATTTAATCCTGTGGTTTAATAGTATTAGAAAAATGTTAAGATTTGGGTTTAGACAGATGTTAGCAATAAGATAAACTGGGTGGAAAGCTATAACAAAATTCTCTGCATTATCTTTGTAACTTTGTTCATCTAAAATCATTCCAAAAAAGTTTAAGATGGTATTATTATACTGGTTATATTTTGTTTTTTATATTAGAACTAGTGGCCAGGTGCACAAATTTGTTCATGGGTGGAGTCTGCCAGCCTGCAACTATTGGGGCCGATCGGGCCAGGCTGGCTAGGGGAAGGGGCCATGGGTGGTTGGCTGGTCTGCCTTACGTCCTGGTCGAACTCCCAGTTGAGGGGACAATTTGATATTAGCCTTTTATTATATAAGATAAGTGCTTTCCCTGCTAAGTAGGAAAGTATTTGCTCCATGCTGTTATTTTTATTCCTACTTTCCCCATGTGCTGGAAGGCATGTATTTCAAGGACAAGACTGATGCTTATGGTCTTTAAAAAGTTCACAAATATAATCAGGTTTACAAGGGCGAAATGAACCAATAACCACAGCCAATGGTTCTCAGTTCTTGCTGTTCATGAAGCATTCAGGGTGATTAAAAAAATACAGAGGCTGGGGCCACATCCTAGAGGTTCAGGCCCCATTATTCTGAGGTGAAATCAAGTCATCAATATTATTTTAAGATCTTCATAGGAGAGTTTAGTATGTAGTCAAGCTTGAGACCCAATGTATCTAGTCTATTGAGGCATGTAGGAAATGGGTTCCTCAAAAGATGAATACATAAAAAGATGAATGATACCTTATTTCCTAAAAAGCTATTGGTTAATTTCCAGGAAAAAAAAAGCCAAATATGATTGTCCTACTAATACACTCATTATTCATATATCACAATTGCAGGATAGTTATGTGAAGTAACAGGAATATCAGGATTGAATATAAAATTGTCTTCATAAATGGATGCTCTATTTTCTAATTTGAATGGACTATAAAGAAAGCAGGAGAGGTGAGTCAAAGCAGGAGAGGTGAGTCAAAGTGGAGGAGATGCAGGAAAACAAGAATCTGTCATTTATTTTGCCTAAGGCTCCCTCATTAGCCTCATCCAATCAAAGCAGCAGTCTTTCCTTATGGCTTGTGTCCTTTCAATTAGCATTCAAAGATTGCATTGTTATTGGTAAGTGACTTTCATAGCATATTAGCTTCTATGCATACTAATTCAGTGTGATGGAAAAGTAGTAATGTCAAAAAGAATTTGCACTTGAGTTCTTGCTATTTCCAGCTGACATTAGGGCAACCCTGAATACCAAGGACGGGAAAGACAACTTTGTTTTCCCTGCATTTTACAATTCAGAATTTATTCACTGGTTAATGGGGACTGGAAATCCACACAGCTCATAAAGGATTTTGGTTTCCACCACTGAGTTGATGACTTGATTTTAGAGCTTTTTGATAGAGTATTTTTTTTAAAAACACACAAACCTATTTTGATTTACAGCATGCATTTGATAGCTACCCAATATTTTTTGAGGACTTGCTATGTGTAGGCTCTACTCTAAGTTTATGGGACTCAGTAATGCACTGAGTAGACAAATTGTTTGTTATCATGGGTTCTGGTAATCAGTAGTTATTTATATTTTTAAACCAAATAAAATAAAATCAGAATATTCAAGTCACACAATGGTTATCAATAATTTCAGATATACTGTCTAAACTTTTTGCTATAATGATACCGTTATAATTAACCTAGTTATTAGCAACAGGAAAGGAGCAAAGGGAAGGCCAAATAGTATAGGCATGTCATCTATGCAGCTTCACCAGGAAGCTTCAGTCTAACACTCCCCAGGAAGCCACCAGTCTATTCCCAGCAGATTGATGAGGGAAGAGCTGAACAGGGGCAGAAAAGGCGCACATGCCCAGTAAAGTCTGAGAGAAATAGGGAAGGTACTTACCTGACAGTCATACCTCGGAACAGGCATTGGCCAGAGTAGGCATGGCCACTGCAAGCGTGGGAAGATTTGGAATATTTAATCCCCTAAACAAAGAAGCTCGCTCTCTTGGTTCCTGGCTCTCTTGGGACTCTTTTTGCAGGGGGCACGCTCTCACGTTCCTGCATTTGTCCACATGGTTCACAGTCATGTGGACCCCACACAAGGGACTAATGGGCTGCAACTGGCCTGATGCTGCACCAGACCCAGTTACAACATGGAACGGACACTCTGGACTCTGGCTTTGCTTCCAGCTCTACTGAATCCCCAACAGCACTTCTTCCAGGACTGGATGAAGGGAAATGCGACTTTGGAAACCCAGGGGTGTAATTCTACGCAAACGAAAATCACTTATCCTCCAGCATGGGTCTCAGAAAATTATTTTTCTCAAGATATCATAAGGAACCCACCCCCAGCATCCAGTGGGGAAGAGAACTCCCCACTTCCACCAATAATAATAGGATGACTGTTCCAATGATCTCTTTCTATGTAAAGGATTTTTTATAGAATGTTGATTAATTGACTCATTCATTAATTCATTCATTCCTTCATGGATAACTTGCGTTCATTAGTTTTTTATGCAGCTTCTACCAGATGAATGAAAGCTTTGTGAGAGCCTGGAGTATTCTATATTTATCCTTCTATCCTAGTGCATGTCACAGTGCC
Source organism: Myotis yumanensis (assembly GCF_028538775.1). Lineage (NCBI taxonomy): Eukaryota > Metazoa > Chordata > Mammalia > Chiroptera > Vespertilionidae > Myotis > Myotis yumanensis. The sequence goes on along the minus strand of NW_027223760.1, from coordinate 29,167,785 downwards.
CTATATATTTCAAGATGCCGAGTAAATGTGAAGAGACCTGTGAACAAAACAGGGGGCTATGCAATAAACCTGACAAGGTCAGGGGACCACATGGCAGGGACCCAAAGTAACCACACAGGGTGGTCTGATCACAAATTCCTAACTGAGCAGGTTATGGCTGGTAGTCACATCCCAGGCCTCTGGTTTCCTTAGCAAAGGCTAATCTTTTGGTTTCTTTTATTGAATTTATTGGGGTGACATTAGTTTGCAAAACCATAGAGGTTTCAAGTGTACAATTCAATAAAACTTGATGTGCACACTGCATCGGGCAGCCATCAATCCAAGCAAAGTCTCTTTCCGTCCCCATTTTCCCCACCATTGCCCACTTCCACCTACTTCCCCACCTTCTTTCCCTCTGGCTACCACCACACTAGTCTGTGTCTATATGACTCAATGCATTAAAGAAATGACAAAATTGCCATTCTCTGTAGCATTTTCTCAATCATTGAGATCTTGCTTCTGGGCATGTCCTCAAAATTTTGGCTCAAATAAACCTTTCTATTGGTTTAGATGTGCTTTCCTGAACAGATTGAATATTGGATAATGCTGGATTGACAAATTTGAAGGCAGACCCAGGTCTCTAGTAAGTGTTTGGGTTTCCTGTCTCAGCTAATTATTTTTTTGTTTGTTTGTTTATTGTCTAAAGTTTTACATAAGTCTCCTTTTTCCCCAACTGACCCCTCCCCCACCAGCCATTCCCACTCCGGGCAAGCCCTCACCGCCTCAGTGTCTGTGTTCATTGGTTATGCTAATATGCATGTGTACAAGTCCTTCGTGTTCGTTTTTTTATAATGTGTTTTTTTTTTGTCTCATCTCCCCTATGAGTAATCATATTTCCCTTTAATTATATTATTTTTTTCTGCAGTAGTATCTCCAAACAACCCTTCCAAGGATTTGCCCCAATCTTGTGAATGACAAAAAAGCATTGAAGTTATTTTACTGGAAATTTAATAAATAAGCTATTTACATTTTATATTATAAGTCTAATAATATATTATGTTGTGTTTTGATTTGCCTATTGCTATTATTGTTACTATTCTGAGATTTAATTTAAAAATCATCTTTCATCTGGGTTGAAATTAATATTTCTTACATGTATGCCCAGAAAAAAAAATGAAATACCCTAAACTATAAGAGGTTACCATTTTTTAAAAAAAAATTTAAAGAGGAGGAATAATATCTTTGGCCTTTGATGGAGAGTATAGGAAAGCAGGCATTTACATAATTTTAAATTACAGTATCATTGCTCTGGTTTTGTTCTTTAAACTGTACAGCTGTTTACAATTCATTTTTAATTATAGCTAAAGGGTTTACTATCAGACTAAATAAAATGCTTAAAATGAAAGGTTATCCCATGATAGCTGATGGTGTTTATTTAAAGAACCTGAGCAGATTTCTCCTCCAGAGAACACAGATTTGTAGGAAAAGGATTTTACAGACTCAGATCCAATTTTAGAATGTGGAGGAAAAGGGGAAGTAGATATTTCTTATTTCCATATTTACAATAAAATTTTGAGAGTCATTTAACAATACCTGCTATTTTCCTTTTTGAAGTAGATTTTTTCAGGTTGACATTATAGTGCCTTTGAAGAACAAATATATTCAAAAAGATTTTGAGGTTTGTTTGTCATTAAATTCAAACAAATTTTTATGTTTAATTATGTAATTGTTTTCTAGGGGATTATGCTTCTGAACTATTGGCAAAGACTGGTTGTTTGAGGTTATTTGCATGAAATTATATGCCATATTCCTTACAAAACTTGTAGAGAAGGTTCTGACATGAATGGTGTTCCAAATTCTGCAACATGACTGAAAATGGTGAACTAACTAGCTGATTAGCTGATGTCATAAAATTAACTCATGAAACAAAAACTTCAAGTGTCATGAAGCAGTGAAATGCATGATGGCACCTGAAAATGAAGTTGAGTAGCTGTGGTCAGTGGGCCATCATATGCAGGTGGTGTCTCCTAAATGTCCTTGGTCTGGTACACTTGACCACCCTCAGTTTTATCCAGAAAAGACAGAACTCCAAGAAGGCAAGTAGGTACAGTCCCTTTGTTAGCTGTGAAATGGCACCTCGGTTTAGCAACCTGGGTATTTGAGTTCTGGCTAAGAAAGAATTCAGAGTCAAGACTCAAACTGTAAGAGAAATTTTATTTAGAAAGTCAGAGAGGTAGAAGAGATGAGCTGTGGAAGAAATGGGCTCAGGAAACAAGTTACAGAAGCAAAAGTAGGGCCCTTGGAACTTGGGGGAGATATAGAGATAGAGGTAGAGGTAGAGGTAGAGGTAGAGATAGAGATAGAGATAGAGATAGAGATAGAGATAGAAATAGAGATAGGAATAGAGATAGAAATAGAGATAGAGATAGAGGAGCCTTGAAAGATGAAAGAGGGAGAAAAGGCACAGGCATACTCCAGAAAGAAGAAAGAGAGAGAGAGAATATGCAGCGTCCTTGGGATTCTTGTCTTAAGGGTTTTTATTTGAGTGTCTCAGAGGAGGGTCTCAATAGAGTATTCATCAGCTTTCCAGGTGTGCCCTCTCAGGGTTGTGGTCTCCACTGATTGGTAGGCGCTAGGGCAGGGGATCATTAGTCAATGTAGCTGGTACTGATATCAGCCATGGCATCAGTCTATCTGAATTTACTGCTTCTCTGGGCCTGGAGTTAAAACTTAGCTGAGGTCATCTCCAGGGGTTAATGCTTAAGAGAATGGTCCTGCTAGGGCTTGTAGTTTTGCCTGTTGCTACACACCCAGGGCTCTCTGCCCTGATGATTCTCTGTACCTAGCCCATCATTCCTACTTGGCTCATGCTATTGAACTATCTATTATACCTTGATTCAGAACTTAAATGCTAAGTTGCCATGTCTGTAGGTTATTTCCTATAGTGAATAATTTAGAGAGAAACTAAATCACAGGAAAAAGAAATATGTTGAAAACATTAAATGCTGGTCAGGAGGTGGAAAAAAATTGGATTACTCATTACTGATAGAAATGGTAAAATGGTACAGCCATGCTAGAAAAAAAAGATTGGAAATTAAACAAACAAACATTTATTTACCATCCAACCCAGCAAATATATTCTTGAGCATTTATCCCCAGAGAAATAAAGACTTAAGTTCGCACAAAACCCTGTACTACATGATGGAAACACCCAGATGTTCTTTAAGAGGTGAATGGTTAAACTGTGGTATATGCATTACGGGATACTACTTAGCAATAAATGAATGAACAATTTGAGCACAAAGAAACCTGGGTGAATCCCCAGAGACTAAAAATATCCAGTCCTAAAGGTTATACAGTGTTAAATTTTATCAAATGTGTTTTTTTTTTTTTCCTGGATCACATAGTCATGTGATTTTTCTACTTCTTCAGCTTGTTAATATGATGGATTATATTAAGTTATTTTCAAATATCAGATCAACCTTGCATCCTTGGAATAAAGCACAATTAATCACAGTGAATAATTCTTTCTAGAAAGATGAATTCTATTAACTCATTTGTCAAGAATTTCTGCATCTGTATTCATGATAAATATTGGTCTACAGTCTCATTTTTTTTTTTTGTCTGATTTTAGAAATAAGATGTCAGAGAATGTGTTGGAGTTTCCATCTCTTCTTGTTTCTGGTAGAGGTTGCATATAATTGGTGTTAATTCTTATTAAATATTTGGTAGAATTTTTCTGTGAAACCATCTGGAGATTTCTTTTTTCTTTTTTGGATATTTTTAATTTATGAATTTAATTTCCTTAACAGTATGGAGATATTAAAATTATTGTTTTAATATTGGATGAATTGTGGTTATTTAGGTTTCAAGGAGGTAACTATTTCATCTAAGTTATTGAATTTATATGTGTAGTGTTGTTTATAGCCTTCCATAATTATCCTTTGAAGGTCTGCAGGATCTCTAGTGACATATCCTGCTTAATTCCTAATATTAGTAATTTGTCTTTTTTTTTCCATCTTGCTAAAGATTGGTTCACTTTTTCATACAACCTATTGGTTTCAATGGTTTGCTCTATTGAAGTGGGGGTGGCATAAATGCTCATTTGTGATGTTTTATTGTAAATCATCAAATTTCTCATGAAAACCAAAATTAACTAACATGCTCACCAGTAGCATGGAAATAATTAATGCTTTTGTTTTTCTTAATTGATAATTTTTATATAAAATGGAATCCCTTGTGTTGATTTTTTATTAAGAATGGAATGAAAAAAATTATATGTTTATTGGTATTTAATTTACATTTATGTTTTTTGGAGTGCTGCCTTTTTATGTCTTTTGCCAATTCTTTGTAAGGCTCAACTTATTGCTATTGATTTTCAAATACTATTTACATATTAAGGATAGTAATTGCTTTCTTTCTTAAATATATTGCAAATAATTTTGTTTGATTTTTAGATTTGTTTAAGAAGTTTTATGTAACATAGATTTTTAAATAATTTTCAGATACAATCATGAAAATCTCTTCCTTTATGATTTGTGCTTTGGATATTAAAGCCGTAAGATTCTAAAGCATCTTTTTCAGATCTGTGAGATGAAAAAAGGGAGCAGATACTAATAGCCAGCAACTCCACAGGGTATTCTGTAATTGACAGTGTCTGTAAAGAACTTTAATTTTTTTGAAATTGAATGGACATTATAATGTGATTTTTACCTCCAACCTTTGATCATTTAGAACCAAATGGAATAAGATAAAAAATAAACCAGACACATTATTATGTTTGATTCAGAAAAGAACATAGTAAAATTGATACCTTTTTATTTTTTGTCCTGACAAGGAGGTCAGAAATAGCAGTAGCTGGAGGTAAGGGAATATCCAAGAATATTTGAATATTTAAGTTTTCTCACAGATGATTTGGCATATAAATAATGTAAAAGGCTTCCCCAAACTTAGATAAATATTTCCAAATATTCTACATTATTAAGATTATTGTTCCTTACTTCAAATAAAGAGAACCAATTCACTCTTGCATATTTATGAGAACTAGTTATGTCGCCTATATATTACAATAACTCCAAAGTCTCAAAATATAAATTTCCTAGTGATTTCTTCTAATGGTTTTCATAGTTCTATTCAACACTTCAAAACAACTGAGATGATTTTTAGATCACTAGTAAATATTTTAGGAAGATGTGAATGATGGTTCATTTATTCTTTCATTTTATTCATTGTTATTTATGGTTTAAGTAGAGCTTCTTTATCTTCTGTTTTCGGGGAAATATATTAGTCTTATATAATTTCATTGGTAATGATGAATGCATATTTCAAAATGGTCGCATAAATAACCACTTACACTTTGTGTAAATTTTTCTATGTATTTTTTAGAAGATTGTTCACAGAAAACAGCCTCAGAATGAAATGTTTCATTTCTTTTAAGCAATACATTTCTGGTACAAGCCAGAGGGTGAGGCCACCATGTTTAAGTGATTACATTTTACATGTTTCTGAACATGAAACATTCCTAAGAAAGAACATTAACTATGTCAGCAAATAACATGTTCAATCCCTCCCTTATTCAAGGCAGAAAACTTGAATGCTCACTGATCTGTGTCCAGCATTACCCAGTCGGTACACAATACAAGAGTGGTATTTAAAAATCTCAAATCTGATAATATCCATCCTCTTCAAAAACCACTAATGGCTCAGCATAATGTTGAAAATCTTTAATATAGTCTCACCAAGGTTTCCATAGACAAGGCCCTCCATAACCATCTCTCAGACTTCCATCCTCTCCCTCTTCTTCAGCCATATAGGTCCCATGATGGTGAGACCCATGTGCCTCTTCCCTGTGCATTACTCAGTATCTAGTGCAGAGCCAGGCATGGCACTCCCGCTCATTCAATGTTTCTCTCATACATAAATGTCACTCTCTCTCTCCCCCTCTCTCTAAAATCAGTAAAAACAAAAACAAAACCCACAACAAACACAAAAGAACATATCCTGAGTATCCTGAGATAAGGATTAAGAAAAAAAAATAAATCATTGCATACTATAGCCAGCCCAATCAACCACCATTAGAGGATCACATAGCCAACTGTTGTGCACTGACATGACCTCCAGTAGCATCTGTGTACCTGCGACATTATCTGAAATCTTCACCTGAGGGCAGCCCCTAAGAGTTTCCTTACAAACTTGAACTTATTAGGAATAGGGATTAGCTTGGGTAAATGTGTCTCCTTCACTGAAATAGTAGACATTTTACGCAGGGGCATTTTATTCCACTGATTTCACTGTTTTGTCTGAGGTTAGTGGAAACTGTTCTGTTTGAAGACTAATGTCAGAGTATGTGACAATCTTAATAGAACTTCCAAACATTTTAATAACTGTAAGAAACCTGGAGGGATTAAGGAAAAAGAAACACTGTTTTGCCTTATCAAAAGTTTCAAACTCCCAAGAGCTATACTACTATGTACAGCTGGGGCAGGGGTGTGGAATAAGAAGCACCACTAATTCCATCAGGTTAGCGGGTGTAAAGCAAGTCCGGACCGAGGAAACCAGGCCGAGCCGCTTCTATGCTTCCTGCTGTGATAACCAATTTTAGGGTTTGCGTCCTCGCTATATACATACCTACCAGCTGTGATCTTAGGCAATTACTTGGTCTCACAGAGGCACCAATTCCTCATCATAGAATGGGTATAACAATACTTTTTCATATGATTGTGGCCAGATCTAAGTAATTAAATGCCTGGCAGAAAAAATGAGTTAGATCTGTGTAAGATGCCAAGAATTGTATTACTGTGATATGTGTGATTATTTAAGCAAAAAAAGAAATAAAAGAATTTGAGCCATGTCACTAAAGGAAGGGATGACTCATTCCAGGTGTTTCACAGTTAACTCTTGGTTCTGAGGACATGGTCTGAGCAGGGGTCCTTAAACTACGGCCCGCGGGCCATATGCAAATACAAATATTGTATTTGTTTCCGTTTTGTTTTTTTACTTCAAAATAAGATATGTGCAGTGTGCATAGGAATTTGCTCATAGTTTTTTTTTAAACTATAGTCCGGCCCTCCAACGGTCTGAGGGACAGTGAACTGGCCCCCAGTTTAAAAAGTTTGAGGACCCCTGGTCCTGAGTGTCCAGAAGCCTCAGTTGTTTCAGTAAAGCACTCGCTGGCTTAACAGGATACTTAGGGCTCCACAAAGTGCAGCATGAACAGCCCTGGAACCTTTACTCTCTATTACAGGTTTCCATGATGAGAAGTGTTATAAACATACAGCTTTTATTGAGTACCCTCTTTGTCAGGCCTTCTGCCAGGAACTTTTCAAACTACATAGTTACTTCTAATCCTCAAAATATTGCTTACATATATATAGTTTATAGCAGTACCATCTATATATTAAAAAAGCAAGGGACCGGAATGCTGCAACGACCAGAATGACTGGTCACTATGACGCCCACTGTGGCCAGTGAACCGTCCTGATCTGGGGATGGGGCTGGCTGGCCAACCTCCTGCAGCCCCTCCCCCCACCTGGCCCCACCCCAGATCGGCCCCCCCACCCCAATTAGGGACAGAGCTGGCTGGCCAACCACCTGGAGCCCTACTCCCTGGCTGGCCCCACCCCTGATGGGCCCCCACTACCCTAATTGGCCCACAGCCCCTGCTCCCTGCTGGCCCAGCCCCTGATCACTCACCATACCCCAATAGGGAGTGGGGCTGGCTGGCCAACTGCCTGCAGCCCCTCACCCAGCTGGCCCCACCCCCTATGGACACCCACCACCCCGATCAGCCCACACCCCCTCCCCCTGGCTGGCCTCACCCCCGATTGCCCCCCACCCCAATAGGGGGCAGGGCTAGCCAGCCAGACCCGGCCCCAATCCACCCCAATTGGGGCCAGGTCAGCCGGACCCCACCCATGCATGAATTCATGCACTGGGCCTCTAGTGTATTTATAAATATGGATTATCTTTACCTATGAAGAAATTAAATGACTTTTTCAAGGTCAAACAGCTAGTAAGTGGAGGAAAAATGTTAGAGAGACAACAGCGCTCATGGTTCAGACACGGTCTCAGGTGGTCAAATGCAGGCATTGTCTTTGTATTTACAAAGCTTACGGTCTACAGGCAGAGACAAAAAGGTATACAAATAATGCCACAGACTTAAATAAAATTGCAATTTTGAAAAATGCTATGGGAACTTAGTGGAGGATCTGATATAGTCAGAAAACTCGGGGGAGACATTCCTGATATTGTCATCCTTAAAGGATTGTTGGGGCCCTGGCCAGTGTAGCTCAATTGGTTGGGCATCATCCTTGGGCCCTGAATGGTTGCTGGTTCCATTCCTGGTCTGGGTTGCAGCTTGCTCCCTGGTAGCGGGTGTGCAGGAGGCAGCCAATCAATGTTTCAATCTCTCACATGGATGCTTCTCTCTCCCTTCCTCTCTCTTTAAAAATCAATACATATATATATATATATATATATATATATATATATATACATATGTATGTAATATATTTATATATATATTTAAATAAAGGATTGTTAGAAATTAAGTAGATAAAGAAGTGTGAAGAAAGCTTTCCAGGCAAAGATGAGACTAATTGGCAAATAATATTTTGATCAATCTTGAGAGTCAGTTTACTGTAAACTTGAGTGGATGAATATGTCAGAATGACTCTTTTCCTAGAGCTGGAGTTGTCATCACCTCATTGTCAAGAATGTAATAATCTCTAAGCCTGCTCACCATAGTAATTCTTGGCCTTGGTATACTTGAGAACATTTGGTATCAGTTTGTGTGGTTTTTGATTTGCTTCTCCTTGTTTGGAAAAAGGAAATGGGTTCCAGATCAATATCTCAATGTCAATTATTTGGGGAAAGCACATAAAAAAGGGGAAATCTTCCCTACACGGGTCACCCACCAAGCACTTCTAGAAACCTGAGCAAATCTGGAATCCCTCTGTCCAATACTTTAGATATTGGAAAAGGGAGAGCAGAGGATAGACAGGGTCCTCTGGGACTGGTTTCATCTGGTAGGTAGAGAAAGTGAAATGAAAGTTTTGAGGGTAGAGCCAGAGCTCCCGCTAGTTTGTATTGAAATTAGTTCTTTATCATATGAGAAACTTGTACTAGGTGGTATTCTATCTTAAAGAGGACTCAGGAGTGCCTAGAGCAGCCTTGGGCAAACTACGGCCCTCGGGCCGGATCTGGCCTGTTTGAAATGAATAAAACTAAAAAAAAAACAAAAAACGACCGTACCCTTTTATGTAATGATGTTTACTTTGAATTTATATTAGTTCACACAAACACTCCATCCATGCTTTTGTTCCTGCCCTCCGGTCCAGTTTAAGAACCCATTGTGGCCCTCGAGTCAAAAAGTTTGCCCACCCCTGGCCTAGAGTCTGACTTCCAAGATGTTTACAAATGTGTTCTAACCACGATAAATCACATAAAAAAGCATTTTATTGTTGAACTCTCTGACTGGTAGAATACTTCATTTAGGAATACAGCTTGGCAGAAAGACATCCAAGGTCATGGCATGTAATTGCTATCATCTTCCAACTATTTCTGGGATTTGGCACCATTTTCTCCCTGCTGAATTTGGAAGTTGGAATGTCTTTGCACACATGTATCATCAACACTTAAGCCAGCACTCCTTTGGTATGTGGACTATTTTCCATTGGCGCATACCTCACTCCTTATATTTGTGAATCACTTTCCATTAAATTCCTTTTCTAAATAAAATGGGGATAAATTATGCAGACTTGTATAAATATATTGAATTAATAGGAATAATATATCTAATCAAGTTTATATATAAATTGAATTATCTTTAAAGATGTTATCAAAAAGTACACTCATACAATTTATAGAATATAAAATGCTTTGTCTAAGAATATAGGCTTCAATAGTGTGTACATTTTCTTTATTAAATAACCTCACTATATGTTTTGAAATTCAAATACATTTAAGTAATTGTCTTTTAATAAAGAATTTAAAAAAGACTAGCACTCTACACTATGTATGTGTTTCTCTTTAATGAAAGTTCTTTCTCACTCTTAAATAAGAAGCAAAAGAATGGAAACAAGAAAAAGACCAGATTCCTTTATCGTGACAGGTTTGTAGGAATTATAGCTAATATAATCTAATTCCAATTTGTCAGTTACATAAAATATTTAACCTCTACATGTCCAAAGAATACTATTGTATTTGTTTCCTAATAGATAGGTGTACAATGAGCATACACTTTGGCTTTCTTTTTCATTATTTCCAAACTTCCAATAATTTTATTTTTCTTCAGTTCTCCCAAGCTTGTGATAATGAGTTTCTCACAAACTCCGTGTTCAACAAAGGGCTTGGCAGGCTTTAACTTCCTGATATGGGCCTGGTGGTTAATCATGACAAGATCCCCTTTAATATCTAGTCCTTAAATGACTCCTTGTACTTTTTGGTGATCGTCCTTAAATGACTCCTTGTACTTTTTGGTGATCGTGCCCACTAAAACAGCATGTGGATATGTTCAGAGCTCTTCTCAGGGTGACTGAGGGCCTGAGTCCATCACACAGTTCACAGCTGTGTGACCACAGAGGAAATCGATGCCATGTTCAGACATGATTACGTAAGAAAACCATCATTACACAGAATTATTTTTTCATTTAAAGCTGTAATTCTGTCCTTTGTCCATATTTTTGTGGTGGTATTTTGTTTTGATATTTAAATTAGTTATTTTTTTTTTCTTCCTGGAGTAACAGCGTCAACTAAAATGGAAACAACAAGCTCTAGCGAAATAGCAATTTCTATGTTTGCCTTTCAAAACATTTATAAAAATTACTTTTAAAACAACATTAGTAAGGACTTTGGCAAAAATACTAAAGAGATGAAATAAACATCCCAAAAATAAAATACAAAGAACTTGGAAAAAAATTAGTTCTATTAAATATTTATTGTTATTCCTTTGAGAGAGCTTATACATAAGTTGTTTATTATTTTCCATCACCAGGATGTCATAACAAGGGTTAATTGCTTTTGTTTCACTTTTAATTTTATTCTTTTTAGTTATTTTTCTGCTTAAATACAAAGTTGTTCAGATTATGTTTTTATATAGGCCAAGTTACCTAACAGAGTTGAGAAAAAATAAAATGGTTTTATTTAGCCATTTAATTTCTAGTCTTTAAATGACCCAATGTACATTTTTATTAGTAAGGTGAAATAGTGAAAATCCCAAGAAAAAAACAAAAATAATCTGGTTTGTAATCTTACTTGTTCCGAAAAATGGAATAAGCATGCCTGACTTCTTGTTTATTAATTCACGATCCCATACATTTTGACTATTTGATCATCTATTGCCTATTCATAGTAAATATCACTCCTGCATTTATATATCATCCATAGGTTAAAAAAATAAAGCTATCAACCTAAAAAGAATGTCTGATAGGGATTTCAAAGGAATGTACTGAGAAATCATCACTTATATCTTCTGAGCTTTCTAGATAGTGGTATTGATATTAAAAGAACAATATTATACAGTTGTATAGTGTTTGGGGATACTCATAATTAAGGCATGTATTTTTAGATCTGTTTTCTATGTGTATGATGGATTTCTCCAATCTAGGCATGTTTTCATACCAGGACGCCATACAATCACTGTCATGCAGTAGAATTTTTTTTCAATACCACTTAGCTGACCCACGATTCCAACAGAGCTCCAAGTGCTCAAAGTAATAGAAAGGTCATACATAGCAGTGGAATTGAATGGGAGAAGATATTCACCAATGATACATTCTAAAGGGTTAATATCCAAAATATAAGGGACTTATACAACTTAACAGTAAAAAGGCAAACAATTCGATTAAAAAATGGGCAGAGGACTTCAATGGACACTTCACCAAAGAGGACACACCGATGGCCAATAGACATATGAAAAGCTGCTCAACATTATAAGTCATCAGGAAAATGCAAATCAAAACCACAATATCACCTCACACCTCTCAAAATGGCTATCATCAATAAATCAACAAGTGTTGGTGAAGATGTGGAAAAGGAAACCCTTATGCACTGTTGGTGGGAATGAAAATTGTTGTAGCCACTATGGAAAATAATATGGATGGTCCTCAAAAAATTAATAATAGGATACTCATTTTTCATTTGACAAAACCTCCAAAGATATTCATATATCCAGTAAAGGTATAGTTTAAAGATTCAGATGAACAGCTGGGTGTACTGTTCAAATACAGAAGATAGGTGCCATTTTTTCTTTGCAGTTTTCCATGACTTATAGTATGAGGGTGTGTTTAGGAGGCCAAAGAACCAATTTTCTACAATGTCACCTACTTAAAAAATATCTACCATCACAACTTACCACATTGTGCTTCTTCACTTTTTTAGTTGAGAAAGGTTGATATATGTTATAAAGTAGAAGTTTATGATGGGCAAATTTTTTTTTTCTTTTTCCTGTCTCAGTATTTGCAACCATCTAGTTAAAAGTAGCATTTAACAATTCATCAGAACAGGATTCAATTCAAATTCTAAAAAATGAAATGAGAACATTTCACTGGAACAATAAGAAACTAATGAGAATTGATAGAAAACTCAGTTTTTTCCTTCATTTTTTTTTCCAGAAATGATTTTGGTTTAGAGAAAGGACAGCAATTCACAAGAGTCGATTGTGGCTTGAAAGGAGAAATTTAGGACACGAATAGGCATTGGACTATGTTACAAAATTTGGAACAAAACTGGAGTTCATTGAAAAAAATATTTCTCCCACTGCATGTGTTGTATCTAAAGATTAACATAAGTCTTTCAAATATTCAATGTTTATGATTTTTCTATTAAAATGCAAGCATTTCTTAGGATTGCACACCCAAAATCATAACAATATTTGCTAAGAACTCATGCTATTAACGGGCCAAGGAAAATGTTCTGGGGAATGTGGGTAGGAAGATAGGAAAACAAGTGCTGTGCAGAAAATGTAGAACACAGAGACAAACCTTCTCTTTTTCAATTTCTTGGAGAAACTTGCACCATAACATTACACTAAGAGTTATTGTATGGGATGTTGTATTGGAAAGAGCGGTTTATAAAATACAGTGCTTGCACAACTTTTACCTTGGTTTTCAGAATGCAAAACATTCTGAAGGTCATCCTTCCTTCCTGGGATGATTAGTTTTTATTTGACAAAAATCAGTTACTTTGGAGTTGAGCAAAGCTGTATGTCAATGAATTGGTTGCAATCTCATCAGGCAATCAGACATGAGATCAACACAGCTGTTGGGACCGTAACAGCCAGGAAGGTTCTAGTGAGAGGCCAGACAGAGAGGAGCAAAAAGCATTGTTGAAACACGGGGTGACACCAGCAAAGGTTTATTAATATATTCTTTCAAGAGATATTTAAAATCAATGCCATGCTTTCAAAGAGCATAAAACATTTTAGTCTTAATATGGGTAGGATTTTGGCTGTTCTTACACCTCTTCCTTCAAAAGCAAGTACTACTTTCTTTGAAAAGTGGGCATATAAAAGCTTATCTTGTGACTCTGAAGCAACATATACCATATTGCATACTAAGATTTTGTGGATAATATATTTATTTGCATACAGAAATATGTATTTCTATTATACATTTCATTGCTTTATTTATAGAATATGTATAGTAAGCATACAGCATATCCCAGGAAGATACATTAAATAAGCACACAGTTCATGCTGCAGCGTGCACCCTCTTAAGAGAAGCATATTGGAGAGGCATGGTATTGTATATACATGCTGAAAATACACTTTGCACAAGTCATCTGGCTTGGGGTGCTTCCCTAATCTATTTGCAACACCAGTGCTGTGGTTGTTGAAAGGGATAGTATCAAACTGGGGAAAAGGCAAGTATCAACTAAGTAGGAGAAAATAAAAGTAGATTGTATCTCTACAGGTATATTGTCATCAGTTTGAACTCCCATTTCCCCCAATATCAGATCTTCAGGATAAGAAAAGCAGTGAATGGACAAAGAGTAGGAGTATGTGGCATGTACTTTTCTTTTTCAGCTTCCACATCCACGCTGAAAAGCTAATCTCATGTGACTTATTATTATTATTATTTTAGATTGTACTTTTATTTTTAGAGCAGTTTTAGGTTCACAGCAAAATTGAGTGAAAGGTACAGAGAGTATTTATATACCCTCTGGTCCCCACACAAGCACAGCCTCCCCAGGGTGGTACATTTGTTATAATGGCTGAATCTACATTGGCACACAATTTTTTTTTCATTCAATGTCCATAGTTAACATTAGGGTTTCTTCTTGGTGTTGTACATTCTATGGGTTTGGACAAATGTAAAATGACTTACTAGATTTTATCTTAACACAGGATCTGCCATTAAATCAGTGATGAACTGATAAAAGAGCAATCATTTCTCTTTTTTTTCCCCAAGAAATGACCTGGCCTTTTCACATATTTTATCTTCTCTTCTTATAAGACCACTCTGTGATATTTACATTATTGCTACGAGAAGAAATTCTTGACAGATATTCACCTTTCCAGTGAAAACAAAGGAGATGAATCATACTGCTTCTGAAAGAGGCTCTTAATGTTTTTGAAAGGACAAATGTTAGCTCCAATAGAAACTGACTACATCAATGCAACCATTTTAATGGCCAACTACTGAAACCTCAATTGGCTGGATTCTGTGGCAACCTAATCAGGCACTAAGATGTTGGAAACAATGTGCTATGTGCCTGGTCTGGTGATTCTGATTTGTAGATGTGGCCTGTGTTCCCAATGTATAAACTACAAATACACCAGACTCAGTGGATGATAGTGTGTCTGAATCACGATTGGCGAGCATTACCTTTTTCAAACAGGTGAGCAATTTGCATTGATATTCTAATAGTGATACAGGATTATTTTCCCACTTATACAAAGCAAGTTCTAGAATCCCTTGAAACAGACCAGGGTTTCTCAACTTCTGCACTATTGACATTTTTTTTTTTTTAAATATATTCCACTGATTTTTGACAGAGAGGAAGGGAGAGAGACAGAGAGTTAGAAACATCGATGAGAGAGAAACATCGATCAGCTGCCTCCTGCACATCTCCCACTGGGGATGTGCCCGCAACCCAGGTACATGCCCTTGACCGGAATCGAACCCGGGACCCCCCAGTCCGCAGGCCGACGCTCCATCCACTGAGCCAAACCGGCCTCGGCTGCACTATTGACATTTTGAGCCACATAATTTTTATTTGGGGCAAGTGGATGGGGCTATCCTGTGTAAGCTGTTTAGCGGCATCCCTGGCCTCTATCCACTAGATGCCAATAGCCCTTCTCCAAGTTGTGACAACCAAAAATGTCTCCTTACATTATTAAATGTCCCCTGTGAGAGGGGCAAAGTTGGCTTGATCCTCAGTTGAAAGCCACTGAAATAGAAAAATCCAGCAGTAGTTAATGCAAACCTTTGAATACAGTCTCTATATCTGTCTAAGCATCTACCATTTTCAGTATTCTTTCCATTTTTTTTTTTTTATTCCGGTCAACAAAACTTCCAAGATGTTTCAGTCTATCTTCAATTCCTTTCTTTAATCCTTGATGCTCTCTCTTTCAATAACAGGTGGCGAAGACCCAAAATAAAAGGAACAAAGGGAAGGGTGCGATGACAGTGGCAAGTAACAGGCAATTTGACTTAAAGTGAGTAGGATTGTTGCATACAAGAGACCAGAATCTGGAATCCTCAATCCTTGGATCCAAAGAGTTCATTCCACTAAAGCTGAATCTACATTGTAATAGTGCAAGTTAGTAAGTGAAACATTCAGCCAGTCAATTGTTTTGTTTACAGGGAACCAAACACTCTATTGGCTTGATGCTCCTTCCACACAATTTATTCCTGGATTTGACGAAATAAAATACAAATAAATATTAATTTAAAATGTAAATGTTTACAATGACATCATTGTAGTGTGAAGGAATCTGAACTGATGCTGTGTATTTATACATGGAAGATTTTTTTTTGGGGGGGGGGCGAGGGGGAATGACTGAAGTTATTCAACTAGGAAGTTATTTTTATAAAGTTAAATTAAAACATTGTTGGCAATTTGCTTCTTCCTGGCTGTTCTTTTTGTTGTTGTTGTTTGTGTTGTGCTTTTGGTTAACTCTCAAAATTGTTGAGATGCCATCAATGAGGCAAGTCACACAAAATAACTAAATTGCTAATGTCGAATACTGATTAAGTCATCATGCAGCTCACATAGATATATAACTGGTCAAGATGAAGACCATAAACCTAAAAGGCAGAATATGAAATTTGAAAAAAGTTTTATAACTTTTCTTTCTATTGATTGCGTCATCTTTAGAAAATCTAATTGGAAGACTACAGTGAATATAGTAAAACAAAGGAGGAATGAAAATAACTAGTTAAATCATGAATAATATAATCATATATTTATTTGGGGTACCAAATAAAAAGTATCTACATAGAGAAGATTATTTAAAGCCACTGTTTGGGTATTACTTCCTGACTTGACTTTCTGATGATCTAGTATTAGAGACATGTGAGAATGATCAGGTACAGCCACTACATTCTTCTTTCAGATTCTGCTGAGCTCACCTGGCCTCTGTTTAAGTTATTTACTACATGTCTGTCACAAGGATTACTATACTTCTATTGATGGAATTTTGAAGTTAAAAATTTTTAGGGAGAATTGACAGTTGAGGAATGAGGAATATATGGTTTCAGTAAATGTTTTTTAATTGCTTATTTTTTTCTCTCCATTGGATCATAGGGTGGTTATAAACAGCCTCATGAGCTGAATATTGGCTTTCAGAAAGCATTGAGGGGAAGGTCTTAATTTCTTGGGATTGACCCAGAGGTCATTGGTGCCACGGGAGTATATTAATTCTATTCAGAATTCAAAATGAAAAAGGCAGCATGTTCTTCCTGCTGACAAAGGCCAGAAGTTCACGTTTTACATGTTAGCATTTCACATGCGGGTCAGGCAGATTCAGGTTGAAACAGAATGCCCTTTCAAACGCCCATTTTCTTATCTGAAAATTTGCCTGGCCTCAGTAAACTTTCTCCAACTTTAATGACAACTATTTAATTTGATGAAACCTCAATTAAAAAAAAATAACTTTGGCTTCTCAAACATGTTTTGTATTAGGGAGACTATTCTATTAAAATAAGAGGCTAGTTTGGGAGAAAACCAAGATTGGTGAAACCATTTCCCATAAAGATTCATAACTGAACTATATCCTTATAGGCTGTTATACCACCAAAAAATGCAAAGGACACAGTGATCAGGGGTGAAATGCCCCTTTTTCATGGCTGTCTCTGGTTTAGTGCAAGTCCTCTGTAATATGCCCTCACACAGGGTAGAACAGTACAAAAACAAATGCCAGAACGAGAAAAATAATGATGTGGTCTCATTGGGCTTTTTGTTTGTTTGTTTTCTTTTGATGTGAGGAAAAGCAAAGGTTAAAAATAAGCATTTATAATATTGCAACCCTCCAGGTAAAACCATAAGAAAAGAAGAGTAATATATGCTTAGCACTCTGAGGTTGTTTCTACACTCTTTTTGGTTTTATTTCTTTACTTCTCTATGGCATAATGTCTATTTCTTTATGTTTAAGTCTCCATGTTAGCTTGTAACTATAGCCTTTCATTGACTTATATAAATACATGGGAACAACAACAAAAAAGGAGCAAGGTTATTATTCTTCTTGTGCAGAAACTGATAAAGTTGCAGATTCAGAAGCCCTTCTTCAAGAGACAGAAAGTGTAGAGCATTCTTAAATCCACATGTTCAACGTGTGGCTTTCATGGTCTCATTGCTCTTCCATTGGCAGGGCTTATGAGGTGAGAGTTTCCCAAGCTGGAGCAGAGGCACAAAAGAGTGTCACTTTTGAGCTCCTTAACTGCACATCCATAATAAGACTCTAAAGTGCAATGGCAGAGATTTTAAAACTAGCTCTTTTACCCCTCTTCTTCTTCCCAAGTTCCCCGTGACCACCTTCCTTTGTCCCAAAGATGTTTTACCTCGTTGCGCCTATGTTCTTGTAATGACACATGAGAAGGTGTTTAAAGGTCTTCTTGAAGGTGGCATTGCAAAGGGCATAGCAGGCAGGGTTGATAGTGCTGTTGATGTAGCAAAGCCAGTAACCAATTGTCCACACTGTGTTGGGGATGCAGGGTGCACAGAAGGTGTTGATAAGCACCATGACGTTGTAAGGGGCCCAAGTGATGATGAAAGCCAACAGAATAGCCAAGATTGTCCTGGTCACTTTCTTTTCCCGGGAAGGAGGGGGCTTCTTTTTTGCAGGCTGCTTAGTCATCTTCACGATCTTGCGAGCGACCGTGTTTTGTTTTTCATCTCCATTCTGACCTGAAGAACCAACCAGCTCCACGGTGGTATTAGTCGGGGCACACGAGTCACCCTTTTGGGTCTTGGTGACGATTTTGATACATGTTTGCTTAGAGTTCTCATCTTTGGAATAGCCCAGGGAAGTAGAAACTGTGTTTTCATCCTGGGTGATTTCATCATCTCTCATGTTAGAGGCGACAGCACTGACGGAGGTGGAATCGTTGGAGCTTTCTTTCTCCTCCCCCTGGACACAGTTTTCAGTCACAGCATCTCTGGGGGCTTTGCCATTCTGCATTTTGTTGTGTTCCAGGCCGTCGTCACTGCCGGGCATGTTGTTGTTGTTTGGCTTCACTATCCGTCCTTGGATCAGACTTGGAGACACTGGGTCTTGGTTGGCTGCAGGCTCCTTCTTGTCCTTCTTAATCCTGCTTTTACTGGCTCGGGATATGTGCCAGTATAACACGGTCATGATGATCACTGGCAAGTAGAAGGCTGCAATGGCAGTACCGAAGGTGACAGCAGCGTTGGAAAAAAACTGGATGTAGCATTCCCCATCCTTCACAGTTCTCACCCCCACAATGAACTGCCAGAAGAGAATCGCTGGAGCCCAGAGGATGAAGGACAGGACCCAGGCAGCTGCAATCATCATACCTGCCATTTTCGTGGTCCGCTTGACAGGGTAGGTGAGCGGTTTTGTGACACAGAAGTACCTGTCAAAGCTGATAATGAGCAGATTCATCACGGAGGCGTTGCTGACCACATAGTCCAGGGCTAGCCAAAGGTCACACACCACAGGTCCCAAAGGCCAGTAGCCAATCACAGTGTAGAGGGTATACAAGTTCATGGAGAAAACACCGATGATGAGGTCAGCACAGGCCAAGCTGAACAAAAAGTAATTGTTGACGGTCTGGAGGTGGCGGTTGACTTTAATGGAGACCATGACCAGTATGTTCCCAATAATGGTCACCAAGCTGAGGGATCCAGCCACAAGGACAATAAACACCACTTCAAATGTCTTATAAGGACTGGTCAGAGCCAGGCCATTGTTAGAGGAGTTTGTTGAGTTATTCATTTTGTGTTCTCTAATCAGTAGCCAAGTAGCCAAATAAACATCTAAACCTGTAAGGAAATAGAATAAAATTAACAAATATAATATAAACATTGCTTTAAAATATATCAGATTTCTTCTTTTTGAACCACATTTACACAAATCCTTCTTTTTTTCTACCTGTCTATTGTACCTACCTGCCCCAATTAAAAGGATGATTCAAAAGATACTTTCAGGCTGGCAATGTATTTAAAGTCTGATAATGTTTTCAATGTGATCATATCTAGATAAGAATATGTCTGTCATCTATCTATCTATCTATCTATCTATCTATCTATCTACCTCTATCATCAATCAAGTAAACTGAGCATAATGTTCATGAACTGAACTAAATAAACCAAAATTTATAGAAAACTTTACAAAGCATCAAGAAGTTCCTGATATGGACAAAATTATGGAAGAAAGCATAAAACTTATAATATTGAGTTTGACTTTTATAGTCAATAACTCCTTTACACCTGGTAGCTCTACAACTTTTTTATAAGACTAATAATGATAATAAAGATAATATAATAACACTTTATTAACCAATACACTTCACCCAAGAAGTATTATTTCCTTGACTTCTGTTTTACACTTGCAGTCAGTATCAGATATTAGCACTTCTAATATTCCACATATTGCAAAGGAAGTTATTTATTAAAATACTAGAGGCCCGATGCATGAAATTCATGCAAGAGTAGGCCTTCCTTCCCCCTGCTGCCGGCACCAGCTTCCCTCTGGCACCGGGACCCAGTTTCGTCCGGGAGGATGTCCAGTGTAATTAGCATATTATGCTTTTATTATTATAGATATATTGATACGATTGTATCAATTTTTTGAATGTTTTATTTTTCAAATTACTCTCAATACTATGTTTCTATTTTGTTCTAGCTATTTCAAATGTATTTCTTCTAATTCCATAGTGAGCAAATCATTACATTCTTTCCTTATACATTTCTCTAGTAAATGGCATGAAGATTGCCTCAAATTGCTTGACATGGTGTTGAAATGAACATTTTCACAACATGTCATGGACTTGCATATCAATTTTCCTATTGGTCGTGTCCGGGAGTGAGAGCACTTGATCAGGTCAGGGTATAAGCTTTCTTCTGAGGACCCCTATATTGTTCTCCTGGAGGGTGGCTGCAGATCCTACCCTGATCAGGTCAATCCTGTTTCTCAATAACCTTCAAACAATTGTTATGCATCTTCCTAATGTTGCCAACCTGAGAAAGGTAAAGTATAGCTTTTGGGTTTAATTTGTATTTTTCTGATTATGAGAGAGGCAGGTTCCTTTTGAGGCATGTGGAATTATTACTCTGGTAGATCATAGTAAATGTTAACATACTTAGTTGTTATCAGAGCCTCTAAATTTTTGGTTGTAATATTTACTTGTTTCTGTTAGCGCTATCTGTAAAAATGGAAAACATTTCACTTAGAAGCAAGCACAGTGTTAGAAGGATGGCATTCCTTTCCCCGCATGTGATACACAAGCTATGTGAAGACTGTTCTAGAAAAAAAAGTTTCCTTTTGTCAACCTCTTGCCACCTCTGCTATTTACATTTCTATAAAAGTTTTACTTCTGGTGTGGCATCATAGGGCCTTATTAAAACAATAATAGGTACATCATTTATGAAATAACATAGTCACCACAGACTAAATAATGAAGATGACCTTCAGAAGACTCAACATCTTGCTAAGGCAAGTATATAATAATCGGTTTGGAATTTTATGATGTTAGTTTATGACTAAGTCCCAAAAGTACTATAGAAACTTATGAGAAAAAAAATCCCCTGCCTTTAGCTTTCACTACTTGAATTCTTATATTTATTCTTGCAAAGTTGTGGGTGCTAATATCTTCTTAATGACTAGCTGTGTGAGTCTGATCATGTCACTTAACTTCCATGGACTTTAATTTTATTTCTTTATCAAACAGGGTTAATAATAATGATTTTTCTTCTAGAGGTAAGGACCAAAGTGAGATAATGTCTCTGAACCATAATCTGTAAATGTTAAGCATTAAATAAATGTTCTTAATATTCATAGTTGTTAAATGTTTGTAGGTTTATTACCTTTTTTAGCAGCTAAGAAAAAATTGTGTGTGTGTGCTTATGAAATAGATTCAGTGTGAGGTGTAGTGATAGAGGCAATACTAAATTATCATTATCAATGACATTAAATTATCAATAATTTTGAATTGTAAATGACAATAATATTGATAATAGTGAATATATACGGAACATGATTACTCTTCACAGAAACTCCTGAGGTGATTTGTATTATTATTATATTCTTTTATTTTACAAGCATTATATTAAAAATAAAACAATTTAGTTATCTGAGATTCAAACCCCCTGTGCCTAACCCCAGATGCTGCTATAAATATTTATTGCTTGTCTGAGGGACAGTCTTACCCAGCAGCAAATGTGTGCTCCAAGTATTCACCCCTCTGACTTGCCATGACTAAGCCCTCTGCCCCAACTTTAAGTTGGATCTTTGGTTTAGGTAACACAGGATCTTTGTGTCTAGGCTAAAATTGTGACTTTGAGCAGCAAATATTCACAATAAGATACAGGGTTAGTAAGTAGTGTTCTGCACATTAAAATATATGACATTTAATATAAACATTTTCCTAAAAGCAATCATCATAAAAATATGTCATCTTGTGAATTGATATGTAACCTCTAACAAAAATATTCATATCAACCACATAAACATTCTAAACATTCACAGTAACATTTTTATGAAGTTACAGAGAGAATCCTAATTAAAATGATTTAAAAAATTGGATATGTATTTAGATACACAGTGGAAATTAAATTAAAAAATATAAAATTTATCCACACTCTGCCCAAGTCATGCAGGATGCCGGATACATGATGATCACTTCATAGATGTACCCACAATGTAATACGCTAATAAAAATTTATCAATACATGAATAACTTAAGTGATAGAATTTTTTGCACTTTAATATATTGAATTCTCACAACAACCCTGAAAAGTATTTTTTTCAGTTTTAGAGATGACAATAATCCAATAGCTGGCAAGCACCTGGTAGTACCTGATTCTTAGGGCCACGATTCTTCCACTACACCAGACCATGACACAAAACCTGATTCACTGTTTTTAAAGTTTTTTGAAGAATAAGAAAAATCGGGACAAAAGGAATTCATGATTGATAACAATTGGAATCCGGAGAGAGAAGATATGTAATTGTATAACAAAATTTCCGAACAAGAAATTAGGAGGAATTCCAATGAGGTTGAATTTGTGATTACATATGTTTATTTAACTTTTGTTTTTAAGATATAATTTTGGTGTGTATGTACTTTGTATAGTATTCTGATTTCTGCTGCTACTCGAATACATTACCAAAAATGGCAGGGTGTTCTGGGTGTTCTCTGCCTATTCCTTTCAGACACTGATCTCTAAGAAGCAGCCTACTTGTTGAGCAGACACTAGGGATAAAAATGATCAGCCCCACCAGTGGTGCCTGAAATTCTAACTGATAGAATAAATAAGGGCAATAATAGCTTTTGAAACTGTGTATTTAAGGGCTAAAAAGCACACTCTGTCCTGAGATAATTAAAAGTTTACTTCAACAATATTATGCCTAGATATCTAGCTTTCAATACAAAATACAACTACTAGAGAAACCATGAAAAAGAGGTGATAAAGTAAAAGAGCAGACTGCCACTGGAAGTGAGACTATACCTACTGAGGAACTAGGTGTGATGGTCTAGGAGTCTCACCCATCATCTCTCCTCTGCCCGGAGAGTGAGATGTGGTAATTTTGCATGGCATTATTGCCAGTTAGGCAGCAAATGAAGTTTATTTTCAATTTTATATAATGAAAGAGATAACCACTGACGTATATAGCCTATATTCTGTTTTAGATCTCATAAAGATTCAATTAATTCCACTAATTTATAAACAGCTTTGGTGCTGGTATTTATTAAGCTTTGAGATTATTCTTACATCAGTGATCAGTCACTCCTGCCATCAATGATGTTGGAGAGAAAAAGAAAGAAAAGAGAGTTGGGGAGAAACATTTTAAGGAAGTCTTGGGGAGCCAAGTCCCCTTCTCTGAAGGAAGGTTTCATCACACAGTTTTGATACTGATGCAATAGAGCAGGGGTCCTCAACCTTTTTAAACAGGGGGCCAGTTCACTGTCCCTCAGACCGTTGGAGGGCCGGACTATAGTTTAAAAAAAAAAACTATGAACAAATTCCTATGCACACTGCACATATCTTATTTTGAAGTAAAAAAACAAAACGGGAACAAATACAATATTTGTATTTGCATGTGGCCCGCGGGCCGTAGTTTGAGGACCCCTGCAATAGAGGGTAAAACAGTTTGTTTATATTATGACTAGAGGCCAAGTGCATGAAATTCATGCACAGAGGTGGGGTGGGGGGTCCCTCAGCCCAGGCTGCACCCTCTCCAATTCGGGACCCTGCAGGGGATGTCCGACTGCCGGTTTAGGCCTGATCCCTCTCACAATCCGGTACTGCTGGCTCCTAACTGCTCACCTGCCTGCTTGCCTGATCACCCCTAACTTCCTCCCCTGCCAGCCTGATCACCCTTAACCGCCTCTGCTTGCTGTCCTGATCACCCCTAACAGCCCCCCCCGCCAGCCTCATCACCCCTCACTACCCCCCCTGCCAGCATGAACACCCCTAACTGCCCCCCTGCCAGCCTCGTCACCCCTCATTGCCCCCCCTGCCGGCCTGGTCGCCCCCAACTGCCCCCCCCCCCAGCTGGCCTAGTCACCCCAACTGCCCCACCATGCCGACCTAGTCACCCCACGCAGCCTGCTGTCCAGTCGTTACTGTGACAGCATCCTGGACAATTTGCATATTCCTCTATTATTAGTATAGATGACTCATATGAGTGACTTTCAATTTTACTTAAAAATAAGAGTTCTGTCCTGGGGCTCATGACACCTTGCAACTCTGATAGCTGACATTAGTGATATTTTGACAACATCAGGCAGAAATGAAGTAAATGTACACTTTTAAAAAATCAGGTTTTCCTTTGAGCTAAGCAACACATTATGAGCTACTATACATATCGAGAGCTTTTGCATGAGCTCCTGAATCTCACTCAAAGAGCAGTTGTGTGGGTGGGCTTGGTGGCCACAGGGAGCAGTAGAGATATTGCTAGATAATCCGAGGTTTTTCTGTTACTTTCTTCATTCTAAGACATCCTTACGATCTTTATATGCCTTCAAGGGCTGAGGAGGATGGAAGCAAAGGAGGAATGGATGACCACATAAAATAGAGCACATTCTTGTCCACAAGGAGCTTATACTCTAGGGGAGACCCATGTTGCTGAGGAAATTCCCAGGTACCCAAAACAACTCTGCACCAATATAATGACAAGTGCCAAGGATAAGAGTCCATGGAACAAGTCTGGTCAAATTGGAGTGAAGTAAATATAGAAGGCTTCTTAAATATATGGATCTTCTCTCTTTTCTTTTTCTCCTTCCTCTCAACATTCGCTTGTGTGTGACATATTTGTGTGTCTATATATATAGTTTTAAAACTCTGTTTTCCAGGTTTGGTACTATAGTTTGTTCTCAGGAGAGTCCCATAGACTGATGGTAAGCATCTACTCTAGTGCATGGAGACTGAAAACCTGTAGGTTCAGAAACACAGAATGAGACTTAGCCATTGACTCACCTCCACTGAGTTTTTAATTATATCTAAAAAAGATGTGGTGAAAGTATTCTGGAAGCAATGGGCAGTTTTTCTCATTTAGGAAATTGCAACACAATTGCAGGCTTTACCAGATATGCACTATGTAAAGTATTTGAGCAAAGAAAGCCACAATAAAAACCCATCACATTTATCAAGCTGTATATGTAAGGCTTATGCACTTTACTGTACGTAAGTTGCACTTTTTGTTAAAAAAGGAAAAATGTAAAAATAAATGATAAATAAGAGTGAAAGTCACTGAAGCAGCAATTTGCTCCCCATGTTAGTACCAACACAAGAGAACTCGTGAATTTTTTCAGTGTGAAAATCTTAATGAATTCCCAAGCCCTTATTATTATGTAAACATATTCACAATATTGGCTGCCTGTCAAACTTAAGACTATTCTTCATGACACTCGACAAACTTCCACTCCACGTTTGCCAAACTATCTCTTTCCTTTTTCAAAACACATCCTAAACACTACTTACTCTAGAAAAAGAAGGAAAGAGACCTAAAAATGATTTAACTAGTAGCCGTGTCCTTGTGTCCTTGTCTGTGGCCCATTTTGGTTACTTTTGCACACAATACATCTCCTGCCCCAAAAGAAAAGAGGTCTGGACAACTATAAACAAAGCACCGTCTGAAAGAAACCATTCCTTTGATGTTTAAAAATGAAATTCATTTGAGTAAGCATTACAGGACCCTTCCTTTTCAGTATCAGGGATCTGACAGATCTCCCATACTGATGGTGCACATATCTAGTCAATGATGCTGACTAACTAGGGCGCTCTGGCCAAACGGAGCTGAAGTAGAGCAAGCCCTCTGTCTAAAGGTTGTTACATCCTCACAAGGAAGAGGCATGAAAAGGAAATGGAAGCCATCCTCGGAGAGATGCTGAAACTTATATGTGATTTGGCAGCTGTATTTGAGTCAATGTCTGTGTCTTTCTTACCGTCTTGAGAAGTTGGAAATTTGTATAGTCGGCTTTTTAAATTTTGTTTTGTTTCTTCCTCAAGTCGGCAGGCTGCTGGTTTAATAACTCTAAATTAGTTAATTCATTGCTTTGAATTAAACATGTGAATCAAATTATCAAATTTGCAGAGGGATTGAGGCTTGTTATGACTTTGATAAAAAAAATTCTAGAATAAAAGCCATTGTTCTAGGGGAGCTGAGCAATTCTAAACAATGCATCCCTTTAGGGATCCTTTTCAATGGTGCAGGTGCCTTCCATTGGACGCTGAGACAGAGCACAAGGCCATGTGGAACTTTTTTGAGTAGTAGATCCAGGACAGTTTTGAAAAGAGGAATGAAAATCATTTTAGGCCCAAAGATAAGCTAAAAAGACTAAGTTAATATTTTTTCCTCTGAAGAATAGACTGGAGTAGTTCAGAATATATAGGATCAGAAGTTGTGAAACGATTAGGAGGTGCACAGAGAAGTGAAATTCCTTCTTCTGAGTATAAAGAAAATACACATTTAGATAACACATCTATAACAGTTAAGTGAAGAAAAGAAAACTTAGTTGTATTTAAGAATCTATATTTATTTTAAGCATGTCTTTACTTAAAGTTGCATGGCTTATGGAGAGAAAGGAAAAATAAATCAATGCATGTGTTGCTCTTCATAAAAATACACATATGAAAAGTAAAGGTAAGTGAATTGTGTTTGAAGACATAATATTCCCAGTTATCACTCCTTAAAACTAATGCACCCATAAATATAAGCGTAACAGACACCATCGTTCTTCTGGTAATGATTCCTAGAATGTAGGAATAGAGTACCAAGAAAGGAATTCACCTCCATAAGGCTAAATCGTGGGTCTTTTGACTTTTCAATGACAGAAATGACACAGGCCTCATATACTTATGATTCATACCAGATTCAATGAGGATATAAAAATAAAATAGTAATGAAGTGTGGAGAGTAATAAGCAGCAACTATTTTTATTGTTTCCAATCGAAAGACAAAATGATTGTTTCCTCAGTGTCTGATTGCAGCCTATTTCTAGAACTGAGCAAAATGACCATAGCGTTAGCCCACTAAAACTTGAAAAACGAGAGCCTGGAGAAGATTAAAGTCTTTACCAAATGATCTAATGGCAATTGAGATGATGGAACATAAAAAGCTGCATCAACTCAGCAAAGATTTTTGTATCTAAAGCACTAATTTAGAGTTAAAATAAAGCAAGTTGGTTGGAGAGAATGATGAACTTTATGTGGTAAATCTGGAAAGTCAGTTCTCTTACCTGCTGGAAATATAATGACTTTCTTGGTGGTAAGTCACAGGGAAATCACAATGTAATTTAATATATATAATATATGCCATCAAATGCCACCCTAACCTCTTTTTCTCCACTTCCCTCCCTTTTCCTATTCCAACACCATTAGTTCAAACCTATTTAAATACCCTACCTCCTCCTCACCTTCAGTCTC
This sequence comes from Myotis yumanensis, assembly GCF_028538775.1. Classification (NCBI taxonomy): domain Eukaryota; kingdom Metazoa; phylum Chordata; class Mammalia; order Chiroptera; family Vespertilionidae; genus Myotis; species Myotis yumanensis. The sequence continues at coordinate 29,140,254 of NW_027223760.1, read as the reverse complement.
TCCAAACATTTTGAAAAATCAGACCTCTTATTCAGACTGAACTAGAATTACAACGCTTGGTCTCGATCTTTCCTCATGAGGGAGGTCTCACATTGACTGAGCCCAGTATGAAAGCGAAGACAAAAGTAGCACTTCTCTTCTTGACTTACATCATGTGAATATCCCCAATACAGTTTATATTCTCCGCCATGTCATCTAGTACAAAGTAGCTAAACTTTGAGCAGTTCACATTATAGATATATTTAAATATAATGTATTTACTTAAATAATGCATGATAAGGGAAGATATTCAAACAGATAGACTGTGAATGGATTAAGACTTGAGCACAAATCTGTTAGGCAGGATGTTTTTTTCCTTCAAACACAATGTATCATCAGCACAGCAGTTTTAGTTTATAGTATCTACTGGGACAAAAATATATGTAGCTAGTTCTCTAAGAGAACTCCTTAAGGTAGGATTCTATAAATAATTAATCTCCAAAACAATGAAAAATGAAAAGAAATAGGAAACTAAGCAAATGTGCCCTGGATTCCTTCAACTAACCATTAGTGTGTGCAATATGTGCCAAGCCTGTTGGCTCAGGAAGAAGGAATGATAACACACTGAAGAAGAGAATAAAGAATGGCTCGGCTCTTATGAAGCTAATAGTCTAAGGAAAATTTCTCATGAAATGTCATTTCTCCTTGAGGGGGAGAGCAGTAAAGGTCCAGCAGGCTTGATATTTTCTCTAAGACATATTAGCATGACTGGCCTCCTTCTTCCATAAGGATGATCTAGCTCTACTTTCTGTAACCTTTATACACAGACTAGAGGCCCGGTGCATGGATTCGTGCACCAGTAGGGTCCCTCAGCCTGGCCTGTGCCCTTTCGAAATCTGGGATCCCTCGGGGAATGTCAGACTGCTGGTTTCGGCCTGATTCCCACCCTCCCCCCACCCCCTTCCCTCTGAGATTCATCAGTCTGTTCCATGTTCCCATGCCTGTATGTTAAGCATCTGCCCCCTGGTGGTCAGTGCACGTCATAGCTACTGGTCGAATGGGCGAACAGTTGAAAGGTCACTTAGCCATTTTTATGTATAGATAATGTGGATGGGTCTCTGGATGTAATCGATAAAGCTTTGGAGTTAAACTTGAGACTCAAACCTATCTCTGCTAGCTACTGGTCGTGTGAACTTAAATTTTTTTGACCCACTTTCTACGTCTAAAAAATTGAGGAGAATAAAATTTATCATTTGGATTTTTAAAAAAAATATGCAATACACAAGGCTCCTAGCAGATGCTCATTAAGTAGTCATTATTATTAACTTCATTATCATTTTAAAAATGGTTTTAACCAACAAATAGCACATAAAAAAGAAAAAAAAGAAAAACAGGGAATGAACTATGCATTCTGTATTCCTCCCAAGAAAATAAGGAAGAAATTTGAAGCAATTTTTATTTTGTTTGGGTCTATTCTATGTCACTTATTATTTGCTTCCATTCATCTTTAGGATTTGGAAAATCCCATGATCATTCTATGATATTCTGACTCTTAAGCTGAGATGGTAAGAAACGTCAATCTATACTTAAAAAAAACTTCAATCTAAAAATTAGTAACTAATGTTCTTCTTAACCAAAGGTCAGAAGGTTATAGACAAGTAATCTTCCCCATTAAAAATTCTTACTGTACATCCAAGAAAGATTACTTAGCAAATCTATACTTACATGTTAGCTGAAACTTATTATTAACAGATACAAAAACAGCAAAATTCCATTCCATGTCAAACTGTGAATGCTTAGAGCAGTGTGGCCATATAGTCTATGAATATGCATACAATTAATGTGATTTACTTTTACCAAATCACTTTAAGTGAAGTATTCAAAGAAACAACTATTTTTAAAATTTCATCTTAACAGTTTGCTCACTGAAAGTAAATATCTTATAACAACAACAAAAAAATATAGAGTATTCATCATGCCAAACTGATTGCTTGAGTGAGTTATTTTAGGCTTTTTCTTGCTTAACCATGCTTACTTCTCTTGAATTCTCCAATCTCTTTATGAAAATCCTTATCTTCTCCATATTTATTCACTGCTTCCTTCACCCATCCTATTTTCAGTGAGTGTAGCATGTAAGAAATAACATAGGTTGTTTAAGGAACCACCACACAAGGCCAATTTCTCAATCTCTAATGTCATGTACGCTTTTCCCATGACTGGCCAGAAGAAACTTAACTTTATGATATGATTATTACAAAATATTTACCTGGAAATACTATTCCATGGACAGCAGGCATAGCCTCATCATCTGAGAATCCTGGGGTCATGACCTGGCTGAAGCCGACCTCCAACAGCACCTACTGTATTTGGGGATCAGATGGCCCAGCACAGCCTGCTGAGCAGGCCCTCTCCATTGTGCTATGAGCCAGTTCTCATCCTAAGCCTGGATATGAGGTCTATTCATCTCTCCATCACTCTTCACTCTGGATTATGGGTAGCTATCGGGATGTGAACACTTAGCCAAAGTGTTCCAAGACAGACTCATTTGTAGGCCGCCTCAGAGTCTCTGTTCTTGATAAAACATCCTCAGCTCTGTGTCTGCACTCAGGAATGTAACTTGCGAGCTGCCTGCTTCTGGCTCTTCCCTTGTTTGGTTGCTTTCAAAGCCTACTATAAAGCTGGATGGTGACAGCTTCCCTCGCTTTGCTCCATGTTGTCGTTTTCTTTTTGGTAGTGTTATTAACATAACAAATGACAAATGACGTTATGCACAAAGTAGTAAGTCACAATGGTGCAGCCCTAAGGAGAAAATAGCCAGACTCCAGAAATACCAAAATCAGGCATAGTGGGGGCAGGGATGTTGAAGTGGGGTGGGGAGGTTTTTCATTATGCTTTGCACAATGCCCTACATCCTCAAATTTCCAAACTGTGATTTAGAAATAAAGATTGGGAGCCACTTGAATCAAGTTTCATTTCTGTTTAGCTATAAATCCAAGTTTTATAACCAAGTTTTTAACACCCAACCTATAGCTAGCTCCTTTATCCTTAGTATGACCTGCACATTCCTTCTCACACAAAACAAACTTTTAAATGGCTAAAACACTCTGGATTTACAGAAGCCAAAAAGTGTTTTCACACATTGAGGTTAAATGAATCAGAAGCTTATTAATTACTTTCAATAAAATAGAAATTTTCTAATGTAAAAGCCAGTAAATAAGAAATCATGAAATGAGTTTTGTACATGCTCAGGGATGGGATGGATAGACAGACAGTCTCTTATTTTGTAATTTGAGGGTAAAACGAAGTAGGAAAAGAAAGATAATTTGAAGGAAAAGCAGATTATGGAAAGCCTTTAAAATATGTAACTAAATTTCTTTTTTTAAAAAAAATAAAAACTGCTTAAGTTGAAGAGGAGAAAACATGATCAGTGACCTAAACATTTAAGAGCAATAAATAGCATTGGTGAGGCATGTGCTTGAGGAAGCAGAAAAAAAATGATATCCAAAGAACGCGAGGGTACAAATGGCCACAGAGTTAATCTTGCAAACGGAAGGAAAGGAGTTAAGGATGAGAGAAGATTCAATTCATTTTGGAGAGTTCAAGGAACAGGGTGTTTAGGAAACCTCCTAAAGGCTATCTATTGAGTCTGAGGAAGGCAGGGTTTGGCAAAGAACTCCAGGAATAATGGAGATTAAGAACTCTATGTCAGGGAAGACCACTTAAAATCAGAAAGTGTAATAACTATCAACAACTTCACCTGAGCGGGTATCGAGTCATCTCATAGACCAGAATCTTTAACTGGATTTCGATTTCAAATCAACCATCCTGAATCATGGTCTCTCTCTGGATTTAGTCCAGGCTTGACCCAATCTTCCAACCATGAGTTGTTTTAAGTATCTTCCCTTTGACAACCCCAAACCCCAGTGTGGGTTCATAAACCCACTCCAAATGTTTAGTAAGTTTCTAAATTCTCCAAGAGTAAGCTTTCCCATCATGGTAAAAACACCTGCTCAGCAGATCCATTTCAAGAATTAAATGAAATAATATTCACAAAGGGATTTAAACCAATACTCCCAGTTCATAAGTAAAAGCATAACATTATCTCTGGCTAGGGTGAAAGCAGGAGTGGAAAGGGAATTACTTTTACAGTTTGTAAAATTGTTGAAGGTACAATAGCTCTGTTTGAACTGTTGTTTGACTATGTTCTGTTATTTAGAAAGTACATTCTTGAATTTCTTAAGCTCACAGCAATCACATAGATTTTCTCTACTTATTCCATACAACAACAAATCACGAAGTCAAAACCTTACATTCAAGTAAACACCACTTTTTACTCTGTACAAGTTTATGACACATTTGGTAATAATTGTTTCCTGTTCACTAACATTAGTCAGAAATGAATCCCCAGTTGCTAGACAGTGGCAGTGTACATATTGGGAAGGGGGCATGTGCTATGTATTATGTGTTCTGTTTACAAATCCTGTTACACAGAACGAATAGCATTGGACTATCGATACCCAAAGCAAACATGTGCCATGTATGACTTCTGATTAACTACTAATACATTTTTGAAGGATGAGAAATAGTAAATGGCCTTATGAATGATGACTCAAATGCTCTGCATTTCTAGGTTATATGATGAAAAACAAATAAATGGGAAAAGGGAGGATTGTGAACCTAAAATAATGTTCATGGGACAATTTAATGACTAAATTAAACAAACCTACCAAGTGAAATAAGCCTCAGCCCCCAAATTATCAATTTATCTAAGTGAGGGGTTCACTCTCATATTAGGGTGACACTGAGTGAGCTGGGCAGCTGAACGCATCACACAGACCACCTACTTTCATAGCCTTTAGCTGCCAGTGGCTGGTCCTATTGTTTTTTCCTCCCGAGTCACTGTGTGTGTGTGTTTTCTTTTTTAATGTAGGAACTTAGGGGTGCTCTCTGGGAGAGCTTTTTATTTTGAATTTGTTTCATGCCCCAAACAACATGTTTAATTATCCAAGATGGTATCTTCCTTGGGATTTCGTCTGAACAGCAGACACATCCCCACTGCACCCACTCCATTTCCCAAGCAGACCTGTGTGTATTGAAACCACCGTGAAGTCCTGCAAAGACAGGGTCTCTGAGGCTAACTTATCTGCATCCTCATCCAGGAGAGGGTTTGGCCCCCCTGAGTTCGATCACTGTCCTCCAGCAGTGCGACTCGAACGACTCTTTCAACTCTAAACGTGGCTAGGATTCTAATTTCATTTCTCTTAGGATCCATAGAACGCTGATTGGGAGGTTGAGATGGCTTCACTGACTTCTGCCTTACGTCAGTGTTTTCCCAACTGCTCCATCTCTTTTGAGAGTATACTATCTGGGCTTTGTGTCAGTTGGCTTTCTGTGTCACTATCACCGTGCCGCCCACCCCCAATGTCCTGGTCTGGCTCAGCTTCCCTCTGAGACCCTTCATCCATGCAAGCTTGACAATTAGATTCAAATTGCTATCTGCATCTCCATTTCAATCGCAATCTTGAAAACACACAGGCATGAACTAATTCCCTCAATCTAGCTCGTATTTACCTACCTGCTCATTAAGAAGTGGCTTTAGCGTTAAAGCAAGAGCTCATATATTAGAGAAGGAAAACAATTTACTTGCAAGTTCATTTGGGCATTTTCTCCAATGTCAGAGCAAGTGTCTGTCCTTGGGATATAAGGGTGTTTTCTCGCCAGCCCTGGTCTCTCTGGCTGTCTGATTCCTCAATTAACTGAAACTTCTGTGCTGGTGATTTCATCCTGGACTTATTTAGTGGACAGGCTAGAAATAGCCATCCGGTGGCTTACATGCTGGCTGTAGAACATCACTTTAATTGCTGCCTGAGTATTCCTGCAAGAAAGGCTCTCTGGAGAGGGTGTGCTGGAGATGTATAACAATTTGCAAAGGGTAAGGAGGGGTATTTTGATGCTTTCCATTGGAGGCCCGGAATTTAAAATAAAATTACAAAAGCAGACACATATAAATCAGATCTTGTATTAGGCTCTGTGTTATAGAGCAGAATTCAGTGCCTGGGATTTCTGCCTAAAGTCTCAGTTAAACATGGTGTGTTTTTCTTTTTTTACTTAAAAACCTCATGAGATTTATTTATGATATAGTTTGCTCTGCTTACAAAGTTTCCTCTGCCTGTGGACATCAGAAAAGTAAAATGTATTGTGAATTTTCTTTCTGATTTTCAAAATTAGAACATTATGAAAAGTAAACCTACCCTCCAAGAAAAGATTTTGGAGAATCATTCCTACCTGACCAACAAGAACTACTGTCCTCTTTATTTGGCCATTCAACAGATAATTTTCTTTTAGTTGCCTTCAGGGGATAAAGTAATGAACAATATTGACTTGTTCCCTGTTGTCAAAACCCTTACAATATAGTTGGAGATACCTGTGAACTTTTATTGGCACTGAAATTTTGTTGCACATCTTCCTACATACATATGTGAGCACGCAATAAATACATTCACCTATATATGCATGCAAACTTTAAAGGTTTTAGATCAGATGGTAGACACCATTGTCTCCCTGGGGCCAGACAGAGGATGGAACAGGTAAGAGAAGCAGGTTGGGGGTAAGTGAACATGTGGGCAAGCTGCATGGCTGGTAGGCCTTGGACAGGTGCTACTTCACTATGCAGCTCCAACTGAGGTGGGAATGTGGACACAGAGTTGTCAGATATGCAGAAGTGTAAAGATACACTGGAAATCTGGTTTTTGTGTGTATTCTCTCAATTTTTAAATGTTGGCTCGACATCATAAAATACTGAAAAGTGAGCAAAACACATCTGTGTATGGACAGATTTGGCCTGTAGACTCCCACTTTTATGACCTTTGGCATTGACTGTCTTAAAACATTTTCAAATAAAGATAAATATGGACATTTTTCTATGACATTAGATAATCTTCTAATGCATCATTTTAACAGGTACTTTAGATTTAGTTTTGTGGCCATACTATAATTTAATTAAACAATCCTGATTTGTGACACAGGTCACTTCCAATTTTTCACTCTAACAAACAATGGTGCAATGAACGTCCTTTTATATTTGAAACTAAATTTTATATGGACTATATTTTAGGATGATGTTTGAATAAATTTAATATTTATTTTTTCAAAATAGTATAAAAAACAATTTACACTTTCTCCCAAAATTTGAAAATCTAATTCTATCATCTACTAAATATTTCCATAAACACAGGTCTATTTGGGGGGGGTTTCCATTCTATTTTCTGGTTTTATGTTTTATCCTTGTACCAGTAATATTATTTCCCTATTATAATTTTAAAATATTTTCAGAGCCTCTAATTATGCATTTCCCCATTTACTAGTATATTGTTTTCAATTATCTTTAATATATTTTCATCGTATTTTAATATAAACATCAGACTTTTGTGAGTCCCTTTATTCGTATGGAATTTTTATTAAACTGTTATAAATTAACGGGAAAAAATAAACAACTGCTTAGTAGTAAGTCTTCCCCTACAGAAATGTTTTCTACTCACTCAAGTTTTTCCTTTTGTCCCTCTTTGATGCCTTGTAGTTTTCTTCATATATATCTAACATGAAATTTTTATAGACCTGTGTTTATGTGTATATATTTCTATATAGTTTGCTAAGATTGACCTGACTTATTTTTAGTTGCCCAGGGAATATAATCTGTCACTGTATTTATAATTGTGTTGTATACATATATCCATACTTCATATGGACTAAAGAGGATATGTTAATAAAATGAAACTATTAATCTGAATTTGGCCACCTCTACATAATGTATATAGGATGTATTCATATATGAAAGCTATTATTTATCATCTGGCCACTTTCCATGTACAAATCATTGATATTTTAGGTAAATATTATGCTTATTAATTTACTCTAAATTATGCTCTGAATTTGTCCTGTGTAGAACTGAGAGTTTTCCAAAATAATAAAAACAGCGTATAAATCTGCGAAGTGCCCCTTCCCAATTAAAAGAATTATTTTTACTTTATAAATTAGCTGAGCTAATACAGGACCTGGTCCCACTCATAAGTTGGTTTTACCACATAATTTAAGATACTTATAAATAAAAAAACATCATATCCAAAAATATTTAATATATTTCTTTAATCACATAAACTTGTAAAATAACCTAATAATTATGGCAAATATTTGAATAAAGCTAAATGTGTGTCTTTATAGAGAGACAATAAAGCTAAATGTGTGTCTTTGTTGGAAAGGAGCAAAGGCACTTTGGTGAATATTCTATAACCAAATAAGTAAGTACCTTTATATTGAATAAGGAATTGATGTGGCTTATCTAGTGTGGCCCAGCAAGGTTGAAATAGTATTTTTAAGTCAAACATATAGTATTAATTAGATTAAAATGCAAAAACAACTTGAATATAACTTTGATACATAAAATAACCACTAAAGGTCAGTAAGCACAGACACAAAATACATTACTGACTCTTCTGAATCACCACTGATGTTTGAGCTCTGACACTTTTGACTATAAAAATGGCAGGTTTATTTTTGTTTTGGAATGTCCCCACCTTCTCCCCAAGGCCTGTCACTCTGTGATGGGGAGGTCAGGGAAGGGGGTGGTGCCCGCAGCAGGTACACTCAGGGAGACAGAGAGCATTTGGAATAGCGAGGTCCTGATTTCACCTTTCATTATTGAGTATCCTGCATTGACATGGCATCTCAACAGCCACATGGAAGCAACCTTCAAACAAAACAGTGGAAACGTGGTCACACTGTTTTTTAGCACTGAGTACATGTGCTGATTGAGTGATTTTTAAAAAAGAATAGTTTATTGCGTTTTAGGGAGAGAGAAGAAGGGAGAAGAGAGAAACATGGATGTGAGAGAATGACGTCTATCGATCACGGATTGAGCCTGCAACCCGGGCATGTGCCCTGACTGGGAATCAAACTGGTGACCTTTTGGTGCATGGGACGATGCCCATCCACTGAATCACACTGGCCAGGGTGTGACTGAATGAATTTTCCACTTTTCAATTGGTGGTTGTGACGACTATGCAGACTGATTTTGTGAGTGCTTTTTTTCTTTTGGAAAAAGAAATCGGGTATGGAAAGCATCTGGATCTGCATTTTCCCCCATCATACTTATTGCTCTCTGATTTGGGTTGTATTTTCTTGATCACTGAAATTTGAAATAAGAATTCTATGGCTGACGTATCTGAAAACATTTCTTTATTGATGAAATAGGATCAAAACCATGCCCACCCCATTCCCATGTTCTTCTTAGAGTGGGTTTATTTAGGTGACAGACAGAAAGCTACTGAGCTAGCGTTGGCTGCGTTCCCATGGATGGTCATCCCAAGCATTTCTCCAGGTGCCTGCCAAGGACTGTGGTTACATCTTCAAGGGAGTCTGTGCACATCCATGGGCTTACATTACACTCTCTCTTCAAGGAGCTAGTGCTGAGAAGAGCTGACATTCTAAAAAATGTATACAAAGAATAGGCCGGGTGTCATAGGTGGTGCTATTGTTATCCCTCCTTTCAGAGATAAGAAAACTAAGGCACATAAAGGTTAAGTAAGTTTCCCAGTGCCAGCTAGTGGTGCTCAAATTGGAAGCCAAGGGACTCTAATAGCAAAGCTCTTGCTCCTGATTATGTAAATGTCTCACTTGTAGGAGCATGGTATGCCTTTATCTCCTCTCTCCTGTGTGCGTGCTCTCTCAGTCTGTTTCTCTGTCTATCTCCCTATCTGTCTGTCTCTCTCTCTGACTCTGTCTCTCAATACAAGCTCATCAATATCTCTCATAACTGTGATGGTTAATTTTATTTATCAACTGGATTAGGCAACAGTACCTGGTTACTTATTCAAATACAAATGTAGATGTTGCTAAGATGCTATTTCGTAGATGTGATTAACAGCTATGATAAGTTGAATTTAAGTAAAGGAGATTTGTCTCAAAAATGCATGTGGGCCTCACTCTATTAGTTGAAGCTATAGGAGCAAAACCTGAGGTTTCCTGAAGAAGAAATTCAAAACTCCTGCATTAACTTCTGCCTGAGTTTCTAACCTGCTGCCCTGCTCTACAGACTTCAGACTGGCTAATGCCCACAACTGCAGGAGCCAATTCTTTAAACTTAATCTCTTTAGATCAGTGGTTTTCAACCTTGGCTGTACATTAGAATCACCTGGGAATCTTTTTAAAATCCTGATTTCTGGGCCTCATCCTCTGGAAATTCTGTTTCTTTGTTACTAATGTTGTGGCCCCACCCCATAACAAATAAACAGAATTTCCGGAGGATGAGGCCCAGAAATCAGGATTTTAAAAAGATTCCCAGGTGATTCTAATGTGCAGCCAAAGTTGAGAACCACTACTTTAGATAGATGATGGATAGATAGATGATGATAGATAGGTGGTGATAGATAGATAGATAGATAGATAGGCATCCAGTCAATCTTTATTAATTGTGGTATGTTCTATTAAGTCCAGACAAACACTAAATTAGTGAATACTGAACCACTGCTCCTAGTTGACATACAATGTCTGGTTCCTGCAAGCCTATTTTGTCCACTAACCAATATAGAACTTTATTTTATGTATGTGTGTTTCTGTTTAAAGATATCTCATTTAACATATATTATTGATTCGTTAACATTGAACTCACAGCCAGCATCCCTATAGCTCAGGCCTGAATGAATAATGCTTACCTCACACACATATTTTCTCCATAGGGCACATCACAGCTTTCTTGTGCTTAGGAACACCAGACAGCACTAGGCTTGGGGACCATTTTAAACACCAAAAAAAAAAACCTCCAATAAAAAGCACCAAATGTGAAAAACATGGCATTAAATGGACCACAAAAAGGACACAAGAAGGCAGAGCATCACCTTGTTTAACCTGGGAACATATATGTCAGGTGACTCACATTGTCAATGCTCCAAGCATATCTGGAAATGACCATGAAGGCACAAGTATTCATTTGGGAGTTCCCAACACATTTTAGCAAGTAGATGAATTCACACAAAAAACACACAATATCAATTATGTGTACATAGCCATATATCCTCTTAGTTCTATTTCTCTGGAGAATCCTAATTAATACAGTGACCATAAATCAACACGACTTCAAATAAAGTGACATTTTTTTAGTTATGAATAAGCAAATCCAGACAGAAAATGAAATTAAAAGCTTGTGAATGATGTCAATGGCATCATTGAAAATTGACTGTGCGCGCAATTCTATCAGGTTGACATGGTGGAGGAAGAGTTCGCATCAGAGAATAAGAAAACCAAGCAAAGACTGTTAATCTGTGTAAATATCTTTGAAAAAATATACCCCCTTCTTGACCTCTAGAAAGATAACCCACGCCTGGCAACGTCCTTAAATGAAATAATTATGGTACTCATCTCAACAATTTGTTGTAAAAATGAAATAGGATCATGACAACGTGGTAGGGAGCAGTCTCAAATTTAGAGGTAAAATATTGCAGTGCATATACGTTCTGTGGTGTTGGAAATGCAAAATAGAGTCTGGGAAAGGTGGAAGTAGGTGACTGAAAGTCAGAAAGAAGTTAAGTTATGGAATACTTATGTGTCTTTTTTAGGAAACTCAGACTTTATGCTATAATGGAAGGAGATCCAATAAATTTTCTAAAAAAGAAAGTATATGGATAAATTTGTATTTGAAGTAGGTCTTTGAAACTGTTGTGCAGGAGTGTGGCTTTGAACGGACTGGAGTAGGAGCAGAGAGACCAGAACATCGATCACAATGATCCACAGCAAATAACAGACCTGGGGCAGAAATGATAGGGATGGAAAAGAGCTGCTGGATTTTAAAATGTGAGATTGAATGTGGGGGGATGAAGGGGCAGGAGTCAAAGATAACATACACATTTCTATTTTCAGTGTGAACGCTAAATGCAGACACACCTGAGCTCCTCACTAAAGGCCAATGAGACCACGGTAGATATCGCTGATGCACATTTTTCGCTGAGAGCTTGCAGGACAAGACAGATTTTACTCTTACCAAGTACACTGCTTCTCAATTAGGCATCCAGTTTTGTATAAGTTTGTTTTTATCAGGTATTACACTGAGATAGAAAGAGCCCGTAGGTCTTGATGACCTAAGTTTGAATTCCACTTCCCCCATTCATCATTGTGTGACCTTGAATAAGTAACTAGTTTAACCTTCATCTCTTTAATATTAAATAAAAATAAAGATCAATTAAATGGGAGGAGATACATGAAAGCAAGATGTAAAAAATCAAATATCATTAAGTCCTTAAAATTAATTTACTCCAGAATGGAGTTTTCCCTCACCTGTGTATAACTAAACATGTAAAATATAGAGTCAGTATAGTGGTCAAGAGAATCAGGTCTCAAATAAGACTAATGAAGTTCAAATCCTGACTATCACTTCCGACCTGTGTGACTTCCAAAAAGTTACATAACCTCTCCATGTCTTAATTGTCTCTTCTATAAAGTGAGAAAATAATATCAAACTCTTAGATTTAAGTCCCTTAAACTTAAGGTGCACTGATTAAGTGTTAATTATTATTATGAATATATAAATGTGTGTCTCTCTCCATATGTAAAACATGTACGTATATAGATATATATTTGGCTGAACCATATAAAATTGCCAATATTCAACCATATTTAGAGAATAAATGGCAATGACATATAGTTCGATTATATATATGTGCTAGAGGCTTGGTGCACGAAATTCATGTGGGGGGGGGGCATCCCCCTAACAATCTGGAACTGCTGCCTCCAAACTGCTCGCCTGCCTGCCTGATCACCCCTAATCACTCGCCTGCCTGCCTAACCACCTCTGCCTTGGCCCACGCTGCTGTGGCTTTGTCCAGAATGACGTCCGGAATGATGTCTGGAAGGTTGTTCGGCTATCCCGTCTAATTAGCATAGTATGCATTTATTATATTATAGATACTTAGTTACTTTATTATCTCTCTTTTGCTGGTCTGCTCAGGCAAGCAAAGGCTTCAGGACAGAGTTGATTTGAGGCAGACATTACCATTGGGTTCTTATTCACACCTGTGTAACCTTGGACAACCTCTCTAAATCTCAATTACCTCCTTTACAAAATGAAGACACTACAAAAGTGTTATATGTTAAATGAGATAATGCATGTAGAATATATAGAATATAGCCTAGCAGATGGTGAGTACTAAAAAAATGTTAACTCCTGGTACACAAATTGTTAATTTTTCACTTAAATTTCATTTTCTACAGATGATCACGTTATATATTGTCATGCGACTTATTGCCTTGCCTTCCCATCCCTCCTCTACCTTCCCTGACCTCACCTTCCTTTTCTTCTGTCTCCTTCCCCTTTCCCCCTTCCCTTCAATTTCCTTTCTTCTTCAATGAGAAACCACTTTGACTGACTACATCTGAATTTTTTTTTTTTTTTTTGCATAGATCTGTTTATCAAAGAACCCTTCCTGGAAGATAATACATTGTATTATGGGGGGAGATATCTGTGTCTTTATTTTTGTAAGTATGATTTACATATACAATAATCCTTCTCATTCTAGAAGGAGAAAATACTAATACAATACTAACCTATGCACCCTTATTTTTTTCCCTACCTATTTGCTTGTAAAAAAAAAGCAATAAAATAAAAGTATTTGAACTCTTGGGATCAATAGAGTGTTATACACAGTGCCTGAAGGAGAGAAGGACTTAATTGAAGTCTGAATGTGTTAAAGAGAATACTGAAGTGGCCCCAGAGAGAGCAATTTGGTTATGAATAAAAAGAAGGAATGCAAATTTAAGAGGTGACCTGGAAATAGTCATCACAGCACTAACTGATGTGCCCTTGCCTTTGTGCAGTTCATTCATTTGCTCTACCCCAGTCCACTGGCACGCTGTGTGGTCACTGTGAGTGCAGTGGCAAATGTACCCCCTTGAGAGGCTTAGCGGGTTTGCATCTTCAACGGCTAGGACCATGCTAGGTAAACCTCAGATGTGCAATAAGTGGTGTGAAGTTATTAAAATGAATAAAAGGGGGACTGGCCATTGCTTTGAGAGAAATTGTCTCCAGACAAACCTTCGGTCCTTGAGTTCTGAATGGCAAGGGCAAGTCCTTGGTTTCAGAATGTGCAATGGGCACAATGGGTAAGCCACAGTGCAGCCCCCCAAGCTGAGGAAAGAAGCAATAGAGGGCACCTCGGAATGGTGTCTACAGCAAATGAAAGAAGTTCTTAGTGTGGGCTGCTGCTGCTGCTTGAACACAAGCCCCTGAAGCTACTCTTGAGAGGGGACTGTGAGCCTGGTCTTTAGGGAAAAGAGAAAGAAGAAAAAGAAACAGAAAAACAACAACAACAAATAAAACCAAATACCTGTAGACAGTAAGAAATTGTGTCAAGGACATTGAAGGTACATTTTCTCAAGTAAAAGGGCAAACCTTTTTTGTTGGGTTTATTCTGGTTTTGTGTATTTTTGTTTGTTTGTTTTGCTCAATACACGTAATTTTTTGCTCAATTTCACATAATATTATGGGTAGGATTAAGTTAATAAATGAATATAGTAATGAGTGTACTAATAGACAAATCGAGTTCAATATAGGATGATGGTATATTTCATATACAATGAGAGTGATTTTAAACAGACATAAAACTTCTATTCAGTTTATAATTTCAAAGGTTCCTATAGATAAGGATGGCTTAGATACATTTTATGTTGTTATGCAAGTTTTCCCTATTGAAACTACTCAAGAACAGACGTGCCCCAGGGATTAAGGGAAACATTATTTGACATTTTCTGAGCTGAATATCCCTGGACATTCACACCGCATTTTTAACAAGATAAACATTGTCAAAATTATAATCAGGCAAATCATGGAAGGGCAAAAATAGCTGATTCTACTTGGCTAAACATATATTAATGGATGAACCAAAGACATGAGAAAAAAGGAGTCCTGTGTCTGGCTGGAGTTGAACAGTTTACAATAAATTGAGCTAGCCTGCCAGAAGGACTTTGCAAATGGGTAAATAGACTGTGCTTTCCTTCTATATTAAAGTGAGAGCTTGTAGCTTAGAATCTATTGATAATAGGATTGAGCCTATATGCACATTTTTATGGAATTAGGGGATATAAAAGTCGAAGTATAAAGAATTTAGTCTTTGAGGGGAAAATGGATTACCTAGACAAATTTAATGGGTAGGATATTTAATAGTTATTTAAAAGGAAACTGCCAAAATAGGGAAGTGTTTGGTATTTCCACAAACATAGCTTCAACTTAAACAATACTTACGCAGTCCGTTCAGAGCCTGCTGAAAAGGATGACCCCCTCTCCATAGTCATCACTCCCTAATTATGACTCATAAATTAGTTGATTATATTTCCACGTACTTCTGGAATGGTGGTGGTGGGGGGGGAGGCACTTGGCATAGTTATTAAGGATTCATCCATTTATATCAAAAAGAAAAAGAGATGTCATCTATTCTCAAGATCCCATTCCCCCCTAACCTTATGTTAAATAATATTTATGTGATATGTATGTTACCTAATCCTATGTAATAGCAATAGAAAAACTATTAGAATATTTTCTTTGCCTTACTCACTGGTTAAAAAATTACTTCAGTGTGAAAGCCAGTCTTTGCCAAATGAATATGGAAAATATCAATGCAACCATACATGTCCTTCATCCAAAGAAGTTTGCAGAGAAACTGAGTTCCATGTAACTTAGCAAATCTACCTAATATTGGCCCTCTCAGTGGAATACTACATTGGGAACTTAAGGAAATACTTCCATTACCATATGTCCTGAATATAAGATAAACAAAGTTAGGCTTCATTGGAACTGTCTCTAAGATGCTGATCTAGGTCCTTTCTTGAAAACATCCTCAGAAGACTGAAATGTAATCTTGTCTTAGGTTAGTACAAACTCCATTGGTTTCTTCAATGTCATGACTTAGGATATTGCAGTCATTAGAAGTGCCTTTCCAACTTAATGCTAGCAATCTCTAAAATCCTAGTAGCTCGTCAAAAATAAAATGGTTGAAATACAACATTCTAAGAGCTGCAGATTCCTTCTCAACGCTGCCTGTTGCAAATCTGAAATCAGGGTTTCCAGCACTACCATGATGCTGGACCAGCCTTTACAAAGTTGGTTCTATACAACGCTAGTTCCATGAGTTAAGAGATGTTCTGTGGAATAAAGCATTTCATTGTCAAATAAGGTTGGAAAACATTGTAGCCTCAGTTCCTCTGCTGACTCACTGTTTACACTGAAACATAAAAACTGCTGCAGTAAAGAAGCCATTAACTTAGATTATTTCAATATTTCTCAAAACTATTTGAACAGAGAACATTTCTTCTCACAGGATATGTATTAATATATTGTAAAAAAAAAAAAATCCCATAGAACACTCTTTGGGAATATTGTGCTACATGAATCAATAAATGGATGGACATTTGAGTTGAAATAATTGAAGTCCTAGATAGCCCGGTAATTATTTTACCTCCTTGCATGGGCCTCTACTGTTCCTTTTCCCTGGAATCACAGTCTGTCATTAGCAGCCCCTCCACTGCCTGCCCTGTCCCCATGTTGGAAGAAACCTTTCAAACTCCAGCTTAAAAGTAATTTCCTGTGAGAAGCCTTTGCTGATACCTCAAGACCGCAAGGGGTGTCCCTCCCCTGATAGTCTTCAACACTGTGAGCCAGCTCTATATTAGCACTTACAACTATCTTACTTCTTTTTTATTTGAAGAAATTGGCTGTGCCTTGTTCCCTATTGTAAAGATAGTGCCTCTCATAAGACCCAGGATATGGGAAATGGTAAACAAATGTTTGCTAAATGAATGAACAGGAAAAACAAATAAATATAAAGGCTCAGGGAAGCGTATCTTGAGAAGTTTGGCTGATCAGAAAAAAACATAACAAGATCCTAATGAGAAACATTTACGGAATCAGAGGAAACCAAATCTTCCCTTGACCAGTAGGAATCTATCCCAGAAAGAATGGCTATCATGTAACCATTAAACTAATAAAATTGGTTCAAGGGACATTGGACAAGAAAGCCCTTGGGAAGCTTTCTTCATGAATTGCTTACTAATCTGCCTCAGAGGGAAGCCATGTGGCCAGCATCGCTGGATTCCAAAGCAAGCAGATGTTCTGTCTCCCACAATGAGGCTGAACTACTTAACATTTTTTTTTGAAACCTAAGAGCCAATAGTCATATACATAGTACAATAGGAATTGTATGCATTTTCATAGAAAAGCAACTGCACCATTTACATAGTCAATAGACAGCAACATTTCCAGAAACAAAACTCTACGAAAGGATTTAAGAAAATGAAGGTCCTTGAGGGAGAGAGACTATTGCTCGTGGCTGCACTGAGAGAATTAGGGGCATTGTTCCAGGGACCAGGTTGGTTCAGGCCGGGTTTTGAGATCCATCTCTGCAGCAGGAACAAGGGTTTCTCTAAATGAGGGTAAGTGGCACCTGAGTAGGCTTCATGCTGAGTAAAAGGAAAACCGGCGGCTCGCATATGGACCTCCTCTGTCATCACTAATGTTCAGCACCTCCAAATCTCAGACCTGGACATGACAATAGAGTCCAAAGTAGTTATGCAGCTTTTCTGCTCCCTTCATTTTGTCTTAAAAATAACAAACTTGATGCTGAGATTTAGAGGCCAGACTGTGCCTGGTTCACAAACCTGCTTGCTCATGTGCTACCTGTGTTTCTTAGGCAAATTGCCTGGCCGCTTCCTTCCTCAGTTTACAAATATGAAAAATAGGGATGATAATAACACATCTCCATCATCAAGTGTGATCAGGATTAAACTAGTTGTTAAGTGTCTGGTGCTTATAATAATAAGTACTCACTAAGTGTTAGCTCTTATTAATTTCCTTAGTGTTGATAATGTTCATATTTTACCATTCACAGAGCAGGAATGTCTGTTGCTTCCTCTCCTATTCAAAAACTTCTAAGGTATTCTCAAATCTAAACTTCTAACCTTGAAATATTCTAACTCATATAATACTTTTTATTCCACTATTCTTTGATACTCAGTCTAGAGTTCCATCTGGAGATTTCCTAAGTATACCCAAAACATACTTAGTTCTTAGTTGATCTTGAGGCATTGTATATGTGCTTCTCTTTTCATAATACATTTTTTCTTCTTTCTAGCTAGCCAATTTCTAACCATTCTTCAGGGTCTAGTTCCAATGCAACTTCATTGGAAAGATCATTCTCCTGTCTCTACAAACATGATACTTTATTTTATGAAGCAGACAAAACAACACTGTGTCACACACAGGTACTGATGTTTATTCCATATCGAAATATCTCAATACATTAATCTTGAAAATATGAATCTTGAAATTATTCGGAAGAGTGCTAGAATTTTCTGACCTATCCACTAAACCTCCCTACTCTATTTTCTTGTCTTGTTTCTGTCAGCTGGCTCTTGTATTATGGACACCAATCTTACATGCTTTTTTCTAAACACTGTACCAATTTGCAAAAATGTGGCCAATAGGAAGAGGTAAAATAAGTGGAAATATCATAGCATGCCTAATAAAGTAGCAAATATATGCCCCTTGATGTTACAGACCTTGTTTGATAGCGTGAACAATGACATCTTAATATTTGGGAATGCCAATGTGATTATCTTCTTGTTAGATTTTATTTTGTTTCATTGGGACACTGCAGATTAGTTTTTCCAAACCTAAGAAATAAAATCTTACTTTCTGATTTCTTCCCCATCTTCTGTGCACATAATTACTAATTAGTTCATTTCTTCTTCCTTTCCCTCTCCTCATCCTTTTCCACTGGAATCTGTAGTAAAGAATTTATGTATTTCTCCAACTAGAAATATTTTATTTGAGGAAAGGACTGTGGACTATGTCAAAACTCATTTGCCTTCTTTTTCAGCGTAAAGGAGGGGACAGTTTTGTTTGTTTTTTATGTGGTAGTCAAATGACTCTCACAAGCAGGGAACAAGAAATGGAGTTCTAAGTCCTTTAGGAAAACTGCTTTCTTATACAGTCCTATATGTACCACTTCTCTGGTATCTCAACTTACATCCTGACAGCTTCTGCAGAGTAATCTTCAATTACTCCTCACTCCTGTGAGCTTTCAAGTACTTATTTTTGAAACTGCATAGTTTAGCAACTAATTATACATAGTCTTACGTTGTTGAGTCCCGTGTAGTAAGCCAGAAACCTGGAAACCATCCTTAAATCTTCCCATATTTAAATATTTAACTGCCTGAGGTACTATTTATTTTAGAACCTGTGTATTATTCATCCCCTTTGCATTTTTACCATCACTATATCTTAGTCGAGAGTCTCATCAGTTCTCATCCTTAAAGGCCATCCTGACTTCAGGCTTATTCATTCAAATATATTCTCTACTCTGACCTCTCACTGGTCTTTCTACTTACAAACTTAAATATGCCAATCTGCTGTTGAAAATTACTCAGTGGAGGATAAAATCCCAACATGGAAGGGCCTACAAGACCCTTTATGCAATGGCTTCTGTCTGATTGGCAAGCCTCATCTCAAGGGGGTACTGTAGTCCCCCACATACACACTCACCTGAATAACATTCTACAGAACACGGAATTCATTGCAGTTATCATAATAAAACAGATGCACTCAAGCCAATGTGTTTTATGTATTCTGTTCCTTTTATTGAATGTCTCACTGCTTATATTTTCCTCCAACTCTTGGCTAAAAAGTTCCCTCCTGAAATTGAGTCTTCTCTGACCTTTCCATGAAACTTAGTTGTGTTTCCCTCTGATCTACAGTATCCTTTATATGTTTCCATTCTAGCATAATTCCTGCTATGCAACAGCATTTGCAATTCTATGTTCTCAATTAGAACATGGGTTCAAGCATTATATTTTTTCTTCTTAGCACAGAGTCAAGGACACAGAAGGTGCGATTCCGTAACTATTTATAGGATCAATTAATATCATATCTTCTGTTTTAAAATCTATTGACCTGAAAACAAAAACCATGATAACCCTCTCAGTGCCAAAAGCAGTGTTGAGAAGCTTACTAAATACATTATGGTAATTAGACCCATTTATTCAGGTGATATAAACATAATATATACTAAGCACTGTTACCAATGATTAATTTCATTTTATTTCTTATTTTTATTATGGGATCTCCTACAGAAAATATTAATAAAAACATGAGACTGCAGCCAGAGATAGCAAGAGTGGCCATATATAGCAAGGAAAGTAGTCAACTATTTTTCATTCTGAGAATCAGAAAGTAGTATAATACTGACTATAAATTATGTGTTTCATGTTAGACTACTCAATTATTGTCATATTTTTTCTCTATCATCTACAGTAGAATCAATCCTCTAAATCACCTGGCTTTTCAGAAGAAAAGGCAGACCATCAAATAGGTATCACCATCATCACTAACATTACCAATAATGCTAACACCACCATCACCGTCATCATAACTATCACCACCACCACCACCACCATCACAACCATCATTACCTTCATTACCTACCAACACCATCATCACCTCCACTACCATCATAACAACCATCATTACATTACGTACCACCATCATGACCACTGCAGCTTCATCAACAATGCAAATGTTAAAGTCCAGCCTAATTCATTCAAAGCTGAGCTTTCATTGAGCAGAATTATCAGTGATAAATTTTTTTCTTTTTTCTTTCACAAGAAAAATCTGAGAAAATGCTAAAGGGAATAGAATCACTGACCTGGAAAAGGAGATTTCTTGGCAATCAACAGACCATTATGTCACTGACAGAAGGAGATAGAATAAATAATGGAAGCGCCCCAGGCTATTGTTTCTAGAAACAAGATATATAAAGTCATAGGCGCTGTTATTCTCCAAGTTGGACAAAACAAGGCAGAGATTCAAAGATGGAGGACAGATGAGACAGGCTTAAAATGAACCCAGATAACTTCCTCCAAGGTGGAAGATAGAAGAGGCGTTTAAGAAATAAATAAGGGTTTTACTCTCACATAAAGAAAATAAATCATCTGGTTTTGTTTTGTCTGTAAGTGGATTTCTGTGCTTCTGAAAGATGGCCTTTACTGAACTTTAAGAGCGAAGCCAGGATGAAAAAAAGAGTCACGCTGACATTCCACCAAGTGCCTGCATTTCTGTTCCTCCAAGCTCGGTATGCATAATGCCCAAATACCAGATCAATCAGAAACAAGACAGTCAAACCATTTTGCCCTTTTTAGAATCATGTAAACAAAAGGAACAATTTTCAGGTAGTTAAACAGAAAGTTCAGAGATTTTACCACTATCTCCTCCTTTTGGAGATTAACTTCAACAAATGCAAGTAGTGAATGCAAAATAAAAGGCAAAAACTATCCTGGAGTTTGTAAGGAACACAAAATTCTTTCAGTTTGTCCTTTGCTTCTAGTGAGGAACTTGACCGAAGTTGTGAGCAAAATATAGGAATCGTCAATTTTTAAAAAATAAATAAGTCTGTCCTCTTCCTTTATATGTTTTATTTCCTGGGTCTTTTTATAACTATTTTTAAATAATATTTTCCCCACAGTCCTTCAGCATCTACTGGAATTCTCCACCAAAATCACTGAAGTGATGTGGTCTAAACTATGGCATATTCAAAGAGTTCTGGAATGGGGCAGGGTCAGCCTGTTCTCTTCTAGGTTAGCTACTCTCTGTGTGACTTTGGGGTAAACATTTAGCATCTGTGGACTTCCATCCCGTCATCTAGAATATGATCACTGAGATCCGGTCCTAATTATGATGTTTTCAGTTTCTATGTTGGCAGATTTCAGCAATTGTCTTGAGAATTATTTCATTCAAGATTCAACCTATTTTTTTTCAGTGCTTGAGACTGGCAGACACTGGACTATATTGAGTATTAACCAAGGGGATGGAGAAGAGTAATTAATTTATTTCACCCAAGTTTTCCAATTATTTTCCTAAGATGTTTTGAAATTTGAGGAAATTCAAAGGACATTGTCTTTACCGTCTCTCTGTTTTGTAATGAGTCCTGGAGGGAAAATGGTGATTTTGAGTTTATAGCACAAGCAAAATCTCTGGTGAGGGTGGTAAGTGAGGCAGTCTACGTGTGTAAAGTTATTTTTAAAAAGGGTGAAAAGAGGAAGGGCCTTTTTTCCTCAGAGGTATTGGCATGGAAGTTTAAGGGAGACTAAAACATTTTCAGAATCAGGTCACTTGGTAAAGAATTATATTTACCTCATTAGCACAAAGTAGGTCGTCATTAAATGTTGTTGAATAAAAGCAGGACTGAAGGTGAATCAAATCAAAAAACATTTTTTGGAGACCTACATGCTCAGTACAAAGAAGTCTAAGATATGATCTCTGCACTCAACAAGAATTATGATGTAGTTGTAGAATAATTTCAGCTCCCTGCCATGTAGTCATGTGAAAGTTAAACAAAATATAGAATATAAATATTTTAAGACAGTAGTTCTCAACCTGTGGGTCGCAACCCCTTTAGGGGTCGAACAACCCTTTCACAGGGGTTGCCTAAGACCATCAGAAAACACATATATAATTACATATTGTTTTTGTGATTAATCACTATGCTTTAATTATGTTCAATTTGTAACAATGAAAATACATCCTGCATATCAGATATTTACATTACAATTCATAGCAGTAGCAAAATTACAGTTATGAAGTAGCAATGAAAATAATTTTATGGTTTGGGGTCACCACAACATGAGGAACTGTATTAAAGGGTCGCGGCATTAGGAAGATTGAGAACCACTGTTTTAAGAGAGTAATAGAAGAAATATAATAAGCCAAAGATTGGTAGGATTTAAAAAATAAAGGGTGTATATCCTGTAAGGAAGACATGAGAGCAGAAATAGTGTCCTGACAAGCTAATAAACAAATTTAGTTGGAGTTATGTAAAGGAATACAAAAATAAAGCTAGAAATATGATTGAGGACAAGACTATAAAGACACAGTTTGTTATAGACTGAATGTTTGTGGCCCCACCTCCCAAATTCATGTTGAAGCCCTTGTCCCCAAGTGATGGTATTTAAGATGGGGACTTTGGAGGTAATTGGGGTTAGATTAGGTCATGAGGGTGGATCCCTCATGATGGGATTAGTGCCTTTATAAGAAGAGACACCAGCAGATATCTTGCTCTCCCTTTCTCCCTGCCATGTGAGGACACAGTGAAGAAGGAGAAGGAAGCTGTTTGCAAGCTGGGAAGAGACTGCTCATTAGTAACCAAATCAGCTGGCACCAGGATCTTAGATCTCCCAGCCTCCAGGACTGTGAGAAAAAATAAATTTATATTGTTTAAGCCACTTAGTCTATAGGATTTTGTTATGGCAGCCCAAGTTGACTAATGTATACTTCAACCCATATTTAGTGGGAAACTTTGGTTTTGAGACAGTGGTTTGGGGGAAATAAGCAAGAATTAAATTAGCATTGTAAAAGATTAAAGTTCTGGAAGGGTGCATGCTAATTTATAAGAAACCAGGAGGCCCAAAGTAGAAGGAAGGTAGCAGTGGCAGCACCCAGTTAGAAGGCTCTTGGAAGAATGAAGTGTCCTGAGTACCAGGACCTGAAAGAAAGCACTGAGCAGAGGATAAGCATGTGGACAAGGCCTGGTCAAAAGAATACATCAAACCTGGTAGGTGGTTTGGGGAGGAAGTTTTGAAATCAACTGGGGAATCTGAGGTGAGGTGCTTTCTGGGTCTAGTGGTGAGCAAGGCACAGGGTGAAAATTGGTTAAGCAGTGGGTCCAGAATTTGAAAGCACAATGATATCAGAGTCCAAGGCAAGGAAGCAAGCAGGCAGATCATCAGGAGTCAGAGGGATCCAGATAAGCAAAGCAATCTGTAATCTAGGATTAGATGGAACATATGGAACCCAAAGAAGCAGACAACTGGGATTAAAGGTGTAGGAGGTACTACAAGGTAAATAAATGTCTATACCTCAGTCTTTGTCTTAACAGTTCTAGTGCTGGGAAACTTGCAGCTAGGAAAACAGCTCATGCTAGTTTGGTGCATGTCTCATTATTAATAAATTCGTGTTTATGCTACAATGAAGTCCGCCACCTCATAATTTAAATAATTGATGTTAGGTCTGTTTTCCACAGATATTTAAAATATATTAACTTTTACATAACATCCCCTCAAATAATTCAAGATCACTACCCCTGCCTTTTCTAAGCAAAAGAATTTCCTTCAAACATTCCTAGTATAACTTAGTTCCTATATTATTATTTGTAGAACTGAATATAATATTACAGTAGATCTGAATATAATATTACAATAGGCTCCCATGAGTGAAATCATGTGTGCTCTTTCCCTGAACACAGTATTTTTATTAATGCTCATATGATCACATAACACAATTGATGTTACTGGTTTATGTTAGTGGATATTTGATCAAGATAAAGCAGTGAACACAATGTTTACCCTTCTTATCCCTCAAACTCCAATGGTGTGACATGAGTGTGTGTGTGTGTGTGTGTGAGAAGAAAACCCATAGCAGAGCTACAAAGCTATCAGTAGTTCCAGCATTTTACAAAATTCTTAACTTACATCATGAAAGAAGAGAAACCCTGGGATAAGACTACCTAGAGCATATGTGTAGTTTCAGGGAGTCTTGACTTATAGCATGGACACAGGAATTAAAAAGGCACCAAGGAACAGCAGGTGAGGTGGTGAGAGACAAGAATTTAATAGAAATTATAGAAATAGAGAACGAAATATTGTAAGGGAGAAAATAATAAAAGAAAAAAGATTCCTAGATCTAAATAAAGTTCCAATCTTCAAGTTGGAAGGGTCTAATGTGCGTTAAGAATGACGTATTTGCAGTTAACTTATAAAATGCCCTGCTTTTGTTTACATGAATTATTAAGCCAGAATTACTTTCCTCTACTTGAATAGGCTGTATTTTGAACCCTTTTAAAATCTGTTTGGCTTAATTTGTTTATTGTTCCATAATGTCAAGATCTTTTTGAACTCTGACTCCAATATGACACCAATTCCGTTTTTCTTCCATATTGACATTATTTATAAATCTGCTAATCAAGCCTAATTTGTCATCAATGCAATGATTAATGCTAATAAGCAAAACCTTACCACACTCTAACTGGGTAAATTAACCTTTAAAGTCCCTTCAGGAAGTAATTAATTCATCTTCTCTGAACAAAACTGTTCAATCTTAATTTATTAAGGCATTTTTTTCTTCAAATATTATTCCAACATTGCCAATGTTATTATTTTGTGTGTATTTTTTCTATGTGCTTCACATTCCAACTTATATATGGAATGCTTCAATACATAAACTCATTGTAATAATGGCCTCCATAGCTGACCAGTTTCAGCAGACCACACTGTGTTATCAACTCAGAAGGAAACTGGTTTTAATTCATTTTTGTATCTTTAGGAGCTTCTCTTTTTTCTTCATCCTGACTGTCTTAATTATATTGTTCTCATTTTATTTTTTGGACCCTTCCATCTTTTTTGAGCTATTTTTCTTTTTGAAATTTTCTTTGCAAACTGTAATTATTATTACGTACAAGAAAATGACATGGCCATTCTGTCGAACAATTTCTTTTTGCTTTTATTTCACCTATCAATTTGATATTGTCAATGAGAAACAAATGCATAGAAACAATTCCTTTAGCTATTTCCTCATCAAGTACTGATGACAAAGTGGGAGTAATTAACAAATTTATGAATAATGCACATATGAGAAAAATAAGTTATGGAATTGACAATAAAATAAGACATTTCTTTTTAGATTGTTTCTCTTTGGCAAAAATTTACTCCTAACCAATATGTAGGTGTTTTAATTTCCTCGCCTTTAATATACATTATTTATGTATCAGCTTGAATACTTGGATTAAGAAAGCAATTTGATGAGGCAATCTGTATAAATCACTCTAAACACCATTGCTTCTGTTTCTCTATTAATTTGTTAGGATTTAAAAGCTCATCACAATGCTTCTCTGAATTAATTTAAATATTTCTAAATTTTAATAATGTTTTGGAGATATAATTTTCATAAAACATATTAATTTCAGGTGCACAGTATAGTAATTCAATATTTGTATATATTTTGACATAATTCTTTTTAAAAAATATTATTTTTATTGATTTCAGAGAGGAAGGAAGAGGGAGAGAGAGACAGAAACATCAATGATGAGAGAGAATCATTGATCAGTTGCCTCCCGCACACCCCTTACTGGGAATTGAGCCCACCAAACTGGGCATGTGCCCTGACTGGGAATGAAACTCTGACGCTCAACTAACTAAGCAATACTAGCTGGGCAAATTTACTTTGTTTTTCACTAGATACTCTTAGGGAAAAATTATTTGATTAGCTACATTTTTTACCAACATATGGCTCAGCAGTAAATAACCAGACTTTCAGAACAAATTTGAGGTACCTCTGTCACATTAAGTGGAGATGTCAGCAGACAATTATATATGCATGCTGGAGATCATAAAAGGGTCTTGACTAAAGATATAAATTTAAGGTTCAAGAGAGAAAAACTTGTTTACGATCGAGATGTTTAAGATGATGCCCGGTCAATTCTAGCTCAGTTTCTATTATGTTCATTGCATGTATTATTCCATAGTCACAGAAGCACTGGAATAGCTTCATATTTTGCCTAGTTTTCATTCACCTAGCTGATCTATATCGTACTGATTTAATATGTTTCACTTTTGTTAATCGTACACATAAAAGATCCCCAATATAAAGTGTCATATCCTGAATGCCTCTTATAAACACACTTACTAGTTTAACCTAAAATTTTACTACAGTTTTTTTCTGATTAGCACTAGCCATTATATATTAGAAAGAAAATAAAATTCTTAAAATAAAAGACATGTAAGAATTAAAATTGGTTGAATTTAGTTTTCTAGAAAATTAATGTTATGTAATACTTTATTTACTTGTAAAAGAGACTACAATGATACTCTACTTACAAGGATGAAATATTAAGATATACATTCATGAAAAAATTAGATGACAGATGTCATACTCAAAATCCAATGATGTGTTAAAAGTCCTTTTCTTAGAAAATTCTTTTTGCTTTTTCTCTCTTTCACCAAAGGTAGTCATTTTGTACTAATAAAGAGGGGTAAATCACATTTTTGTAAGACTCAATGTAGTTATGATCTATTTTAAAATTCCAGCCAAACCAGTTGAAAGATATTAAAAATAAATTACAATCATGCAATTGTGCTGCCACCAAAAAATAAGGGGGGATGGCAGATGAAAGGCACAATTGATGAGGTGCCATTTGTAACCCAAAACATGGTTCCTGATAAATCATAAACTGTATAATTAAGACAATAGAAACATGCACATTGAGATATTGTCTAATATTTATTACACGAGGATGGATACTAATTGTTGTATTATGCCATCACTAAAAAATAAACTACTTCAGTTCTCAAAAAAAAAGAGAATGTTCTGCACATAAAATCTATTTCTATTTCATCAAGACCAAATGTCATATGGACTCAACCAAATGGTGCGGTATGTAAATGGAAAGTACAATGAGACGAGAGAAGTGCCACCCAAAGGAAGAGGCTGTTTCTGTTATAACATCTGGAGCCAAGCCAGAAACTTTGATCAACTTCTGCTGTAGCAAGAGTCTGTCCAGGCCTATTTATAGGCTGGTGGTTCTCAACTCCAGAAGCACACTGGAATCCTCGGGTGAGTGATTCTCCTGTGAAGTCAGGGCCGAGATCCCTGGTTGGCTAAATCAGGCCCCAGGTGGGAACAGATGAAGCATAGCTTACCTGTCTAAACCAGATTAGTGGAGATGTGTGTCTTGAATACAGAAAAACCCAGACCATACCTGAAAATGTAGACATGGAATGCCATATATTTAAAAAGTTGAAGGAAGTATACTACTTTCTTCAACTTTTATCCTTGAAAACAAGACATCTGAGATCCTAGAGCATGCAGATCTTGTAGGTAGATTTACTTCCTCCTGAGTTTCCATGGACACCTTTTTTTCTGGCAAAGTACCCATAACCCTCTGCCAGGCAACCAATACTTTACTACTTTGCTCCCCCTAAAATGTCAGTTCTTTCAGGGTAGAGAGATGTCTTCCTTAACTGCTCCTCATAGCTGGTCAACTTGCCTGGTACTTGTATTATAAATGCTTGTTCAATAAATGTATTAATTAATGAAAATATAAAGGAACTAGAGGCCCAGTGCATGAAATTTGTGCAGGGGGGTGGGGAGTGTCCCTCAGCCCAGCGTGCACCCTCTCCAATCTGGGACCCCTCAGGGATGTCCGACTGCCCGCTTAGGCAGATTCTGGCCTGAGCGGGTAGTCGGACATCCCTCTCACAATACGGAAATGCTGGCTCCTAACCGTTTGCCTGCCTACCTGCCTGACTGCCCCTAACCACTCTGCCTGCCAGCCTGATAGCCCACTAACTGTTCCCCTGGTGGCCTAATTGACACCTCACTGCTCCCCTGCCAGAATAATCATACCCAACTGCCATCCCCTGTGGGGCTGAGGGGACTCCAGCTTGATGAGGCAGGGCTGAGGGAACTGGGTGCTGCCATCTTGTGGCTGTAGGCACCGCCATCTTGTGAGGGCATGGCAGTCAATTAGCATATCCCTCTTTATTGGCTGTGGGCACTGCCATCTTGTGAGGGTATGATGGTCAATTAGCATACCCCTCTTTATTAGATAGGATGAGTAAGCACTCAGAAAATGGCATCTCCATTATCCTGGCTATTCTTATTTAATCTTTTATTTATTTTTTCTTCTGGTCTAAACTTCCTACAGTCTTTCCTTCTGTTTAATTTTTGTTTTGTTCCTCTTGAACTATGGGACAATGTTTTGCCTTAAAAGTCATTCTGTCCCCGCAACTTCTGCTTCCCTCACTCATTCTTCTATATAACATCACAAATCCAGTTGTATTAAGTTTGGACAGCACTCTCTTTTTGTAAATATTACAATAAGTGCTCAGTCATAACTGTATCAAACCTGTATTGCAGATTTTATCTTCAATTTACCTGCAAGTAGATATATTCTTTGGAAGCAAGGACTATACCTTTTATCTACCATACTTACTACACAATAGAGCACATTTTAAGCCCTTAACAAATATTTGTTGGCTTTCAAGGGTTCAGTTATTTTTATGTGAGTGAACTCTGAGTCACTTTGAGGTGGTGTCCCAGTAGTACAGAGAGTACTTTCCACAAATGTATATTTTCATTAGACCTTTACAGGCTCTTGTAATGGGGATGCTGCCATTTACGCCCAATACAATGCCATTCTCTAGCAGGGGAAGCATATTTTTTAAACGTGCACTGTTTTTTGCAAACCAATTCTAAGTAACATGCTCACTCTTTCTAAAAATCATATTTCTCTATTAACTTTGAATTGAAAGGATGTTTTCATGTTTGAATCTGAAAGCCTAACAGATGATCTCAGAGACCATTTAGGGTTTACTTAATATTTTTCTCTTCTTCCCTCCCCCTATCCATCTATCCTCTATCACCCATTTAGTGGACAACAACATTGTTACTCTAGAGTTGTAAAAATTTGGCTCTGTGCCCCTCAGTGTAGGCTATTTGAGGCCCTCCAATTGATCCATTACCTTTTACAGATATCTGGCAAAAGTTGCTAAGAAACTATTTTTATGTTCTTGCCCTGGACCCTGAACCTCTCCTGGGATAGGCACACGTGTCTCATGGACGATGAATACCCAAGTCTTGGTGCTTGTCTTTGCCTCATTCCCTTCCTCTTTGTAGCTGTCCTCTCCTTGCCTCTGCCCTCCACATGTAAGTGGCCAGCCCTTCTTCTCTGTGTTCCTTTCCATTTACTGCTCTTCATATTCCTTCCCTTCATCTTCCTTTTCTGGACACCTGCTGCTACCTCTTTCCTCTAGCAAAGTGTATCTAGATATCTGAGTTAAAAAGAAAAATTTGAGAACTTACTCAACAATACATTTATGTGACTTATAAATAAATAGGCATACATATACTATTATCTTATTTTTTAGATTAAAATATACCCCATGGTAGAAATTTAAAAGAATGAGGGGGGAAAACTGTATATTTAAAATATTACATTTTTATTTGTTAATGGAACAGAAACTTTTTTTGCCTTCATTAAACATGTACAATTAAGCCCTAGTTGGTTTGGCTCAGTGGATAGAGCGTTGGTCTGTGGACTAAAGGGTCCCAGCTTTGATTCTGGTCAAGGGTATGTATTTCAATTGCAGACTCCTCCCTGACCCAGGCCCGGACCCTGTTGGGGCACGCACAGAAGGCAACAAATTGATGTGTCTCACTCACTCTCTCACATTGATGTTTTTCCCTCTCCCACTCTCTCTAAAAAATCATTGGAAAAATACCCTCAGGTGAGGATTTTTTTAAAAGTACAATTAAAAATATTTTTAGTGGGAGCAACTTGTTTGGAGACACATTATGTTAAAAGTATCTTGGGGTAATGTTTTAAAATATGATAACTTGAAGGTTTGGTTCTAAGCTCAGTATATTTCTATACTTGTGAGATTGATTTATAAAATCAAAGTGAGCTATAAACATGAACTTGTAAATATTTTCTTAACCACTGGCTTCAAGCAGGCTTGGTCACATGGCTCTTTATAGCTATCTTAGGGAAATCCCAGCATTTTTATTTACTATAACAGTCAACTCCACTTTCAGATGTTCCCCATCACCAGCAGGGATTAGTCCTCTAGTTCCTGAGAGGGGCAGGATCCTTTTCTATTTGACACCTTCCTCCAACTCCAGCACCTTGGTCTGAGTGAGTGGGGTGTTCCCGTCGTGCGACATCCTCTTCCTCCTTGACCAGAGTCTTTCTCCTCTGGTGTTAGGAGTAGGGAGAAGGAAAGAGGAAGGGAAGGGATCCTTTTGCACAGTTTTTTTCCATTTTCATAATATTAAGGAGGTCCTTGCACAGCAAATAAATATACTCATTTTCTTTCTCTAACTTATGTTTTTGTCAGCTTGCTTGACTCTAATACTTTTGGTTCCTTTGCAGGAGTATCAAATCAGTAGACCAGTAATCAGTCAATGACTTGGAAATCAGAACCCACTGAGTATTTTTCCAATAATGAAACTACCTGGCTCCTTAAATAATAGAGCTATTTTATAGGAAAAGCCACAATGACAGGTTTTTGTGTTGATAGCAGTGGACTGCCTCCAAACGATATGCTAGACAAGACACATAAATAGCCAATCAAGGCCCTGGCTTCCTGCCCAGTTGAGTTCCTGACCTATGGTTCTGCCAACCCAGCACAACTTGAAATGGAATTTTGGCACTTAATCTGCCAAGATGGTTGCCAGCCAGGCCAAGTTACCTAGTTCTTCCATTAAGTGCTCCTGAGGAGACTTGGAAGAAGGAGAGCTTTCTGGCTTGCCTGAGCACTGGGTCCCAGGACTAACCTCACCTCATCTGCAATGTAGCAAGAGAGGTCATCGTTCTCCAGCTTGCACACATCCTCTGGTAAAGTGGGTGTAATAACAGCAAAAACAAAAGAAAAAACTTTCCTGTGGCCCCATTCCCTCTCTCTGTTCCTGTTGGCATTGATTTGTTACTTCAGTTTACATTAAACAACCCTCCTGGCAACTGACTACATAGCCACAGGCAAAGGGATAAGAGTTGAGACTCTGTGTATTTATTTAATAATGAAGTATAACATGAAGAGGCTCTAAAAATGGAAAAAAAAGAAGTATACTAGTAATTTTCAAACCCTCTGGGCAGAGGGGAAGTGGAAATGTGGATAGAGGCTTCCTATCTCCTTTTGCAACTGATAAACTCCTCATAGATCTTTTATTTTTTAAAATCTTCACCCACGGATATGTTCTTATTGATTTTAGAGAGAAATAAAAGAAAAAAGGGAGAGAGAAACATCGATGTGAGAGAGAACCAATGATGGGTTGCCTTCCAATCTTGCCCTAAACAGGGATCAAACCCACAACCTAGGTATGTGCCCTGACTGGGCATCAAACCTGAACCCTTTTGGTGTATGGGATGGCACTCCAACCAACTGAGTCATCAGGACAGGGCCAAGTATATCATTTTATATATTGTGTCCTGTAATGGAGGATTCAGAAACCAGATCTATTTCCGTTCTGGGCTTCCTGTTACTATCTATACCCATTAATCTTAGGTCAGAATAGAGCAAACAGCTTTTCCAGATGACTAAGAGTTGGCATTTCCCTTAAACAGTACATTTATATTAAGGATCATCTAGAAAACAGTTCAAACAAAAAATAAATAGTACATAAAAAAAACCTCATACAAACCAATAAAGAATCAAAACAAAAAGGCCACTGACTAACAACGCTCTCTCCTTCTTCTCTCGTAAAGGCCATATGCTACAGTCTGCCAGCCCAGAATCCTGAAATAGATGCCATCCTTTCACGAGCTCACCCTCCCTGTTCAAAATTCTTTTTAAATTCTACTCTCTATGATGACAGTTATAGTATCTCTCTTTCCCACCAAAAATGTACACAGGGGGACTGAGAATCTAAACATTTTTTTCTAGTAGAATAAAGATGAGAGAAGGTGCTTAAATAAATATCAGTTGATGCATTATCCCCAGTTTCTTCAAGTAAGAGAAAATATATAACAAGGAAACTAAAATAAAAACTCATTAGCTATGCAGACCACACGTGCTTCGTGTTCAGATGGTGATTTATAACACTGCATAGTAACATATGTTGAAAGTGCCAAGTTGAAATTCAGGAATCAAGAGAACAGGTCTTCATTAATTATTACAAATTGGTTTTATGATAGCATTAGAAACAACAACTAGCATCCAGAGGCATAGAGTATTCCCCAAATATCACTGTTTTAAGAGTAGTTTATTCAAAATTATGCAAAACTAACTGCTCACATCAAAGACCACGCTTTCTAGGACTCCAACAGCCTGATCAGGTGAAATGTGCCTCTTAAGAACATAGAAAAAAAAGGCCAGGCAATGGGGGAAACAAGGGAAATTCGGGAAAATCTGTGATACTCTCAACAACAAAGATAAAAAAGAAAAGGAAAAGGCGAAGACACTCCTCATGGGAATGAAAGTGTAAAACCAAACAGTGCTCCGTGATTGCTGTGGAGATACAACTCACAGGTGGAATTTGATGAATGAATTCTGCTACTGAAATGGACGTTGCTATTGGGGAAATACTAAGGAGTCAAGGAGGTAAGAGTCTGAGGTCAGGAATATTCCCAAGGAAGTAAATATGTACCCAGTTGAAACATCAAAGGGATAGTTACTAAAAGTGCCACTTTCATTCATTATTATTTGAGTGGCAACACAATTTATAAAAACTGAATTAATCAATGCATTGCTATGACTGGAATGTCAAATAGCTAGTGAAGGAAACAATCAGGACACATTTTAGAGTTCAGTCATGAGAAATTGAGAGGAAAGATGATTTTTTTTTCTCAAAAAGGAGTTGCCCAATGTTTAACACACACACACACACACACACACACACACACACACTCACACACACACTCACAAATATTTAAAACTCTTTTAAGGCTAAATGGAAAGTGGGACTACTGGAGCAACAAGGGAAACTGGAAAATGGTTTATCCTGGGGTTCCTCTATCTGTGAGAATAATTAACATCCAAGTAAATGAAAAGGATAATAGAGATCAAGATTTGCTCCATTTAAATCAAAGTGTTATAAAGAGGACCAAACCATTGAAGCCCTTGGTGAGAAATGTTATTAGTGAGAAGGGAGTCTAGCTAAAGTGTCTCTTTTTACAAATACATAGCACATGTTAAAGAATCTATAATAATCTATAATAATAAAAGCATAATATGCTAATTAGACTGGTCATCCTTCCAGACAAAGCTGGCGGCCGGAGGGAAACCCGGGTGCCGGAGGGAAGCCGATGCCAGCAGCAGGGGAAGGAAGGCCTACTCTTGCACAAATTTTGTTCATCGAGTCTCTAGTTTATAATAAAACTTGTTATATTACAGATTCAAATATATCATGACTTACTGTTACATAATAGAATTTTTTAAAATAAATTTTTACTTATAATTTTGCCCATTATGAAAGCACTCCTATGACTTTCATGGCTATAAGTTAACTATTTTATATTCTTGACTGCAGGAAATGCTCATGGGTAAAGAGAAGGGGAGGAGATAAAATGGCAAGGACACCAAGAGAAAAGTCCTTAGGGCCCCTATGAACACTCTCTCTGCTTCTCTCCTCAGCCACTTTTCTGTCTTGTTTTGCACAGTATCTCTAACTTCAACTACCAATCTATGCTTTAATCCTAGACCTTCTATTCTGAGCCACAAGCTCCATATCCATCACCTACAACACAGAACTATGAACAGACTGTTGAACCTTAGAGGGAAGGGAGAGGAGGGTGGGAGGGAAGAGATCATCCAATGAACTTATATGCATATATGCATAACCCATAGACACAGACAATGGCGGGGGGGGGGGGGTGGTGGGGGTGGTGAGGACATGGGGGAATGGGGGTGGGAGAGGAGGAGGGGAGAGGGCTGGAAGAGGTTAATGGGAGAAAAAGGAGGACCTATGTAATACTTTCAACAATAAAGATTAAAAGAAAACTTAGTTTAAAGGAACTAAGAAAGCAAAGTGCAGTTCCTGAAATACAGTACCAGCAGGGGCATTAATATCCTTAGGCCTAAAGCGGAAGAGAAGTAAGAGATCCTGGAGCCAGGATGCAACACTGTGATAAAGGATGCCTAACAGACCTTCAGGCTTCAATAGAGGGACACAGCAAACTGTAGGGACTTGGCCAAATAGAGATGATGTAATAAGTACCCTAATCTAACTCTCCTCTTATCTTCTGACTAGAGGCCCGATGTACGAAATTTGTGCAAGAGTAGGCCTTCCTTCCCCCAGATGCTGGCTCTGGCTTCCCTCCGGCACCTGGGACCTGGGCTTCCCTCGCAGCCCCAGCTTCGTCTGGAAGCACATCCGGTCTAATGAACATATTATGCTTTTATTATTATAGATCATATTCTGGTGCCTCCCATTGGTTGAATCCAACTGGCAGCTGAAGGGGAAGAGAACCCATAAACATCGTCCATATGGGTCAGCTTCCTGGGCACTAAGCATAATGAAAGAGAGGAGGATGCAATATATCCAGCACAACTACCTTTTCAAAAGTATTTCCTGTTTTTTTTTTCTATATTCTGGTCTTTCTGTTATTGGTAGTTCCATGAATTCATTGTTCATATGGTAAAAAATAATCAGAAAGGGAATCCATTGAAAATGAAGAGGAAAATGTATGAGAGCTAGTCAAAAGAAATAAAGTAAGTTGAATTAATAAATATAGAAGATAATATACAAGTCCAAGGGACCTTATGGAAAGACAGGTAATATGGAGGCAGAAGTTGGCAGAATTGTGGATTGATTTACATTCTTTTGGCTTTAGAAGTAAGATGAACAATAAATAAGAGAGAGGATGGTGAAAGTTTGTAATTTCACACAAAGCCAACCATGTGTACCTGGTTATTTGCTCAGATAATAGATTACCGACTTTTAACAATGACATTGTGGGGTTAAAATACATATGTGTGTGTAATAAAGTAAAGACTAGGAGGGACAAATTGGTTGGCCTTGGATCATTTCCTCCTCCATTTTGGTAGCTTATCAAGGTGCCACCCACAGTCTGTGTTACTATAAAGAAAGAACACAGAGTTTTGACTGACATAAGTAGCTGAACTCTGGAAGCTCTTCCTACCTTCAATAGGCCATTGCTCAACCAAGATTCATTTCCTGTTACATAGTTGATTATTTCAGCTTTAGCCCAAGCTCTCCTTTCCTCATCATGGTGAGAGGATGGAAGTGACATTGGACAGGAAAATAACACAACACACGTGCCTCTCTGAGGCAGTATCCTGTTGCTTCGATAAGTCTTCCCGCCTCCACTATCAGTCAGCAGTGTTGATGGACCCACGCAGAGGGAAAAATAGGGTACAATGCTGAGCCAACAGGCATTACCTCTCTGACACTGTGTGCCTTCTCCTGGCTTGCTTTGTCTTCCTGAAAAAACGGGCTCATTCTTTAAGGCATGCAATGCCTGCTCTGTCATAGAAATGAAACTTTATGGCTTATATGTCTCTTTCTGCCACTGCCTATGAGCTCTCCGAGAGTAAGAATCATATCTGTCCTCTATATATTTACTACCTGTCAGTTGAATGCATATGATAGGTAGTCAATGAATGTTGAATGAAATATCATTCCTGGAGCACAATTAAATGTCTTTATGATGTGAGATTTTACCAAATATGGGTTCATAAGGATATGTAACATAAGCCACTCAAGATATTTGTGATCTTGGAGAATCCCAGAAAACAAAGGCACCAGCAAAGCTATCTCCCTGTTGAATAGCATTTTGTTAAGCTGCCATAGAGAATAACCACTCTAGGAGGTCTCTGCAAGGTTCATTTGTTAATTCCACAAAGTCAGTGGCATTGATATCCATAACTAACCTAGGTGGGGAATTAAAATTTTGTTTTGTTTTGTAATCCTCACCCACGGATATTTTTTTCCATTGATTTTTAGAGAGATTGGAAGGGAGCGAGGGAGAAGAGTGAGAGAGAGAAACATTGATGTGGGAGAGACACTGATTGTTTGCCTTCCACACTCACCCCTACCCGGGTCAGGGATCAAACCTGCAACCCAGCTACCTGCCCTGGGAATCAAACCTGGGACCCTTCTGAACAACTAAATTAAAATATTGCTTTTATAAGAGTATTTTGCACTTTGTAGTGCTAGAACATGGTAGAGTTACAAATATTATATTTATATTGTTGTACTAGAAACAAAGAGCTATTTGTCTTATTGAATGTATTCAAAGGTTCACTAGAATTGTTCACCGTTTTCACATCCTCACAAGCCCTCCCATCTACTTATGCCTTTGTACGGCAATTAGCCCCCAGCCATAGGGTTCATCTCATAGAACACAGGGTGGGACCAACCAATGATCAGTGTTCTGCTCTCACCCACCCTGAAGATCTATGGATTCCATCCAGTGTTTAAGGGGCTAAGAAGCCAGATCCTGTGCAGCTGAAAGGGGAGTAATCTGAGCTGCATACAAACAGCTCCAAGGATATGGTTTCCTCCTCAATCTGAGAGCCACTAAAAAAGGAGGAGAAATAAAAGAGCAAGAAGGAAAGATGAGGAGGCAGAACCTGGGGAACTGACAGCTGAAGGAAAGGCAAAGAATGCAGGGAGACCACAGGATGACCTTTCAGTAGAAAAATCTGATTCTCTTCAGTTCACGTCAGTACATTGTTTAAAGAAAGTGATTCACTGTTTAAAATGATGAATCCAGGGCGAGAAGGATCAAGATAGTGAACGAATCAATAAATGAGTAAATTCACTGAATTATTGCACTTGTACAAAATTCTTCCATTTCAGATCTTAAGTTATTATTTGAAGATATCAATAGGAAATGACAAAAAAATCACTTTCCTCTGTCTGCTCATATGCCAGTCCGCACTCCCTGTTACCTCATATGCAATTTGAGGGGGAAGAATGATGAACTATCAAGTGTGTTATAAATACTATGAAACAAAGGAGACATAAGCTGCAGTAATAAAACCTCCTAAATAAGACCAGCCAGCCAGCCTCTTGAGCAAGTCCCATTTTATTATTTTCGGCACCAACTGTCATTCCTCTAATGTCTATAATCTGTCTTACACAAGGATTCAAACCATATCTACATTGACCCCCACTTTCTCCAGACTGAGGGCTCTGTGCTACTGGTTGCTTTACAACAGATTCCATGTATCATCAAAATTGACAGAGTTCCCTTGCAATTGATGTGCCTGGCGCATTTTGTTTCACTTCTGTTGGATGAATAAAGCTGAAGTAACAAGAACCATCCGAGCTGGATATTGCACACGGGTCCCTGCAAATAGCATAATATAAAGCACTAGACTAATTTGGTCCTAGTCCAGGCTTTTCTACCAACTTACTGTGTGACTTGGTGTACCTTGCTTCATCTTCTTGACGCAAACTCAACATTTCTATAAAATGAAAGGGTCTCAACAGCAAAGGGCAATAAATCCAATTTTTAAAAAAAGAGCAAAATTATTTGGAGACATTTCAAAGATGAGGAAATATCAATGACCAATAAACATATAAAGAGCTTCTCAGCCTCATTAGCAATCAGAGATATGCAAGTCACAGCAGATGTGAGATATCATTTCACTCACATTACAAAGAAATATCACAATAACAAGTGATGAAAAGAATGTGATCCTTTCCACATCACTGGAGAAATTTTCCCTTATGGAAAACTAGTGACCCCGGTGAACAGATTTGTGTACATTGAACAGGACTTAATTAGAAGGTGTCCGGCAGGGTGGGATGGGTGAGACAGGTGGGACATGCCCTGAAATCAAACTCCCAAGTTCCCTCCCGGGCATCTATGGAGTGAGCGGGGTCCCTTAGGCAGGTGGGGTCCCTCGGGCTGGCCTGTGGAGATAGGGCCAAAACCAGCTCTCCAACATCCCCCAAGGGGTCCCAGGGTAAGAGAGGGCACTCTGCAAAGTTGCTTTCCTACAGGGTGTGGAACACAAACGCAAGTGTGCAGTAAACCAGATTCTGGGCTGATAGTGCCCCAGCAAGAGCATAACCCATGGCCAAAGGTGGAATCGCGAGGACCCGTGAGGAATTGGGCTCCCTCCTCTCTGGTTTTGGGGTGCGTCACTCGAGAACTGCAGCTGCCAAGTCACTGCAGCTCGGCAACTCCTGCATTGAGTGTCTGCCCCCTGGTGGTCAGTGTGCATCATAGCAACCAGTCAGACAGTGGGAGGGACACTTAGCATATTAGTCTTTTATATATATAGATAATTCCGTCTTCCCTTATAAAGGTGAATATTTCTATTTTCTGCATCCAGTCATTCCTCATACTATAGTTTATACTATAGAAACATGATTACCTTTAAAGTTAATGAAGAAATGAGTAATTCATTTATAGAAACATGAATACATTTAAAGTTAATAAATAAATAAGTAATTTATTTGTAGGAATTTAAGGGTATAAAAAAGAAAAGACTCAGAAATGAATAAGTTAA
The DNA here is from genome assembly GCF_028538775.1 of Myotis yumanensis. NCBI lineage: Eukaryota > Metazoa > Chordata > Mammalia > Chiroptera > Vespertilionidae > Myotis > Myotis yumanensis. Next base: position 29,101,218 of record NW_027223760.1, on the reverse strand, counting down.
TATATGTATGTGTAGTTTTATATGTTTATTTCAGACTGTTGATGAACATCTCACTTGATCATTTAAAAAGTCAACTAGTGTTAGACAAAGTTGATATTATTGCTATTTTTTGAGATAAAGAATCAGACTTAGAAATGAACTAATGTACATAGAGCAAGTGTGGGTTTGTATTTTTCTACTAAGCACTTGCTGGCATTAATAACCTTGGAAGAATTATTTCACTGCTATGAGGTTCTGTGTCTTTAGCTCTTAAAAAATGAGGATCATTATGTCTATATTCTGGAGATTTTATGAAGATTAAATGAGATGATTTATCTGGAGTGCAATAAATATTAGTTTCTGACTTGTTTATTTTCTCTCATACAGGTTATTTTGTAATGAACCATAGACAATAAGTACCATTCTGCTGGGGACACCACCCAGAGTCTTTTTGTGACTAACCACAGACACATCTTCAAATCACTGTTCCCATTGGCTAATTCTACCCTGCCACTTGTTCTTGATGTCCTTCATTGTTGCCCCAAATCATAGGCCCACCTTTGTTGCCTTCAATGTCTGCCCTCCCTTCCCTGCTCTACAATCTATATAAATCCACTGTAAACTGACATGCCTTTCCTTCCAGTCCCCAGGAGTTCTGAGTTATCCATTGGAGACTGCTCATTTTCTCACTGTCTCTGCACCACAGGGCCTTTTCACTTCCTTTTTTTCTTTCTTTTTTTTTTTAAATTCTCACTTGAGGATCTTTTCCCATTGATATTTAGAGAGAGGGAAAGACAGAGAGAAATATCGATGTGAGAGAAACACATAGATTGGTTACCTCCTGCACAAGCTGGGGAGGAGCCTGCAACCAAAGTACGTGCCCTTGACCAAAATCGAACCCTGGGCCCTTTGGTCTGCAGGCTGACACTCTATCCACTGAGCAAACCGGCCAGGCTCTTTTCACTTCTTTTAATTGTTCAAACTTTCTTTTTAACCAAGTAAAAACTTGCCATTCTTGCCATTTAGTCCCATCTCCTCTGCCACTTAGCCAAAATCCATGCTCAACCAATTACTTTTCCAGAAGAATTTGGCTCTTGATTTATACTACATTTTTGTATTTCTTATCCCACTAACTGCGTGGGTGATTCCAATGTCTACACAGTAGAGCCATTGAACATCCTAGACTAACATTTTCTTGATCTCTTCAACTATATTTGCCCTCACTTCCACTCGATTTCAGTGATCCCCTCCCACTGACACAGGTCTGACCTTGTTATAACTCAGAATTATTCAACTTTTGACATTTAAATTTTAATATTCTATTACCTGACTCCATGTTCATATCCTTGCTTGCTATTTTTTTCACCTCCCATGTACTATCTTCTTAACTGCAGAAAGACCCCTTACTAGGTACTCTATTTTCCTTCTAGTTAATCATTTTTGCCCTAACCTCCTTTTCTACTTTCCATTCCATCTAGACAATATTTCATGGTCAATTACTTTACCCGTAGGTTGACCTGGATCACTTGCTCCTTGTGCTTCTGTGAAATCATTCTTGTGAACTGTTTCGTTGCTTTAATGGCCTGGTCAATTGCCTCGTACTGCGGAAAATTGACCAGCCATGAGGACTGGAACCGTGACTAACACAAGATCCCAGCTTCATCAGGGTCCTTCTTAGTCATCTCTCCAAGCTCCCTCAGCAGCTATTTCAAACCTTCACTACTCTTTCCAAGTCGCCCCAACTCTCTCAATGGTCTCATATCCTATAGAAATTAAGGCTATCAAGAGAGAAAGCCATAAACATCTGCTCTGCCACCTACTGGCTTTTCTCCAGTTGCATACCTAATATTTTTCCTCACTCTGTGGAACACAACCTCTCTCAGCTGCATTTAACCTCACCGCCAGCCTCCCCAAGGTCCTTGATCTCTGTTACTTGATCTGTAAGTTGTAAATGATAATAATATTCTTGGGGAAATTATTTTCTTCAAAGAAGCAGAGCTTCTCAGCAGCAATCCAAGACAGGAAGAACCCCATCTGGTATACAAGTCCATGACATAACTGAAAACACCTTCTGGGCAGATGCCCAAACCAGCAATGATGAAAGAGCTATAATGAATTTTCATGGAGAAGACTGTGTTGTTACTTAAGTTAATAAAAATCCATAATAATCACTTTACTGCATGTCTACACTAACCTTTGTCATAATCAAAGTAGAAAAAACCCCAAATACCTCAATTACCATATCATTTTTTTTTCTCAATTTCACATTACAGCTACTTGTGACATTATTTCTACTGTTCTAATACTCCCCATCCCTACATCTTTAGAAAGTGGGAGAACTGAAATAATAGAGGCACACATTTTTGTGTGGGCTTAATCTGTCTCTTTTTATGCTTTCCTTTCTCGGCCATTTCTGTATTTGAAAAAACACACCAAAAAGCGCGCGCGCGCACACACACACACACACACACACACACACACACACACACACAGAAAACAACCTCTCATTTTAAACTGCCTTAAAGTTGTTCAGATACTTATTGGCCTTAGAATAAGACAGGCAAAATCCTTCCTTAATCTATTGAGACAATAATGATCTGCTTGAGTTCATCATTGGGGATGAGAAAGAGAAATCATTTGGCCAGCATAAAATAAGGAATTTTAAAAATTAAATTTATTGGGGTAACATTGGTTAAAAGTTTCAGGTGCTTAATTCTATAATACATCATCTGTGTTGCACTGTGTGTTTAACACCCCAAATTGAATGTCCTTCCATCACCATATATTTGACCCCTTTTTACCCTTTTACTACTGAACCCCTTTTTCCTACTGTTGTCTGTGTCTATGAGTTTTTGTTTGTTTGTTTGTCTTCTTCATTCATTTGTTGCTTTTAGTATAAAATGGAGGATTTTCTTTGGGCAGAAACTTCAATAGAATGAATTCAGCAATTAAACCTACTACCATGAGCAAACAGTCCACTTTGGATTATAACCATAACGATTCTATCAATTTCCATCTTCTGAGTCTGTAACTGAGAACCCATAAGCTGGTAGAGTGAACCAAATGGGCTCTACATAGTCAGCAAATGGCCCTGGAGGGGTCTTACCTTCCTCTTGGAGAAAAATGCTTCCTCCAGAAAGACCTTCATACCTTTCTGCCTTTAATAACAGATCAGTGGAGAAGAGAGAGAGAGAGAGAGAGAGAGAGAGAGAGAGAGAGAGAGAGAGAAAGTGAGAAGGAGAAAGAAACATCAATGTGAAAGGGAAACATCCATCAGCTGCCTCCTGCACGACCCTACTGGGGATCTAGCCCTCAACCCTGACATGTGCCCTGACCAAGACTCAAACTGGAAAAGTTTCAGGGTACAGGACAATGCCCAACAAACTGAGCCACACTGGCCAGGGATTGCTATACCTCTACAGATTCAAGTGGTCTATAAATGTGTGGCATGATTCTACTTGTAATAATTTTGAATATAATACAGCACAGAAAATAGAGGTCCAAGCTAAAACATATACTCTGATATGGGAGTAGATAAAAACAAAACAAAACAAAAAAGTTCAGTTTTCTCCTCTGTGCTTTCAGTCACAAGAAATCCAATAGCAGTAGTACAGTTTATTGTCACATAAATAAACATGTGCTGAAAATAAAATTATATTTTCTTAAACATAACAACTAATACTAGTAAGAAATTTTTAGATTGTAAACTTTTTGAGGGAAGAGCTATGTCCTATATATCTTTGCATCTACTACTGCTGCACAATGCGTGATTTGTAGGCACTCCATAAGTGCTTTTCAAATTCATACAAAATGATTTAATATCATTTAATCTATTTGTATCATGTGTTTTGATGTTTTTCCAGTGTCAAAGTCCCTGAAGTTCTTTTGATTATATGATCTAAATACTTTGCTTTGATATGTTTCATTTTATTTTCAGAATATTTTATAAGCATTGTATTAACTTGATTTATAGAATACTTGAGATAGGTTGCTATTCCCATTCACCAGTTGAAAGCAAATGATTTTAAGAATTAAATAATTTGCATAATGTAGCTTTAGCTAGGAGCAAACCTGGGGCAAGAATCTCTGCCTCTAAGTTCCAAGTTTAGTTCTTTCCATTTCAACATAGAGTACTGCTATTTTTCATCCTGTAGAATGCAATCTGTGCAGGATCAGAAGAATTGAGTTGACTCTTGCAGGTCTTTCAGATCAATAACCATACACCATCCTGTCATGGTGTTCAAATCCTTTGATTTTCTATCTAGCTGAATCTTGGATTACTGGGAGCATAATCTTTAACAGTTATTTAACCTTTTTGATTTTTGTTTTCTTCTTTATTAACAAAAGAATAACAATATCTACCTTATGGAGTTGTGAGAATTAGCTGAGATACGGTAAGAAATCCTTAGCATTTAGGCACACACATAGTAAATATACCATAAATGATTGCTGAAATGTAATAGTTAAGATTAGGAAAATAAGGAAACACAATCTCTATCTCAGACATTGAACTTAGAAAGTCTCCCAAGATATTTTCCATGCTATACATTCTCCCCTTTCTATTAGTTGACCTCTCTCTCACCCAACCTTCCATAGCCACTCACACTCCATTTCTTGCACTTTCTATCTTACGCATCATTCTCTTAAGGCTTCTCTCTGTGTGCTTATCTGCACCTGGATATCCAGATCTACAGGTAACTCTCAATGCATAGCCCACTTAGAGGCCTGGAAGGTGTAGCTGCTTCTCTACCAGCTTTCTTCATTCCCTGCTGACAGAGGTCCTGTTTCTATGGAGGCCCGTGTTGGCCCCATTATTGTAGCCATGCAGGGAAGTGCACATAGACATAGCTGAGAGTCTGTATTTCTGCCACAGAGCTATCATTATTCTCGATTTGGTTCTGCGTTTATGTTTGTATGTGCCCAAATATCCCCTTTTGTGTATATGGGAAAGTGGTGTCTAACTGTATTAAACTCCCTGAAAGAAGTTTATTAGCCAGTGTTTTGTGTGTGTTCATAAGTAAGCACATTTCCCTCCTTTGTGGCATTTAGTTTGAGATACTTTGTGTTCTCTCTGAGTTTATGGACCATCTTAATCTCTGTTCCATTCTCCTGCTGAGTTCTGATGAGATCATCAGACACCATATCAATGTGAAACTATCCTACCTTCAAAAGCCTCCATTCCTGGGTGTTTGCAAGAACCTCTTTCTCTTGCTTTCAAATGTTTCCAGATGATAACATCAATGAAAGACTCACCCATTCAGGAACAGACTTTTGATCAATGAATTATTAGTTTGACGTCTATTACCTAATAGGAACAGCATGTATCACAGATGCATAAACCAACAGAACTGAAGAGTGCATATTATAACACAGAGCATCTTAGGTTGCATTAGCAAAAAAAACAGAAATGCTATTCCAGTGACAGAAAGTTATGTTGCTATTGTGCTCTTTCTTTTCAGTTTTGGGGAGAAAACAGCCATTGTAAGCTAAATTGTTTCCACCAGAAGTCAAGGAAACAAATCAGGCAGCTGCGCTATATCAGGGGTGGTTGCAGGCACAGATAGAATAGAAGGAGCACATGAGAAGGGATAAGTCTAGGGGTGAAAGATTTATTCCCTCTGGCTTCAGAGACAAACTCAGTAATGGCTAGATGTCACCAGGAACCAGAGGACAGCTAAAAATAAGAAAGAACCCTGATGATGGGTGTGTCCCCGAAATGGGACGGGCTGCACTGCAGAACAGGCAGCTTCGTGGCTATCTGTCCCAGGAGCTGAAGACAGAGCCCCTGTGTGAGCTGGGTCCGGTGACCTCTAAGTTCCCTTCCAACCCTCAAAGGCTATGATTAAAACGGAAAAGTGAATACATCACACCCCTAGCAGGGAGGGAAGACTCTGACAGTAAGAGGTTAGACAATGATGTGAAAGGCAAAGAGATTTTGAAGGAAGAAATTTTTCAAAAACAGAAAAGAACTGAATAATAATAATAAAAATTCTCCAGTGCATTGTCTGTGGCTACCCTGGTGAGTGCCGGCAAACCAGCAAAGTGTGAGAAAAACCAAAAAGATGAAGAGGTTTGGGGAAGAACAAAATTATTTCTCTGCATTCCTCTTTAGCACTGAGGATGAAGGGCAGACGGCCTGCCCTGGGGTCATTCTTCCCCATCAGGGAAGGTGAGCCTCTGTCCAGGAGTGAGGAGTCAAAGGAAAGGGTAAAGGGACATGAGAATGAAAAGTGCCAGCCATCACAGAGAAAAGATGTGAGTTCTGAAAGAAGGAGGTCTAACAACAAAATATGTGATTTACCTTTCAAAATAGACACCTGGAAAATTGAGTCCTGCGGGGCTGCCCTGTCTCACTGAGTTTTGTAATAGGGATGACACTGGTTCTCTGGGACCCCTGACTAGGAGCTCTTCCCAAGGGTGGAGGGTGGTGAGCTCCTGGAAGCTGCCAGGGCACAAAAGCTTGCTTTTCCCATCACACGAAGCCAGAGTTAAGAAACGCTTGCGTGGTCTGCATGGATGGGGACCTTCTCATGGAAGTTTCCAGCTCCATTGGAAGTCTTGATGAGAGAAATACAGCAGACCATAAACACTGCCTTCTTAAAATGTCATTATTCTATTACATTAAAATGTAAAGACCTACACTAGGTGTTCAAGAGAAAGACTTACTAATACTAGATCAGTGATGGTGAACCTTTTGAGCTCAGCATGTCAGCATTTTGAAAAACCCTAACTTAACTCTGGTGCTGTGTCACATATAGAAATTTTTTGATATTTGCAACCATAGTAAAACAAAGACTTATATTTTTGATATTTATTTTATATATTTAAATGCCATTTAACAAAGAAAATTCAACCAAAAAAATGAGTTCGCGTGTCACCTCTGACACGCGTGTCATAGGTTCGCCATCACTGGACTAGATGAACCCCTTGTGCCTCCACCTCTTTTACAGATAGGGTTCAATCTCAAAGCTGAAGAGGTATTTTCAATTCAGTATTTCAACAAAACCTTACAAGCATCCTATATAATAAAAGGATAATATGCAAATTGACCCTAATAGTGGAATGACCAGGAACGGCCGGTCACTATGACATGTACTGACCACCAGGGGCAGACGTTCAATGTAGGAGCTGCTCCCTGGTGGCCAGTGTGCTGCCACAGGAGGAGCTCCACTCAGCAACAAGCCAGACTGATGGCTGCTAGCGCAGTGGCAGTGGCAAGAGCCTCTCCTGCCTCCTGGGCAGCACTAAGGATGTCTGACTGACAGCTTAGGCCTGATCCCCCGGGAAGCAGGCCTAACCTGGCAGGTGGACATCCCCTGCGGGGTCCCAGACTTCTAGAGGGTGCAAGCTGGGCTGAGGGACTCCCCTGAGTGCTCAAATTTTTGTGCACCAGGCCTCTAGTCAAAAAATAAAATTACAACAGTCCCTAATTAGGTCTAGAAAACTCAGGCTCAAAGAAGTGTTCTAAGTAGCCCAAGGCCACACAGCTAGACATGGGGAGGGCCAAGGTGTCAACCCTGGGCTGTTTGCCTCCATAACTGGTGGCAAACTCTCCTCTGGAATCTAGGAATGTATTTTGGCAACTCTGCAGAAGCATTCTCCACCACCAGGACACCTCTTCGTCCTTACACGGGGCTCAAAGTTAACAATGACAAATCATTAAAACAAAAACAAAAACCTTAGTGACTGTAACTTGACAGGAACTTTATTTGAATTTGCTTGGAGTTACATCTATATCTTTTCAGCAAATGAGGCTAGACATATTTATAGTTTCAAAGAGAACTCTCAGAAGATACTTGTAACAGATTATTAAAAAGATAAAACATTTCAAGCCATGAAAAAACATAGGGGAAACATAAGTGGATACTACTAACTGAGAGAAGCCAACCTGGAAAGACTATTTGCTGTGTGATTCCAACTATACAGCATTCTAGAAAAGGCAAAACTGTGGAGATAGGAGTGTGGTTTCCAGGGCTGGGGGCAGAGAGATGGATGGATAGGCAGAGTAGGGAGGATTTGCAGGGCAGTGAGAACACTTTAGATGACTCGGTAATGGTGGATACATGTCATTATTTGTTTATCCAAACCCATAGAATATACAAGAGTGAACTCTAATGTAAACTATGGACTTTTGGGTGATCATGATGTGTCATTGTAAGTCCAGTTGTAGCTAATGTACCACTCTGTAGGGGGATGTTGATAATGTGGGGGAAACACTGTGTGAAAAGGGGAGGAGGAATAGGGGAAATCTCTGAATCTTCCTCCCAATTTTGCTGTGAACATCAAACTCCTCTACAAAAAGTCAAATCTTTAAAATTAGGGAGAGGGGGTGGGGAGATAAACCTCTCTGGGTTGAGTGAGTGAAATGTATGTGGAAAACCTACCATATTGTCCAGGACATGACACTTTGTTTTGCTATAGTTATCGTCATTGTTTTGATTATCTTTTTTAAAAAAATTATTGATTTCAGAGGGAGGAAGGGAGAGGGAGAGAGAGATAGAAATATTGATCAGCTGCCTCCTGCATGCCACTTACTAGGGATGAAGCCCGAAATCTCAACATGTGCCTTGACCAGGAACCAGCAACCCCCTGGTGCATGGGACAACACTCAACCAACTGAGCCACACTGAGTGGGCTGTTTGAATATCTTATTTGCAATAGTAGGAAAGAGATCTGGATATTCATGCACCCTCTACTCTTACTCAGCTGTAGGTTCTTGAGAAGTCATGTGACTTCTCAGTAGTTCATTTTAGTCTTACAATAATGATGGGGCAGAACTACAGTATGTTTGAGGAACCTTTTGGTCTTAAAAGTAAATCATTCTGGAGTTGGTTGCAACTGGATCATAAATGATTTTGAAGGTCAAGTTAAGACATCTGGACTTTATCCTGTTTATCATGAAAGAAACACCGAAGGGTTTTAAGCGGGAGGCTGATATAATAGTGGTAGTATTTTTGGAAGATTTCATCTCATAACAGTATGCAATATAAATTGTACTAAGAAAAGCTTAGTGGTATGAAGATGAGAGGTTAATGAAGAAATCTCAGGCCTGAACAGATTCTCAGATGATCTAGAGCAGTGATGGCGAACCTTTTGAGCTCGGTGTGTCAGCATTTTGAAAAACCCTAACTTAACTCTGGTGCCGTATCACATATAGAAATGTTTTGATATTTGCAACCATAGTAAAACAAAGACTTATATTTTTGATATTTATTTTATATATTTAAATGCCATTTAACAAAGAAAAATCAACCAAAAAAATGAGTTCGCGTGTCACCTCTGACACGCGTGTCATAGGTTCGCCATCACTGACCTAGAGCCTGGTCCTAGAATCTTTAGGTAGGACAATACAATTAGCAGAGCAAGGTCAAGCCCCTGTTGTACCTCACAGTCCTTCAAATGTTAGGGGACACTATGTTTCTACTTGGTGTCTGCTTATCCAGGTTAAACTTCCTCAGTGGTGTCATCTGATCCTCAAATGAACAATACTTAACAGGTAAAGGTATTTCAAAGTCAATAAATATCATTTATTACTTACTGGTTGTGTCATATAACCTTTCTAATTCATAGCTTTTTCATATGCAGTATGAACATAATAGTACCTAACTCCCAGGGTTTTTGAAAGGATTACATAAAAATGCTTCAGTTCATGGTTTAGAGTTTAATAAATGTTCAATAAATAGTGATGTGTGACGATCTTTATGCCATCCTACTTGCTTCCTCTGGAAATATTCCAATAAATGCGTTTGTTAGTTTGTGATGCAGAATTAATAGTAATAATCATAATGGTTACCTGACTCTGTGCCAGGTTCCCTTTTGAGTACCTGGGCTATGCTATTCAGCCTCATAATCACCCTATAGCCATGTACTATTGTTCACTTAGTTTCACAGTTGACACAAGACGATTAAGTAACTTTCCCAAAGTCACACACCAGAAGGCAGTCACAAAGCCAGGATTTAACCAGGCAATCCAACTCCAGAGTCTAGGCCCTTAACCATTACGTATGAATTCCTCTCAAGGAGTGGTCTGTCAAAGGGAGGGGTGCTGTGAACTGCTTCTTGCTCAGGTCACTGCCTAAGATTGTGTTCATGGCTTTATAGCATCTGAACCACACCACAGCTGTATTGATTTTGCCATCAGATTAAGTGACTTTTTAAAAAACAACAACAACTAGTGTCTGCTTCCTGATTGGTTTATTTTTCAAACCCTAATGTAAAGCATTGTTCTTATTATCTTAAATATCATCTAATTAGTTTTGGCTCATTATTTGAATCAATGTTTTGCTTCGATTTCTGATTCTAAATAGTAAAGTAATCCTGTTCAGCTATTATTATCTACAATATAATAAATGATTTTTTTCTGGGTTTTATTTGAGCTATTAATAAACAAATTGCAAAGCATAAGAACTAAGAACAGAACAAAACCCCTCTAGGGACCCGTTCCCAGGCAAACATTGATCTCAGTCAACAGACACTGGATAGAGCTGTATAACTGGACATGAACTCATTTAAATAAATCTTACATTTCACAATGCTTCATTTTTATTGCAAGTACAGTTTCTCCTGTGAAACTTCATCAAATGTCAATTTAAAATACACTAAAATGTGAGTTTTATGTTTTTTCGCTGCACTAGTTATGTGACCTTTCCTTAAATCATTTCATTTAAATGATGCTCTGTCTCCTCACTTGAGAAATATAGATGGTAAGTCCCGCTGTACTTATTTTAATTATTTTTGTTAGAGTCAAATTAAGGAACAACTAGCATTATTTATTTGATCTTTGAATCCCATAATTTTACCTTAAAGAGAAAAATAGCATAACATTTACATAGAATACTAAATATAAAAAGTCCTTTTGCATATTTATTTTTCACTTACTCTTCACAGCAACCTTAGTCAGATAGAGGAAATATTACACTTACTTTACAAATTTAAAAAAGAAATCAAAGCTTAAGAGGTTGATTTCCCAAATGTACAGAACCTGAAATGGGCACAACTTGAACCTGGGCTCAAGTCTGTTTAACTCAAGTACATACTATTGTTATTAAAACCAGTAAAGCCCTGGTTAAAATGATAAGTTAAACAGGCTCTACACCTGAGTAAGTCCATAAAAGGAGAGTTAAAATGGTCGTTATTTTTTTCTAACAAAACTACTTCTCTCAGAGGGAGAGTCCTGGGGTTTGTATTGCCCAGGAAGAGGACCTGGGCCACTGATCCTTTCTGCTGCTGCTCCCTCATGGGGACAAGTAGGTTGATGTTGGGGTGGCTAAGCGGAGGTGAAATTAGGCATGTGAAAAGAGACCAGCAAAGAAGTTTCCCTAGACTAAAATTATCATCTCTAGTGACCCTGCCTCTTAGAATTGGGATTATTTAAACATTAAAATACTTCACGAGTGCTCCTCTTTTAAACTTTCTGAGGCATGAGGCAAAGGCCCGATAACAAGGCTACTCCTCAGGAGAAGCTACCTTCCGAGCCATGGACTATTCCAGAGTGGTGTGCGGAGAGAGTATTCAGATCCTGACAGAAGAGGAAGCAAGGGCCAGGCCACCTAACTCCACCCGGCTGGCCATTTCCCAACTCCTAAAATGCCTTCCATTCCCCTTTCATCAAGAGTGAATGCCAGCCAGCCTGTGTGGTTCAGTGGCTGAGCATCAACCTATGAACCAGGAGGTCATGGTTCCATTCCCAGTAAGGGCACATGCCTGGATTGTGGGCTCAATTCCGAGTGTGGGACCTGCTGGCTCGATTCCCAGTGTGGGAGGTGTAAGGCAGCTGATCAATGATTCTCTTTCATCATTGATGTTTCTATCTCTCTCTCTCTCTCTATCCCACCCCCTTCCTCCCTGAAATTTATATTTAAAAAAAGAGTGAAGTCCAGTGACCCAGCAGCATTCATGACCCTGCCCATGACTATACTGATGCTTTTGCATGCACCATCATGAAGCCAGCAGGCTCCACTCCTCTTTATTTTTTGGACAAACTCTCAACTAAAGAACAACCACAGAAGACCCTCACCCATTGTGCTTCATGCAAGAAGTACCATTATTGACCATGTGTTTGGTGATGGAAGACAACTTGGACTCTATTTCCCCTTCCTAAGTAATACACAGTGGCTATGTTTGAGGTCAGAAGTGTGATTTCAAGACCTGATTTTCTATTTTTTTTTTTAATTCAACTCATGTATTTACAACAATCAAAAGAAACTTCTCCATTTAGATAAGTGCATAAGGCTCATTTTCTCATCAACTTACTTGAAAACCTAATTAGACTCATCCAGATGTTGTATTTAACACCAATAGATGTGGCAGGCAGTTGGATTTTGACAATAACACAAATGTCAATTCAAACTGCTCAGACTCTACCCAGGGGTCTGGAGTCTAATGCAATCACAATCATTGCCTCATCTCTTATTTTTAGCTTATTAGGTAGAAAGGGTGACTCGGGGGTGAATATACTATAGTATAGTGAATCTGAAGGCCAGATAGAGCTTAGAAAAATTATTGACATTTTAAAAAAATTATTGAGAAAAAATAGTTTCACTAAATTCTGAAATTAATTTTTACATTCAGTTTGGTTTCTTGTTCATCTCTAGGAATTAAAAGAGAGAAAAAAGGAATTTTTATTAAAGCCAAAATTCTCCCTAACTCTAAAATTATTCTAACTATCCTGAGCCTGTATATTTAAGTCAATGAGAATGATAATTTCATTTATGTGGTCATTAAAAATGGATCATTCTTTAGATCCCTGAATAAATCAGAAAAAAATCAAAATCTATGTATGTTTTTCCAGACAAAAACCTCTGTTTTTAGGCCAGACAGAAAAGCTGAAGAACATTAGTATTCAGAATGTAACAAGGTGCAGTGTTTTCCTAGTTTAAATCATGGGGATTATGAGAAACTCTATTCATGTTGACTGGTTTGCTGGAAGTGGTTTGATCTTGGGACTTGAAGGCATGTGTGACCTCAATCTGTTTGAACTAGATAGATTATCAGAGAGAAGTTATACAAAGTCTCCAGTTATACCCAGACTCCTCTATTTAGAGTCTTTTCAACTTATAATAAAAGCAAATAGAGACATAATGAGGTAATATGAAAGAAAATGCTAAATGTACTATCACAATCTATGTAAAATGTTGCAGTTATTTAAAATTTTTGAAAATAATAGTTGATTTTGTTCCTGATTGCAAGGTAGCACAAGGTAACTGTAGAAAATTTAGAAAAATGCATACAAAGACAATGATAATTGTACTTAAGTTTATCTATATTACTTCAGTTCTTTATTTTGATATAGAGAACTGAAGTAACACACACACACAGAGAGAAAAGGGTCATAAATGATTTATCTATGACTGATCTGTACTCTGCAATGGCTGATTTATAGTTTAAATTATGTAATTCATTTTAAAACAATTTCTACATTAATATTCAGCAAGCCTATTAGTAGGTGTCTATTAATCACCTATAACATCCAGCCACAGTACAATGTATTGTAACATTTGTAGCTTCCAGCTTTGTTCCTGACTATGGGAAATTCAGAGATTGAGTGACATTTAAAATGTTCTCTTTCTCTAGTTGTCTCCATTAAAGTGCATAAATATATTTGTCTAAAGTATGTCTAAGCAAAGACACCCTTCAGCTCATCAACAATAGCATTTCATCACTTACTTGACATTAGGGGAGTACATGGCATTGAAAAGGGATATTACTTCACATATGTTGGTATATTGGACAACAATCATTTGTATCATGTGGCTACATTGAGATTAAAAATCCTCACCCAATTCAAACATAGATTTGAATCTTGAGAACAAGTTTTCTATCAAGAGTTCAGAATGAGACACCAGTATGAAGGTACAATATACGCTTAAACACCACCCTCCCGGTGGTAGTAGAGGGAGTGTCATTGGTAAGGCACTAACAGAGGGAGCAACAATAGTGTGAGTTTAAAGTAAATATCACTGATGGCTAACAGTGGAGGCTCTGGTCTTGGGTTAGGTCCATTCTGTTTTCTCAGGGAAGATGGGTTTCCAGAGGTCTAATGTATAGGTGAGGAGGAAGTTAGCTATTCCCTGTCCTAATCTAGCCAAGTCTCTCATATTCTCCAAGAATATGAACACTTTTTGATAAAAGTAACAATCGATGCTGTGAGCTCAAAGAAGGCTCCCTGCCTCCAATGTAACCTAAGCTAATAAAAACAAGTGAGAATAGCAGGATAGGGGCGTCTAAGCAGCCAGTACATTGTGGAACAGCTCCCAGAAGGACTTCAGATTCAACTGGCACAGCTGTTCCCTAAGAAGACAATTCAGAGTTCAAGACAGTCAATGTATTAATCTTGGTCCCTAATTCCTAAGTTACATAGCACAGAGGAAAAATGCATGATCACTAAGCCAGTGACGTCCGACAACAATGATGATGTCTCCAGTCAGAATCGTGGTAACTAATGTCAGTGGTGACTCCAGTGTTGACCCAACAATGGTTTTTCAGTTCTTCCTATTAAGGGATTCAGGAGACTATGTTTGCTAGTTTTCATAGTACCCATTTTGGACTTTTGTTTTATTTCTGAGTGTTTTGTTTTTTTACTTTTAATGTTATTATGAATAAATTATTTTCTTAATTTCATTTCAGATTTTTCATTGCCAGGGTATAGAAGTACAGGTTTTTTTATGTGTGCATTGATCTTATATCCGGCCACCTTGCTGAAGTCAATTATTAAATCTAATAGTTTTTTCAGGGATTCTTTAAGCTTTCCTATATAAGGATTATATCATCCCTAAATAAAGGTCATTTTACTTCTTTTACAATTGAATGCCTTTTTATCCCTTGCCTAATTGCCCTTGCCAAAATTTCTCATACAATATTGGATAGAAGTGAACATCCTTGTCTTCTTGCTGATCTTAGGGGAAAACATTTAATCTTTCACAATTAAGTTTAATGTTACTGTGGTTTTTTTCCATGGATGCCTTTTATTGGGTTAAGGGTGTTGCTCAGAATTCCTACTTTGTTAAGTGTTTTGTTTTGTGTTTAATCTTGATGGCATGTGGGATTTTGTAAAATGTGTTTTTTTTTTCTGTTTATTGAGATGATTGTGTGTTTTTAGTGTATTTTATCGTTTTGATGTGGTATATTATATGTCTTGATCATTCAAATGTAAATCAATCTTGTAATCCTAAGTCAAATCTCACTTGATTAATATGTGTGATCATTTTTAATGTTATTGGATTCCACTGTTAGTATTTTGTGAAGAATTTCTTATATTTTTTTTCATAAGAGATGTTGGTCTATAGTTTTGTTGTGATGTGTTTGCCTGGTTTTGATGTCAGGATAATACTGAGACCTGGGCCTGGACTTTCTCTGCAGGCAGTTTTAAAATGACTAAGTCAATCTCTTTATTTGTTACACAGGATGTCTATTCAAAAATTTTATTTGAGTCAGTTTCACTAGTTTGTGTGTTTCTAGGATTTTGTCTTTTTATCTATGATATCTAACTTATTAACATACAATTGTTTATAGTATTCCTTTATAGTCCTTTTTATTTCTATAACATCAATAATGTAAATTTTAAAGCAACTTGTTATTATTTTATCAAATGCAACCTATATAGATTACCAACATACAAAATTGATTTAAAAAAGGAATCTCCTCCAAAAATCTCAGCAGCTTGGTCCCCTTGTCCTCTGTGCGGGCTCCCAGGCAACCTTAGGAAAGCCCTCTGATGCTTCAGAACACACTCTGAAAGTCTGGTATGTAGGGTTAGGCATTATAAGCTTGTTTTTTGTTTGTTTCTGGTCAGCCAACTGAAATGTAGGTGTACCCACTATATTCTGTTTTGGGATCTAGATGTCTGGACTTGAAATGTATTATTTTTCAGTCGCTTCTCTGGAAGTGAAAATTGAAGCAAGACATCTAAGTGGTTCAGAAAAGAAATGCAGTTGTCAAAGGATCAGGTCAAGGAGGCAAGTCTGGACAACGGAAGTCAGGTTTGCCAAGTCAAAGGGGAGACACGGGAGTGTCTAGGAGGGTACAACATTATAGAGCAAACAGGAAATAATTTCCCCAAAATCTTAGTGCAATGTGGTGGTTTGTATGATTTACAAGCCACTGTCACCAATCGTAATTATCTGTCCCTTTAGGATGCGCCTCACTTGGCCTCCTCACTCACAGGACCCAAATGCATCTTCATAGCTCCCGGAGATTTTCACCATTTCTATTTGCTGCCTTAAGCTGCTCCTGCTGCTTTGATGCGTGGAGCTTGCCACTTTAGGATTCAAAGTCTTTACCACTTAACTGCTATACTTAGTGCATTATCTCTCCCTGGGTTTCGGCTGTCCCTGCTGTGCATTTGCTGGAACAAAAATCCCTTTCTGTCTTTGTGTCCAAAGTGGTTCAACTGAATAGAAGGCTAAAGTGCCATCACTTCTCCACATACTCCAATTCTCTTATCAGAAAAGACACATTTTTTAATGTTTTTCTGTTATCTATACTCACTGCCAAATAGGTTCTGAAGATGTTTATAAACATTACCCACACACACTCCTAAGCCACTAAAACTAAGAATGAATTGGAATGATCCTAGTAATGTAAGTAAAGATGTAATTATATAAGAAAACTTATGATAAGATAATGCCTGTGCCTGAACACCCCATTAAATCCCAAGTCTCCTTCAGATAAAGCAAACTGGGAATATTGGAAGAAAACCTTTCTGGCCATTACTTTTTACTGAGTAACCAATGAAATTTTTAATTGTAGAATTCAAATAGCAGCCAAAAAGATCTCCTAGGGAAATGTTTCTTAAATTTTAATGTGCAAGCAAATCAGGTGAAAATCCTATTAAAACATAGATTATTTTTTCCAAAGGTTCAGGGCCTGAGCATCTGCATTTCCAACCAGATCCCAGATGAAGTTGAAGCACAGTAAGATCCTTTTGAAGCCTTTACTGCTGGCACAACCATATGGCAATTCAGCAGAAGACACAACAAAAAATTTTTAAGTAGAAAAAGGAAATTATAGTCCTAAAGTTAAAGATGACAAAAAGAAAGCAACTAGAAAATAATCTGGATTTTTAATTACTGAATTAATAATGCCCTTTCTCACTCAAAATGGATTTAAGACACTTCACATACCTTTAATATAAAATTTTCTGGAATGGCTAGTACAAAAAAGAATAGACAATAGAAATGCCACTTAAACATTTAAGCTCACACAAATAAGTTACAGCTTTACCTATCAGCCAGAGTAGTAGATGAAAAGGAAAGTACAGTGTAATTTGAGACTTTAAACCAATTTAAGTATCTTCTAGATCAGTGATTCTCAACCTTCCTAATGCTGCGACCCTTTAATACAGTTCCTCATGTTGTGATGACCCCCAATTTCATTGTTACAAATTGAACATAATTAAAGCATAGTGATTAATCACAAAAATAATATGTAATTATATATGTGTTTTCCAATGGTCGTAGGCGACCCCCTGTGAAAGGGTCATTTGACTCCCAAAGGGGTCGCGGCCCACAAGTTGAGAACCGCTGTTCTAGATTGACAAAGTTCTCAATTAGCTAGCATATTAAGTTTTGTGACTTAATGGAAGGAGTCACTATTTGTTGAATAAAATAATAAATATATCAATGCAAAATATGAAACATATAGTTCAGAAAATCTATAGATCAGATACTCTAGTATTGTATTATTTTAAATCTGTGTTATACAAACAGAAATAACTTTTTTAAGAAATTAAATTTAGCTAGATTATCACTACTACTGGTGCCCACTCTTTATCACCAATCTTTATTTCTTTGTTCTAATTGTTTCTCAGGCATAACATATATTAAGCCTTCTTTTTAAAATGCAATCTGTCAATCTATGTCAATTAATGTAACATTCAGTCCACTTATATTTAGTACTAGAAACCCGGTGCATGAATTCATGCATGGGTGGGGTGCTTCGGCCTGGCCAGCAATTGGGGCCGATCAAGAGGGGGCCAGCCGGCCAGGGTGAGGGACCACGGGAGGTTGGCCGGCTGCAAGAGGTTGGCTGTGGGAGTGCACTGACCACCAGGGGGCAGCTCCTGAGTTGAGCATCTGCCCCTTGGTGGTCAGTGCGTGTCACAGCAACCGGTCGTTCAGTCTCTTAGGCTTTTATATATATATAGATAATGACTAACAGACTTGAAATTAATCCTCCCATTTAATATGATTATTTATTCTCCTTTGTGTCTTCTTTGTCCTCTTTCCTATTTTCTTATTTTTGCTGGCTTGACAAATATTTTATTAATTATATTTATGCCCTTGTTAACTTGGAGGTTCATTACATCCCTCTAATTATTAACCTTTTTGCTCAATAAACAGACATATTTTCCCACTATTGTTTAAAAACAGAATACCAACTATTACACTCTTCCTACAATTAGCTGTGTTTCTAGTTCCACAATTGCTTTCATTGTCCACATAAATAATTTCTTCTCTATATGATTCAGAGTTTCCTTATTCAATTAACCCAAAGTTTATCATGCCTCATCCAGTTGAAAGCTCTGGTCTGGGAGAGATAAGACTCAGAGTAGCAAAAAGGAGGGAGGAAATAAGGGGACTAGAAATAGGAGAAGTGGTCAAAAGTGGGAATCCCTCTTGTTTCCAGGACCTGAACTTCTTGAAGGAGGCTACCCTGGAACCTGGCAGAGGTGAGGTGGTGGCTACTATATATCTTTATCTCCCCCAGCTTCCTTGTAAAACATGAGTGGGTCTAGGCCAGTGATGGCGAACCTTTTGAGCTCATCGTGTCAGCATTTTGAAAAACCCTAACTTAACTCTGGTGCTGTGTCACATATAGAAATTTTTTGATATTTGCAACCATAGTAAAACAAAGACTTATATTTTTGATATTTATTTTATATATTTAAATGCCATTTAACAAAGAAAAATCAACCAAAAAAATGAGTTCATGTGTCACCTCTGACATGCATGTCATAGGTTCGCCATCACTGGTCTAGGAAGAATATATAACCTCCTCAGCTGAACAGCTATGTCTATAAACATTGAAAGACAAGATATACATTCCTTCTTGCTCTATTCAGAGAAATTTATTGTGCCTTTGGAGGCAAAGAACGTATTCCAAAGTTTTCGATTTGGTTCAAAATAAGTTTGGAACCTCCATACTGCTTTCCATGTTAGCTGTACCAATTTACATTCCCACCGGAAGTGCACAAGGCTTTCCTTTCCTCCACATGTTCACCAACACTTGTTTTCTCTTGTCTTTGTGATAATAGCCATTCTAACCGGTGATATCTCATTGTGGTTTTGATTTTCATCTCAATAAAGCTGAAAAAATTAAGTTGTCTTAATTCAACTTGTAAATTTGAAGCTGTTTCCACAGAACAAGTTGATGGTGGGAAAATGTGAATTGATTAAAGATTCTATAACTCTACCTATTAACCCTGGAAAAAAAGATATGATCTTGTGCTATATAATATGAAACATAATTTTGGCATTAGTCAAAGTTCCTGGCATAAGAACTTCTAATTGTTCTAATAAGGCAACTCTTGGCAAGTCCCTAAATAGCTTCAGCAGGGGGGCTGGGACCCAGAAAGCCCAATGTTGATTAGAAGCTTAGACCTTCTAGCCTTACCCCCAACCTCCAGGGAGAAGAGGGGGATGGGATTGAGTTGATAAGCAATCATGACTATGGTATGAAAACTCCATGAAAAAATGCTGAATGACAGATATTGGGGAGCTTCTGGGTTGATGAATGCATCCACATGCCAGGGGGGTGGCATACCTCAGCTCTTCGGGGACAGAAGCTCCTGTGGTTGGGATGCTGTGGATCCTGCCCTGTATAGCTCTTCATCTGACTGTTTCTTTGTATCCTTTATAATATGATGTATACTAAACCAGTAATAGTAAGTGTTTCCCTGAGTTCTGTGAGTCACTATAGGAAATTACTGAACCAGAGAAGGGATCATGGGAACCCCTCCCATTCAGTAACAACACTGTATTCGGTGGGTGGCTAACCGAGAACTTTGTCAATCTAGAATGGGGTGGGGAACCTTTCTTCTGCCATGGCCCATTTGGATATTTATAACATCAGTCTAGGACAATACAAAATTATCAACTTAAAAATTAACTGGCTATATTTGGTCAAACATTTAGTTAACTCACCCCTAATGCTTTGGCTGGGCCAAACCAAAGGATTTCTTGGGCCTTACAGGTCCTGCGGGCCAGACATTCTGCATCCTTGATCTAGACTCTCAAATCACTTTAACCAACTGGTCAGAATACAGGAGGCCCAGGACTTGGGATTGGCATCTGAAGTGGGAAAAAGTCCTGTGAGACTGAGCCCTTAACCTGTGGGGTCTGCACTAACTCTGGGTAGTAGTGTTAGAACTGAACTGAACTGTAGGACACCCAGGTGCTATTGGAGAGTTGGAGAATCGATTGGCGTGGGGGGAACAACCCACACATACTTGGTGCCAGAAGTGTTGGGGTAAAACCAGGTCATAAAGGAGAAAGAGGTATTTTTCACCCCATCCTGTGTTTCATGCACATAATAGGATCTAAGAGGAGGGAAAGCTCTTTTTCTCGTGTTCTGGATCAGACACAACTAAAAATTAATATCAACATTTACCGTGCTTTACTCCCTCAAGAAATACATCCACATACATCTGTATTTTGTCCTCACAGCAGCCCTTTGAGATAGGTGCTATTTTTGTTTCCCTTTCCATTTCAAGTTACATAATCTTATTCTCAAAGGTTAAATGCTTTACCCCTGAAACAGAAGCCAGTAAGTGGTTTAGTTGGCATTCAAACAAAATATCTGATTCAAAACCATGGTCTCTTTCCAATATATAACCCTGTCAAGAATGGTAGAGCTGCAGCCCCTTTGCTCTACAGTCTTAAAATCATGAGTGAATTCTTCTCTGCAGAATATTTACCAAATAATCTCATTTAGAAAGAAATAGCAGCTGGAATAGCCACACTGCTAACTCAGTCAATCAGTTCTATTATTTACAATGAATACAAGTAAAATGGGTGAATATCAAAAACATTGTTTCCTCTGATGTTTTGAAGCATTAGGAAGCATGTGACTTTGCTCTAGGATCAACATAGTATAGCATGTGCAAACCTCCCCCTCGCCATCCAGAAAATAATCACTACAAGCTATTGAGTATCTACCACTTTCCAGTCTCTGTGCTAGATACATTACATATTTTATTTGTTTTAAAATACAACAAAGAAAACATTGTTTTCTTTCCACTAAAATATTATTTATTTTTTATTAAAATATTATTATTTTTCAACCTGCTCATGGGAACTATGAGGTTCAGAGAGGTTAATTAAATTTCCCAAGGTCACACAGTCAGCAAGCTGGAATTTGATTCCAGGTTTCACCACTATAGCAACTTAGAGCAACTTTTTCTTTCTCCTCCTCCTGTCCCATCTCCTTCTTTTGACTAAGGTTTTCTTGTTCTCCCACATTTGTTTTTCTCTTTCCTGGTCTGCTCTGTGCAAAGTTCTGTCCAGCAATACCATAGAACAAGAAACAGTTTTGTTTCTGGGGAAAGCTTGGGGATATGAAATGTAAAGCCTGATTTCTACTCAGAGTAATGACAACCCTTTATACTATAGACACTCTAGCCTATCAGAGAAAGCTCCCAAATTTATAATTCTCTTTTTCAGGGTCTATATCTTACTTTCTAGGAGTAACCAAGTTAAAGTAAGATTTAACTGCCTTCACAGAACTGAAGAATTTCTACTCTTACACCTCTATTTAAATTTCTACTAATGATGAGAATGACAATGAGGGTGTGCCTGATTTCTCTGAGGAACAGAACTCTATTGATCGTGTTTCCACATGGAGCCCAAAGAGCTTGTCACTTGAGTAAAAGCATTATTTTGGAAATGTTGCCCACAGGTGTGGCATTGTAGGCTTATTTATTCTATACTATAATTTATTTATATGATATACTTATTTATTATACTATAATTTGTATATTCTGGCATAAATAGTATTTCCTATAGGTCTTAATGTTTCCTTAAGGAGTTTTTTAAAGAATATATTGCCCTCAATAATATTTAGCTTCCTTTTTAAAGTTTTGTTATCTCAGATCCATCAACTGATGGTGCTACTTTTGGAGCTAAAAGAAATATTAACAATGACTTGTGCAAGGTCAAATAGTCACACACTTTGCTATTAGCAAATACACCTGAGAGTGTAACCCAGGTGCTTTAGCTCCTGGTCCAGAGCACCTTCTGTCTATTACCCTTTACTCTGTCTCCACTAGAAGTAAAATAACAATAATGATAATATATATAACAACTTTGTATTATGTGTACAAATAACAAGTTTCTGTGCTTACTGTGTATGTAGGTACTGTTTTAAGAGCTTAAGATATTGTGTCTTATTTACTCCTCACTACAACACTATAAATTAGATGCTTTATTATTCTCGTTTTACTGATGAAGTAGTTGATAAACTTGCTCAACATTATACTCCTGAATAGATCCAGGCCTTCTGACATTAGAAGCTGCACTCCTGTTACTCTATTAGCATAGTCAAAGGTGTGAACCAGTCAGTGATTTGAAGGCCAACAGAAAATGTATATTGTTGTCACTTGGATGGTAGAGACTACAGCATGGGGACCCACTAAATATGCTAGTTTAGGCGGCATGGCTTGGTTTTCTAAGTTTATCCCTGGATATAAATAGAATTTCATTAATTATGTCTCCATCCATCTGACAGCTGCAGCAGAAACACCATGAGGAGGCATTGCAAACGCAATAACTGCGTTGTTCCTGGATGCTCACAGCAGAATACAGACTAAAGTCTACAGAGGAACAGAGACACATATAACAGGCTCCCTGGACTTCATTCTCTCCTGTGAATAGCTCATTTCTTTCATACCACCCATTCCAATCACCTCCTTTGAAATGTTTCATGCTACAACTTTCATAAGTGATTTGAACTCCACTGCCTCATTTAAGAGTCATGAAATAATGACTTATTTAACCTATTTACCTTAATATCTTGTTAGAAGGACCTAAATTCACAAAGTTATAAATTGCTATGAGGGATAGAAAGCACAAATTTTCACACTGGGATAGAGAGTGCTCAATATTCTATTCCAAATACTGGCACCAAAGTATATACGACTTACGGGTCCAAGAGCATGAATCTATTCCTGCCTGACACATAGTAGGTGCTCATAAATAAGTCTTGAATAGATTAATTTGAGTTGATTTACAAGAAGAGGCTAGAAGAATCAGATCAAAGCCTGAAATTAGAATGTAAAAATTGCAGGCAAGTTCCTATCAGGAGGCAGATAGAAGGTGTATCTGGATCTGGCAGGACATCAGGAAAGGTGTTAGGTCACAATAATGAAATAGCCAATGTCAGGAATGCAATCAAGAGAGGAAAAGGAGTCCTAGCTGGTTTGGCTCAGTGGATAGAGCATTGGCCCACAGACTGAAGGGTCCCGGATTTGATTCCAGTCAAGGGCATGTACCTTGACTGCAGGTTCAACCCCTGGCCCTGGTTGGAGCTCTTGCGGGAGGCAACAAATCAATGTTTCTCTCTCTCTATCTCTCCCCCTCTCACTCTCTCTAAAGCTCAATGGAAAAATATCCTAGGGTGAGGATTAATAACAACAAAAACACACACACATACAGAGAGAGAGAGAGAGAGAGAGAGAGAAAAAGAGAGAGAAGAAAGGAAGATGCAATGAGCCAAAGATAAGGATGCAAAGAAAGTGAAGCAAGAGATACCTTAGATAAAAAGTCTCGAGTGTTTTTGAAGATACGGGAAGTGATTAGCTTCCAAACATCCAATGGAGGGATCCTGCCATACTTACAGATGTTAGAGGGTCATGAAAGGTTATACATCAAAACACCCCACTTTTTATTATGGATCTACTAACTGATCTCTTGAAGCTTTCAGATTATTCCACTTTGGAGGAAAAAATAAAAGTCACCCAGTAGCATACTCATTGGGAAGTTAAACCTCCTTTTACTTGTCACTTAATTGTTCTGTGACCCTGAGAATGTTATACAACTTTACTGAGCCTTATATTCCTCTAAGGAATATGGGGCTAATAACACCTGAGTAGTTATACATAATTTATGAGTAGCACCTAGATCAACTAGCTAAGATATAAAAGAAAAAAAGACTTGAATTTGTATTTGACCAGAAACCCAATATCTGACACAGCTATGATAAGGTTAACATAAACACGGACTTCATTAATAGAACTATGGGGTTCAGATAATGAGAAATAGTAGTCTCTTGTAATCTTCATTGCTCAGAACACATGTAGAGGGTTATGTTCCATTCCACATGCCACATTTTAAGAGGGCCATTAACAAATTGCTATGAATTAACTACTTGAAGGAAAGGACCATGTCTTCTGTATCTTTCTATCACTTGTAGTACCACAATATCCTATATTTAGTAAAAGCTTGATCAAAGCTTGCTGAATGGATGGCTGAATGGATGATTATAAAACCATGACACAGTAGGTATGAGTACAGAAGATGGTTTTGGAGAAGAATAAGCGAAATTTTTTAAATTAAAAATTTATTTTTCAATTATATTCAATATTATTTTGTATTCATTTCAGGTGTGCAGCCATAGTTGTTAGACAATCATACACTTTACAATGTGTTCCCCCTGATATTTCCAATACCCACCTGGCACCATATGTAGTTATTATAATATTATTGACTATGTTCCCTATGCTGTACTTTACATCCCCAATAAGTGAAATATTAATATTTTCTCAAATAATCTGCTAGTCCAGAAGACTAAACCATGACAAATGATGAAAGCTATGAAGAACAAAATTTGGCTTGCCAATAAAAAGGGGCTTCATAATAATTAGCACTGTCTAGGTTGGAAAGAGGGCAAAGGTGAAACTACATTGGAGGTGTCAAGCATGATGTGAACACCCACAGGTCACAGGTGGCAAAGGGAATTTCCACACCTTGTAGGGAGTCTGCCAACATAAGTATTTGTGCTAATTCCCTTAATAAATTGGTGATGTTATGATAACTGATCCCAACATGTAAGAGTCATTTGCAACGCAAGTATAAATATCATTAGTGTCCATGGTATATGCTCTTTGATATATTGTCACAAAAGTCTTATGTAGTTTTGGGAGTTCCTTAATGCAATGCATGTCTCCTTGGGCTGAGTGAACAATTCTTCTTAAGAAGCCAGTCATCGCTCAGTGCCTACCATTGGCTGAATGAGGTTAAATAACTGATTAGACTGAAACAACTCATCAATTGCTTGACTGAGAAGGAATTTTTGCATTTGACTAATCCAGTTTGTGTAAACAGAGCAAAGAGAACATTCCTGAGACAATGTTCATGTCTCACACAGTCCATGCCATGCCTATTGGATCTCCATTATTCAAAATCTGCCTTGGAAATTTCACATCTTTACCGATCATAGTAGAAGAAAATAGTAACTTGCTTGAGTGTTATTATTATTATTATTACTACTAGAGGCCTGATACACGGAATTCGTGCCAGGGGTTTGGCCTTCACAGCCCCTCGCGGCCTCGGCCGGCCCTTGCAGCCCCGGCTTCGTCTGGAAGGTCCTCCGGACAGTCATTCTGCTGTTTGGTCTAATTAGCACATTAGCTCTTTATTATATAGGATTATTTTATCATTCATGACCTCTTTGTTTATAAG
Organism: Myotis yumanensis; assembly: GCF_028538775.1. NCBI lineage: Eukaryota > Metazoa > Chordata > Mammalia > Chiroptera > Vespertilionidae > Myotis > Myotis yumanensis. The sequence continues at coordinate 29,075,566 of NW_027223760.1, read as the reverse complement.
AAGCTTTAGTATTTTTCCTGTGGTTGCCAGGTGTGTGGATAGATCCCTTAAAGGAAACATCTTATATAAAATATTGCATAAAAGATTTGCAATAATGATCTAAAAACCCTCTGCAACACTAAACCCACAAAATGGTACTGTAATTAAAATTTATTTAAGACTTAATATTTTCCAGACATTTAACATGTGATAGTTCATTTAATCTCTTGATCATAACAGCACTCATATGCACATCCAATTATAATCCAAAGTCAAAAGATAAGTAAAGTGAGGCTCAAGATTTGGCAAGTATACGAGAGTCACTTTATCTCATCTCTTTGTAAAGTGTGTTTTTCTCTGAAAACAAAACAAAACAAAGCAGTCTTCTCTCAGGCTGTACCTCAGCATAAAATACAAGGAAATAAAAAATAGCAACTCAATGTACAGGTCTTTGGAAATAAAATCAGAGTGTCAGTAAAACTCTTTAATTCCTCCCAGTTGCAGAGGAGGGAGTCAAGAACTGCAGTCCCCAGAGAAGTGACATCAAATTCAACAATTAAAAGACAAATTGCCATTATCCAAGCCTGTCGAAAGGAGTAATGAGGAGTAGCCAGGATGCAGAGGGAACCTGAACATGATTGTGTAGAGTTCAAGGGCAGGAGTGTGAAGAAACTGTAGATGAAGAGTGTGTAGATGGACAAAGGGTGAGAAGACATAAACTGGGATAATAAGCCAAGGCAGAATATCCCACAGGAAGTTGAATGTTTTGTAAAGGAGCTTTGGCTTTTTACTAAAAAGTACAAAAAGAACATCATTAAGCCAGTAGACATATTTTCATTGTCATGTGATCATAGTAGTTACTTTGTGGAGAAGAGCAGGTAGCCTGGTAAAAAATATTCTTACAATAATCTAGAAGAAATAGGATGTGAGACTGAAGTAAGGTCATGGCAGTGAAAACACAGAGATTTTTGAGAAGTAAAATTGTGTTTAATTCACAGGATTTCTGATTGATGAGATGTGTTGTTTGAAAGAAAGCAAAGAGTCAAGGTTGACACCAAAGTTTCTGCTTGAGCAAATAAGATTTAGGAAATTATAGAACAGTTAACAATGCTGCCTATGGAAACAAGGCCCTGAGCAAATCTCAGGACCCAACTGAGGCTGGAAACCATGATTTTGTAGTGGCCCCAACCTGCATGGAGATGACATTTCTATAGTACCACGTGGGGGGCAGAATGCAGCATTAGAGAAGGAGGATTTTATTTTTTTTAGAAAAGGGGATTTTCTGCATGTGTGTGACTGATTTGAATTAATGACAAGAGTATTAAAGTGATGGGTTGTGGAATTTAAACAATTTAGAGAACGAAGAGAAGGGCGAAGGAAGCTGACAATACAGTTAAGTTAGAGGGGAAGCATTGCTAAAGGTTCCTATAATATTGACCAGTGCACATAATTGGAATAAGAGAGCTATAAAAATAGGAAGTCATAGACAGAGTGGAATATTTGAGTGTAGGATTTTAAGGGGTGATGGAACTGCTCCAGATGATAACAATCTTGTAGTTTTGGGTGACTGGAATGGGAGAAGGCAAATCTCATTGAAAACAATGAGGAGAAGGGACTGAGAGAATAAGTTACTAAATGAGTGGACATTAAAGCCATCCAGGATGACCAGAAGACTTGAAGTGGAGTTAAAAAGTGTGGACCAGATATTGAAGTTTCCTTGAAGGACACAGGGTAACCTCAAGGTTGGTTGATAAGAGAAATGAGAAGAGGGAGAGTTGGTGTAGTAGCAGCATGAGTTCCAGGGAGCAGGCTTTTATACACCACTGTGTAGAAGTAATTCTGGAATCATCTACCAGGAGATTGGAGGATTCTAATGTCTACATCTAGATCCTGAGGTCCTTGGGCTATGAAAAAGCAAGCACACTTAATTTGAGATGATTGTAGGAAAGTGGTGCCCTCAAGGGATAGAAGGGTGTCAGTTGAGATCAGGAGGTATTCAGGAAAGTTTGGCATGAGTGGGTAGATGAGGTGTTTGTGCTGAAGAAGAGGTAACATGGAGTGCCATGAGTTTGAGAGCACAAGGAAAGCTGAGTCAGGAAAAGGCATTTCAGCATGAGCTTTGAGAAACAATGATAGGGATCTAAGGTATGATGGGTTGAAGGTGACTGTAATTTTTCTCCCAAAATGATTATGCAAATCTAGTTTACATATGCTCCAGGTTTAGGGCACAAAGGGAGTGTGTCTTAGTCTATAAGGGCAAAATACCTCAACACATCCCCCAGAAAACGTTGCAAGCTGAAGTTTCAAAATGCTGTAGAACCTCACAGAGGGGTCAGCATTAATTTACTATGTGGAGCTGATGAGCTCCACTCACCATTGTGATTATGCACACACTGTATTCTCAAGCTCTGCACATGGATGTGAGGTCTCATTCAAAGTGTGAATCACGTGCCACATTGGTGGTCAACCATTTCATCACTTAGTCAATCGCCCCAATTTATTTCACTGATAGTTATAAAAGGAAGAAACTCAGCTGCAGAAGGTTTCAGTATCTTAGCTATGGGTACATACTTACTTGGCTAAGAGTAGACATTGACAGCAACTGACAAGGGCCTGATTCTATATGAAGAGATTGGGAATAAACAGTCACAAAATACACAGCCATCAGAATAGGTCCTTTAGTTCCAGGAGAGGGTCCCATGTGTGTCAGAATCCCCGGTGCTTACCTACATTGCATTCACTGATCTATAAATATGTCAGAAGCATTTGAAAAGCCAGTTATTGAGGAGCACTCATGAGTTATCTAGACAAACAAGCAATCCAAATACCGATGACAACTGTGACTGAAATAGGACACAATAGAGCTACAAGGACCAAAGTAGTAAGAATGGAAGTGGGCAACAGGTCAAGAAACTCTTAGTCCAGCTAGAAACAAGGAAAGAGCTTTCTGGAAAAGTGAAGCAGCAGACACAGGGTTGTGCAACCCTGTGGCCCACTGGGGGAATTGTATAAAGTTTCATAAGATTACAGAATTAAGTGAGGAGAGAGAAAGAACAAACTGGAGAGGTAAGAAGAGACATGAATTTGAAGAACTTATTAGAATATGGACTTAGCCAATAGGTAATGGAGATTATTGAAGGATTCTAAGAAAGAATACTTGAGATTTCTAGTAATGATTTTTAATTAAGATAAACCATACCCATTAGAGCCTTAGAATATATGGAGATGTATAGCATTTAAAGAATTACTTCTATCCAACTGCAAGTTTTAATAAAAACATCTTGAGCCTAATATAAACTAATTTAAAAACTTTAAGAGAGTACACTACCATTGTATGGAAATTCACTTACAGAAACATGTTCTCCCCCAGGTGCTGGACGAATTATTGTTTTCATACAGTGCTTTGAAGTGAGAACAGGCAAAATCAATTGTTACGGCATGTCCTAGGGGTCTTCAAAAGGTTGTGCACTCAGCATAATATAGAGGAAATGGCCAACTGTTCTCTGCCACATTGCACTTTAAAAATAGCTAGCTACACAAAAGTTATAAATGTTAATTGCCCGAGAAAAGTATTTGGACCATCAGTAATAGCTATTTCTCCAGATACACCCAGAGTTCCACTTTGTTAAGAAGCCATTCAGCATAAGTTTCTCATATTCCTATCTCATTATGCAATGACATTAGAGGACCTCAGCGTGTGGTTCTCCCCAAGAGGAACCACCAACAGAAACTATCCATCATTGAGAGAAAGCGGCAATGACGGGGGCTGCGAATGTTGCCTAGGATACCCTTCCCATGGGCATCTGCTTTCAGTTGTGAGTTTTCCACTGGCCAGGAATGAAGCGCAGGCTCATAAAGGTCCCCCAGAAAGATATGCCACTGAGCTGCTGGAAATGTTTCTATGACACAAGCCTTGAGAATCAACAATCTTGCTGACAACATTGAAAGTGTCACTTCAAATGATTATAAACCTAGTTTCTGAGCATGAAAGTTTGAGGATAACAACAGGAGTATGAATCATAAAAAGGTAGTATATATGCATATATGCATAACCCATGGACACAGGCAATAGTGCGGTAAAGGCTTGGGGGGTAGGGGGGGTTAAGGGAGTCAATTGGGGAAACAAGGGGCCATCTGTAATACTTTCAAAATAAAGATAAAATTTTTAAAAAGCAAAAATAGGTATATGTCAAATCTTGGAATTTCAGTATAAATTTAAAATTCTGTAATCTAAGTTTTTACTGTTTTAATATTAAAAAGAATAAAACAAATTACTTGTTTTTAGTAGCCAGCAATTTATAGGTAAACTTATCATCCAATATCTATATGTCCAATAGATTGCAGTGAAGTAGTGAATTTCAACTTCCTGTCTCTCCTGAGGTGTTAGTATTATTGTCTAATTCATTTGCTTGATAAACCCTTCCGAGGCACTGAGGACATAAAGCTTTCAGGTGAACAGTTACCAGCTTCAGTGCTTTATATCCTGGTTGGAAAGACAAGACATTTTGTTCCACAGGCACATGTCGGATCTTCCTGTTTCCTGCTCCCTTAATTCAATTTCCTCACTTCTTAAAAGCTTTTTTCTTTCTCAGCAGAAATCATTCGTTATTCTACAACAAAGGCTTCTTGTGTTATATGTCTCCTTTTAGTGGATTTTCAAGTTGATTACTTCTGCTCCATGATGGATTACCCATTGGGTAGATTAGGCACACGTTTAAGGCCCCGGGAAAACCATCCAAAATATCCAGGGCCAAAATGACTCCACCTACCTTTTTAAGGCTCCATCTTACCTACTACTCCTTCCTGAAGACTAACAAATATGATCTTATTCATGAACTTAGTTATTCTGAAGGGAGAAAGGTTCTAAATGGAAAGATGGGCTGCAATGTTTTTTTAATCTAACATCTCAACTTTTCCTAAACTGGTCCTGTATTTCTAGGAAAATCGTGACATTTATTCATGTATTGGGGTTTATGCTCAAGATTGTACATTATGTCTGGTGAAAGCTGTCAGCAATCTACCACCCATGCCTGTTTACCTCATTCTCTCCTTGAAAGGTAGTAAATGTGTGTAGAACAGCTCTGAGGGTGTAGTAACCACGGAAGACACAGCCAACTAATCTTTCCCGACCCCTTCATGATTCTGAGCCTGTGCACAGCCAACAACCAGCCTCCCCTTTTTCAGTGAGTCAGGCAGTAATACATTCTCACATTATGAACCCACAGGAGGTGAAGAGATACAAAGTTTATTATTCACACATTATTCCCTATGTCAGGTCATGGGAAAGGATAAGGAAATTAAGTATATGGTGACCAATTTTGAATGGAGAAAAGATTTGAACATCCAAGGAAGAAAGAGAGGAGAAAAGAGATGTAAGGAAAGAGAAAGACAAGCAGATAGTAAGTGTACAAGCCTAAAAAAATATTGAAGAGAACAAAGAAAAGTGAGGAAAGTTAAAAATAGTGAATGTGATTTAGTTGTATGTAGACGCTGTCATGCCTTATTTTTAAATTGGTAATAAAACTATTCTGAAAAGGACTTGGTGAGATTTTATAATAAACTAAAAGCATGTTCTAGAACCATCAATACAAGGATTAAGGAAATAAGAGTCATCAAAAAGAAAGAAAAATATATAACAAAGGAAACTTCTAAAATGGAAATCAAAATAACCTCTAAACTTGAACTTCCTAATAGCTAAAGAACTGTATACATGTATACATCTATTGAGAGAGAGAGAGAGAGAGAGAATACAATAAAATTAATTGTCAATTTCCCTTAATCGTGAATTGTAAAGGAAATTTAGCTTTTCTGTCTTTATATGGAGATATTCATATAAAAAGTAAAGAGTATTTTAAATGGTTGTTTTCAAAAACACAGGTACATTATATGCTGTAATATTCAATACTAAAGGCCCAGTGCATGAAAATTCATGCACTGGAGGCGGGGTCCCTCAGCCCGGCCTGCCCCCTCTCACCGTCCAGGAGCCATCAAGGGCTGGAGGCGACCCAGTGATCAGGGGAAGGCAACACCCCATCACACCTCTGCTGCTGCCACTGTAGTCGTCAGTGCAAGCCTCGGCCGGCCCTGGTTACCTGTGCCTCAGGCCAGCCCTGGGGGGCTGGGGGACTGAGGGGACTAGAGGTCTCCAGAGGCAGACACACAGAGTGGCTGGCACGCCTGCCGCCCTGACAGGGCTGAGGGGACTGGGCGCCACCATCTTGTGGCTGTGGGCGCCTCCATCTTTGAGGGCAGGGCAGTCAATTAGCATATTCCCTCCTATTGGCTGTGGGGGCTGCCATTTTGTGATGGTGTGAGGGTCAATTAGCATATTCCCTCTTTATTAGATACAATAAAGAAAGGTTTTAAAGAATGAGCATTTAAGGAGAAAGGGGATAAGTAAATAAAAAAGTAAAATGGAAGGAAAGATAAACTTTAAAGTCAAATGTGAATAGAAAGATATATGGAAAAATATGAAAAAACATGTTGTGTAAAACATGAAAATCTAACAATACCCACTCAAAGAAAAGAACAGAAAGAGAAGAGGCATAAAATAAATCTTCAATTGAACTAAGTAATATGGTCCTCAGAATCCACATAATGAGTGCACCTTATAGCTATGATGAGATCATTTAAATACTTAAAAAGAAAAATATCTTCCATCAATGAACTCCAAAACAGACTGGTTAAAGGGTGAACACTTATCTATAGAGAATAGTATAGTCTTTAAAGTGAGGATTAGAAAAACAGAGACATATAAGCATAACCAACGGACACAGACACTAAGGGGGTGAGGGTAAAAGGGGGGGGGCAGGCTGGGGGAATGGGAGGATAAGGACACATATATAATACCTTAGTCAATAAATAAAATAAATAAATAAATAAAGTCCTTTGTCTTTAAAAAAAAGTAAACAGATGAAGAAATACAAGCAAGAAGGCTGGTAAAATGTGTTATTTTCTTTCTAAGAAAAAAATTTGATTTTAATGTGATGCAGCAATTTCTCATTTGTGATACTAACAAAGGTAGAGCAGATTTAACTTACATGCTTACACAGCTCCCAATAATAAGAATTCTGATATGAAAACCAAGATGGCAGCAGTAGTGAGGGTGTAAAAGGAAAGTTAGAACAACATAGGTACCAATGAAAGGTCCCTAGTCCGGATGAAGTAGTGAGAATTATGCAGTACTGCTTCCTGTAAATAGGCCCTACCATTGAGTTAAATCACCACTGCTCTATTATTTGTAAATAATTACTCTATTAATTCAACAACAGTATATAAGCACCTATAATGGGCCAGGCTTGGAGACAGAGTATATAAAAAAGAATATGGCACAGTGTGGCACAGTCATTAAGATAGATCTAATTCCTCCTAACTTCCATTTCTAAGGAAAAAAAGTGTGATTTTTCCAATGCATTTTAGTCTAATCACAGGAACCCCAGAGAGAGAGAGAGAGAGAGAGAGAGAGATTCTTCTTTTCAAATGCCTCCCAAGTTGGAAAACATAATTGTGTTGTCATGTTTTCTACTGTTTGGTGTCATGCTGTACTGAATTCACTGGGCTGGTCATTGGCAATGTGCAAGAGAATCCTGTCACAAAGAATAATCATAGGCATTTCTCTGTCAGCCTTTCTCCCTGCATTCCTGAGAATTTTGCATATCACTACCAACATAATCCTCTCTTTTAATTCATCAATTATGACCAGGAGTTGGAACTTGTTAATCTATGTGGATTTAAAGAAGACATTCCAGTTGAAAGTTATGAGATGCCTCAATCTCCCTTAAAGAAAAACATTTCCCAGTCTTTCAAAATTCCTGGAATTTCTTAACAATATAGGGGACCTGGAGTTGGATCAATATGCCCAAATTATGGTTCACTTCAATTTAAAACCTATCACTCAATACAGGGAAGGTAAATTAGTCACATCGATGATTCATTATAGTCTTCACGCTTTAGAATTGAACGGACTTTTCTTAGTGAATTATTCAGTAAATTAATCTTACGGTGTGCATGCACAGCCTTAATTAATTAATCCCGCTGAACCTGAGATCGATGATGCATGGATGTACTTGGTGACTTTCAGCAAGTAGTATAACTTTACTGAGGCATTTCTCCTTGTATGTTGCTTTCCCTGAACCATCAAAATGAGCCTGGTAGTAGCTATGCATCTCTCTTCCCAAATACATCTCTTTTCTCCCAATGTACATTTCTTACAGGGATGACTTGAGCATTATGGTAGAAGTCTGTAAGCTAATGATGCTAACTCTTAAAAGGTCACAAGTTAGACTGTGGCTATAGAGTGGACACTTTGGTGGGTGCATTAATCCACCCCTCTAGGATATCACTTAGGATCTCAATCCTTTCTATTCCAGAAAGATACAACCAACCATCTAAAAGCCCTAAAAAGTACCCAAGGACTTCATGTGTCCTTTACTCAGCACAGTCAACTTCATTATACTAAAATATTCGAATGCAACTTACACTTCCCCAAACCTATCATTTGCATTATCTCATTCGTTCCCCTATAATAGTTCTATGTGAGAGATAAGATAGATTTTATTAATATTTGTGTTTTACAGTTGAGGAAACGGAGGCTCAAAATCCCACTGCTTATTAGAGCTATTCAACATCCATCAAGATAGCAGTTGAGCAGCCAACAGCATGCTTCTTCTGTATAATTCTGCCTTGTTTTCTTTATGTGTTTTAAAGGGGCTTATTCTAATGCCTCTCCTGGGCTGCTCCTACATGATCCTCCTTTCAGAAGTGGGAGAGGTGGAGGCATTTGAATGGGGACCCATGGAGAAAGCTCTCTAGCACCTTCCAAAGAACCCTGTTCTGTCTTTCTGAAAGAATCAGGGTGACAGTGTTTATTCTTTACCAATCACCACAACATGCAATAACTAATGAAAGCTCTAATTGTTTTCTTCCACTTATTTTATCCTTTCTTTGTGCGAATCCTTTGCAATCAACTGGAGGGTAGCTCAGTCTGAGGTTGCTCATTCAGTGATTGCATAATCAATTGAGAAAAATTACATGAACCAGGCAAAGGGATGAATAATTGGAACAATAATTAACTAAAAGGAAGGAGGGATAAGCAATTGCATGTGAATTTTTGGGATTCTGGTATAAGATAGTAGATTGAGTCAGTCATGAGAGAAAAGGAGTTAAAGTCCGGTTTTACCAGTATTACCCAGCTATAAGATCCAGACTTTTCATTCTATACATTAAAATGATGTAAATGATTGACCAGATGGTAATAGCACTGTTCTTGGCACAAAGTGCTCCCAATCCAGATAAAGTTCCTGCTTTCGGGAAGGAGTTTTGGAAAATAAGCTGAAAGTGGGCAGTTAACTGTAATGGGAAAAGAAAGGCATTTGCAGTCAGAATCCCAGATCTGCCATCTGCATGTCTTGTCATTTCTCGGTTTTTCAGCTTCATTATCTTTAAAAAATAATACTGTCTCATAGTATTGTTTTGAAAATTAAATGTCACTAAAATGATGGGTACTTAGTACCCATCAGAACCAGTAGTTGGTTAGTAGGCCTCCAGTCTCGGAGGGCAGAGACAGCTCAGCTCTGTTTGCTGTGGGCAGAAGCTAAGAAGAAACATCTCCTCAAAAATAGACAAATGTGCTCTAGAGACCTCCTTGAGGAACTGACATTACTTCCAAAAGATGTCTAAATATTTTTTTTGCTTCTGAAAATAATTCCTTTAAACAATTCCTGGTAGAAATAGAAAACATAATCTTTCATCTTGAATAAAAAATAAAGTAATCCATAATTTATCATATTTTCATTCTAGATCTTTCAATAAGAAAAATGTCAGTCATGAAGAAGGTGCCCAAAAACATGTATCATGTAAATTAACAGAAAAGTCCGTTTTATGTCATGAAAGTATTTGAATGGATATTGAATACTCAGGAAGTTAACTATTTCATCATGAGCTTAATGTAATAAAATGTATTAATTATAAATTTATTATAAATTAATATTTTAAATTGGTTGTTCACATGCATTGTAGGTTCCCCCTACTCTTCTTTTGTACATAATAGTAATAAGACAAATAAAAGTATAATAGCAACAACGTTGTAATGCTTATTGATGCTCACTGTGTGCCAAGCATCACAACAAGCTATTTGGCAGACTTCCTCACTTATCCTGCCCAGCCATCATATGTGATAGATATCCTCATTACCCAATTTTACAGAGGATACAACTCAGCCATAGATAAATTAATGTTATGTATGTTGATATTAAATTTATTTAAAGTCAATTAGCAGCTTCTTGGTAGCAATGCCAAATATTTACCTTTTATCTTTTTAGAAGTACAGTGACATGATATTTCCATGGGATAATGTAGATTCTAGTGCTATTTCTCAATAAAAATAGCAATACTTTAGATGGTAAAGTTTTTACCACCTAATAAGTTATTCCAAGAGTTAGAAGTGTTGGGCTCAAGTCTTGGCTTTGCTGCTCATTGATGAGAAAGTGGAGACCTTCTACCTATATATACTTAAGAGTTCTTCCTGCCCACAGAGAATGAGGGCATGGCTACTTGTGGCTAAGAGAGTGCATTGGAAGGATGGGAGGAGACCATGGGGTCTGTGTTCTATCAGGACAAGAAGCAGGATTTATTACTTTGTAGCTCTCGAAGCAATACTGCTTTTCCTACTATGATACGCCTGGGTCCCTGAAGAGACATTCCCTTGGGCAAACTCTCAGATTAACAAGCAATAAATATATAATTCCAGTTCTTTTCTTTCAATCAACAGAGTACATTCAATTACAAGTGATCTGCTCTAACTTGCTAAGGAAGAAAACCATTTACATACTTTAGCCCCTTAATTATTATTGTCAATAACTTACTTGTAAAACATGCCAAAAATTGATGGAAACACAACAGGGAATCTAAGATAACTTATGGTGTGTGTTTAATAGATATTTGTTTAATTAAATATATTTAAAAGGAAGAAAGAAGTCAAACAACAACTATTTTATTCTTTGACAGCATCCAATATTAAAGAAATAAATATTTAAGCATATCTCGGTTAAAAAACACCACCATCATAATGTTACTGAGGGAGGAGGGGTCAGAAACATTTAATTATCTTTTTCCTGATATTAAAAAATTCTTCTTTCTATAAAAAGCTTCTGATGGGAAAGTATAAAAATTAAGATCTAGATTTTAATCACATTTTTATTGCAAAGACAAAATTGTAACAAAGCAATTAACATAAAGAAAATGGGAAATCATCATTAGCCCATTATTCTCCACTTATTTTATTTTTAAAAACTATTGTCTATAGGGATAGATATTTAATGTGGTTGTAATGTGTGAAAAAGATATGGAGAATTTTACGGGTGGTCATTTGAAATTTCAATGGAATCTACTGAAAAAGCAGACCCCTTTTCAGAAAATATCTAAAAAGCTGTCTCAGACTTGTGCTAATCCATATTTATAAGAATGTCATGTGTACAGAGGAGAATGTAAATGTATATATTACAGATTCACTTGAATCATAAATATTGCATAAAAAGGATAAGAAAACTCAGTGCATGAACTGGGTTATAAAATGGAAATTGATTGAACTGAGACATTTTATATCTAGGTTGTAATTAGTGACTGTGTTATTTGTAACCAAATACAATTGTTCCACTCCCTCCCTCTTTCCTTCAAACTAGATACAGCCTGAGGGTCCAAATAAATGAGCCTCAGCACAGTATGGAGGGGAGGAAAATGGCTTTGGGTGCCAGCCCTGCCAGAAACTAGTTGTATGACATTGGACAAGTTACTTAATAAGTATTGTGATCCTTAGCTTCCCTAAATGTACATTGGGGGAAATAATAGCATCTAATTGACAGAGTGGTTGTACATGTGGAATACTTGGGCAAATACGAAATGTACAGTAAACACTAAATAAACGCTACCTTTGCTTTTCGTTGATAACTTTGCTGTTGTTATATTTAGGAAGCTATCAACTTAAGATGTATATTAGATATCTTACTAGGTATTGCATGTTTAATTATGATGCTAGTTACATGAAGTGACAAAATGTTAATTTTTAATCCATATCATTGCTAGAACCCAACATTTTGTTTGCTGAATAAAACCGTTTTCTTTGCAAATGAATAATTTAGCATCACTTTACAGTGAGGTTGTTGGTTCTGTTCTTCTTTAACTAAGGCTATTTGGATGGGATTGGCCAGAAATGGTTAGTTTTCTCTGGAAGTTAAAGAAACCATGATTAGCCCCACTAATCAGGTATAGAATCTGTTTATTGAAACAACTAAATTACTAAGCAAAAACTAAATTAAAAACACACAATTTGGAATGACAACTGAATGAATATAATTTGAATGATTTAATTGAGCATCCTCTCTCTCTCTCTCTCTCTCTCTCTCTCTCTCTCACACACACACACACACACACACACTCTCACACACACACCACCTAATTTTAAATAACATAACCTAAGAATTATACATACGGCCAGGAGTTATAAACTACTCATCACTAACAAAACATCAATAACTCTGAAAAATAGTAACAAAAATCAAAAGGCAGAATTAAGGATTCGAGTTTTCAAAGATAGCAACCTGCTGTTGAGGAGTGAGAGAGAAGGGGTGATGGCAGGTCTAGCTGTGCACAAGTATCAACACACCTCCAATCACATTCCTTTTTATGTTCTTCCTTAGTAAACACAGAAGGCTTTCTTCTGGAAATCTCAGGGATGAAAAGAGATTTGCAGACTTCACATCTCACAAAGGTGACAGGTGTAGTAGCGAAGCCAATAGATCATTTGGTCCTTTCATATAAGGACCTTATAGTTCTAGAAAAGGATTCAAAATTCTGTAGGAGGATCTATCTTATTGCAACAACTAGAGGTCCGATGCACAAAATTCATGCCAGAGTAGGCCTTCCTTCCCCTGGCTGCTGGCACCAGCTCCCCCCTGGCACCCAGGACCCAAGCTTTGCTCCAGCCGCTGGCAGGCACCCGTGAACCAGGCTTCCCTCCGGCCCCAGCTTCGTCTGAAAGGATGTCTGGAATGAGGTCAGGAATGACATCCAGTCTAATTAGCATATTACCCTTTTATTATTATAGATAATTACGTGGCTTCAATTCAAACTCCCTGGAAATAAGGCAGCATTAAAGTCATGGGGACATAGAATGTTACTGAAAGAATCAATATGTATTTGTTTACAATACTAATCAAAATCATAGCTAATTAATATTTGCTCAGTATTTATAAAGTTATGACACTGTATAGAGACTTGAGCAGTACTTTAAATAGTGAGAACAAAATGATTAGAGATGCAGCTCTCTGTCAGCTTGAATTACCTAAATAATCTGAATGCAATGTTGTCTTTGCTCTTTCTTACGTACCTTCTCCCCTAGCCCCAACCCAACCACATAACTTAGCTAAAAATCACACTTACTGTTACTTACCCAACTATATAAATGGCTCTTGCTGTGTGTGTGTGTGTGTGTGTGTGTATGTGTGTGTGTGTGTGCGTGCGCGTGCAATTTTATTCTACCAATAACACTTCTTTTACCCATTGTTGGTTATACTCTGCAAATGACCTAGTACAAAATGATTTCACAATATTAAAGTCAGTGCTTCTTTGCCCGACTGGTATGACTCATTGGTTGAGCGTCAACCCATGAATCAAGAGGTCACAGGTTCAATTCCCAGATTTCAGGCTCGATCCCCAGTAGGAGTTGTGCAGGAGCAGGTGATCGATGATGTTTCTCTCTCATCAATCTTTCTATCTCTATATCCCTCTCCCTTCCTCTCTCTCTAAAAATCAATGAAAACATATTTTTAAAAAATGTAAAGTCAGTGCTTCTCTGAAAAGAAAATGGTTGCTTATCCATGCATATTTGTGTAAATGAAGGACAGCTATGTAATATAAAGGTATAAATGTGTGTGAATTGAAGAAGAGAGTGTACCTAAAGCTGTACACTCAGGTGGGTTTGTGAATGAGATATAGACAATGCTTGAAGAGCATGGGTTTCAAGAATGTGTTTTTCTACATGTGAGTATGTGCATAGATATACATATAGTTCTTCTTAGGATGCAATTTAGCATAATGATAAACCTGAATTCTACAGCTCAATTTTTTTGTATTAAAATTCTAGGACCAACATTTATAAGCTGTGTGACCTTGAGTAAGTTATGTGCACATGCTTTGCCTGAGTTTTCTCATCTATACAGTGGTCATAAGATTTTTATGTACCTTATGGAATTGTAATAAAGACTAAATAAAGGAATCTTTTAAAAGGCTTAGCCCTGGTACATAGTAACCAGTAAATGTTTTTTTATTATTATCTCTACCAAAAAGAAAGAATACATGCTTTAAGAAATAGAAGTGTGCTTGCTGTATATGTGTTAGAGAGCAACACTGTCTATGACATGCGTGTATTTGTGATGTTCTTCTTTCTCTCCCCATAAATGTTGGCACCTTCTGTATCATTAAATAAAGTGAAAAAAAGAATAGTTGGAAACATGCCTGTGTATTGGCTTAAGAAATATTAAGTTCATTAAAACAAAATTAAGTATTTAAATCACTTGCAAGAGAATGAATCAGAACAAAGAATTTTGAAATGGCGAGATCCTGCTATACAAAGCCTTGTAATCACAGAAACTGGTGAAACAAGAGCTAGCAAAGGAGTGGTTATACAGTACAAGGCAAGTGAGAATATTGAAATGGAAGAAAAAATGTACAAATGTATAGTCATACATGATGAAAATACAAAAATTTAATAGCAATAATTTCACTCTAAAATTTATCCTCATGTTACATATGTTACATCAAAACAGATCTGAAACTGAGTGTGAAATAAGCAAATGCTAATTCAAAAAAGTAGTGCATCTTATTCTTAGCTTTCGTAATTACTATAAAATAATGATAAAATATAGTTTTTCAAAGTAAAACTAAAAGCGAATTTAAATTTGAAAACTAAAAGTGAATTTAAATATATTCTCCAAATCACTATTTGAGAGAGATAGTTCATAAAGTAAAAGATGAAGAAAAAATGAAACATAAAGTATCAAATGAAAATAGAAAATTGAGAGAAAAGAAAATATGAGATGATTAAACCTCACATTTAAAAGTGAATACTCAAGAATCAAAAAATAAGTAAATAAAATCCAATTATATATTTTTAAAAAACTGACTGAACAAATGGCACAAAATAATTAAAAATAAAAGTGTAGCAAACATTCTCAGATAAAGTAAAAGAGAAGAAATAGAAGGGAGTACCGTGAGTTTCATAAAAATTAGAATTACCAGCAAAACATTTTAAACAGAATAGAGAATATAGTAATAATTAATTATGTATAAAATTCAAAATGTG
Organism: Myotis yumanensis; assembly: GCF_028538775.1. Lineage (NCBI taxonomy): Eukaryota > Metazoa > Chordata > Mammalia > Chiroptera > Vespertilionidae > Myotis > Myotis yumanensis. The sequence continues at coordinate 29,060,232 of NW_027223760.1, read as the reverse complement.
TTTTTAAAAAACTATTAGAATTTGACCAAAACACAATAGATGAAAAAAAAACAACACCACACAAATACAGCAACAGATCAGGTAGTAAAAAAAAAAGAAAAAGAAAAAAAAGGAAATTATAATATAATCAATATAGGGAATGAATATAAATGAAACGTGTGTGTGTGTGTGTGTGTGTGTGTGTATAACTGGTCCTCTTCAATAAAGAATAGAATCTTTTTTTCAATTATCCAGATAATTCAAAAACTTAAAAAGTGAGACAATTTAAAAAAATATAATTGTAAGGCCACATTTCTGGCCAAAATGCAATAAAATGTAAAATTTATAAGAAAATTTTAAACAAGAACAAACCCAATAAATATACAGCACTTTAGATCTTATAAAGTAAAGTGATCATTGAGTTAAGAGAAAAACCAAACTATAATTTTCAATAAATACTACTATTTGTTGAACATTTGATTTTTCTGTCATTGTACTATATCCTTACAAGTATATTATTTTATTTAATCTTGCAAAGCACACAAGGTAAGTAATTTTACTATAAATTACAAGTAGATACTATGAGTTGGAGTTCCTTTCACAATATGTGCAGAAATCAAACCTAAGCCTGCTTCATTCTAGGCCCAGGTTCTTATTAACCATGCTATATTTTAAAATTTTAGGTAAAACCAAAGCAATTATTAGAGACAAATTCATAGTTACAAAAGTTCTCAATACCAAACAAGAGGGATTTTTTTTAAAAGGAGCTTAGCATTTAACTCAAGAAGTTACAAAAAGAAAGGAAACAAAAATCCCCATTAAATTAGGAAGAAGTAACTACAAAAAATGAGTAATAAATTATAAAATCAAAAGCAATAGAATTATTAAAATTCACATAATTCTGGTAAGGCTTACCAAAACTGCATGATAAAAATGTAACTAAAATTTGAAAAAGAAAATTAGTAACAGATTTGTAGAATAATTAAATTTAACAGAATCATATGTACAATTATGTGATAAAATTGTAAGCATTTTCATTAAATAAATAATCAATAGGGAATTCATAATTTGCCAAAATTCATGAATGAGGGTATATAAAATATGAATAATCAAATGGCTTAGAAAAATGTTATACTTATAAAAACTTTATAGAAAAGAATTTGAGCTTTTTACCAAAAGTGCTGGGTCATTCAAATATTTAAAGAACTGATAATTCTCATGCTCTATAAACTCTTCAAGAGCATAAGGAAAAAGAAGAAAAAAGAGGAAACCACTAGTTAATTTCATATTATCAGTGTTATTGATATAAGTATGAGCCAAATAAAACTCAAAAAATATTTTTAAACTTTAAATTAGTTTCAGTTATGAATGTAAATGCACAAAGCTTTAGTAAAATACTGGCAAATGGAATTCAACAGTATATTTAATAGAGTAACATATCATGACAATTAAAGCCATTGAATTTGAAAATGTGTTAATAGAAGGGAACTAAAATTTGATACATCATATAACAGTCCCAATAAGAGTATTACATATACAAATCCCAATGCAAAAAAACCAAAATATTTGATAAAAGACAATTTTTAATATCATATATAACACCTACCTTAGATTAACCCCAGTCCCATCTTAGTAGTAAAAAAACCCCCAAACTAATAGATTTCTTGTTAAACTATAATAAGAGGGATTGCCTCAACATTATTATTGTTTTATAACAGTAATATAGCTATATTAACAGTTTTATAGCAATATAAACATCAGCCCAATTCAAAAAGATGTTAAATTAAAAAAAGGTATATATTGCAAAGCAAGGAACATTCTTTCATTAGTTATGAATTATATACTTTTATATCAACTAAGCCAAATAAATTCAAATTTTAGAAAAAATGCATTGTTTTATATGACAGACTCACCTATTAGTAGAACTCCTGCTATACATAACTAAAATCCACAAATAAATATTTTAGTTATACCCGTCATTTTTAATTAGCTTTTATAAAGATAAATCTTTTTATAGTATTTCCATCCTAATAGAGTACATTGTGACACCAGCTTTAATAATATTCACAAAAACACATATATTTTGATGCAGAAATGAGAAGTTTGTCCTTATTTTTGAAAGAAAAAAAGAGTAAAATTTTTTTTAAGAATAATATTTGCATATACATTATGGAAGATACTGATTTAATTCCTGGGAAGATGGGGTTAGAAGTGTCCGCTGATTGTGAACAGCTCAACAGCATGGAGTCCTCCAGGTTGGTGTATCTGAAAACGTGACCCACCTGGAGATCCATGGTGTCGAACAATGAACTTTCCAAACCAGCAGGGTCTCCATAAAGTGAGGGGAGCTCCTCTTCACCATTGTTGGTTGGAGAACACACAACCTACGTCTACACTACCCCAAATTAGTTTCTGTCCTTCGTCTTCTCTGTTAGAATTTCCTCCATCCATTCTCCATTTCTGGCCCATTTTTAAGCTCCTGGCTCTGATGTATGTTTCCCAGACTCCAGATTAACCCCAGGTCTGAACATTTTACCTTTGATAAAGAAAAATGAACACAAAAACTAGCAAGAAATTACAGGTTGTGTCTACCTTATCATGAAGATCCAGAAAGTACCAAAGTGTGGCTGTTGAATAACAAATATAGTAAACTGTACTTGGTGACCACATATTTGCACCTTGCTTTGGAATTTGGAATCTCAAAGTTCAACTACTATATTTGATTGACGTTTTCTATATTTACACAGTGAAGAAAGGATGACCCACTCAATGTCCTGTGTAAAAACTGACCTAGGATTGGGCTGCAACCAACTTTTAAAGATCTACTTGTTTACGATTTGTCCTTTTACGTTCAGGGTTGTCTTATAGCTGTTCCATCTTCGCTGTAGTCTGATCCTGGTGCCCCTGGAGCTGCATTTCCTGGGATTTGTGGAATCTACTTTTGCTCTGCTTGCTCCTCTGTGTTCCTCTACTCCCCACAGATGGGCACACCAGCTGCTCCAGAGCCTGCAGTTATATCTCCACAAACATCGCCACTGTCCCTAGGCTGGACTAAGGTGCAGGGAGACAAAGTGCCTGCATGAGTTCAAAGGACCAAGAAAGCAGTGTGTTTAACACATGTCACAACAAAAGATCACAGATAGGCAAAGCAACCTTGAAAGAGAAAAACATGGTTGGAGGCATCATGATCTCTGATTCAAAGTATACTATGAAGTTACAATAATCAAAACAATAAGGTACTAGCACAAAAACAGACCCATGAATCAATGGAACAGATAGAGAGCCCAGAAATAGACCCTCACTTTATATGGTCAATGAATCTAATACGAAGGAAGCAAGAACATATAATGAAGAAATAACAGTCTCTGCAACATATAGTGTTAGGAAAACTGCAGATACATGCAAAAAGGGGGGGAGGAGACTGGACCACTTTCTTACACCATACACAAAAATAAAATCAAAATGGATTTGACCTAAAACCATGAAACTCCTGGAAGAAAATGTAGGCAGTAAACTATTTGATTATCAGTCTAAGTAATACATTTTTGGGTAGTCCCTTTAAGCAAGGAAAACAAAAATAAACAAATGGTACTTCCTAAAACTAAAAAGCTTCTCAGCAAAAGAAACCATCAACAAAACAAAAGACAACCTGCTGAATTGGAGAAGATATTTGATAAGGTGTTGCTATCCAAAATATGTAAGAAAACTCAATAAAAAATTAAATAATCTGATCAAAAAATGGACAGATGTTTAAGCGAAATAAGCCAGTCAGAGAAAGTATCACATGATCTCACGCATATGTGGAATCTAATGAACAAAATAAATTGATGTACAAAAATAGATCCAGAGCCCTAACCAGTTTGGCTCAGTGGATAGAGCATTGCCTGCAGACTGAAGGGTCCCAGGATTGATTCCGGTCAAGGGCATGTACCTTGGTTGCGGGCATATCCTCAGTAGGGGGTGTGCAAGAGGCAGCTGATCGATGTTTCTCTCTCATCGATGTTTCTAACTCTCTATCCCTCTCCCTTCCTCTCTGTAAGAAATCAATAATATATATATTTTTAAATAGACCCAGAGATATAGAAGAATGAACAGACAGTGGAACCTCAGAAGGAAGACAGGGGAGGGTGGGTGGGAAGAGATCACCAATGAACTTGTATGCAAACAGTGGTCACAGACATTGGACTGGTGAGGGCCTGTAGGGGAGGGGCAGGGGCGGGTTGAAAAAGGTCAATGGGTGAAAATGGGAGACTTACGTAATACTTTCAACAATAAAGAGGAAGAAAAGTAAAAAGGCACTATTGAACAACAACTAATAAAAAAAAATGGGCAGAGGACAAGAAAAACATTTCTCCAAAGATGGCCAACAGACATATGAAAAGATGCTCAGCATTACTATCACCAGGGAAATGCAAATCACAGACACAAGGAGATATCACCTCACACCTGTCAGAATAGCTATTATCAAAGTCAACAAATAACATGTTGGCGAGGAAGTGGAGAAATAGGAACCCTTGTGCACTGTGGTGGGACTGCAAACTGGTGTAACTACTATGAAGAACAGTGTAAAGATTCCTCAGAAAACTAAAAATAAATCTACCATATGACCCATCAATTCCGCTTCTGGGTATTTAATCCAACAACAACAACAAAACCCCAACATGAATTGAAAAAGATATATGTACCCACATAATTATTATAGCATTATTTACAATTATTCTCTGACACACACACGCACGCACACACACACACACACACACATACACACACACAATGAAAAGAAAATGAAATCTTACCATTTGGGGCAACATGGATGGAGTATAGGGTATTGTGCTAAGTGAAAAAACTCAGAGAAAGACAAGCACTACAGTGGGGCCTTGACTTATGACTTTAATTCGTTCCGTGACGGAGCTCTTAACTCAAATTACTCGTATGTCAAATCAAAAAGTGAACGAGTGAGACACGTGTTGCTGGGCTGATGTTGTGGTGTTCACTGTGACATTCACTGCGCCAACTAGCAGTGGGGTATCTGAAGCTGGCTTGTAACCCGAATTTTAGCTCACAACTCAAAGCAAAAAATCTGCCGAGAGACAGCTTGTATCTCGAAAAACTCATTAGTCGGGACACTCGTAAGTCAAGGCCCCACTGTATATGGTTTCAGTTACATGTGGAACCTAAAAACAAAACAAAGCAAATAAACTAAACAAAACAAAAACAGGTTCATAGAAACAGAGACCAAAGGGTTAACTACCACAAGGAGGGGCTGAAAAGATGAAGGGAAATCCAGCCAATAATATTGTGATAAGTTTGCATGGTGACAGAGGTTTGTTAGGATTAGTGGGATGATCACATTGTAAGTTGTAAAAATGTTGAATCACCATATTGTATACCTGAAACCAATATAACCAAGATAATATGGCATAATAACTATACCAAATAAGTAAGTAAATAAATAAACAAATAAGTTTAATCCGCCTGCTTCCGATTTTTAGATGTTAACTGGGGCTATGTGTATTATTTTTCAATGAGAGAGAGATAAAAATTAAAATGTATATACCTTTGGAAGACACAATAGGTTAACTGCTCACTTCTTATGAAGTTGCTAGCTAAGTCCAAACTCTTCTGAAATGTATACCAATTATTAATTCTCAAAATAATTCTAATTATCAATTACTAGCAGCTGGCTGCAAAAACAGATGAATAGACAGATAGACAGTTGAGTTTAAAAGAAAGATCATAGTATGAGTGTTAATAGTAAATAATTATTTTCATATTTTGATCCGAGAGTAAGCTTTGATTGTGCAGTAAGGACCCCGAAGCCTGTTGAAGGTGGGAAGAACAATGATCTGGTAAGAGGAGACTGAAGTGTTAAAGACAGCTCTTCATTTATCTAATCTAGTTTAACTTAAGAATCCCATTCCATTATGTACTGACAGTTCTTCCTCTCTGGCCATGCATTAGCTTAGCATAGTCAGAGGTAGGCGCACACACTCTTGTGGAAGAAAACCTGGATTTCACTCTCACCTTGGGGCTTTAACAATTTATAACCAGCAACATCTTAGCAAGTCACTTAGCCCCCAAGTTTATGCTTCTCCATGTAATATTTGAAAATAATGTTTTGTGAATAAGAGAATGTGCATGCAAGTTTTTTGTAAGTTGTAAAGCTTACACATTTAAGAAATTTTTAATATTGTTCTTTTAATAAATACAACTGATCAAGAAACGAAAGGGTTGTGTCCTTACCACAAATAGGATTAAACAGCATCTGTATGTTCCTAACAATAGTAAGGGAAAAAAAGAGGAAGAGTGATAGATGGGAAAGGCCACAGTGGGTTCATTAACATCCAAAGATCATTGACATTTGTGTCCCTACCCTACAGGCTCGTGTGAGCAGCTGCTGCTGGTCTGTTTGGTTCACCCGAGCACAGCCCGTGATAGATGCTACATAAATATCTGGTGGGTGAAGAAATACAGGCTTTTCTTCCCTGTTGGTCAGTAATCAGGGTGTCTATTTCCATATCTGCCTAGAAAGCAAAACCACAGTGACATTGGAAACCTGCCATTCAAGCAACTGAATTGCCTCACTCCATTTCACCTGAATACAGATGCAAGCCCACTGTACCTTTCCACTTTTCCAAGAACCGGGGGCCACTGCTCTATGTCCTATATGCAATTCAGAATTGTTTGGGTCTTGAAAAGATGTTTTCACTTTCCCAATGCAGTGGTCTCCGTATGCGGGTTCCTACAGTCCAGGGGTGATGAAAGATAACCTATTGGTTTGCAGGAAGAATTTATTTTTATCTTGTCCTTTAACAAATGTAAATATAGACTATTATATACTTAATCAAATGATATCCCAACCATCTATATAATTTATAAATACATATACATTTATTAATCAGGGCTCAAAATATTATTGTGATCAGAGGTATGTAATGGACATCCTCCATACCCACCCGTGACTCTCATGTCTTCCAGTGTCCTCCTGACGACTTTCATACGCCTACTTGGCTTCTCTGTGTCTGAGAGCTATTTCAGGAACCTCGGAAGTCTGCTCTGCCCACCTCTTGTGAAAGCTGGAAATATCCCAGGAATCTCTAGCCCCTAGAAACAGGCTTCAAATGGTGATTATTTCAGCCAATGGTATATTAATACCCCAGCTCCTGCAGTCCTCAGGCAAGATAATTACGAGGCTTGTGATACTGCACCATTTCATAGAATTTTCTACATGTTTGAGCTCCAGTCACCCTCGGAGGTGCCCAGTTTAATAGAAAACCTTTTGTTTGCTGCCTGCCCTTCCCTGTTTCATGTCTCCTTGTTTCTATATAGCTCCTGGCACTCACTTCCCAAGCAGAAGTAGGGTCTTGTTTCTGAGAGAACTCCAAACCAAAACAGGTGTGAAGTCACAATCATTCAGATGCGACTGCTCCAAACATGGCCCTGTTTCATTGATGATCAAGGCAATGTGCTCACAATCACTGACCAAGCAAAACCAGCCCCGTTTTAAGTTGCTATGGCATAGTGTAGTTGCAGTGTGGTAGAATAGCAAAGAAACAGGCAAGAAAACTTGGCAGAAAAACTTTAGGTCTGTCCTTAGGCTGGTTTAAGGGTCCTTTTTTCCCCTTTCACCAGTGCCTCTAAGCTCCACACTGGGCTGCTCTCAGGTTCTGAGTAGAAGGACATGGTGGTGACGATAGAATCAGAAATAACCCTGCTTTCATTTTGCTGGAATTACTTTTCTCCCATTAATTCACACAAACAAAATTGTGGCTCGCTAGGTTGCTGCGTTTGTTTGGTTTATTTAAACAGACTTCAATGCCTCCTGGAAAATGAAAGGAAAAATAATGACGATAATAAAAACTAAGCACTCCCGATGAGAGATGATTCTTCTTGAATCAGATACTTTTCAGTATGTAGCTTCCCTTGGGAATTTGCAAGAGTGCATCCAATTCTAATATTTATCACCTAATCCAAGGCACTGTCTTTGAATCTTTCCTTCCAAATATTAACTCTGAAGGTTATGATGTTCTTAAAAATAGGCTTTTGAGTTCAAGGAACTATAATATGGGAGATGGATTCCTACACTTTATATTTTACAATGTACATGAACACATTAGGATGAAGGATGAAGAATTTTATATTCTCTACATACATTTGCTGTGTTTTTTCTAAAGGGAGTAGTGGAATACTTCTCAAGTATTTTAAATTGATGCCTTCTTAATTGCTTAATTTGAAGGACACATATTCTGGCTCTCAGTGACATGAATTAGATGCATACATGTTACACTTCTTAGCCAACAGTATGCAAAGATGTGACATATCTTAGAAAATTTTTCATATTGTTTATCTCACATCTGTAATAGGTGGAGATCAGACAGGTTAGTAAGAATCCCCTGATAGCCCCACTACAAAATCCGCTGAGTTTAGAATCAGTGGTTAAGATTCCTCTTGGGGTAAAGCTGCTCATTCACATTAAAAAGTCAATGAGCGGTCATTTGGCACAAAGTTCTCTCAGGTGTAATGGACATTCTCCATACCCACCCGTGACACTCATGTCTTCCAGTGTCCTCCTGCTGGCACTCAGATGCTGACTTTCCAGTTTGCCAAGTGATGGAATTTCAATACAGAATCAGCTTTTCTTTTTAAGTAATAAAGAGCAACATATGTGTAGAGCCCCTGGAAATTGTTCATCTTTTGAGAGCAATGGCCTATGCCCTCAAGCCTAGTATTAAAATTACACAAATTATAAAGTATGAGAGATTACTAAGAATATAATCAAAATATTGAAATTCAAAATCACAATGTTCCTTGGTGATGTTCATGAAAATAATAATTGTGATGTTTTGAATTTATGTAGCACACCAAATTCACAATAAGCCATAAACCAGCCAACACTACTTTATCACATAAAATTTTCTCTCTATGTAACTTTTTAGAATATTCTATTTTTCAATAATTGTTTTATGTATTCTTATGTTAGCAACCAGATTTAAAGTTCTTTGAAATCTTTCACTACTGTGTCCATCTCGATAGTTAATAGTGTTGGATTTCTTTAACAAATAAAAACAGATTAATATACCACTTTGTGTAGCCATGTCATACCATCAATTTGTCTAACTTTAGAATCTACTGCATTCAATATACACTGAATAAATCCTTTATCTTTCTTTCTATTTATTATGTGTCAAGATATTTTTTGTCCTTTCTGGTCAGTTATTTCTTTCTCTAACCTTGAAAGAGAATTAGTCACTGGAACTGATCCTTTCTCTATCAGAATCACAGAAAGGCCTTCACATAATATATTAATTAATGCACACACCAACACATAGTCTTAGTGAAATAACTAACTTCATGAATGATACAATGAATATACCAAAAAAAAGTGGTTATTGATATGAACTAAATAATCTCTTCTGCTGGTCAGCGGAGATAGTTCTTGTCATCAATTTAAGAGTATTTTCTAAATTTAACACTGTGCTTAAAACATTTAACAACTAATGATTTTTATTTTTAATTCTACAAGTGCATGAAGCTAAGGTGAGGTTCTCAAATTAGTATTAAAAAAAAAAACACAAAAAAAACAAACCCACCATTTGTATGGACTATGAGAAATACATAAACCTTGAGAAAAATATTTCACATTCTTCAGTGTTAATTCTAACATTCTGTTCTGCTAAATTCATTTTCAACTCTTCGGGGAAATATCTAATGACCAGAAATAAGATCATGTGGAATTTATTTACTGCTGTCACAATGTAGCCACTGCTGACATCAGTAACAATCCTGAGGTATTTCAGAGAAGACCATATATCCCAGTATAAGCCGGCCTTTGTGTTTCCACTATAGAAGGGAGCACAAAACAAGTTAGGATGGTAATTTTGGATAGAGATGACACTCAGAATTTTCTTTTCTTTTGTCCAGTATTCTTATGTTTTTAAAAAAAACTATTAAGAACACATTGAGGAGAGATATAAACAAAGGACAAAAAGGGGAGAGATTATGATTAGATTTATAGGAAAGTCAAAATGATGCCATGCAGATATGCAAATAGGAGCTCTCCCTTATAAAATACCACAAAAGCTATACCTGCTTTTACTTTTCATGACTAGAATTAATGAATGCTAAAAATGGCTCTAACAGTGGTGCCACCCCAACCCTTTCATTGTACTCTGAGTTGCACCTAGGTATTCAGCAGGCAAACACAGGAAACAAAAGCAGGGAAATGAATAAAAGATAAACTGTTTTCAATTAAGAAAAATGCCCTAGCACTGCTTTCCAGCTCAGACACTCATTTATTACAGATCTGCTCTCTCTCTCTTTTTTTGGCACCACTTGGCAATTTTACTTCCTAAAGGGATACAGCATGAAGGCTATTGAGCTGGAAGCAAATATGAGTTCAAATAACCTGTTTACATATGAATACATAAATGCAATAGCAGTTTTACCATGAATATTCTGGTAAATTCTTCAGTCTAGATTTCTCTACTAAGACTTGTAGACCCAGTAGCATACCCTAACGCTCCTCTAACCTGCACTGTGTTTCTCAAACTCAAATGTTCAAAACTGAACTAAGTTTAGAAGACTGGCCCCATCCTCATAGCCCAGTTGGCTATCCCAGAAACCTTCTGGTCTCATATTTTTTGGCTAACCTACCATCACTGCCATCACTACCACCACACTTACCCAATCACCCAGGTCAATTTATCTTGTCTCTTTATTTTATTTTATTTTATTTTTAGCTGCAGAATTTAATTCATTTACATTTTAAGTAATTATTGACACATAACCATTTATTATTGAAAATTTTAAAATAAAACTTTCTGGTTGTTTCATAGATTCATTCATTGTTCCTTATTTCTTATCCTGCTGGTTTTTTTATGTATGTGTCTTGACACATCTTGGAATAAGTGTAGTTTGACTGCTTTACCCTGTCTCTTTAATAGTTTTCCAATCCATTTCCTCCAGCCTCAACATTGACTTAATTTAGAAACCATCTTCCTTTCTTATCTCATTTATTTATCTGGCCTTCATCTTTTCAGTCTTCTTGCTAAAATCATTTTGTATTCTTCAGTCATAGTCATTTCTTTTAAACACAAATCAATCATTTCTGCTCCTTGATTAACTCTTTAAAGATATTTCACTTTCCTAAACTCAACCTTGTTAAGGCAATATGAACCTTGATAGTCTGTCATTGTCAGCTTATGAAGCTACATCTCCCCCATCAATTTAGTTGAGTTGTTCTGAACTACTTTCATTTAGCACACGTCATGTTCTCCTCTCTGGCAATTCTTCAGCCTCATCTGATATTTTATAACCTTAAAGATATCCTTGTGTACTTTTTATTTTTAGCCAGAACTAGTCTAAATACACAGATATGAGTGTACCTGCACACAAAAGGCAGAAATACTAACTCTAAAAGCACTCAGCCTTATATCTTTCTGGGTTGTATGGGCTTACTATTTACTGAATAGTCATCTAGCCTGGAGAGTACCACATTCTACCTAGAAAAATAACCCATCTTAATGAGAAAATTAACATTGCCTTTAGAGGCACTGGAAGATTTCATTATAATGTTTTCCTACCTCTTGTTTAGATTAGGGAATTCAGGGAATTCCTGAGAATTCAGAAAATCAACATTTACTTTAACCTTTCATCAGCATGGGGAAATCATGTTCTTTCTCTGAGAGAATTGTGACACAGGGCTTTTCTTTGTAATAGAAAACTGAGGCTGACTTTCCAACTGCTCTGATGAATATCATCTCATAGATCTCTTAGAAGTCGTCTAGTTCAATCCTCTAATTTCAATGTGAGGAGTCTGAAGCCCAGATGAATATCACATTCTCTCTGAACATATCTACTATTATTGTTTTAATTTTCTTTCAAAACATCTTGGAGGTTATTTCTCCATAGCTCAAATGTTTTCATTTTCCTTTTGCATTATCTGTGAAGAGATAGAAAGATAAATCCTAGACTTATCTTTTGAAGCCCTGGATTATATGATAGATGAAAAGGTAACAGAAAATTTATGATCAAGGAAACAGTCAACCCAAGAAATTCCCTCAACCTGACACAAACCACCCATTCCCTAGCCCCCTGGAAGGTGTATCAAATTAATTGTTCTCACTCATGGGCTGCAGCTTCAAGATTTTCGTGGCCAGAAGCAAAGCTTTATATTCCTAAAATTACTGGAATCCAATCCATATTTTACATGATGGTGACTGTGCCTTTTTTTATTTACTTATTTAATTGAATATCAAGTTGATTGAGAATACTGCTTACAGGTGCTTGAGCATCCCACTGGATTCTGTATTTTTTAAAGGTGCAAAAGTGGTTTTACAAGTGTGTTTCATTAAGCAAAGAAAAACTGCAACAGAACAGAATCTCATCAATAATCATATGTATGGACAAAAGGGCCTATTAATCCATCGAACATAATTTGGCATTTGAGCCTTCTGCCATAAAATGGAAAAGTGATTTACCAAAGTAATATATCATTTTAAGGGCTTGGGGGTAGGGTGAGGAGGGTATAGTAACAGAAATGTTTAAACTGAGTCAATCTTGCAGCCAAGGGAGATAGAGAGTAAGGACATATTAAGACCTAAACTCACAATTGTTTACTAATGCAGCTATTAAATTTAATTTGAGAATCCATCTAACAAGAATAAACTGAGTCATAGACAGAAACATCATGGCCAGAAGAACAGAAACATCAGAAAATATTCACAGAACCCAACCATCAGATCTGCATTTTAAATATAACTCCTGCACTAATGGAGGGATGGGAATAGAATGATGGAAGAAGGGCGGTAGCTCCAAGCTCACATCAAGAAGAAAAATTGGAGGATTAAACTGCTAAAATCTGGAGGATTACAAATTACATTTTATTTTAAGAGGCTTCTGCAGAGTTGTTAGGACGAAGATTCTCATTATAGATGTTCAAAATATTCATTATTCACTATAGGACATGTAAACTTTATCAAACTGGAAACGAGACCAATTGTAAGCACACAGTTTTATATTTCTACCCACAGCCCTAAACTGAAGATCAAATAAAGAATAATATTGTGAAAATAATTTTGTATAACTAACCTTGTGAAGTTATACTATTATTATTTCTAGGAATATTTGAATCCATAAGACAGTCTGCTCTAATCTCCTTTGCTGATTCTAGAAAAAGTTTCCAATTCTAGGTTGCAAAGTGATGCCTAGATATTCCAAAGCTGTGTGAGTTAATACTGAATCAGGAAAAAATAATGGGATCAAGATGCAGTACAAATGTAAAGCTCATTCAATAATAGACTTCAGTTGGTTAGTTTCCTTATGTCCATAATTGACAGCAAAGACAATCAGGTCCTGTTGAAGGAATACTGTCTTTTCTGAAGAATTCCTGGGGATTAATGGATGATCAGAGTGAAGTGTTGGATGCTTATAAAATATTACAGGCCTGGTGCACAAAATTCATGCATGGGTAGGGTCCCTAGGCCTGGCTGGCGATCTGGGCCCATCTTTGGAACAACTTAGGCGGTTATTGGGGGGCCCTCACTGGCACCTGCCTTGGCTGGCCTGGAGCCACCTGCTCGCCATTCCCGTCCCCCGTCACCGCTGGTTGCCTCCCTACTTGGGGCGACCGGCGGGGCAATCAGGGGGGCCCTGCTGGGACCTGCCTTGGCTGGCCTGGGATCTGTGGACTGGGGAAAGCTTCTGTATTGAGCGTCTGTCCCCTGGTGGTCAGTGTACGTCATAGCAACTGGTCATTCCACCAGTTGTTTTGCCATTCGGTCAATTTGCATATTGGGCTTTTATTATATAGGATAATAGCTTGCATATTGTTAGTTTTAAAACATTAAGAATATTTTTCTGATTGAGAAGTAAATGCATATATATTATAAAAATTAAGACAGAACTCCAAAATATATAAAGTAAAAGTTCACCACAAGATTAAGAAAAACATAGGTGCCACTGTCAGTAAAGTGTAGGGAGATAGAGCTTGAATAGTAAGGGGAGGGGGTGTGAGCAGAGTGGAGGACTGTTCCCAGAAGTCTGATGTCAATGTCAAGGAGGTCAGGGGAATGGCAGCCTTAAAAAGAGAGAAGAGTGGGATAAAGGGGTTTTTCTTTGTTTCCTAGGACAGAGGATAGAAGAGACATGACCCCTTGGTTTAATTTCACTGCAAAGGAACTTTAGTAGGAATAAAGTTTCTTAGACATCTTTAAATATTTACAAGTTTTCTCTATTGCTTTAGCCCTTTTCATTTTGGGGCTCAGCTTAATTTACTGACACCCATTTGTTTGCTTGCTTGCTTTTATGTTTAGGCCATAATTATTTGTTCTGCTCATGCTGTGGATCTTTTTTTGGTTTCTCTTGAGATTTGTATATTGGTTTGCACCATCTTGATATTCAGGGACCATCAAGTATGATAAGCCAGCTAGGGTCTCATAAGACCAATATCATCTCACTGAAGAGTTAGATGATTGTTTTCCTTTATTTGTCACAGAAAATAAATCTTGTTCATTCTATCTTCTTAAAGTATACTCTTGATTCATATAACAAAGAAAAGAAGAGAATTGACATTAACTAAATTAAACGAAGCGCAACTTACCAACTATCAATAATTTAAGAAAAAGGAATTCTCTAAAAACAAAAGAAATGTTCAAAGCATATGCCTTTCCCCTCATCTTTCACAGTCAAGCTTGGCGTTTATCTAAGACAATAAGATTTATTCATTTATTCAACCAGAATTAAGCTCTACTGTATACCAGATACCATTTTAGACCCCCGTGATTTAGTGGCAAATTAGGAAGCTCTTGTCCCTACCTTCTAGTGGGATATTAAAAACATAAAGTAAAAGTTACATAAACGACTGCATTAAATTCTGGGAAGGCAATAGACAAGGTGCTAAAATGGCTTATAAGCCAAGCCATTCTTTTAGACTGGATGCACCGGGAAAGGCTTTTTGTGGAGGGGCAGATAATCAGACTGAATATTAGGAAGGTGCTTCCCATGCTGATCATGAGAAGGTTCCCTATGCAGAGAGCAGTATATGGCATACTCTCCATGCAGAAGCCTAAATGCAGAAAAGGGCATATGTTCAAAAACAACAAAAACAACAACAACAAACACTGAAAAGAAAATAAGTGTGGGCTAGAACCTGATTGAAGCAGCTCAAGACAAGGGAAAAGAGGTGGGAAGTTCTAGACCTCGCACTGAAGGCCATGATAAGGAGTTTAACAAAGAAAGAAAGGGAAGAATAAAAATGAGTCATCACAAACACTCCCTCAGCCTGGTGATCAAGCTTTAATTACCATCATCAATAAGTCATGTTGACAGTGTTGGAGTCCAAGGCAGGCTGCCCTCAAACATCCTACGTGGCATATTGGTTATTTTGAATGAAAGTTCTGGAAAAGTAACCAGTGATGGAAGGGCTGGTTGACCTTCCATTGTCTCCTTGGAGCAGGAAGTAAATTTCCCCTGTGCAAGGCGTCCTTTTTGCTGCAAGGGGGCTGAGAGAGACATTCTGATCATGAGTTAAGGAATTCAGGGTGAAAGCCTGCATAAACAAACTTGTTACTTCTTACTAATTTACTACCCCAAACTCATTCTGTTTAGATTACTCACTAATGAGCACTCAAACATAAGTTTCTTTGTTCTGTCAGCTCTTCATGCATTTCTTGTTTCTTTGTCTAAGTTATAAATAGCTTTCTGCTTCCATCCTTTCTGTGAGCATCATTTATGATCTCCTGTGTGCATATCTCAAACTGGTTTTTCTCCCATTAATCTGGTCTTGTTTTGATTTTATTAGTCCAACATAAGAACTCAGGAGGGGTAGAGGGGTGAGTGTCCCCCTCTCTAGCAATAGCTTCTACCCTTAATCTTCTGTGGTCTTCCTTCCCAGAAAACCATAGCCTTAGTCTAACCATGAGACATCAGACAAGCCAAAATTGAGGAGTATTCTACAAAATACCTGGCCAGGACTCCTCAAAGCCGTTACAGTCATTAAAAACAAGGAAAGTCTGAGAAACTGTCACGGTATCAGGTGCCTGCAGAGAAAGAAACCACAAGTACATTTATTGTGGCATCTGGAAGGAATCTCAGTAAAAAGATATTGGGTAAGAATTAAGGAAATTCCAACAGAGTATGAGCTTTTGTTAATAATATATCAATATTGGTTCATTAGTTGTGTCAAATGCATCACACTAATGTATTTAACAACAGAGAAACTAGGTGAGGGGTATATGGAAACTCTATACTATCTCTGTAACTTTTCTGTGAACTCTAAAACTATGCTAAAATTAAAACATGTATCTCAAAAAAATGAGTCCTAAAGTTTCCAGACTTATGGTGGTGCCATTTCCTGAAATGAGAAAGGCAAGGAAACAGAGGAGGGATGGATGCAGAATGAGAGGAAACAGGTTTCAAGAGGCAGCAAAATTTTACTCTGGACCACTTTAAGTCAGAGATATGGTGAAACACCCAAAGAGGGAGGCCAGACAGGTGGGAATGGCATTGTAACGTTATTACCACAGCCAAGATATAAAAGCAACCCAAGTGCTCAATAGATGCCTGGGTAAGGAAGACGTGGTACATATATACAATGGAGTATTACTTGGCTACAAAAAAAAAAATAAAATAAACTCTCACCATTACTACAACATGGTTAGACCTGGATGGTAATAGGCTAAGTGAAATAAATCAAACAGAGAAAGACAAATGCCATATGATTTCACCTCTATGTGGAAAAGAACAATAAACAAAACAGAAACAGATTCATCGATACAGAGAACAAATGGAGGATTGTCAGATGGGAGGGGGTTTGGGGCTTAGATGTAAAAGGTGAAGGGATTAAGAAATACAAATTGGTAGTTACAGAATAGTCATAGGGATGTCAAGGTACAGCATACAGAATATAGTCAATAATATTGTAACAACTATATATGTTGCCAGGCAGGTATTAGAATTATTAGGGGGAATCACTTCATAAATTATATACTTGTCTAACTACTATGCTGTACACCTGAAACTAATATAAGATAATATTGCATTTCAATTGTAATTGAAAAATAAGTAAAGCAAAATTTTACAAAATAAATAAATAAACAAACAAACAAACAAGAAAGTAGAATGGTGGTTACAGGAGGTGGTGAAGGAGAAATGGGGTGTTACTGATTAATGGGTACAAAGTTTCAGTTTGAGATGATAAAAGTGTGGGAGATGGATGATGATAATGGTTACACAGCAATGTGGATGTATCTAATGCCACTGAACAGTGCACTTTAAAATAGTAAATTTTAGGTTAAGTATTTTTTACTTCAATAAAAACAGTGAATGGTTCTAGGTAGTTGGAACACAAGCACTTATTTTCTAGTATCCCTTTCAGTATTATAAATGTAGTAACAAAGAACAGAGAAGTACACACACACACACACACACACACACACAAATGAGAAGTGCTGAAAAGAACAATGAAGGTGGAGAGGGACCGCTGTCTACAAGGCATGTCTCCCTGAAGTAGTGACTTGCAGTTGCTTGACTTTTTCTCAGGGTCATTTCCCAGACGGTCTTTTCTTTAAACACCCCTGATGCCTTCGATGACTATTCCCAAGGATGACAATGCGGCAGAGAGACGAAGACACTAACTTGCTTCAGCTCTTACTGGCTCTGTGATCTTATTCATGTTACTCAACCTTTCTGTGCCTTGTTTTCCTTATCTGTAAAATGGGATAGTATTAATCTTCCAGGTTTAGAGAAGACTGATGAAGGTAAATTATACATAGAACTGTTGGGCCTTAAGATGTACTCAGTGAAGGGCAGCTTTAATTACCATACACAGTGTCGTTGGATGGAGATATCTGTCATAGTCTCTCCAAGGTGAGTGAAGTCAGAGGTGCAAAGCCTGTGTCCTGCACTCTCTTCAGCTGGAAGGTTCCATTGCTACCAATGTATGTAATTCCTTTCTGAAAACCTGCTAAAATAGTTTGCACTGAATTCCCATACCTTCCAACACCACAGATAGCCTGTGGTTCCTGGCTATCAGGAAGAAGGTGGTCCTCTGGGCTTCTCCCTAGAGCACTCTGGTCAACAGAGTTTCCTTCTGCCTCTGAGTCACCATTCTCACTACTGCACAACATGGCAATTTCCTTTTTTGAGGCTGGACATCCTCAGGGGATTCTGCAAAGAAAAATTACTTACTTTGAAAGGTAGCTAATGCTCACAAAATACGCTGTTCAGAACCTTCTTTTTTCTCAGAATAGTCTGATCAATCTCCGTTAGTTATTCTTAGCTGTGCACACACAGCAGTGCCTTGCCTGGTGTTAGAGGCAGCTACATGAAGAGCAGAGGTGACGTCGCAGTTCTGATTCCACGGGCCCACATCTTTCCTTAGATTACATCTCTGTCACCTTCTTCCCCGAGCATCTCAGCAAGACACACGCCCAGAGCTTCCAGAAATTATATTTAAGTGCAAACTAGACATTTCTCAATTCTCCCCAAGATTAGGAATATATCATCTCCATTTGAAAGGAATTTCCTTGACAATTTGGAAATAACTTTAACCTATGAACTCAGGTTAGAAAAATATACCTGCAGGAATATTAATTGTAAGGTTCATGCTGGAGTTTGGAGAAAAACAATTAGAAACATCTGGTTATAGGGTGTGTTGGACAGAGAGAATTCCTTATTCCTCAGGGGTGAGCCTAGTCCAAAGTGCCATGTCTGCTTCTTGTTTGTGAAAGATCACTGGGTCCAACGGGAATAAGTCAGTCAGTCTAACAAGAAACATAATTTAAAGATACAGTCAACAGCCCTGACCAGTGTTGCTAAGTAATTAGAGTATCAGACTGAGCAGGAAGGGTCTTGGGCTTGATTCCTGATCTAGGGCAGGTATCTGGATTTCAAGTTAGCTCCCAACCCACTCTCTTAGAAAAGTAATGGAGAAAATATCCTCAGGTGAGGATTAACAAAACGAACAAACAAAAAGATACAGTCAACTCATAAAAAAATAGCAGTCCTGTAACAGTACTATATAGCTAAACAAACCAAATAAAGAGTTGGAGGTTTTATCTGAATCTAAGTTTTTATGAATGGTAATAATAATCTTAGCATACTCATTTGCATAGCATTTTAAGTGTTTACAAAATGTTTCCGAATGTATTTCTTCTGACTCTTGAATAAGCTTAGGAAGTCAGAAGTATAGCTATTGGTAACATCCATTATAGAAACGAAGAAGCTACAGGGTTAGGTGAGGTCCAGAGGGCCGCCGTTTTGGAGAAAGGTGCAGTGCACCTGAATTGTAAGAATTGACTTATTTCCTGATTCTGTCATATGCTTAAAGCTGATATTGGACAAACTCTTAAATAATCATATTCCCCACTTGGAAATCAATAATAACACCTACCTCACAGGATTGTACAGAAAGCAATAGATGCAAAAATAAGCATGAAATCAGTAAATATTCAGTGGGTATAAAATGGTCATTGTCTTCCTTAGCTCAAGAAGCAAAGCTACCTGCAAAGGGCTAGAATTCCGCCGTAACTGAGCACACTGCCACCCCTTCTCCTCAGAACATCACCTACCCATCAGTGTTGAGTATCGTAACAATATCGAAAAGCAACAACTAATTCTGAAGGAAATGAGGGCCACACAAATTGGGCTGTGAGACAGAGAAGTTCTTTTCTTGAATAGGCGATCACTTTTCATTGGAATAATCACATCAACATTGTTTTGAAACTCCCAAATCACTTTATTAACCAGAATAACTTCTTATAATTTTCCCATTGGAGGAAATAAAACACATCATAGCCCCACTTTAAATTAAGAGAAACCGTGAGGCACAGGGCTCATCAACAAACAGTCTGAAGAGAAAACACTAACCTCTTTTATCTCAAAATGTATTCCCTAGCAGAGAGCTTTTGCCCTGGAGATTGAGGACTGATGATTGGTGTGACTTGAAAAATATTATTCCTATTCATGTATGTAATTCCTTTCTGAAAACCTGCTAAAATAGTTTGCACTGAATTCCCATACCTTCCAACACCACAGGTCAACATTTCACTTTAGGCCGAAGTAAGGATGAAACCAGGAAGGTTCCCAGGGGTTTCCCATCTCTGCTCTCCCCAGCGCAGGCCTGGGCAGGACTGTGCACATGTATAGGACACCACAGGGAAGAGGGGCATTCAGCTCCGACCCATTTTAAGAGGCTCCATACTAGGGACCCACAGACTAAGCTATGACTTGATGCTCTAGTCTTCTTGGGGGATGGCAGCACACAGGTCAACTTCAACTGTTTAAAGACAACAGACCAAAGCAGCATGCCTAGCAGAGCCAAGGCAAGGGAGAAAAGGGGGATGGAGATCATCTTAATGCAGCCCTGAGGGAATAGCAGCTCTCAGTCCCAGAAAGCTCTCCTCAAAGCTCCCCAGGGGATACTTTATGCTCCCCCTGCCCCGCTCCACCCCCCACCCCCCCCCCCACCAGGGGATTTGGTAATATATTATCAGATCCATCACCTCATTTTATTTTAACAAAAACTCCAAAGGTTGATAATAACAAGTTGAGGAAATTCAGGATTAGCAGTCTCAGGCGCCTTGCCCAGAGTGATACGGCTTGAATGAGAATTCAAAACGCCCAACTCCTATCTGGTTGTGTTTTCTGAGATATATATATATCCGCTACCAGAGGATTTTCAAATCTTATAGGTAGCTGTCCTTCAGATTCACTTCCCCCCAAACATCAAAGCACCTCCCAAGGTGGGGGCATTTTCCTCCCCACTCTGCTTCTTCAAATGCAAAATGGGGCCACAGTCAGATCACAAGATAGTGCCAAGTAAAATTAAAAGCATATATCCTTATCACATGCTCTCACTCTTGTGGAATCTAAGTAACAAAATGAACTGATGAATGAAGTGGATCCAGAGACAGGGAAGCATGAAACAGACTGGGGAATCTCGGAGGGAAGGTGGGGGGAGGGTGGATGGGTGGGAGGCAATCAATCAAGGACCTTATATGCATATATGCATGGCCCATGGCCACAGACAATGGGGTGGTGAGGGCCTGGGGCTGGGGGAGGGCCAGAGGGGGTCAGTGGTGGAAAAAAGTATTGTTAATACTTTTAACAATAAAGAATTATTTAAAATACATAAGTTTCTCACTAAGTATGTGGGGGGGGGGGGGCAGAAGGGGGTTGGGGGGGGCAGGAGAAGGGAGAGGACTGCTTCACAGAGAACATCTTCTTTGCCTCCCCTGAGTGGATATGGGGTTTCCTTGGGAGGGAGACAGACTCCTTCCTGTGGGTCATTGAGGCTTTGAGTTCTACAGTGAAGTCCCTGTTCTTTGAGGGGGAGTTGATTAAAAAAGAAAAATTTGGACCCATCATTCTTAATTGACTTCTCTGTGACCCAGCTAGAGGATTTATTACAGATGAGTTTGCAGTTGACTTTTGTTACACACTCAAGGGCACTTCTGGCAAGAACACAGTGGGTTTTCTACGGGGAAGGATGGAAAACACAACCGGATAGGAGTTGGGCGTTCTGAATGCTCATTCAAGCCGTATCACTCTGGGCAAGGCGCCTGAGACCGCTAATCCTGAATTTCCTCAACTTGTTATTATCAGCCTTTGGAGTTTTTGTTAAAATAAAATGAGGTGATGGATCTGATGATATATTACAGATTGTAAAAGTTTTTTTTCTTTAACAAAGTATTATTTTAAGTCATTATTAGCGAACCCACAAATATGACTTCAAGAAAGTGGTAATCGAGCATAAATGAAGAGCTGGACCTGAGTTCTGAAACCCAAACTGAGACACCTCATCCACTAGGTACATGTATGGATAATGGAATTCAGAACTTGTCAGAGACAGCTCAACAAGTCAAGTTACCCTAACCCAAACCACAAGTGGTCAGGCCACAGTGCTTCTCCCATTTTGCCTTATTTTCATTCAGAACTAAGGAGAACTAGTTACACTTGCAGAAGAACTGCAAGCCTTAATGAAGCTTCTTCTAAAAGAGGGGTAAGATAACTTGTCTATAAAGCACCAAATAGTAAATGTTATTATTATTTTAAAATATATTTTATTTATTTCAGAGAGGAAGGGAGAGGAAGAGAGAGAAAGAAACATCAATGATGAGAGGGAACCATTAATTGGCTGCCCCCTGCACGTTGGACCGAGCCCGAAACCCAGGCATGTGCCCTTGACCAGAATCGAACCTGGGACCCTTGGGTCTGCAGGCCGACACTCTATCCACTGAGCCAGGGCAGATAGTAAATATTATTGACAGTGAAGGCCACATTTCATCTCTGTTGTTCATTCTTTTTCTATTTTTTTTTTTCATTTTCAGTATTAATACATCTGTGTCTCAAGAGGTTGAGATGGCTTACAGCGGTTCTCAACCTGTGGGTCGAGACCCCTTTGGGGGTCGAACGACCCTTTCACAGGGGTCGCCGAAGACCATCGGAAAACACATATATAATTACATATTGTTTTTGTGATTAATCACTATGCTTTAATTATGTTCAATTTGTAACAATGAAATTGGGTGTCACCACAACATGAGGAACTGTATTAAAGGGTCGGGGCATTAGGAAGGTTGAGAACCACTGGCTTAGAAGATATGTAATAAAAAAAATATGTACATAAATATAGGAAACCAGAGGAATGCAAAACCAGAGTAGGAACATATAACAATAGGCAGGTGGATTTTCTAGTCTGTTCTACCAGCACATCACCCTGGGCCTTTTAATTTTTTAACACCTTTTTAATAACGCAAAAAACATTCTTGGCTGGAGGCCATAAAGAAACAGGTCAAGGCTTTATGTACTTGGCCCCAAACCCTGATCTACAACAATGCAGTGATGAGCTTTGGGAATTCTAAAGCCACATGCAAATATAAGGGATTATTTGCTCAAACCCACGCTACTCTATTTCTGACCTCCCAGTGTGCACTTTACATATTCTGATACTTTTTCTTTACTCTTTTGGGATAGTCACTGCTTGATTCGTTACAGTAGTTATTCTCTTCATAGCCAGCACACAGCTGTAGTTTGTTGCTGAAGCCATCTGG
Organism: Myotis yumanensis; assembly: GCF_028538775.1. Taxonomy (NCBI): domain Eukaryota; kingdom Metazoa; phylum Chordata; class Mammalia; order Chiroptera; family Vespertilionidae; genus Myotis; species Myotis yumanensis. The sequence goes on along the minus strand of NW_027223760.1, from coordinate 29,037,202 downwards.
TCTATGGTATATTTGCTAGAGGACCCCAGGCTGACTAAGACACCCCCATCTGTCCAGTGAAATCCGATTCGCTCTCTAAATGCTCTATTAAACCTGGATTCGGCTGGGTTGGCCCCCTTCTCCTCTGCGGTTGCAGGAGTCCAAGTACTTCTGTCACAGCACCTGTATATCATGCATCATTGTTTATTTCTCACCTTATCTCCCAGGACAGACTGTAAGGGCTGGCATTACAATTAATTAACATCATCATCTTTGTATCTTAGATGTCCAGCAGAGTCCCTGGCTGTACCTAATTTTGCAGCAATAAATGTTGACGAGTAAATAAATAGACAAGTATCGGAATCTGTATCCGTCCCTTCTGAAGCGCTTACATGTGCTTCCCATACAAGCTGACTGAATGCTGCAGGGAGACAGAATGGTGAGGTGAGAACGACGCTGCCATGAGTGATGTGTGTTTTTCCTCAGTTTTAAATATGATCAATGTCCCCTTCACATGTGTATATGCTGATACCTCTAGGATGCGAGTTCTTTTTCAGACAAGGATGAAGTTGAAGGGAGTTCCCAGTCCTGCTCATCTTGTGAGCAAGGCTGCTCCAGCTCCCTTGGGAATCTCTAAGGTCCCATAGACAAAAACTAAGAAACGCTGGGGTAGGATTTCGTTCTGTTTTCTCCAATCCTTAAGGGGATACAATCTTTCAAAGAGGGATTGTCACTCTCGTCCAAATCTTTCTTTGCACCTATGTGAGGATGAGTGTGGAGGCGACGTCTCTCTAGTCTCCTCAAACACAGTTTCTCTGGACACCAAGTCCCATCTGTCCTCTGATAACTGCTTACTGGTACCAACTAAAGGCACTAGCTTTTGATGGCTTGGGGAGCTCGGGTTGGAGAAACACAAAACAACTTGCTGCGATTTTGGGTGAAATGTTTCCATTTTAATTTGGGGTTTTCATTTAGTGTGAAATTCTCCTCTAGTGAGGCAAGATAAGCAGCTTGATTTCCTGGCAAAACACCTTTTGATTTTACAACTGAATAGACCCTAAAGAGAATACAGTATTTACAAACAAGGTTTCTGGCATGTTCTCCTATGCTTCCTTGGCCTCTCACAGTTCCAAACACCTCTTAAAATAGCTTTGCGAATGCCTTCCCAACATTCCCCCAGAGCACATCACGTTCCCCTGTGAGTGACAGTGGTCTGAGGGAGCATTCTGTCACCTCACTGTGACTTTCTCTGGACCATGAAGTGCCCAGGGTCCCAGACAACACCAATTCATCAACTCACTACCAATAGCTTCTCCTTTTCACTTTCTTCTTAAAACAAAGCAAAAAGACAACGGAAAAAAAAATGGGCATTTCATTTTGAAAATATTTGTGGCAAGGCTGATTACATTTATGGTTTTTAAGACTTCAAGATGAAGTCATCTGCTATTTAGGAGAAAAGTACATTGACAGTATTGGGAAAGATGACATCAAACTACAGCTTTCCAACTTGTCCCTTTTTCTTAAAGATAATGCATAGCCAACTTATGCCAAGTTGGCAGGATATTTGACAACAGTGTCTCTTAATGACCTCATGAGCTGGGGGAGCAGAAGAAGTGGACTTTAATGTTGTTTTTTAAAAGGCTGCATCCATCATACTTCTCTCAGCTTTTTTAAAAAAATGTAATACATCTTCAGGGAAAAAGACATGTAATTTGTTTTCAATTATTCTTTATTATGTCAAGTTAAAAGGCTGAGTTGATATCTTTTCATAAGTATCAACATTATTTAAAAAATTGGTCTAAATAGGTACTGCAAGGATGTATAGAAACCCTAATTATTTATATGCAATTCAGCAAAAATGAATAGATGAGGTCTCCAAAACTTCTGGGAAGTAAGTACTCTCACAATTGGAGTAGCTTATTGAACCCAGGTGGATTCTTAGCAGGGACCCAGAAAAAATGACATAATGGTGATGCATGTTCTCATAGGTTGGCCCCACATCATATTTGTCATTAAAGTTTTGACCATCACTTATGTTTGAACCTCAGCATTTCCAACCAAACCTTACCACTAAGTCATGAGACCCTATGGAGAAACATCAGGGAAACAGGAGAGGAGCGATGGGAAAAAAATCAGAAATCCTACACAAATGAGGAAGAAAGAATATGAATGTTAGTTTGTTATTTTTGTTTCTTAGTTTTTTAGCTCAGATCTATCTTAGAAGGAATTAAACTCAGATTAAAAATAATCATGTGGGACATTTCATAGCGGCAGTCATATTGGGGTTATAAAATTGACAATGGGTTGGGTGTTAGGATGTTCATCCCCAAATCCTGGCTATGTCACCTAAAGTCATTGTCACTCATAAGACAACTCACTACTATTTCTTGGTCACAGTCTCCTTAACTGCAAAATAAAGGTGTCAAGCGATGTGATATTGAACACTTCACTAAATTCTTGAATCTATGAAGTTGAAGGAACTAACAGTAAACTGACAATGATACAATTGTCAAGTACATATAATTTTTTTAAAGTTTTCAGCTAGAAAAGGTCATGGGGGGGTACATATGTAATACTTTCAACAATAAAGATTTTTAAAAGAATTATAAAAATAAATAAAGTTTTCAATTATACTTCACATCCGATATTATTCTGTAGCAGTTTCAGAGGTATGGCAAAGTGGTTAGAAAATTATGTACTTGACAGAGTGGTCCCTCCACTGCTTCCAGTACCCATCTTGCCCCATACATATTTATCTCGCTATTATTGACTATATTCCCTATACTGTAAACTACATCTCTGTGTTTATTCTGCAGCTACCAGTTTGTACAGCTTAATCCTCCCACCTTTTCCCACTACTTTCTACAGACCCTCAAGTCAGGAAAAGAGGTCAAAGCCTTTTCTTTGTAAGCTCTCAGGAGGTGCAGGCCCAGAGAGCATAGTTCTGCTCTAACTGCCGATATTGAAGCAGCGCTGTGGTGAGGATGCGTTAAGCCTGCGTAAGAAGGGGTGAAAATGGGGGGTTGGGGGGGAGTGGGGGCACAAACACAGTGTTGTGCACAAAATCAATGTTCAGTAAATATCTATTGGATAAGTAAACAAAAGGACAAATAAATGAATACTCCGATTCTATGCATAAGACCAAAGTTAGACTACGGCACGTTATCCAGAATGGCACTTAGGTTCCTCATCTTTGGTCATTGTAGGTGGAATCCGGTAAGAAGAGTCAGTGGTACTGTGACTTCGTCCTAGTGTGGGAAAAAGTCGTCTGTGGTCTGAGCTACCTAAACTTGTGTTTCAAGATGTGTTACACATAAAAACAAACAAGGTGGATCCCTTTAAAAGTTTATGTCCTAGATATTAATTAAATTCAACTTAAACAGCCGAAACCGGTTTGGCTCAGTGGATAGAGTGTCGGCCTGCCGGTCAAGGGCATGTACCTGGGTTGTGGGCACATCCCCAGTGGGAGATGTGCAGGAGGCAGCTGATCGATGTTTCTCTCTCATCAATGTTTCTAACTCTCTATCTCTCTCCCTTCCTCTCTGTAAAAAATCAATGAAATATATTTTAAAAAATTCAACTTAAACAAAGTAAAAACACTGCTATATACCTACCAAAAGTATCCCACAGAAAATTTTGGTCAGGGTTAGATGAAACAAAAAAAATTGTCAGAAGGGCAGATTTATTCTTAAAGGAAAAGTTTACCTAGAAAGAGAATGTCTTTGAGCTATTTCAGAAAACGATGACTTGCTATTATGAAACCAGTAGAAGAGCAGATTAGGGTAGCAAGAAACTTCAAACTTCTAGCAGACTAGTGGCATAAAATCATCATTTAAAAAAAAAACACATTTATCTGCAGTGTGACAAGAATAGAGCCAGGCACAGATTCAATGTTGAGAAGAATTTTTTTAAATATATTTTTATTGATTTCAGAGAGGAAGGGAGAAGGAGAGAGAGATGGAAACATCAATGATGAGAGAGAATCATTGATCAGCTGCCTCCTGCACACCCCCCACTGGGGATTGAGCCCACAATCCAGCCATGTGCCCTTGGCCGAAATCAAAGCCGGGACCCTTCAATCCGCAGGCCAATGCTCTATCTACTGAACCAAACCAGCCAGGGCAAGAAGAATTTTTAAAATATAAACCTTGGCCCTGGCCAGGTAGCTGAATTGGTTAGCGCGTCATCCCCCATACACCAAGGCTGCAGGGTGGATAGCCAGTCAGGGCACATTAAACAGTCAAGCAATGAAAGCATAAATAAGTGGAACAACAAATGGATGTCTCTCTCTTTCTCTCTTTCTCTCTCTCTCATCAATAAAATAAAATTAAGTATATAAATCTTGCCCATATAGAGCAGGTTTCTTCTAATGAAACCAGAGGATATCAACAATGATATCACTGTATAAAGGAATTGAATACTATAAAGTTCCTAAGTTGAAGAATGGGCCCAAGCAAAGATATTGAAAGTCAGCTTTCAAAAGCAGATACCATTAGATGCCCAGTGCAAAGGCCATGTCTAAATAGCTGGAATGACTAGACCAATATATCAAACAGCATCAGTCTTCCTAAAGGCAGAGAACAAAGGACAGGGCACAACTCAGAGGAGTCCCGAACGACCTCTTACGACAGCCCTTACCTCTCATATACAAATAAGAATACTCTGTCTGCTACTGGTAAAACAGAGTAAGATTTATGTTGCTCCATTTAGAGGTCAGGAGAAGTACCTTGGGTAAGTTTTTGGCTTCATCATGAGGGTGACTGCTGGGGCTTGGAAGCTCAATTGGGAAAGAGAAATGGAGAAGAAACAGCTCCGTACTGTCCTTTCTTCCCTCTTGTATTTACACACTCAAGGGAGCAGAGCAGTTGCAAAACTGATAAACTAGCCATTTAAGTCTTCCAGCAGAGAGGAGATTTTTATTACCTGAATTCCTAAATAAATAAATAAATAAATAAACCTTGTGAAAAATACAGTAATGAGAAAATAAAAATAGCGAAATAAAACCCATAAAATGCCAAGTAGCAATGTTATTATCCCACTAAGTGTTGACAAGGGGCAGGGTGGGTTAAAGGAAAAGATAGACTTAAAATATTCAGAACAATAACAAATTCTGTGGCTATTTTTGGAAAGTGCCAAAATTTAAGAAAATGGAAATGTAAGATTAGAGAAAATCAAATACTGTAGAAGAATAAAATAATATGGTATATATAATGAAATGAAAAAAGTATTTCTTTAATGAATAGCTAAAATTTATCTTCAAGAAGGAAAAACATTTGCTGAATTAATAAAAACACCAAAGAAAAACTAATGCTGTGAAATATTATTCTGCACTAAAAAGAGATGAGCTCTCAAGCCATGAAAATACATAGAGGAAACTTAAATGCATATTGTTAAGTGAGAGAAGCCAATCTGAAAAGGCTGTATATGGTATGATTACAATTATATGACATTCTGGAAAAAGCAAAATTGTGAAGATGGTAAAAAGATTGAGTTGTTGCCAAAGGGTAGGAGAGAGGGAAGGAGAGATAAATAGGGTAGCACAAAGAATATTTAGAGCAATGAAACTATTCTCTGTGATATTATAATGGTGGATACATGTCTACACATTTGTCAAAACCCAAAGGACATGCACCATAAAGAGTGGACACTAATGTGAACTGTGAACTTCAGAGGATTATGATGGGTCAATGTAGGTTCACTCATTGTAACAAATGTGCCACTGTGGTGCAGGATCTTGGCGGGGGGAGAGGGGGTTGTTAGTGTATGGGGAGAAGGGTAATATGGAAATTTTCTGTTCTTTCTACACAATTTTGCTGTGAACATAAAACTGCTCTGAAGACTGATCTATTTTAAAAAAAAAAAAACAATGAATGCTGCAAGAAAAAGTTATCATTCAATAATTATACAGAGTCATGAAAAAGGCATTTTGACTTTTAGACAATTAAGCAATTGATATGGCTTCATTTTCAATTATATTTGGAAAAGCAGAAGAAGAGCTCATGGGAGTTGGAAAAAAATAATTTTAAAAGTAGTCAAATATTTGCTGCAAGTGGAATGTATAAGTCACACACATTAATGTAAAAAGGAAAACAGCACTAACAACCTTTAGCAAATCTGACCAATATGTGGTGTAGTGATTTCAATAATCTGGAATTCCTAAATCTTAGGGAAATCAGCAAGTGGATTTAGTCACCATCAATTTTTTTCTGAAAACGCATCTTACACCAAGAGGTGCTGAAATATAGGAATTAGGGCAATGCCGATTAAGGGAGAAGAGAGCAGGGCTGCCAATTATAGCCAACTCTCTAAATGCAATGTCTACTACAATAATAGGACTAAATCAGGTGGAAATATAACAAACCTTAGGCACTGAAACAGCCACAGAGAAGCAGGAGCAATTAAGTAGCTGAGGATTGAGAAATGGGAGAAAGATACAAGAGGAACGGACCATGGGAACTTGCATTGTGATCAAGAAGCTGAAATAAGCCAGTGAACATGAAAGGAGAGGCATTTGACAACCTCTATTCCATGAAGACGACCCCGGAGATTCTCTCTGAACATCTCACTGATAGAGAGGTGTCATTTTATTTTGTCTGAATATGGAAACGTGCTGGGAAATAAACGTGACCTCCTTTCCATACCCCTGCTTGAAAATGAAAATAATTTGAATTTTCAGTAAGTTCTTACAGAGCTAGAAGCCAAGGAATCTCCTTATAAAGGGGGGAATTTTAGAGAGGAATGCTAAGGATGCGAATTTTCTAAAGAATGTCTTATGTAACTCGCAAACTGCCAGGGAGAGGAGCAATTACCAGCTTAATTAATTAGGGCCTCATTGTAACTCCCTTGTGAAAAATAGTCCTTGATTAAAAGTGCCAGAATGCAAAAATATTGACTGATATTGAAATGTAAGAGTGTGAAATTTCAATTAGTGGTAAGAAAAATTAGCTGGTATTATCATTTACCAATAGACACTAATGATTCTTGGGTGACTTGGGGCGCAAACAGAGTTGACAGTGGACATGTAAACAGGAATGGAATTAATCCGCTGATGGTTCATCCCTCAGAATGATTTGCACCTTTGGCCTTTTGTTTTGTATCTGCAATGCAGAAGTTAATGTCAAGTAATAGCAACGGTTGTGCAGGGAATAGCTAGGACAATATAAAATAGAGGATAGCAAATAAATATTTGTAGTAACACATAGGGCTTTTTATAGTTAGTAGAAATGTTCCAACATGTATATGTTCTGGAAAGATTCATAAAATCTTACTTTAGGCCTTAGATTTCCCATAGCTGGAGGCCTTACTCAGACTCCCCCTCTGTGCCTAGAAAGAGATCCCCAGGTATTACAAGCAGCAAACATCTTCCAATGTGAAGGCTATAGTTAGACTGAGCCAGGAGGTGAGTAATCCAGACAGATTCTCCATCTCACCTGAGACTGACGCCTCGACCATAAGCTCTGTTTTCATGGTTCCATTTTCGGAACATGGACTCAAAGCGTGATGTGCTTCTATTTCTCTTTTTTCCCTCTCCTTTTCCTTGACTTTATCAGAATTACATATCGAATAATAGGATGGGAAATTCTTTTAAAGAAACTGCTTATGGAATAGTAAAAAAAAAAAAACTAACAAAACCCCCATTTTTTTAAACATATCTTTGAGGTTAGACTTGAGGCTAAAGCCCAAAGCATCAAACGCACTCTTAGACCCAGAACAAGCTCTTTAGTGTGAACAAGCACCAATTTCTACACTTATGAGTAGGAGGAACAAACATCTACCACATAGGGTTGGTTTTAGGTATAGGAATAATAATATATATATATAAGGCTAATATGCAAAGTGTCCTCTAAGGAGTTGGACCAGGAGAACCAGGAATTCGATTGCTCGCTATGATGTGCGCTGACCACCTGGCTGCCGACCCTGATCCCTGGCCAGGCCAGGGACCCTACCCATGCATGAATTTCGTGCACTGGGCCTCTAATATATATATTAGGTTTACACAGGTCCTAAACTTTGGTAGACACTCAAGAAAGAGCGGGTGGCCATTTCACTGTTTTTGTTGTCATTATGGTCACAGAGTGTTTCATCCAAAATTCTGAAATTTTCCCTAACATGGAAATATCCAGTCATGGACAATGTCCAGCCATGCTCACTTTAAAAGAAAAGCACAACTGTGACTCCTTGTTTACCTTTGAATGACACCTATTGTCCAGAGACAACAGAAATTAAACCTCTGTCACCCCCCGCCCTGCCCCCCCCCCCCCCGCCGACTTTAGTACCCCCAGCACACAAAGCAAAGGGAGAAAAGGAGTCTGGAATATTAGGTTTACACACGAAAATATAGATGCCCACTCCTCTGATAAAATCTGGTAGAAAAGTAATTTTGAGGATGAAACAAGAAACAGCAGGCTGGTCTGGGGAACACTGTGGCCCTGGGGCTGCTCTTTATCTTCTCCCCTAAATGAAAGCAATGCCCGAAGCTCTCCAAAGAACTCCATTAAGCAGAGTTTCCCTATCATTTTCCACTTTCCTGCTGGTTATATGGTCCAAGCCTCTTCCCTGCGGAGCAGTGCCACGGAAGGCACCAAGTATTAGAAAACCATCATCGGGTTCAACAATATGAAATCGTGTGTGAAATATATGTTCTTCCCTCCACCCATCAAATTATGTCATGCTTAGCTTTTATAAAGACTGGGGAAATTAGCGTACAGGTGATTCTTTAACTCCCCATCTCACTCCTCCTAAAGAGCTCCTTAGTTAATTAAATAATCAGGAAATAATGGGCAGGTCTTCCTATATTAGTCTGCCTCGTTTATTGGCTTGGCATGGCTGGGGAGGTAAGGGAAAGCTTCCTTGCTTTATTAAACGGGAAGAATTATCTTCATGGCCAAGAGTGAGCAATAACATCGGGAAACATCATTATCCCTTCCCCGTTCCTAGAGGAGATATTATGCTATATCAGGTATGGGGGATCATCACAGAGCACCACCATTTTGCAGCAATAACAGCAAAATGTATGTATCTCCATTAACATTTCAGACAGCTCCCTCACTCTCACAAACCCCTCCACCAGGGCTGGGAAGGAGGAAGAGGAAGGGTGCCATGTGCTTGGTCCAGCTAGATTAGTAATGAGAACCTAGACAGAACACTAGAATGGAGAGAACACAGAGGAACTTTGTATCGTGCCGATAGCTTCCCAGAAATATATCAGGGGGATGGCTAGTACAAGCATGATGTTTATCACTGCTTATTAGTATTATACTAGCAATAAGTTAGATGACGAGGAGGGGGGGTGAGGAAGAGGAGACGAATAAAGATAAAAGAGAATTTTATTGGCCAATATTTATTTAGCATTTACTCTGTGCCAGTGATTCCCCTAAGCCATTTATGTGTAGTATCACCTTATGCAGAAGGGGGGGTGGTGGGGGGAAGAAATGGCTGGTGGGTTACAGCTTGGCAAAAAAGGCTTTGATCAGTCATGGAAGATCTCATGTGGGCTTGAATTTAGAGTTTATCTTAGACAGTTGAGAAGCCGTGAAGAACTTCTAATAAGAGAATGGTGTGCTCAGATTTGCATTTTAGAAAGGTCATTCTGGCAGTGTGAGGCATAGATTGCACTAGGCAGTGAGGGCGAACCTTTTGAGCTCGGCGTGTCAGCATTTTGAAAAACCCTAACTTAACTCTGGTGCCGGGTCACATATAGAAATTTTTTGATATTTGCAACCATAGTAAAACAAAGACTTATATTTTTGATATTTATTTTATATATTTAAATGCCATTTAACAAAGAAAAATCAACCCAAAAAATGAGTTCACGTGTCGCCTCTGACACGCGTGTCATAGGTTCGCCATCACTGCACTAGGGAAAGCTTGGAAGGGAGACCAGTGCAAAACACAAGGCTCTGGCGGCAGTTCATGTGAGAGATGCTACCGTCTGAAGAAGGTGTGTGGATGGAGATGGGAATGAATTCTAGACGGAGTCTCAGAGACAGGTTTGCCTTAGTGATATCTCAGACAGAGACAGTAGACCTGGAGTGAGGAAGAAGGAAGACATGTTTATAGCAGATCAACCTCACTTCCAATTTGTCATGTAATTTGTGATCAATAATAATGTATAAATTGATATTACTGTTCACACAATAATATAAAGTAAACTTCCAAGTTTCTCCTATAACAAAGCAGCAACAAATTATATATGTACAATATAATATAAAATTATATTATACATAAAATATATAGGAGATAGGAGAAAAACATTCCCATTTTAGAACAAAATACTTCCATCTTAAAGTTTTAAACATTTAAACATAAAAAAATTTTATGAGTGTCTTCTTCCAGAAATATCTCAATAGAATATCTTTGTCTGCTATAGAAATATTTTCACAACAATGTTAAATACCTAAGGGTATAAAAATCTCTCCTTTCCCTTAACTTTTTAGAATTCTACACAGTAAACCACTCTTAATAAGCCTAGGCAAGGAATGTCTTCTACAAATCTCTCTGTTTAAAAATATACTAATTAAAAGTCTTCTTGCTTTTGTCCGTTTCAAGTTTTAATTGAAATTCAAAGTTTTAAAAACGGGTTTTGCCCTCTCCAAAGTCATGTGCTTCCTGTTACTGAACACCAGAGGGCATCATTCTGTGAAAGCCTGGATTTGGGCGAGGGAAAGAGAGAAGGAATTCCATTCCTAATGAAAGAAACTGACTTTTTAATGTGTACCCTTATCTACCATAAAACATTACCATGGTAACAGCACCAGTTAAGATGATTGTATATTTAGGTCACAGTATTAAAGAAGGATCTTGTACATGTAGGAGGGAGGGAGGGAGACTGGAAACGAAATAAAGTAAGACAAGAATATATAAAGTGTGGAAGCAGGCAAACCAGCCAGAACCTATCTCACCCTTTGCTAATAGCAGTTTCCCAAAGTCACATTATGTCTTTCAAAGCAAAGGTGGCTAAAAACTCTAACTAAAATGAAAAGCTGCCCTTGAAGTTCAGACCCTTAAGTACCAGCAATCTTAATTAAGAAAGAAGCACTCGTTCAGCAAGGCAAAATGAATACAGGGCTAGGCTGGAGGTTGGGATGTATGCAGTTCTTGGTTAGGCATCACGTTGGAAAAGCTTCTCCATCCACTTCAACAACACAAATTATGAGTTAAACTGCGTGGACGCAAAAAAAAAGGCCACATGCTAACCTGACTAGCTCAGGGAAGGCCTGTGTGGCAGTTTTGCAAACTCACAGACCTACAGTAACCACAAAGGATGGTCTGAAATTAGAACTTTAACTAAAAGCAGTTTATAGTGGGTAGTCATGTCCTATACCAGTATCTTCCCTGATAAAGGTCAATCTTTACCTGAACTGAGCCTATTGTCTTTTTGCACCTAAGATAACATCCTCCTGAAATGTCAGGGTAACTTGTAACTTCCCTTTTTCCGGATCCCTCAGGGCACAACCAAATACTATAAATTCCTCCATTGTGATTGTTATCATGCTAATTGTTGACTGTTAACTATCCTGCACCCACCTAAGTAAAAGAAGCCTGTATCTATCGTCTTACTTTTTATCCAATTCCAGAGGTCCCCCCACCCCTTTGCTTTCTCCCGCCTCCCTAATTTATCACCAATGGATTTCATGTAAATCACTTATCTCTCCTCCTTTGATTGTAATGTATAAAACAGGTGAAGAACTGTCATTCTCTGGAGCATTATCCCAATCTGTTGAGATTCTGTTCCCCGGTAATTGTCAACAGTTTGGCTCAAATAAACTCACAAAAAATTTTTACAGGTTTGGATGTTTGTACGTTAACAACTGGAAGATATAAAAATTCTCTTTTATCCTTTTGCACCAGACAAAGAAAATCTCAGTAAAGCTATAGGTAGAAATAGCATCTGCCAAAATGTAAGGCAATTTTGGTGCCCTCATTTTCCTCTGCCAGAGGCAAACACTTTAATCCCAACAAGCATGTTGCGGCAACTAAGAATCTAGTTGGCTCTGAATCTTTCTCAGTTAGGGTGGAGGGAATACCACACGAATGTGCACAATTGAATTAAAAGGAGGGGGAGAACATCATCAAACTCTGAACAGTTTTGATTTCCCAAACACAGGGCAAACAGTGTTACAACAATTAATGGAGCCAAGCAGCACAGCAGGAGGCAGGAAGTTACTAGCTGTGTGATTTGGGGTCCTCACCTCTGAACTCTGGTTTCCTCTTCTGTAAAATGGGAAAAATAACATCTATTTCATACGTTTGTTGCGATGATAAAATGAGAAAACTGATTCACCCATTCACACATTGAACAAATACTGAACCTAAGATGTGCCAGATACTGTTGTAAACAGTGGGGACAGAACAGATAACATAATACATGTAAGGTACTTAGGACAGTGCTGGGGACTTTGAACACATTCTTTAAAAATGCATTTCTAAGGGGAATGACCTGTTTCCTTTGCACCACACAAAACACACACTCCTAAAATTACCACCACCAGCACCACCACGTGACCCAGCTGAGCTTGGGTGTATGTAATCAGTGGCCTTGCTCCAATGCGCTCTAATGAAAGCAGTCCCAACACTTGCTCCATGAACCAAAGATAGGCAAAGTGGGGGCGGATGATAGAGACTGACAGCCAGATGTTGACAGCCACAAAGAGGATATTGACAATGCTTGATATATAGGTGTCCCCTGAGGAAAATCACACAGAGTCCACATCATAAAATGGGCAACCACTTCCAATATAAGTTTAAGTGAAGAAAACCAGTTCTTTAGAGGAACTGGCTAACAAAATGTTTCTCTCTTGATCCTACGGAGTAAAGGGAAGAAAGACTAAGATAAAATTAAGAGTGGGGCTAGAGTGGTCAGGTTTAGACAGTTACAGGCATTTTCTCCCAGGCATACCCCAAACAAGGACTAACTCCAGTGCTGGAGGCTGAACCCAGCACTTGTGCCTGTTAATAGTATACCCACAGGTTCCTACCTTTCTTTCTTTTTTTCTTTCTTTCTCCCATTTCCTCTTCATTTCCTCTTATTCTACTGTCCTCTCTTCATCTTTTCTACTTGATTTTACGTTGTTCAGGGCTATGGGTCAGAGAGGCATGTGCTCCCTAAACAGCCCACCTCTCCCCCTCCCCTGACTTGCCCTCCAGGCCTCCCCCATCGGCCAGCAGGCTGCAAACTGCTGTTTTCTTCTCACCTCTGGAGCCACCCCTCTCCCTTCTGTGTCCTTGAACCTGAGAGCTGGCTACCCTGGAACTGAAATTAGAAAATTCCCACTAAATTTACATCCACCTGCTTGCAGTTGGGGGTTATCTGGGCAAAGAAGGGCATAGAGTCACATTCAAAGCAACGTAATTTTTTAATGTGAAAATAGCACTAGCTGACCGCCCAAGTTGACAGACTGTGGGGACCATGCCAAAGGGACCTGTACTTCTGTGTGCCTGCTAGTCTCTTCCACCTCCACCCCTGAAGTCACTTGAGAACTACAAAGCAGGCCCTTTGGGTTCTCTTGAACTTGAACTATGATGGGAATATAAAAATCCACCTATTTCCTCACCCCAATCCCCCTCCAGACACCCTCAGGCATACTTACATAAACATGCATTTATTGCATTTGAAAGAAAACCAAGCATCTGTCAGGAAGCACACCCTGAATTTGGGGGTCCCAGGATTCTCCCCACTCCCACCTCACTCAGAGTTTTAAAACCGTAAGTGGACATGGCTGGAATTGTTATGACTTTTCAGGGTCAAGTTTTATTTTTCAGTTTTCACAGGCATAATTGTTTAACCCAGTAAAGCTTGTAGAGTCCATAGAATCTTCTTATCTCTGCCACAACCTGAACACATTACTAATAACAGTGATAACAATAAAAATTCATCTGGCATGAACTTACTGCTTCTTAAGGTTCTTAGCTGCCAAAACCCGCAGAGCTGTGACACTTTTAGCACAAAATTCTTCCACTCACTTGACAAGAGTCTCAAAGTCCACCCTCTGAATTGCAGCCGAATGCAGTTCCCAATGTGAAACCCGTCACTGGCCACAACAACTGGTTTAACTCCTATGATTATCAATGCCTTTGTTGTGAAGGCCCCGAAGATACCATACACACACACACACACACACACACACACACACACACTCCTAATTGTAGTTTCAAACTGTACCATCACCCTTATTATTTGCTTATCAATGAAAATGTACCATGTGCTTCTCAGTACTATGTATGCATACAACCAGATTGCCAACAAAATACCAAAGCATGGCCTTTGCCAGGTTGAGAGAGTTTAGAACTACCTCACCTTCAGCAACCTCTCCATTCAGGTAAAGTAGAACGGCCAGGAATGCAGTGAGCTGCTGGTCCGCCCGAGGAACCAACAATCTGGACTTCCCTGAGTAGCTGGAGAGAGGCTTCCCGCCAAGGGTGGGCTCTGGCCTGAGGCCTGGTGGGAGGGGAGGTGGGGCAGAGGCAGGGCACCCAGCCCCAGTCTCTTAAAGCTGCCCCATGCAGCTGGAAGGCCGGTCTTTCTCCCCTAGAACCTCCCCCATCCCACCCCCAACCCAAATTCGAGTTTTTCTCAAGCTTTTTCTGTTGTCCTACGGTGTTTTTTTTTTTTTTTTTTTGGAGTCGGGGTTGGCTCCGTTCTCCTCCAGCCCGGTCCTCTGCGGAACTGAGGCCGTGGCCATGACCCTGACCTTGGCCCTGGACACGGGCGCGAGGCTCTGTGGAGCCCAGACTGCGGACTGCCCGCTGTAGCGCGGGCGGTGTGCGGTAGAGCGTGGGGACCTGTGTCTGTGTGGCTGGCTGCGTGTGCCGGGGGACGGACACACCACAAGGCTGGCTGCCAGGTACCCACCGCCCCCCAGCGCTAAGAAAAAGAGCAAGAAAGCAAGACAAACCAAACAGACTCAGAGAGAAGATGAACGGGAACTAGAGAGTCAGTGTGGGAGATTCCGGAGCTGGAGGGCTGGGAAGCACCGTGCTTTCGCTGGGCTGGCCACGCCTGGGCGGGCAGACGGGTGACCCTAGGTGGCCTCAGTCACAGAGGTGCCGGGCCGTGAACTAACTTCAGGACACCTGAGGGCAGCTCGGGTGAGATGTCTGCAGGCAGGTCTTCTTGCCCTCCGCGTCTATCTCTGTTTCTCTGCTCTCCTCCCGCCTCTCTGCACCGAGGTGACATTTCCATACAGGCAACAGCCTGGTCTCATGACCTGGGGTTGGTGAGTTCGGTTGGGAGGTTTTGTGGCTCAAGGCAGCCTGGAGGACTGGCGACGGCAGGAGGGGAGAGAAAGAGATGGGGACCCTGAAGGGGAGCTGAGGGAACTGAGGCAGGGGTGTGTGCCGCTCTGTCTCTGTGTCCATAATTCGGGGGGAATCTTCACCTCTTGAGAGCTCCCCTAGGTGAGCTTCCTCCTACCCCTCTGAGGGCGCCCCAGGGGCTGCGGGCAGGGCTCACAGGTGGAATGTGTGCGCGATCCACCCCGCGCGAGCTCGGACCGCGTCTCGCGGGTTCCGCTAGCCAGAAGACACTCGCGATCGCTCAGGTCCGCAGGTGCGGACCGCCAGGGACATCAGGAGTGGAGTCACCCCTATCCAGGACCCGAGCCCCGCCGGGCTGCCAAGGGCCCATCGTGAGGCGGGTGTTGGCGATGCCCGGCACGGTCTTGGACCTCTGGAGCTCTGGGCTGAGCGCCTGTCCCCCAGCCTCTATGCTCTGCGGAGCTGAACTGGGACGGGGTTGCACAAGGCTTCCCCCTCCTCTGTCCTGGGACCATTCGCTCATGCTTGTGCCCCTGGCCCTTGGCCATGGTCCACGAACCGCGGCACCACAGGGCGGAACCTGGGTACGGTGCATAGCCTTAGCGAGCGGGGCCTCCACCCCAAACGCCTGGAAGACGTGGCAATCCAGGCAGCAAAGACCGTGAGGGGTAGGAGAGGGCGAAGATCTCCCTGTCTTTTCAGTGACGGCATCGCGGGGAGCGGGAGGGAGTAGAGTCGGGTGACAGTGGAGGGGTGTCGGGCTGGAAGAGGCAGCGGTGCCCCGGCAGGCGCGGCTTCCAGGCTGCCTTCTACCTTCCGCGGGACTCAGTGACCCGCGGAATCACAGCCCTGCCCCGCGCGGTGCCTCGTCTGCCCCTTCCTGCCAGACCCGCCATAGCTCCCTTCAGCCCTCCAAGCCCCAGGAGCCAAAGTTTCCGTTTGAGAATCTGCACTTGTGGGGGACCCTCGGCCAGTTTCCCAACCCCGAGCCCTCCGCACCGGGATCTGGAGATCCGGAGGGACCCCGCTGTGCCAGGGCCCCGGGCGCAGGCAGGCTGAGAGCTGGGCGGCGCGGCGCTCTTACCTGCTGCGGGTTTGGCTCCAGCTACCTCCCCGGAGCGCGACTTCCTCGGTGCAGCTGGCAGGCGCGAGGAGCCCTTCGCGGGTTCGGGGCGGACCGGCTCCGGCGCGGGCTGCGCAGGGCTCAGAGTCCTAAGCCAGCCGCCCGCTCGCTTTCTCCCTTGATCTTGCGAGAGAAAAGGAAAAGATTAGTTGGTGCCGCGACACCCGGAGGGGTGGGGCGGGGGAGGCGGGGAGAGAGCGGACCCGGTGGTTCTGGCCAGAGCTGCGGGGCTCCGCCGCGCGCCGCCAGAGTCGCGCACATCACAGGGGTCCCGGTCCCTCGGCCAGTCCGGAACCCCTCGGCGGCTTAGATTCAAGTGAAACCGACGCTGCCCCCGCCCTCCACACCAAACCACCCAAGGAGAAGCAAAAAGGACTTTGGAGCCTGGCTTTCAGGAAGATGACGAGTCTGGAGAACAGAATAGAAGCGAGACCTGCATGGACCGGCGAGCTGGACGGGATGCATTTCTTCACCAAAGTGCTTGGGAAAGTAGTGATCAGAGTAGCGGCAGCACCGACTTCAGGGTGCCTGTGGCTATTTCCTAGCGGGATCTGCGGTTGCAAGACTCTGGCCAACCCTCAGGCTGGCGCGTGTGCGTGTGTGTCCGTGCGTGTGTGTGCGCGCGTGTGTGTGTTTGTGTGTGTGCGCGCGCGCGTGCGCTCGCTGGAGCGGGTCTCTGCACCGGGCGCCTTTGGTGTAGAGCAGGAGAGCGGGTCCCTTCGTGCGTGTGTGTTCCATTAGCTGCAATGGGCGGACAGTTTCTGGAGAGAACATTTACAATTTTCTTGCAGTATGACAGGATTAATTGCTGGTGAAGGCGTTCCTCCAATGAAATCTTCTCTGCTCTCTGATTTGGCGGTTCTTCTGAGCAAATATGACAGCCTTTTCTCCAGGCGCCTTTCCGCTCCTCTCCACTTCCATGCCCAGAGCCCCGCTCTCCATCTGCAATTTCTACACCAGAACCTTTACAATCACTACTGCCACCACCACCACCACCCAGCCCCATTCCTGCAAGTATAGGATTGCTCTGAGAGTGGCATGACATTCTGAGGAGACGCAATATTGCTTTGCCATTGCCGAAGACACTTGAACCCAGTTTTTCCAGGTGGGAAAATGTTAGAATAAATCCGCTATGCTATGGAAACACATAATCGTGCTAAACTGTTCAGATTGTTTATTTCTTTGGGGCATTAATAAATGTGCTAGACTCTAGAGATATTTATTCTCTAGAGATATTTTTCCTTGTTTTAAACACAGATCAATGCCCTTGTTTTCCATGAATAGGCATTTGGGTACAAAGTATTCATGGAATTTGGGATCTCCATAAAAAAATTATGATGCAAGCTTTTAGTGCTCACATCGGCTATAGGTTTTTATTTGTTTAATGAGAAATTCTTTCAAAGAGTATTTATTATTTTAGGTACTAACCTATTTGATAAAGGCACAATGACAGTTCTGAAGTACAAGACTTGCTTTTATGAAAGTGTACGTGTATGTGAAGGCAACATCAATGTTTGATATGTTGTACAGGCTGCATTTTCTCTCGCTCAACTTTGTCAAGTAAATGAAAAAAAAAGTTGAAACCTTAAATTGAATAACACAATATTAGATGCATCCCTTTTCGATCACAAAGACAAACAAGGAGCAGGTTGAAGATGCATTGGTTTAATATAGTTAATTAAATTAAATTAAATTAAATTCTCAATGCCCAGTCCTTTGCTAAGTGTCAAACAGCATAGAGAATAGCAAATGTTACTCTCTGTTTTTATAAGCTTCCAATCTTACTGCTAAGGAAAGACACTCATATGAAACACCTATATAACGGTTGACAATCAAGACAATTACACAGCAATATAAATTCACGAGTAAATGGAAATCTTGTAGTTTCTGCCCTTTCAGATAACTTGCAGTCAACAACAAGCAGGACGTAGCACAAACTTAATTTTGCTCGATTGAAGTCAGCCTGAAATCATGCATTACAATACTGTGGCTCTACCTTCAGCTTCCACCCTCACATCCCACCATCACTGGGAGATGTTAAGATACTTGTTAGAAAATCAAGACAGCTCTGTTCAGTCTTAATCTCAGCTTCCCCCAGCGTTTGGTCCATTACATTAAATATCTGATTTTGGCATTTCTTCTCCTTTAGGTGCTCTTTAAAAAATGAATCCACATTTTCTCTCCTTACTCTTATTTCTTTCTGCTAAGCCTCTATAAATCCATGGAATTGCTTCACTCTTTTTGAACACACACACACACACACACCCAAAGCCGAAAAGAAAAGGGGCACAGATCTCTGACCAGGAATAGAGAAGAGGAAAACTCAGTAATCTGTTGCTATTTTGTCCTTTCATACCATTAATGCCTTCTTACCCATAGGACTACACATTCCCAAAAGAGCAATAAAGCAAAAAGTCAATGAAAGCCAAGAAATATTTTCTTAAACTTGAATAAAAATAAGTCGGTGAGTAAGTGAACTACTATGTCCAATAGGAGTCACTATACTTATGTCCTTTTGAAGAGGAGCTGCAAAAAGAAGCAGCATCTTTAGCAAACGATCAACAATGTTGTCCATTTTCTTCTTCTAGGTCATCAATGAAAACACCTTTTTATCTTTACTTGTAGCTGTGCCACTCACTGTGGTTTTAGAGAAATCATTCAACTTTTCTATGCCTCAGTTTCTTACTCTGTAAAAGGGACATTGTAATATTGCCTGGGGTTGTTATAAGGAATAGTAAGGTTTCTTCATGAAAAGCTTTCAGTAGTGTATGGCAAATAGCAAATTAGCCATAATTATAAGACTGTGAGTTAGGAATTTAAAGCACAGATTTCTGGGTCATGTGTCTGACCTACTGGGTCAAAACATTTAAGAGTCAAAATGATAAATATCATGCAATAAGCATGTTAAACATTATGCATTATAATACTAATCCCAAGAAGCCCAATTATTTCCCCCTTCTAGTTTTTTTCTATACAAACAAAAATTATATAAATTCTGAGCATTTTATTTTTATCTCTTAAGCCAGTTCATTTTCTCAGATCAAAGAGTACTCCCCATCCCAAGAATACAACTTTTACATTTATTAGTGACCCATGGTGTGGAACATTTTCAAAAGTGATTTTGTAAAGACTTTGTAGAATGCATCTATGGATTTCCCTTTATCCACATGCCTGTTTCCCACCTCAAAGAATACTAATAAATTAGTAATTTCCACTTGTGAAGCCAAACTTCATTACCTACCACCTCACAGAGCTGGTTTTAGGCATGTGCTGACAAGTGCAGGTGCCTGAAAGGATGACTTTGAATCTTTGACAAAGCTCGCTTCTGAGTAAGACTGGACATGAGCTCGCCACTAAGGTCAGGCGAGGGGGAATGACTGGCAGTTCTCATTCCTGGGAAGGTGCATATTTGAAGGTGCCGCGTTGATTTCAGTGCAGCAATAATGAGGCTTCAGTAATTAGATGTACAAATCAGCGCTCTATCATTATAAGTGGATTAAGTGGATGACAAGTTCAGCTTGAGTGATTTCCCACTAGGTATGGTGGCCATAACATTTTCTTAATTTTTTGTTTTCAAAGAACCAAGAAAATGAAGGTGAGACTTTTGCTTATACAGGGAAAATGAGCCGGAAGCAGGGGGAGATCTTGCCTTGCTCTTCATTTCCCACTCACACAAACTGAGAGTTGAGCGAGGGAAGCACAGCATTTGCCAGCAGGAGGTTTGGGGAAGGCAGGCTGATTTATCTCAGGTATATGAAGGGGCTCAGAACAGGCCTCCCCAAGATGTATGGCTTGGACATGTGGATTATTTCAAACTAAAGGCAATGAAGACCATACAGGCTCAAGAAACTGCTTTTACCTCTCCCTTAAAGAGTTTAAATTGTGAGCCTTGCCCATAAGGAGCTATTATCAGAAATAAAATTTTATGTCCTATCTGTATGGCAGGGAGAATACCTAATTACTGAACATTTGCTTTCCTGATCATACGGTAAATTATCCTACCCCTCCACCCCCTGAAGCTCTAGGCCCCTCTCCCATTCCTTGGCTCAAGATGATAGCATGTGTACCTTATTTTAACGTTCTGTCTTGGAACCTCTAGTGTGTGTGTGTGTGTGTGTGTGTGTGTGTGTCTGGGGCAGTGGTTCTCAAGCTGTGGGTCGCGACCTCTTTGGCGGTCAAACGACCCTTTCACAGGGGTCGCCTAAGACCATCCTGCATATCAGATATTCACATTACGATTCATAACAGTAGTTATGAAGTAGCAATGAAAATAATTTTATGGTTGGGTCACAACATGAGGAACTGTATTTAAAGGGCCAGAAGGTTGAGAACCACTGGTGGGTTGGTTCTTGTATGTATGAAATTAATTTGAATTTTCCCCTGTTAGTTTGTCTCATGTCTATTTAATTATTAGACCATCCAAAGAACCTCTGTGAGGCATAGGAAAATTTTCCTCCCCAACATATGTCAGGAGAACCTTTCTCTTCCTTGATCTCAGTTTGAAAAACAACAATTCTGGGTTTAAAGTAAATGTCCACTAAAAGACAATTGCTGCCTAAATTGAGTTCTTCAGTCTCCCTCACTGTTTTTGAAATCTCTTTTAAAAGATGTTTTAATGACTTTTAGAGAGAGAGGAGTGGGAGAGAGAGGGAAACATTGATTGGAGAGAGAAACAGCAATCAGCTGCCTCCTGCACAACACCTACTGGGGATTGAGCCCCAAACCTGGGCGTGTGCCCTGCCCAGGAATTGAACCAGCAACCTTTTGGTGCATGGGAAGGCACCCAACCAACTAAGCAACAGGAGCCAGGGCCTGTTCTGAAATCTTGATAATAACACCATAATAAACACACCATTCTTCTTAGAGTTATTTATTTTCCCTACAAACCTTCTCAGAAAGTAATTTACATGCTTCTATTCTCTAACTAGAAAATATGATCTCTTTTTCTCCTAGAAAATCCTAAGCTTTCCTTTTTCAGACTCCACAATAGGAGTTTCCATGCACAAGTGGGACGGATTCCCAGTGATGTTTGGTGACAGCTTAACAAACAAGGATTTGCTATTTTTTTCTTTTCCTTTTTTTCTTGAAATTTGGCACCACAGCTGTCTTCAACTCTTCCTCTCTAGCAGTGGCGGTGTGATCCAAAGCCTGAAAACAGTTACTGCTGCCGAGTCTAAAATATTTAAAATACAGAGTTATTTTTCAAACAGGGAATGGAAAGGAGGGGGATAAAGTGAAACACCAACCTGCAAAATGTTAAGCAGCTGTAATGGTGGTAAATCTGTGTTAAGAACGAAGAAAAAAGCCTTTTGGGAGTGAGTTGACTTAGAGAAGTTGTGTGTGTGTGTGTGTGTGTGTGTGTGTGTGTGTCTGTGTGTGTGTGTATTCATTCCTCTGACTGGAGGTAATGCTGAGTTCCTCTTCAAAGACAGGGGAACTGACACAGTCAACCACATCCACTTCACTTTGACTTTGAGGAACAGCTTAAACTTCCCCTTTTCACAGCTTAAGTCAGATGCTGGACTCTCCGATGGAGATGCGATTGTATCACCTTCAAAGTGAAGGTCTTATCAGACTCTTCTCTGTGGATGGAGCCCCAAATTATTTGAATCAATAGCTCTTTGTGAAGGAAGGAGTAGTTTCTAGGAACACTCAAAATATTTTTAGTCTGTAAGGAAGCCTAATTTCTTAGATTTTAGATCAGCGGTTCTCAAACTGTGGGTTGTGACCCCTTTGGGGGTCGAACGACCCTTTCACAGGGGTCGCTTAAGACCATCAGAAAACACATATATAATTACATATTGTTTTTGTGATTAATCACTATGCTTTAATTATGTTCAATTTATAACAATGAAAATACATCCTGCATATCAGCTTTTACATTACGATTCATAACAGTAGCAAAATTACAGTTATGAAATAGCAACGAAAATAATTTTATGGTTGGGGGTCACCACAACATGAGGAACTGTATCAAAGGGTCGCAGCATTAGGAAGGTTGAGAACCACTGTTTTAGAGTGAACTCAGGAGCTGCTGCTCATGGGAATTCACATAATTTCTCAGATCCTGAATTTACCTTGTTCTAAAGCTAACTAAAACTTGCCCTTCAAGGTGGAAATTCTAACACACTTCAGGAAAACATACTGGGAGACACCACAACATAGGACAGCCTCCTCATTAAATTTGATCTACCCCTTATTTCTTTTTTTTCCTTTTTATTGAATTTATTGGGGTGACACTGGTTAACAAAAATTATACAGGTTTCAGGTGCACAATTCTACACACATCATCTGTACATTGTATTGTGTGTCCACCACCCCAAGTCAAGTCTCCTTTCATCAGCTTCTATCTCCCAATACCCTCCTCCACATTTCCCCACCCTGAAATCACCACACTGTTGTCTGAGAGTGACTGAGATCATTGTGATGCACAAAGCAGTGTTTTGCCAAACAAGACTCAGCTGAGCAAGTCTGATAATATCACTCCGTGTAGACCTTTTCACTTTAAAAACAGACCTTTCCTTCAACTAGTGAGCCCAAAGAAGCATTTCCTAAAGCTTTCCTTATGTTACTGTGCCTAATAAGATGGATCCTGGAGACTTTGTCCTTTCTTCCTCATTTACTCAGCAAGGTGACTGGTGTTGGCTGAAGGACCTCATTTACAAGACCTCATGGGCAGTATTCTATAAATCCCTGCAGAAAGGAAAGAGGCCAGGCCCCAGGCAAATCAATGTACGTGCTGCATTCCTGCAAGGCTTTTTATTGACAAACATGTTCCTAGAAAGTGAGTTATTTACAAGAATGCCCAGTGAGCACGTATTGGTAATTATTGAAGGTCTTCATTAACAACCATTCAAAACCTATCTGTAGAGTGTCACAGCCCACACAGTGTCCTCTCCTTTTATTGATGTCAGGATATGGAGTACAGATGCCCCTGCTTGATGGTAACCCCCCGGAAATGTCTCAAGTAAACACGCTGCCATTGCCTTGCTTCCTGCTGCAGGGACACTTCTGACAACGCCGGATCGCATCTCTGAGAACTGAATGTTTCTCAGAAGCCTACCATAAGCTGAATTGAAATATTCCTATTGAGTCAACACATATCTATATATCATTCAATATTCTCTTAGATATCAGGGCAACAACAACAAAGAATGAGAGAAGATTCCTGCCCTCCAACAGCTTAACCCAGTTGGAGAGAATAACATGAACAGAGCTGTTGTTCTTGGCCACCTGTGATAAAAACCTTTGATGTCATTATCAAGGGGACACACAGGGAACGGCCTTGACACTTCTCTATCAGGGTGGAGATTCCAGAAGTGGATTCCACCTAAGGTATACTCTATCTGGGATTTGGAAGCTATAAGTTAGATTTTAGGAGAAAGATACTCTGGATGATGAAACAATACTTAAAACATTTAAAGCAATCACCAGGAAGGCCCTGTTAAAACTGAAGATATCTTAAAAACCATGGAAGGGGAGCAGAATGTACCATCCCAGAATATGCCTCTTTGGCACAGGGATTATTTTGAGCTGGTTATTTTTAAGAAACAGCAGATACAGGAGAAGCTCTGAAAACGAAGCAGAAGTTATCTTTTTGGTCTGGGCAAAACTACCCTTTGCTGATCTATGTAGCTCTCCCAAGACCTTTGGGGCATTAGCTTTGGCTGCAGTAAAAGTGACTCTTTGGCCAGCAGTGGTGAAAATCATGCAGGAGCCCCATGAAGGAGAACAACTTGCTCGGCAACACAGACTCCATAGTTTCATAGCAACAGGCTCCTGCAGCAAGGGACGTTTACATTTGCACTTGCAGCTGGACTTCAGCTTTCACCTAAGCAGTCTCTCCCTAGTGCCAACTCTTAGAAAGGTTCACCTCAACAAAATTTGAACTCTATTCCTTCCATTTCGCTTGCCTGGACCAACATTGTAATGAATCGTTCATTGCTTTGGAGTTTGCTATTTCTTTTTGGCTTCTTACGAGGCGTTATCCTGTATGCTATTTGCTTATGAAGTTATTACACTTCCCGCAGTGAACCTGTGTTAAATAAATTATTGACAAAGACAATCTCAGTCTCTGAGCATAATTTTGCCTCCCAAAACAAAACAGTATCTCTGGTACATAGACACTTACATAATTTCTTGAGAAGAAAACTCTTGGTCAAGGCTGTTACAGCTCATTCTAATTATATAATGGCATTGGGGATGAGGATAATGTTATTAAGAACTGGAATGCAGTCCTTGTTCGTGGAATGGACTTAAAGGAATGGAAGTCTGTTTCAGCATGCAGAATAATACCGGGCTTATCTCTGGGGATGTTCTTATATATCTTGCCGTAGAGTTGGCCCAGAGTGATGAGTGAGAGAATGAAAATGGGGGAAAGATGCAAATTTTCAAGATGAAAGTGGGGCTATGCCACTCAGCATCCAAGAAGAGCAAGTCTTTGTAGAAAGCTTCTTTCTCATCATCTCTGAAGCAGGACTACATAGACAATAGTAGGAGAGTCAAGAAGAAGGAAAATTGCTAAGGTATGAATAGTAGACTTGTTTGTAGGGCCAAATCATGAGAAAGATGGGATCTAAAACTCTCAAAGCATGGTTCACGTTCAAACTTTGCCACTTATTAGACAGATGACCTTGGAAAAAATGCCTCATCTCTTTACAACTTAGTTCCCTCATGTAAAATAACATGCAGATTCTGCCCCAGAGGCGTCATGATGATTAAATAAAATATTTAATAATATATTGTGTAGAATATTAGGCAATATGTGGTGGGGGGCAGGGAAGTTTGGGGCAGAGTGTTAATCTTATTCACTGAGATCACACCAGAAAAATATATGTGTATTCTTAGCAGAAAGATGAAGGAATCATTGTTGTCTCCTTTACTTTCTTAGTCTCATCAGCTCCTGGTACGGAATATCAGATCCAGGTACCCTTGTCCTTATATGGCTGTCAATAAAGAAAGGTGAAATTTCTCCTCTAAAACAAAGATTCCTGTCCTCCCCTGTGTCAAATATAGGACTCCCAACAGTTGCTTTGCTCTGGTTTCTAAAACTATGAGCAGTGATACCTTTTAACTATAGGAACTAGCATCTATCCTCAGAACATAAGCGCTCTCTGATAGTAAAAATGATGTAGAAAAACTCCCAATGAATCTACGCATTTATAAAAGAAACTCAGATTTTCCTTCTGGACCAACTAAATTTACAAATGGTCTCTCCTTCCAGTCTTTTAGCTCTTAAACATTCTCTCGGGCCCAACTGATACTCTGTCTTTATGCATCCTATTGACTGGTTTGAGATTCACCAGATAATATTGACTTCAACTCTCCCCTTCCTAGTACTTCTGTGAAAGTTTAGACTTGGACTCCTTTTTAAATTAAGTATTGCTTTTTTCTGGGCTGAACCATGCTCCTGTTGTCTCTTTTAACCTGACAGCATTTCTTATTCATCTGGGTGTGATCACTGTAGCTGGGCTGTAAGCATAGTAAACCCTTTCCTCAATCACCAAGTCAGTTTTGTTTAAGTATATTCAATCTCAAATTTATTTTGATGTAGTTAATTGCTCACAACTTGAACAACTATAGAGAATATTTATCAGGATACTATTATATGAATATGATGATGATGATCCTCATAAAGGAATTTTAAACTCATATCCCAATCTGAGTTGTCTTTGGCTCTGGGCTTGTTATCTTGGCCAGAACATTAATACACATATTAACATAAATGCATTATTTATATATCATTCAAAATAATCCCAACACATTAAAAACATTTTTACTATGGCTGCTTAGTGACAATGACTTATTTTGCAGTGTTACAATTGGCAAAATTTCTTATTTTATCCTCTCTCCTCTCCAGAACTTTTGATTCTTGTTTTTGGCTCTCATCTGAAGATATCACTAAATTTAATATGTGACCTAAAAGGAAAGTATTGAAGCAACAGACTAATGAAGATATAAAAATAGGAATAACATCATTACAGTGGATGGAAAGATATTAGGGTAGAGAAAGGGAATGTAGGAAGAGACACGCAGACCAAAAGAACAGAATTGAGAGCCCAGAAATAAACCCAGATGTATATGGGCATTTTGACAAAGGAGCCAAAAACATACAACGGAGAAAATTGGAAAGGTGCATGCAAAATAATAAAACTGTACAAAAAATAACTCAAAATGGATCAAAGGCCTAAATATATAACATGAAACAATAAATTACATAGAAAAAAACATAGGTACTAAACGTATAGACATTGGCCTTAGAGGGATTTTATTAATTTGACTCCAAAGATAAGGGAAGTAAAAGCAAAAACGAATGGGACTATATCAAACTAAAAAGTTCTGCACAGAAAAAGAAACTGTCAAAACAAAAGGGCAACCAACCGAATAGGAGAAGATATTTGTAATCAACAGCTCCAATAAGGGGTTAATATCCAAAGTATATAAAGAATTCATACAACTCAACAAAAAACAATCTAATTAAAAAATTGGCAGAGGATCTGAACAGACACTTCTCTCAAGAAGTGGCCAACAGAGATAAGAAACTACAGAAAAGATGCTCAACCTCACTAGCTATTGGAGAAATGCAAATCAAAAACTACAATGAGATACCACCTCACTGCTGTTAGAGGGGCTATTATCAATAAGTCAGGCAATAAGTGTGGGAGAGGTGGTGGAGAAAAGGGAGCCCTCATTCACTGCTGGTGGGAATGTAAACTGGTACAGCCACTATGGAAAACAGTCTGGATGTTCCTTAAAAAAAATTATGAATAGAACAACCATATGACCCAGCAATCTGTCTTCTGGGCATTGACATGAAAAATTTAGAACACACACACATTTATTTGCAAAGATATATGCCCCACTATGTTCATTGCAGCCTTATTCACCAGGGCAAGACATGCAAACAACTAAAGTGTCCTTGGATAGAAATACTACTCAGCCATAAGAAAATATAAAATACTGTCATTTGGGACAACATGGATGGATCTTGGGAATATCATGCTAAGCAAAATATGTCAGGCAAAAAAAATCAAGAACCATATAATTGCACTCATGTGGGATAAAAAACTGAAAATGACAAAGACAAAAAAACAAAAACTCAGACACAGGTAACAGTATGGTGGTTACCATAGAGAAGGGGGTGGGACAATAGTGAAGGGTTATGAAGGAGGTCGAATGTATGATGACAGATGGTGATTCGACTTTGGGCGGTGGGCACACAATGCAATATACAGATGATATATCATAGAAATGTACAAAATCTTTTCAAAAATGTTATTTATTGATTCATTTTAGAAAGAGAGAGAGAGATAAAGAGAGATTTGTTGTTCCATTTATTTATACATTCATTGGTCATATGCATCTTGACCAGAAATTGAACCCACAACCTTGGCATATCAGGGAGATGCTCTAATGAACCAAACTACCCATCGAGGGCCAAGGCCCATGTAATTGTATTAACTAATGTCACTCCAATACATTTAATTTAAAAGAAGTAAGGCACTTGCCAAGTGAAATTTGATGTCTTAGTGGAGCCAGTACTCATGATCTTAACAGAGTCGACTGGGCACCAGCTCCCTGTGTCCACCACAAAATATGTCCATGGGAAGACGGACACTGAAATAAGCACAGTCAGGACAAGGCAAGGACATTGTTTGTGCTCCTTTGCTAAACTGTTACAGTACGGCCCTGATGCTAAAGACATGAGTGCCTCCCATGCAACTTATAAACCCATTCCATGGAGATCTTCTTAGGGGTAAATAAGTGGCAAGAACAAAAATAGTTCTAAAGAAGCTTCTATTTTTTTCCCTTTTTGCTTGCATTCTCCCTAGTGTGGTAACAGTTGTCTCTGTGAGCCTCTTTAGAAACCTGGTGGCAGAGACAAAAAGAACTTATTCAAGAGATACGGGGTGGTGGTGGTGGGGGGGTGATGACAAGTAGGAGGAGAGAATTGAAATGGGTAGCAATCTAGTTGCTAAGGATAAGGGTCAGAGTCTAACCCCAAACCAGCGTGCCACAGTGTTTCTCAGAAGGGATCCATGGTGAACCAGAAAATTTAATCTAAATGTTTTATTAAAAATATAAATAGCATCTTCATTGCCAGTGTTACAAAGCACAGCAGCGCTAGGGAGACAGCGTCTTTTAAGCATTTCTATGTGGATGTGTAAATATGCAGAGTAATTCATTTTGCTTTCAGCTAGTCCTGAAAAATAAAAGTGGCTTTTTAGTATAGGCAATACTTCATAATACAATTTAAAACAACGTGAATTTATAGATGAATGGTTCTTTTGGAGTAGATCTCAAGTCTCCATTCACCTTCTCTTAAGTCTTCTCCCATCATTGTTAATGTTTATATGTTTCCTTAATAGAGACCATCTTGACCTACTTAAACATAATTTGTCAAACATTTGTCTTTTTTGTGCACACTTCTGTGTGATGAAATCAGTAAGTGATCAAGTACACAATATCATCTTATTGAAGTGGGATGAATTGGGTGAATATGCACCTGGCCACATCTGGAAACATCAGCCTCTTGGAACCAGGTCACTTGAAGCATTAAAACCATGTGGTCTGAGGAATGATCACTTTGGCCATTTTATATTTCTGAAATACCCTAGTATTCAAATTTATGACATTAGGCTTCATGAGTTTAAAACAAATGTTAACCACTTGATAAATTTGTTCTGAGATGAACTGCAAAATAGCTTGGCTTCCTAAATGGAATTCAATAGTGATATCTTAGTAGAAAGTGCCCTGAATCTTAAGCCAAATTCTTCCCAATCATTTGGCCTTGGCTATGTAATTTAATTCATCCATGCTTTACTCTCTTTATCTAAAAATTGTCAATGTGTCGATCCTAAGTGATTCCAGTACTTTAAATATATTTTGGTATCTCAAAATTTCTTATGTTTTGAGAAATGCAGCTAGTCAATCTTATGATGATTTTGATAATCTTCAATGTGAATATTGATAAGAGTTAGCTAGCTAGCTTAATTAGGCAGACAGGAAGGGAGGTCCAGGGAGGATAGAGGTATCTCTGGCCTATGCAATTAAAACAGCCATAAACCAAGGACAGAGACAGAGGTATCGCTGGTCTAAGCAATTAAATTGGCCATAAGTTAGATCACAAGCAGCCCTGACCGAGCAACTGGGAAAGCCATAAGGGAGATAAAAAGCAACTCCAACCTGATGCGATAAGATGACCAAAAAGGAGAAGCGTGGATTCAGGGGCCGTGGGGACGGATTACAAGGCTGAAGTCCCACAGTGGGAAAGGCACAATAAGGGAAAGGGTGGTCTCTAGAATATATGATACCTCAAGACAAAAAGAGCAATGGCCATCCTCTTTAGGGGACCTCTCTGTCTCTCTGTGCCAGGAGAGACAGAGTCATAGAATTAGAATTTTGGAGATAGTATCTGCTTGTAATAAAGTTTCTGTACTTCTCACCTACCACCTTTTGTCTGTGGCTTCATTCTTCGAATCTGTGTGGACAGGAACCTGGAAAAGAAATCACCCTTGCACCCTGCTCACAAACAAATAAACAAACACCTCAAATCAATCAATATGTACAAAGGATGATAGGCAGAACAATGCCTCACCCTCCAAAGATGTTCAACTGGAACTTCTGAATATGTTACCAAACATGGCAAAAACAGAACTTAGGCAGCAAATGGAATTAAAGTTGCTAACCAGCTGACCACACAATAAGGAAATTATCTATCCCGTATTATTCAGTTGGTCCCAATGCAACACCAGGGTCCTTAAAAGTGGGTGACTGAGCAGAAGCCTCATGTCAGAGTGATGTGATGAGAAAAATCACTTTACTGGCCAGTGATGGCTTTGTAGTTGGCAGGGCCATGAGCTGAGATGTAGGCAGTCTGTAGAATCTGGAAAATGTTAGAGAACATAGTCTCTCCCAGAGTCTCCAGGAGGAATTTGAGCCCAATGAGATCCATATTGGACTTCTGAAATACTGAATTTTGAGATGATAAACTTGAATTGTTTTAAGCATACCAAGTTCATGTTAATTTGCTAGAGCAGTCTTAGGAAACTAATACACCAAATTTCACTAGTGTCATAGAAAGTGATGTAGGCTTAACATTAATTTAGCTTGTCAAAATTTCCAGGTGAGTAATTATGTTAGTTGCAATATAATTGTGCCAAGTACTGTGCCTAAAAGTTTCAGTCAAGTAGAATGGCTCTAATAATCTTCCTAGGGTGGGGGTGGGTGGGGGATACAAAAACTTTAAGGAAGCAGCTTATTGATACTAAATGTTCAGCACTTAGGACAGTTCAGCAATATTTACCAGCTTTGAATCAGTACCTTGGAGAGAGAACAGGGCCCATCCTTTCATAGAAGAGTATCAGGAGAGGCAAATACGGTCAATTATTCTGTGGTGTCATTCTCTGTCAAGATCTCTGAAATTTGGAGAGTGATTGAGCTTATCATAATCTAAAAAGGAAACAGAAAGGTACCTCATTTGGGGGTAGCTCTGGTCTCCCTATCATATTCCATCACCTGAGTTTTGACAAAGCCAGTTGGAGCTAAAGCCACATTTTCTCCAACCCAATGCTGCATATTACATGCAGCTTCTGTAAATTTGCTTGGTCTGGATTGCCTTCCTTATGTCTCCTCGGGTGAAAATCTCAAACTCTGCCTTCAATCTCATAGCCCTTGCTTATAATCTGTCTTTATAGTGGCAACGCTCTTGATGAAGAATAAAGGCAAACTGAGCTCATTACTAGAAGATTTTGGATAAAAGAAGGTACAGCTTAAGAAAAGCCACTGCTTTATTCACTATTCACTTAATAAATAATATTTTTACTGCCTACCATAAACCATGCACAGTTTTACTTGTGCCAGATTCTGAACAAACCATTTGTATTAAGACAAAAAATTTTCATTCATGGTCATGTTGTGGGGAAGCAGGCATTAAACAGATGATAGATAGATAGATGATAGTTAGTTAGATAGATAGATAGATAATAGATAGAATAAGATCAAACAATGATCATTACTACAAAATGCAAAAGCAAGTAAAGAGACTAATGTAGATTAGGTATTATGCTGTTTGCCAATTATTTATAGTGCTCCTTTCTTATGGGCACAAAGTCGACTGAAGTTGTGGTGGAATAGGGTCATGCGATTAGTTCTACTGATGAGATGTGAATGGTGTTGATGTGACTCAAAGCTGAGCATTTAATTCTCAGTGTGAGAACCTCAGGGGCTCTCCTGCCCTCTGGTAGAGCAAGTGGCAATATTCATGATAGAAGCTCCACAGTCTGAGTCCCTGAGAGACTTCTGCTAACCACAGTGAGTATGTAGTTGGATTGTGAAATGCAATTTTGTTGTTTTCTTCCCTCCACTACATAATCTCTCGATTCTGACTGATAAAGATAGTCGGGGAAGACGTGACACTAAGGGACTGAAATTTCATTGGACATCTGATAGATGATAATAAGTGAGCGATGCTAAGTTCTGGGCTAAGACTATTGCATACAGAGGAAATAGCTAGTTTAAAGGCTTTGAGATAGGCCTAAGCCAGGCTCCAAGAAAACATTGCATACGTCTGAATCAAACTTGGACATGGATCATAGGTGTGGACATTGCCAGTTTATTTATTCTTGCCCTATTTCTTGCCTAATAATTTCTATTTCTTCACATGTTAATATTTGTTTTGACAAATGCTGATGCTTGAACCAGTATTTTTAATTCTTAGAAATCCAATCCCCGCACTATATCTAAGGATCTAATTTTTCCTTACCTATACAATTATTCTACTCAAGTGTCATCACTTTTTATTTTTTTCCATGAACTTTACACCCAAATCCAAGTTCTTCCCATAATTTTCTTTGTAATTCTGGGGCAATGCTTAGGAGCCCAAGTGGCCTCTGAATCACTGCAGCATCATCATGTTTTTATCCAGTGGTTTATTAAATAAATATTTATTAAGCAACTACAATGTGCCAGATTCTGGACAAACCACTTGGGATAAAAGCGGTGTATAGACAGAATTTCCAGTGTTGTGGAGGAGACAAACATTAAGCAAGCAATTGCACAAATTCAATGAAAATGACAACTATGATAAATGTAATGGAATAAAAGGTCATGTTGCTCTGAGAATACATCATAGGGGGATTTAAATCTGCCAGGGAGGTCAGAGGAGGGTTGCATAAGGAAGTGAAGCTCAAGGTGACATCTCATAGATGAGGACAAATTAATCAGGTGAAGAGTAGAAGGAAATATTAGCTAGGTAAAAGGAGCCATAGGTCAAATCTTCTGTGGAGGGTAGAAAAACCTAAACAAGGTAGAGTAAGAATGAGAGGAGATGGGTCAGGCGGGCATGGAGGAGGGAAACCATGCATGGAAATAGCGCTATGATTAGGAACACTATCTTTATAATCAAAGTGCTGGGAAGCCACTGCAGATTTTAGTGGGTGTGGGGAAAGATGACTATAATCAAATGTGCTTAAAACAAATGTTCTGGCCACATTGAGGAGAATGGGTTAGAGGAAGTCAAGAGCAACTGTGGATAGGTTGACGTGCCATTGCCTAAGACCAAAGAACAGATGATGGCATCTTTAATTGGGACATTATGGTGGGAATCCAGAAAAGTGATGAATTCCAACGTGTTATATGATGTAAATTTTATGAAATTTGTGAAGTATGGATAGGGAGGAAGATGAGGGAGATAATGAGGATTATACCATGCAATCTGAGGTGGTGATGACATTGACTAGAACTGGAAACACTGGAAGAGAACAAGGGGGAGGTTTCATGTTGGACATATTGAATTTGAAGAGTGTCCCAGACAAACAAGATCAGGTGACAAACAGTTGAAAATACAGACCTGGAACTCAAAGGTCTAAGTTAGACACATAACCATGTGAGCTATTTGCTCCTAGGTGGTAACTGAAGCCATGGGCGAGGTTGAGATTGTAGAATGAGGAAGAGCAAGGGCAGGAAGATGGGGGACTAATGGGAGGTTATTAGAGCAAGCGGAGAAGGAGCAGAAGATATGGGGCTGGGATTAAAGCTGGATCAGGACAAATATCAGGCACCCTGGGTTCTGTCTACCATGGTCCAGGGATAAGGCTTTAAAGGACAAGTTCTTCATAAATTAACCATTCCGATTATCTGTGTTAGAGATAAAGGACAGTTCTTGTCTTCAAAACGGGCTACTTCTGTTTTTCCCAATGCAGTCTACCAAATGCAGTACTTGAAACACATCTATGTTCCAAGCAAACAGACAGCTCCTTTGCTTTAAAAACTGATGTTTAAAAAAAAAGACCATAAGATTTGTTTTGTGGGGAGATTTCTTGGCTACTTACACAGTTCCATTCTAAAAAAATATATGGAACTCTCATAGACTCTCTTTTCTGATTTCCCAACCAATAGAAGATGCACTGTACCCAATTATAAAAATTAAGGAACAGGCATGCAGACACTAAGGACAGTGGTAACTAGAAACCAGTAAAGGGAGGGGGCAAGAAAAGATTATCCCAAAGCCTCAAGAAGCAATACTCTCTGACGCCACGGCCAGAACCTCTCTCACCCCAATGTCCCTTGGCATCTTTTCTGTATTACAAGTTGGCTAAATACTTCTGAGTCATCCTGATGACCCTGTGGTTGAACTGTATTAACTCTATTCTTTACAATGGCAGATAAGCCCATACACACCTTAGAGTAACTTCTTTAAAGAAAAAACAAACGCTAGCTCTTGATGGAGTAAACTTGAAAGTTAAACTTTTCCAAACTTCTCATTAACATGTGAACTAGATAAATATATAAAGTATGGATTAATCAGTGCATTAGATCATAGTCTTTCTTGCCTTTCCAGTGGTTCTCAACCTGTGGGTCGCAAACAATGAAAATACACCCTGCATATCAGATATTTACATTACGATTCGTAACAGTAGCAAAATGACAGTTATAAAGTAGCAACAAAAGTAATTTTATGGTTGGGGAGGGTCACAACAACATGAGGAACTGTATTAAAGAGTTGCAGCATTAGGAAGGTTGAGAACCACTGCTTTGGACATTAGCTGGGAGCATATTCAAACTTAGTGTATTAAGTTTAGCGTCTTAACTTAGTTTCTAGGGCTGCCAAAACAAAGTGCCATGAACTGGGTGGCTTACACAACGGAAAATATTGTGTCATGGTTCTGGAGGCTAGACGTCTGAAATCAAGATGTTGGCAGGGTTCGTTTCTTCTGACGGTTACAAGAGAAGGATCTGTTCCAGGCTTCTCTCCTTGGCTTGTAAAAAGCTGTCTTCATGTTCACACGGTATTCTCCATTTGGCCAGTCTCTCTCCAAATTCACCCTTTCTGTAAAGACACCAGTCATATTGGGTTGGGGCTCACCCCAATGACCTCATTTTAACTTGTAAAGAGCCTCTCTCTAAAAAAAGGTCACAGTCTGATGTACTGGGGATAGGGTTTCAACATCATGAATTTTGGGGAGATACAATATAATCCATAGAACTTGACAACTGTGCAAAATGAATAAGTGAGTAAATTAATAAATATTATATTTTGTACCTGCTGTTAATGTTGGTCAAAGGCATGCTCTTTAAAGTTTATTTTAGTACTGCTGATGGGTTGCCTTAAGTTCACTTACCTTATCTGCTTCATGATCAAAGGCAATGTTGAATAATTAATGATAGCCACTATTCCTCCATTATACTTATCACAGTCAGCCTGGTGTTCTATCCTTCCATAAATATCACCTTCTCTAGTTCTCTTGTAATCTTCTTTGGGACATGGAACATATATAGATCATCTAAGTATACTTGTTGCATTTAGAATTGTGCTTTGTACACAATTAATCATTAATAAGCATATTTTGAGGTGGATTGAATTGAAATGTTAGTTGCGACAATAAATTTGCTAAGTGGCTATGGAGCTATGCAAGGTTAACTGACTCACAGAGGAGATGGCCTTAGTCTCATTCACCAATGGGTTGAAATGAATCAGGACTCTGGTCACATCCCTAAAACAATGAACCCAAGGACTGGTGGTCATACTGTCTTCAAGAGTAGTTCAATAGCTTCTTGTACTTGGCTAGGGAGGTTGGAACAATTAAAGTTAACCATACCTGATAGAATTTCCACAAAGGCCACATGCTATTAATTGAAATGAAAGAAAAAGGGTAAATACATGTAAGTTATACATAGTTTCTACATTGTTCACTAATTTACATATAGGTTCTGATGTCATTTTAGGTGATTCAGGTCTCAGTTCTAACATTACCCTCCTGATCTATAGATACTTCTCTACTTCATTCATTTCCTACCACTTCACACGTTTAGGAACTTCCTTTTCGTGTGCTGACCACTACTGAATATAATCTTTTACATTTTTGTTTACTATCTATTGTTCTATGCTCCCTTCATTCTTACTTATTGATATCTTGCTCATCAGGCCCGACTATGGTAGACACTCAAGATTTGACCAGTGTGACT
The DNA here is from genome assembly GCF_028538775.1 of Myotis yumanensis. Lineage (NCBI taxonomy): Eukaryota > Metazoa > Chordata > Mammalia > Chiroptera > Vespertilionidae > Myotis > Myotis yumanensis. The sequence continues at coordinate 29,001,381 of NW_027223760.1, read as the reverse complement.
CTAGATCTCCCTCTGTTCTCCCCTAGACCAGTTCTCTGACTCATGTCTTACCAATCCCCTCGCTATTCATACAACTGGAGCTGCAGTGGTTTTCTTGCTGTTTTTCAAATACCTCAAATACCACTTCCTGTCTCAAAGCCTTTGCATTACTTTCCCCTTGAGTTGGGAAGTTCTGACCACCAAAATCTACATGCTTCATGCTCTCACTTCTTTTATGTCTCTTCTCAATATACCCTACTGCAGCGGTTCTCAACCTGTAGGTCGCGACCCCTTTGGGGGTCGAATGACCCTTTCACAGGGGTCGCTTAATACCATCGGAAAACACATATATAATTACATATTGTTTTTGTGATTAATCACTATGCTTTAATTATGTTCAATTTGTAACAATGAAAATACATCCTGCATATCAGATATTTACATAACGATTCATAACAGTAGCAAAATTACAGTTATGAAGTAGCAACGAAAATAATTTTATGGTTGGGAGTCACCACAACATGAGGAACTGTATTAAAGGGTCGTGGCATTAGGAAGGTTGAGAACCACTGCCCTATTGCCTTTTCTGTACAAAAGCTCCTCCATTCCTGAGACTCTAATGTCTTGCTTTGTCTTATTTTGATAAATAGCACAGTCAACACCTGACATAGCTTACATTTATTTGCTGCACTGGGTGCTGTTTTGCACCTTTCAGATACTAGACACTCATTCTCCACGCTACTGAGCGTTTGTCTGCTCACAGATCACAGATAATAAACCCACTCCCCTTGACATTGTCTTCGGCTAAAAGAATCTGCCTCACTCAAGGTTCTGTCCTTCCTTAGGGACAACAATATCAAGTTATGGTCAGTGAAAATGCCATCCCAACTCCAGGCCGCTTCTGGGGTTTTCTGAGGCCATGAATCTTAAAAGCAGTAGATTCTCTTTACTTGTTAAACTAAAACAAATTGTTAAACTACGTCTCAATTTAGTTTTTTCCTCTGCTCAAACTTGCTTCCTTCTCTCTCTGACATGTATTGATCCCTAGTAAACTTCCTGTTAACAAATTTCCATCACAGAGACTGTTTTCCCAGAAACAGAAGATAGTTCTTACCTGGAGTATAAGCTGCATGAGAACATATCTTTGTCTGTCTGATTCACTCTTATTCACCATTGCATCCCCCAGTGTCTAGAACACAAAGTGCGGGGTTAATATCTATTGAACAAAGAAGCAAATGAAAAAACAGTATCTCTCCTTCCCCAAAAAGAATTTATGGACTTGGATGGATTCTACATGTTTTTACTGGGAGATAATGCAGAGCTGCTTTCAAGAGATTTGTTCAACTCCTTTGAAGAAAGAATGTTGACACAGTATCTTGCATATCACAATTCCACCCAAACATCCAGAGTCACTCCAATGTGATCTCATAGCTCATTTGACCTTCCTAGAAACTACATGAAGAAGACATATGAGCAGTGATCTCTATTTTTTTAAGTGATGAAACTGGAGATTAGAAAGTTTAAATTGACTCATCTAAGGCCGTTTGTGATTAGCACCTGCCAGGACTAATACTGAAACTCAAGTCTTCTGAATTTTTGTGCCACGTTCCTTTGTATTATTTTGTTAAGAATAAACCCATCTATTAATGACTGTGTTGATTTCATATAAATACTTGCAACCTCACCCCCCCCCCCCCCCCACACACACACATCTGAGTTGTTCAAGCTTTATTTAAAACTTAATGTCCTTGTTTAAGTAACCAGGCATCCCTCTTTGATTAAGATTCTCAAATTCCTTTGTAGAGTTGAAACAACTTGAAAATTAAATAAAGAGAATCTACTGCTTTTAAGATTCATTTGTGAAGTTCTTAATACATACCGCAGGGAATTGTAATCATTATGCCATTGATCTTCACAAGTCTTTCTTCCAAGAGCCACCAATTAGCCTGTTACTATAGAGATGTCAATATAACTTTCTTACATAAAGTCTAAGTTTGAATAGAAGATATGCACAAAGTATTTAACTTACAAAGGGCATATCTTATATTGATACAGAAATCTGTCTTTCTGCACCCATGTGTACACACAAAATACACAAAACAAGAAATAAATGTAATCAAGACATGAATAATAATTCTAGCTAAGTAGTATTTCATTACATCCAGTATGTTTTGACCTCATAATAGGCCACTTAAATCTCATGGAAAATCACTGAGAACATCTGAACACTATGAAGACACCAAAGCTGTTTTAGAGAAACATTCTTCAGAGGAATGAGTCGTGCCAACATGTAGCAGCCATCGAAGGCACTGCTCAGCTCTCCTGCTGCGGTGAGCGCAGGTGAACATGCCAGAGGTGCCAGGCAGGCCAAGATGGTGAGAAGTGGGACTACTCCAGCTAATGGCTTTGGCTCAAGGGCTCGTCATTGACCTGGCTGCATCTTTTTTGGAATTGTGCTATAGTCCAAGATTATTTTCAACCAATCCTCCTTCCTTGCCTCTCACCTTCCAGAAACATTAGATCTGTATTGCTGTCTAAAGGCTTTCCTGCTTCTTCCCCCCGTGAATACATCTTATACACGCACACCGGAACCCACATCAGCATCTGCTTCTCAGTGGATCCTAATAAAGGCAAACGATAAAGACTTCATGTAGGACAGAGTGTCCCACCTCCACCTCCACACTTCTTATACTCACACGCAAGATTCAACATAACATTCAAAGTAACCCAAGTTTTTCTTTCAATTACAGTTGACATTGAATATTAGTTTCAGGTGCACAGCAGAGTGGTTAGATATTTATATAACTTATGAAGTGATTCCCCGATTGTTCCAGTACCCACCTGGCACCATACATGGTTATTACAATGTTATTGACTATAATCCCTATGCTGTAATTTACAGCCCTTGACTATTTTATAATTGCCAATTGGTACTTCATTCTGATACCTCATTCAACCAGCCTCCAAAAACCCCTCCCATCTGGCAACCCTCCGTTTGTTTTCTGTGTCTATGAGTTTATTTCTGTTTTGCTTGTGTGTTTATTTTGTTTTTTCTTAGATTCCACATATAAGTGAAATCATATAGTATTTGTCTTTCTCTGTCTGAGTTATTTCACTTAGCATAATACACTCTAGGTCCATCCATACTGTCACAAATGATAAGATTTCATTCTTTTTATGACCACATAATAGTCCAAAACATTACTTCAAAATGGTATATGCATCCCTATGTTCCTTGTAGCATTATTTAAAATAACCCAAGTTTTGACTATTCATCATTAAGTGTCTAAAAGACATGCAGAAATCACTCTAGTGGAATTTCACAAACCACAACCCCAGAATGTGCAAAAAAAGATATTTTTCTTAATATTGCAATTCGTCATGATTAATTTTGGGGGTGGTTATGATAGGAAAAACAACCATGACTGAGATTTTTAGAAATTGTTGCATGTTATAGATTCAAAAGGAGAAACACGATAACATCTTTCTCAGCTTGAGACGGATGCATGATATGGAGCTCTAGATAAATAAAAGAAGGTACAAGAACTGTCACGAGGCCAGGCAACTGTCCCTGTTGCCCTTAAAGGAGGGAGGAATGTATCTTCCGAGTGACAATCTTCATCAGCAGGGATGGACGCATGGCAACTGTTTTATTCCTTGATATATAGCTAGTTACACTATAAATCTTATAATGCAATAGTAAATAAACCAATTTTTTTCTGGAAAGCATTTGTGTTTATTCTGATGTCCTGTATAAAGTTGTATAAGAGCCCTGTCAGCATGGCTCAGTGGTTGAGCATTGACCTATGAACCAGGAGGTCACGGTTGAATTCCTGGTCAGGGCGTATGCCTGGGTTGTAGCTCGATCTCCAATGTGGGGTATGCAGGAGGCAGCCAATCAATAATTCTCTCTCATCATTGATGTTTCTATCTCTCTCTCCCTCTCATTTCCTCTCTGAAACCAATACAAACATATTAAAATAAAAAAGATGTATGAGAGAATACTCTTTGATAGTCATTGCATCTTGGGACATAATGTTATCAGAGTAAGTACATTGAAATAGACGTGGGCACTTACATCAGCTCCCCCAGCAATCAGCCACCCACCTTTGGGTAAATCCCCATAGGCCCTCTGAGTTCAAGTCCTCTCATGCATAACAGTGTTGTAATACCCAGGATCCTTAGCTTAAAACATTATGCATATTCAATGGAGGGGAAGTTTTTACAAGGGTTATGTAAATGAGAAAGGTTGGAGAATAATAATAAAATTTTTCTCTTTACAAAAAAAGTCTATGCCATAAAATTAGCAAAGTTTAAACCTCCAATTGTTTCACTTGTTAGAACAAAAATTGCACAATTTGAATGTTGTGGGGGGGGGGGGGGGTTATTGTGACCTTTCCTGTATGTTGCACATGTCCTTTGTGGTTTTCAACTCTTAATGCACTGTGTTTGTGTTGGCTAATGCTGGGTAGATCATCTCACTTCCATCTACAGGCAAGAATATAGATTTTTAAATGTATCCCCTATAATTTATAAACCAGTGACCAAAGCACTAATAAATACGACCTGTAGTTTAAATTTGAATCACTTTTCTTTCTCCCACAGCAGGATTCTGTAGTGACATTTACATTTCTGTTTAATATTTTATTCCTCAAATTAAAATATCAGCAACAAAATCACATCTTCCAACCCCAGGCCTCCATTATTAATTCTAACATCAGGTCCAAAATGTCTCCTTTTCTCTATACCCGTGGGCAATATGCAATGCAAGTATTCTTATATCACCTTTGTGTATTGACAGGGCCTCCAAGGAATCCTCCCCATATTTCTAGTTTCTTATTCCTTCATTTCACTGCATATTACAGCTCTTAATGCATTCGCTTAGCCATGTAGGTCTCTTACTCTGAAATCAGTGACTTCCCATTAGATGAAGTTCATACTGTCTAGCCTGACATTCAAAGCTGTCTACAACCTGATTCAAAGCTTTTCAACAATATTTGTCATTATTCTTCTCTATTCATTTTGGTGTGTGTGTGTGTGTGTGTGTGTGTGTGTGTGGCGCGGGTGGGGGGGTTACTCACTAATTTCAGAACCAAGGCTGTATTTTTCCACCTTTGTGTTTCTTCTGCCCCCTCGCCCCCCAAATGCTCATTCCCCCTCAAATATCACTATTTGGATGGCCTTGAGAGATATCTAAAGCCCTTCACCTTAAACCGAAATACAGAAAGATTAGGCAGACCCTGATGACTGTGCCCAATAGCTTGCAGTGAGTTGGCAACTTAAATGAGGCTAAGACCCAGATCCTGTGGGTTCTAATGCAGTGTTCTCTGAGAACCAATTTAAATGTGAGCCTGTCATCAATCCTTCATGATTAAGCCAGTTGGGAATTTGCTCTATCTTTTCGGAATCCCTATATCACTTTTACTGTCTCTATAATTCACATGAATATTAACCGCTGTGGTGCTTTGTGATATCCTTTCATTTTTCCTATTGATTTTTAAATTACAAAAGTACTAACCACTTGCTATAATACATTGGAACTGCATGGAGATGTACAAAGAACAAATGGGAAGATGACTAACTACTACCTGATAAGTTCTCCACCCACAGTAACAACTACTAAGAATGTATTATTGTTTAGCATTATTTTTCTATGCATCTAGGTAGTTAGTATATCTAGGAAAAGAGCCAGTCTGTTCTTTGCAGAGCTCACATTTAATCTTATGCTTTCATTAGCTCTCTTTTGTCCTCTCTCCCAAGTGCACATATGCACATGTGTACTCAAAAGCACACATTTAATGTGATCATTTGACAATCAAATAATCACATTATATATAGATCAAGAGGCCCGGTGCATAGATTTATGCACCGGTGGGGTCCCTCAGCCTGGCCTGCACCCTCTCGCAATCTGGGACCCCTCGGGGATGTTGGAGAGTTGGTTTTGACCCGATCCCCGCAGGCCAGGCTGAGGGACCCCACCGGTATATGAATACATGCACCGGACCTCCAGTATGCATATACGATCTTTGATTAATCTCTTTCTGCCCTCCCCTTCCCCCTCTTCCCTCTGAGATTCATCAGTCTGTTCCATGTTTCCATGCCTATGCACTGAGTGTCTGCAACCTTATGGTCAGTGCGTATCATAGTTACCATCTGGTTGGCCGGTTGGCTGGTTGACCAGTCACTTAAGCTTATATATATATAGATTATATATATAGTTATTTTATACATGTAATTATAATTATACTAGAGGCCCAGTGCACGAAATTCATGCACGAGTAGGGTCCCTAGGCCTGGCCGGCAATGAGGGCCAATATGTGGAGTAACTGGCAGGGTGATTGGAGTGCCCCTGCTGGCATCCACCTTGGCCTGCCTGGCATCGCCTTCTCGATGGCCCTGCCCCCCCCCCCCCACCATCAGTCGCCTCCCTCTGTGGGAGGTACTGGTGGGGCAATCGGGGGGTGGCACTGCCTGCTTGCTGGCCAGCCATGCCCTCCTGAATGCTCCACCACCACCCACTTGCTGGCCAGTCCCCCCCGCCCCCCCGCCACCACTGCCGATCACCTCCCTCTGCGGGGCAACCAGCAGGGTGATCAGGGGGCCCACTGGCACCCGCCTTGGCTGGCCTGGGGCCTGCGGGCTGGGGGAAGCTCTTGCATTGAGCATCTGCCCCCTGGTGGTCAGTGCGCATCACAGCGACCAGTTGTTCCACCAGTTGTTCCATGCTGTTCAGTCGATTTGCATATTAGGCTTTTATTATATAGGATATAATTTATATGTGTATATGATATTTTGGATCATTCCAATGTTTTGCTATGACTAGCAATTTGAAATTGAATATTTATGCTCTTATATAGAATACTTATATAATATTTATAGGAGAGATTTATTAGAAAAGAATTTTTATGTCAAATGGGTATACATTAAAAATTTTTATAAAGTTTACAAGTTTCCCTACAAAAGTCACCATCAGCACATAGGAGGATTCATTTTTTTCTTATAGTCACCAATTTTATGTTTCCAGTTTTTACTAAACTGACAAAAAAGCTAACATGTTATTGTAATATGCATTTACTAGTATTTACTGATCTTTTTAGCTGTTTTTAAACTATCTTTCTTTCTCTGTATATAGTTCCTATTTTTCCCCATTTTCAACATTTCTTTCATTTTCCTCTTGAGTTTTATTTTTACATATTTTGCTATGAATTGGCTTTGTTAAAATGATTTTCCCTTATTAAAGTTAGAATGAGAACTTCAGGTAGAGATTTTCTTTCCACCTTTGTTTTCTCTGGAGTTTTTCATACTGAACTTGCACACAGTAGGTGTTCAGTAAATGTTCCCCGTTCACCTTTCTATGACAGACTGTCAATTCTGAAAGCTGAGTTAGTCAGAAATAAGAGATAACTGAGGACAGAAACATGCAAATTGTGGGGTTGAGAGGATTGACCACCAGGTTTACAGAGCCTACTGACCAGAAACTAAGTTTGTATAAACAATGGAGTTCGGGACATTCACCTCCTTTACTGACCTATCAGACCATGCTGCTTAGAAATCAATCACCTTCTTCATTATTTATTCTACTGCCTGTATCCCTCTCCACACCATAATCATGCACAATTTAAAGCTCCTTCCTCTTCTCTGCCTTAATGTTTTAAATTCATATTATGTTTTTTGGAGAAACAAACCACACTTGATATCATGAGTAAGAGTCAAAGACATAGGCCTGATCCATTTCCTTTCTTTTAGTCAGATGATAAAATACCTTGTTCTTTATATGCAGCTGAATAAAATAAATAGGCATAATGGGTAGAAAAATAGGGGAAAATATAATCTTCATCCTTTTGCTGTGACGCTTGTGTGTGTATATCTCAAGAAAAGACTTAGGCCCTGGCCAGTGTTGCTCAATTGGTTGAAGCATCGTCCTGTGCACTGAAAAGTTGCCAGTTTGATTCCCCATCAGGGCACATGCCAGGGTTGCAGCTCCATCCCCAGTAGGAGCATGTAGGAGGCAGTCAATTGATGTATGGCTCTCACATAGATCTCTCTCTCTATCTATCTATCTTCCTTTCCCTTCCTGTCTCTCTAAAAATCAATAAACTAGTCTTTACCAATAATAATAATAATAATAATAATAATAATAAATGAAAGAAGGGAAAAGACAGGCAAACCTATTTCTTTTTGTTTACTTGTTTGTAATTGAATTTACTGGGAGACATTGGTTCACAAAATCATGCACGTTTCAAGTGTCCAACTCAATAACACATGATCTGCACAGCATTGTACGCCCATTGCCCACAGTAAAGTCTCTTTTTTTCACCTTCTACCCCCCAAACCTACTTCTTTATATCACTTGAGGAAGTAGCAAGCCATCAGCTGCCCAAGGAAAGAAATCCTTGAAATCGAACTCAAGTGTCTGTCAAATTGAATATTCTTTCTATTCTGTCACTGAATTACACAGTTTTCAATGAAACGTACCGGAAGAATTTTGAGAAATGCCTATCTTCCCTTCAGTGCTCCTTATCCAGAGCTCTGTCTCTGACACTGTCAAGAGTTCCTGAGTGGGCTGCTGCTTCTCAATGTTCCCGGGAGCACAGACACACATCACTGCTCTTCCTCCCCATCATTTCCTCTGCATCCCCACTCCCACATGACTAATTTCTTCCATTCCCTGATTCCAACTGCTCCCCAATTACCCCACCCCACTCATGGTCTTGACTTTCTGTCCTCTTTCTGTCACATAGGCCAACCACCCAAGGACAGACATTGGTAGTTGCCTCTGTTATTCCACATGTTTATTTATTTCTCAAGAAATGTTAGGAAAGGTTTATAGCACTTCTGCTCACCAGAAGAATAAACACAATGCTACTTCTGCAGCTGAACTCCTTCCTTTGTGTTACAATCTCTTTCTCTCTTTTCCCTTGTAACATCTAGACCACCCCCTTGACACAATAGCAACTCATTCTAACCATGTACTACTCTAATGCTCTTCTGTGTTTTCTTTTTTTTTAATCTTTAGTTTTGAAAGTATTACGTATATCCCCTTTGCCCCCCATTGACCTCTTCTAGCCTGCCCCTGACCCCCACCCCAGGTCTCGACCATCCTATCATTTGTGTCCCTGGGTTATGCATATATGCATACAAGTTCATTGGTTGATCTCTTCCCACCCACCCACCCTCCCCTGCCTTCCCTCTGAGGTTTGACAGTCTGTTCCATGCTTCGATGTCTCTGGATCTATTTTTGTTCATCAGTTTATTTTCTTCCCTGTTTTCTTCCTACTCATCCAATTATCTAAATATTCCCCTCTGATATACCAGTAATTCCCCTCTCTGTTCTCACTTATACTTCAGTGCTTCAGTTGTTTTTTCTTAAGAATTTACACATCTTTCCCTTTCTTCCCAGAGGCCCTTTAGGTGGCAGCCCTTAATATTTCCTCTGCTGGTTTGTTATGTAAAGGTCTCTAAAAGAGTTGTTAGAGAGCCAGTAAGCTCTGTGATTTATGACTATTGCTCAAGCAGTCACATAGCTGGGAAACTGACACAACACAAGAATCTCAAGGGAAACAAGAAGTGAGTGTAAAATAACATACACCTCTGATTTCAAAAGGATATTTACAATAATCTAGTCAGGCCTCAGTATTTTTTTTTATAAGAAGATACCGCGGCTCAAAGACTATAAGTAACTTATCTAAGATCACACTGCTAATGGGGTGGCTGAACTGAGAAAAAAAGTAACTAGACCCAAATTCTCCTGCTTGCCACTTAGGTCCCTTCCTCAATTACTTCCATTACAGTCACTTAACTATTTTTCAAGGTCCAGCATTAAACACAAACGATGCGAATCCTCTCTCATTAATCTAGGGACACACAGATCTGGTGCACGTCAAGGGAGTTACTTTCCATGGAAGGAAAGTCAGTCTGACAATAGCTCAGGAGCTCACAATTGCATTGTTTTAAGAGCAAACTGCCTCTCTGTTCTGCCTTCTAAATTATAGGGGAGGAAAAATCCAAGCTCCTAATAAAGGTTTAAATAGACTGCATGGAATGGCATGCTAACTTTGAATAACTGTGCCATCCAGGAGAGCCTGATCGTCATTCTGGCAGACAAGGGATTGGGGCCAAAGCCAGAATGGAGCTGATGACCTGCTCAGCCAAAGAGGAAGGTAACATCTCGAATTGCCTTCATTGAATATCTTTTCCAGTGTTATGCTTGGAAAAAGGAGAAGCCCTCTTTACTCTGGGTAGTTCATGATAGCTGCTTGCAAGCAGTTTCGTTGGACTTGCAAAGCTTCTGTTTTCAGATTTCTTTCAAGATTTCAAAACAGTGGGAAGGGGGCATGCAACCCCAGCTAATGACATCCATTTCAGAAAGGTTGGCCCATAGTATGACTGCTGACTTCCAAGAGAGTACCTTCCTTAGCAAAAAGTAGACCCTGTTAATTTAAGGTAACTTGGTGCCTTGCTTTTTTGTCCCCTCAAAATATTTGGGAGGGGGTTTATAGAGGGTTTCTGGGGAAGAGAAAGAAGTATTTTAAACTGTAGATATTAGATGCTCTTTTTATACAAACTCAGTAAGCTACATTTGTGATAATGTTGTATATTTTCTATTTGTCTGGGACACACAAGATGATCTCTCACTGGAGGAAATCTCAGAAACTATATTGCTTTCGTTTAGATTAGATTGCCAAATAAAATGCAGAACACCTAGTTAAATTTGAATTAAAAAAAACCAATGTGTCATTTTTAAGTATAAGTTGTCCTCAAATTTTCACAGAGGCATAAGTACATTTTAAAAGACTTCATTGTTTATCTGAAGCTCCACTTTAATTGGGTGTCCTTGTATTTGTACTCACTAGCTCTGGCAACCCCTTTTTAGATATCAGTATTAAACCAAATGTGAATTCTTTTTCCCCTGAAAGTTTATAGGAGTCCAATGTTGTAAGAATCAGGGAGCTCCTATGCAAACAGTTAAAAGAGAAAAGGAAAAGAGAAGAAAGACTAAAATACCATGGAAATTACACCAATAATTTTAAAATGGTTTCTGAATATACCAAAAGATGTATTTTTTCTTTATAGAATGAAATTATGGTTTTTGCTATCAGTGTAACCTTTGCTATCACCAATATAGTAGTTAAAATATTTAAAATCATTTGTTTCTACAGTGATGGTTAATATAGAAGGAAACAGTTTTACACACTTTTGGAGGTGAGTGAAGAAGGAATATTTCATGCTTGTCAAGATTTAGGACATTGCATAAATACAATAAATGTTCAAATCCAGGATTAGTCACTTATTAGTGATATGAAGTTGTCTAAGTATTTTATATGTTCTGTACCTCATTTCTTTTACTTGTAAATATGAGATAGCAATTGTGCCTTTTCATAGGTTCCTTGTGATAATTAATTTACATAATGAATATAAATAGCTATTCATTTGCGTAGCAAATGAATGCCCAATGAATAGCAATGACTTTTCTTCCACTTTCCTCTTCGTCTTTCAATATATTTATTAAAATATTAAATGTAAGGTAGAAAATTGTGGAAATAATCAACAATGGACTCCCACTCATTAATAAGAAAAAATTAACTCTGGGAGATTACTGAATCTCCCAAATACATTTCTGAGCAAAAGTAGCCAGATAAATGAGAATACAACATATCTTAGTGGCATAGTTGATGTTTGGAGTGGATGACTTTGAACATATCTCTGGTATACAACAAGTCTTTTCAGTAATATGGGTGCAATATTTTACAATGTGCTTGAATACAATACTCTATTATTGTTCCCTATAACTTTATCTTTAATAATTTTCTATATTCTTTTTTTTCTAAATATATTTTATCGATTTTTTACACAGAGGAAGGGAGAGGGAAAGAGAGTTAGACACATCGATGAGAGAGAAACATCGATCAGCTGCCTCCCACCTCCCCCAACTGGGATTGCCCGCAACCAAGGTACATGCCCTTGACCAGAATCGAAGCTGGGACCCTTCAGTCCACAGGTGGACGCTCTATCCACTGAGCCAAACCGGTTAGGGCAATTTTCTATATTCTTGACTGCCATTTTTTGAGAGAGAGCTGTTGAAATCTCCAAATATAGATATGTATATGTCCATTACTTCAACACACCTACTCATTTTGCTTTGTGTGTTTGCAAGTTTGTTATCAGGTGAACAAACATTGAAATTGTTATTTCTTCTGATAAATTGATGGCTTTATAATTATGAAATGATATCCTTTATCACTGGTAAAATTCCTTGCTCTAAGTTACTTTTTGAAATTTACATAACTAGACTAACTGTTCTGAAGTTAACATTAGCATAACATATATTTTCTTCCTTTTATTTTTAATAGAATATTATATTTACATTTACTTTAAATTGTATTTTATACATACATACTTAAGTAGACTGTTTATAGATTATGGTTCAATTCTACCAACTTGACAGTTGATTTCTATTTTGCCATCTGTTCCTATTTCCTTTTTTCTCTTTTCATGCTCTCTTTTCTATTATCTTTCATTTCATTCCATAGCTTTTATTGGCTTTATATTTTTATAAATATTTATATGCTATATAAATGTTAGTAGACCTTTTAAGGTTTACTGTACCACCTCAGGTATAGTGCAAAGGTCCTACAATAGTATAATTCTATTGCTCTTTCATCTATCATTGTACAATTGCCATATATATATATATATACATATATATATATATATAGCTTTATTTTGTTACTTATGAATTTATATGTCATTATAAGAAATACTACAGAGAGATCTTGTGTAGAATTTACCCAATTCTCCCAAATGGTAATGTCTTGCAACAGTATAGTTAGTACAATATCACCTCCAGGTCATTAATGTTGACACAGTAATAGGTCAGAACAATTTATCACCACAAGGATACCTCATGTTGCCCTTTCATAGCTACACCCACCTCCCACTTCAGCATATTAGCAAGTCAAAACCAGCAATATATAAGAAGGCTAATGTGTCACAAACAAGTGGAATTCCTTTCAGAAATGCAAAATTGGTTTAATATTTCTGGTGCAAGATAGCAAGGAATTACTCAAAAATAATGTGAGAGCATGTCAAAAGGCATAGGAATCTATCTGAAAGAGCTCTCAATGGTTAAGAGCTAGAACAATTTGAGTAATAGAATAAGTAATGATATTATTGGATTATAATCCCCAGACAGCCTAAATAATACCCATGAGTCCATACTGATATAAGTAAATGATTGAAAAGTAAATCAATGTAAGAGGACAGATCTTTCTTCCAGAAGAATTCCAAATATTAAATATAGAAATAAAAGTTAACATCAGTAATAATTGCTACCAGCATGATCCACTAATGCATGCTAAAATTTGTGGGTAAAAAGCTTCAGGTTGGAGGAGCATAGTTGGACAGCTTCAAAGTATCTCCCCCAAATGTAGGATATCCTCAACAATGTATACACACTTTGAGTAAGTATTCATTCCAATGGGTTAAATCTGAAAAGAAAGAAACATCAATTGAACTGTTACATGTGTGTACATTTTTGGGACACCCTGTATATATTCATTGCTGGGGTGGTTTTAACAACAGATGTCCACAGTTACTTGATATTCCTGCCTCCAAGAGATGGAGGTTCATCCTTTTCTTTTTGGCTGGATTTGGTGACTGATTTCTAATGAGTAGAGTATGAAAGGGAAAAGCATAACTTTGCAGAGGAGAAACCTCACCAATACTACCTACACAAAATGATCCAAGTTAATACCATCAATACTAAGTCCTGTTAATATCCTGTACCTTGCCCTGGCCAGCATGGCTCAATGGTTAGAGCATCGGCCTGCATACCAAAAGGTCTTGTGTTTGATTCTGGTCGAGGGCACACATCTGGGTTGCAGGTTCTATGTGTCTGGGTGGCAACCAATCGATGTGTCTCTCTCACATCGATGCCCCCCCCGTCTTTCTCCCTCTCTCTCTCTCTCTCTCTCTCTCTCCACCCCCCCCCCCCCCCCCGCTTCCCACTCTTTGAAAAATCAATGGAAAAAAATATCCTTGGGTGAGGATTAAAAATTATATGTATCATGTACCTCCTGCTATGATGATAAGGACACTTCAGCTCTGTAGGGTGCTTCCCCAAATCCATAACCTAATTCCAATTATAAGAAAACATCAGACAGAACTAAATGGAGGGAACACATTACAACATACCTGACTGCACTCTTTAAAGGTGTCAAGATCATGAAAGAAAAGGGAAAAACTAAGAAAATGTCACAGACTGGACAATACTAAGAATCCATGAAGATTAAAAGCAACATGACTCTTGATTTGGGTCCTGAAATAGACAGAGGGCACGAGTGGAAAGATTGGTAAAATCTGAATCAAGTTTGTCATTTACTTAATTCTATTGTATGTATGTTAATTTTTTAGTTTTGATAAATATAACATGCCAAATTAAGATGGTACTATTATGGGAGCCTAAGGGAAAGGAATATGAGAACTCTTTAATATCTTTAAAACTCTTTTATAAATCTACAATTGTTTCAAAATAAAAAAATGCAAAACCAAAAATTTTTAATGTTTATCTATGGAGCAAAATGTGGACCTCTCCTGGGGTTCTTGTCCCAGGATCTAGAAGGGTTCAGCAGTCTGGAGAAGGGGCTGTGTGTAACTTAGGTAGGAGTCCAGAGACGAAGCATAATTTTGAAAGGCATTTGGGGGTCAGAGGAGCCTAGCTTAAGAAACTAAGATCTCCTTGTCTCAGGACCCCTTGCTTTTTATTAACACAAATTGTCCTGAGGCGAGGTGGAGATACACACTTCAAAGGCTAGGGTTTGGTATACACAAGCATTGCCAGAATGGGGGAATTTGCCTACGGCTGTTCAGGTGTTTGGCCAGTAGGAGGCAATAATATGTAGATTAAGATGCCCTGAGCTGTCTGGCAACAAGCAATCATCCCTTTTCAGGTTTGGGGAAATGCCCTTGCCACTTCAGATGATTCAGCCCTGCTGTCATGCTGGAATTGGCTTCCGGCAGACCTCCACCTATATCTGTTACCCTACTCTTCCTGTTTCAGCCCCAATACCTGGTGCTCCCTCCCAGAACAAGTGTTTGCACAGGGCACGGAAGGTTCTCCTCTGGCTTCCATTAAAGCTGTCACCTCCCCCGTGAGTGTAGTGATCAGTCCTCACCTTTCAGATCTCAGATCAAACATCTTTGCCTCATTTTGGCACCCCTCACATGAACAAATCCTTTCACAGGCGCTCATATATCACCCTCTACTTCTTCACAGCCCTATCCACAGTCATAACTGTGTGTTTGTCTGTACAATTATTTATTAATACATATTTATGCCTTCCCCCACACAATAAGCTGAATTGTCATTATCAGCAAAGTATAAGTACTTTAATTACCCAGTGCTTAGCATAGGCACATAGTAGGTACTCAACATATACTCGTTGAATAAGTGATCTAGTCTCTTACATATTTGAAGCATCTAAAATTGTACTACTGCTTTCCCATAAAAGGTGAAGGGACTGCTTCTTTTTCCATCAAGCATGTTAGGAGGTAAGACAACCTAGCTATAAATATTGTATAGAGAAATACTTTAAAGGGGAAAGCTTTTAAGTCCTCAGAGATCTTCATAAATAAGCAGAAATGTGACAGCTCCCCTATGTTCCTCTCTGTTCAGTCCTCAACCCAGAAAAACTTCAAGCTACTCTGATCTGCAGTGTGAAATCAGGGGTTTCCTCCACAGCTACTTTTCCTCAATGGATCAAGAATAGGGGATTCAGACAGGCCTACTGCAAGCTGATGACGCCTTGCCTCTTTGTTTTCTTCTTGTTGTTGTTAATTGAAAGAAGTTAAAACCCCATTTTGCCAGTGAGTTGCTGTTCATCCGGTGAAGGATTTTTTAAGGCGTTCCCAGCGGGACTCCCTTTTTACATTGTTGTGGGCATTCCAGTTCAGTGACAGCAGATGGAACATCGTAGCTAACATTTTTAAAAGAGAGACAATGAAACGAGTTCCAGGAAGATAACAAGGCAGCAGTTGTACCAGCAAAAATAAATAAATAATAAAATAAAAGAAATGAGAAGGATTGCTGTTTGGAACTAAACGGGCACCCAGGGAACTGGGAGATGGGGGAATGTGAGAGAAGAGAATGTTAACTCTTTCTTGACGGATTTTGAAGTACTGCTTGTGATGGAATGGGAAGCCTCTATGGCAGCGGTTCTCAACCTGTGGGTCGCGACCCCTTTGGCGGTCGAATGACCCTTTCACAGGGGTCGCCTAAGACCATCCTGCATATCAGATATTTACATTACGATTCATAACAGTAGCAACATTACAGTTATGAAGTAGCAACAAAAATAATTTTATGGTTGGGTCACAACATGAGGAACTGTATTTAAAGGGCCAGAAGGTTGAGAACCACTGCTCTATGGTGACTTAATTTCTTTTATTATCTCATGTTCCTTTTGGTGGGTTAGGGGAGGAAGAAGAGGAACTCGATTCCGTCTGGCACTTGGAATAGACCCTGTAGACCTCCATATTCATGAGGTACTTATTACTCGATTCTCTATGGAATTGTTACTAGACACTAGTTGCCCTAAATCAGGGGTCCTCAAACTTTTTAAACAGGGGGCCAGTTCACTGTCCCTCAAACCGTTGGAGGGCAGGACTATAGTTTAAAAATAAAACTATGAACAAATTCCTATGCACACTGCACATATCTTATTTTGAAGTAAAAAAACAAAACGGGAACAAATACAATATTTGTATTTGCATGTGCCCCACGGGCCGTAGTTTGAGGACCCCTGCTCTAAATAGAGAACAAAATAACTGCGTGTGTTTTTTCTTTTTTTAAAAAGACTATCTTGTTTTAATGAGCTAATAGGAAGAATTTCAGAGCCAAGCGTTCCTCTGAACTGTAAAGTTCAATGTATTCCTTGTACGACTAATTTTGGCTCATTTTATAAGTGCTGTTAGTAAAATAGATTATGAAAATCCCATGATCAAGGATTTCTCTGCAATAAACATATTTTTAAACAAACAAAAAAATATGTTGATGCGTGCATTCTCTGTTAATGTTCAGAAACAAAGTAAAGAGAATGATCATCACTCACTCATATCACACTATCCAGACATAATGCCTGCTCCCCCTGCATAATTTTTAAGTTATAATCACCAAGAACAATTATCCGTACTATTTTTTATTAATTCATTGACTTAATTCTTAAATTTCTCATATAATGAATGTCTTCTAAGTCAGCATAATTTACCAATAAAAGAAAAACACCACTAACAAAAAAACACAAGACTCAAAGTTCTAGATCTCTAAGCACAGTCTAAAACATATGCTGAGTGGGGAGTGGACGAGGTGTCTCATATCATATGCCAAGCTCAAGAGCTGAGTATATTGCCATCGGTGCCTTGTATATAAACTGGCAAAAATATTTACAGTCAGGAGTTAATCTTACCAAAGACTCTGCCATTCCAGCTGTGGGTTCACCAAGAATTTCTTTTAGAAAAAGGAGAAGAGGCCTTCTCCACTTTGGATGTGATTTTATGGGCGCTGCCAAATGACCGTTTGCCCTTAAATTGCTCTAACGTTTTCCTACAATTTTGTTTGAGATCCCCAGTCTTTACATGGATGTTTTGGATTAGACAGCGACTGTTCCTGGAATTCCTTGTTATGAATGTCAGTCTCACCGCCTAAGTCCTTGAAGGGAAGGAATGACCCATTTTCATGGGGAAGGGAAAATGGAGTAACAGATGAGGAGCTACAGTTCAGAATGGAGTTCTGAGTCACCGAGCCCTCGCCACAAAGAGGGGCCCGTGAAGTGGTGGTCACTCCATAGCCCTTTGGAAGCTGAACATATGAGAGAGAAGGAGTAGGTGTGTCATGCAGAGAGGGAGATGTAGGCAGGAAAACTTGGAGGGAGCAGCTGCTTGAAGATTGTTGGCCATGGGAAACCATAGGAGTTAGGAAGTTTAATAAAGTCAAGGTCAGGATATTTATCTACCTATTTATTTATTTGCCACTCATACATATCACAATTATCATTACTTACATATCAAGCAGCTGACACTACCTTACTCTTTCATCTTACTGAGTATTTTCATTATTTAAGATAAATTTTCACATTTAAGATAACTGTTCATTTACATGATGGAAGAGAAAGCACTGAATGAGATAGTAAACAAAGATCAGCTACCTCAGGATGCTGCCACCAGTCTTCATTGTCTATCACCTTCTATTTGTGACAGTGATACATCCTTGCAAAGTAATACAATCCTGCATAAAGTGGTTTCCTCTGAAAATGAATCTCGACTCTACACAGGAAGACAGATGGCATTTATCTATAATTTACTGAAACGATTTTTTAAATTACCTAAACATCCACATCAACAACTGAAAGCAAAACAAACCAAAACACCGCTTCCTCACATACAGGTTGGGAAAATCATAGAAGCAGAATGCTAATTAGCAAAGGTGAACGGTTACAAGGGCCCCAATTAACTCTAATAACTGGAGAAACAGCTGCAGGACATTTTAATCTTCATCACGATGAATACACTTCAGTAGACCTCCATGAGCCAGCATAGAGTTTATTAGAATGAACTTTGGTTCATGTTTCCCTCTTCCCCACTTCTGTAAAATCATATGGAGGAGGTCATTTCTATCAAGATTGCTGAGAAAAGAAACATTCAGTAGCAAAGCCTTCTAGTCTTTGCCTCAAACTTCAAAAGGAAGGACATGCTTGAGAAGCATCTTTTCAGTATTTACATCCATCCAGTGTTTTGCTGGTAACTGTCTGACAGCTGGTTCCCTGGGGGAAAAGTAAGGAGCCCTGATTTTAGCTTTTGTTGGTTCCTATGGTGTAAAAATTCCCATCAAGGCTAATTTCAATGTGACATCAACTGGCTCCCCAAATTCCTGAAAACTTACCAGTTGCCTCTCTTGAGCTGTTATGACCTGGATCCAGCATATGTCTGCTATTTATGGCTCAGTCTGGAAAGGCATTTGTATTCCATTAGCAAAAACTCTGAAAGATTAATCTAGTTTCCACCCTCCCTCAAAAGCAAAGTCTCCAGGAGAAAAGACAGACGCCCCCAGAGCCAGGTAGCTGGGCTCCTTCATTCTTTGTCCGTCCACGTTTATGTATTTTACTGAACCATGACCCCATCTGAGTTGGGGAGGTCAAGAGAAGAACCAGAATCATTTAAGAAAGAAGTAGTTTATCCTTCCTTTATATGGAGGTAAAGTGATTGAATGCAGACCAGCCCTAAGTGGCATCCCAGCGTGGAGAGCTTACAGCAGTACTCTCACCCTTGAGTGCAAGTTGGAATCAGCTGGGGAGCTTTCACACTGCAGTCCCCGGAGAGCCTGCTCTAATTGGTCTAGGGTGGGGCCTGGGCACTGGCATATTTTAAGTGCTCCCCAGGTAATACACCCAGGTTTGAGAACCACTAGTTCAGAGGTTGTTTATAGTTATGTTTCTCGATAGATGGTAATGAGCTGAAGCAAATGTGTGGAGAAGCAGTTGGTGCTGTGTGAATTGTTGGAGATGTATATTTATGTTATAAGAAGTTATTCACATTATTTTATTGAAACACCTACTAAAATTAAAAAGGCTCATTTTGTCAAATTGATGTAACATTAACCAGGTTAACATATTTCAGTTTTGTCGAGAGTAGACTTTGAGTTGATTGCATTGAACTTCTAGTTAGATGATAGATAGATGACAGATGATAGATGATAGACAGATAGATTAGAGATAGAGATAGAGATAGAGATAGAGATAGAGATAGAGATAGAGATAGAGATAGAGATAACCAGGACTTTATCTGTCTAGGTTTTATGATGACCCCAAAGTCAGAAAGAAATCAATAAAAAACCAATTAATTACGCCATTCCAAAGTGTTAGGTTGCCTATGATTTTTCTCAGGGACAGTTTGTAGGGGTCAAACTTTGAGAGAGTTTTATTATTTCCCCACATCCCCTCCCCCATGAAAGGTTATTTCATTCTCACTTCACATCAAGTGAGAGGAGTTCTAAGGGATACACACAGATACCTTGAGATATATCCCTTGCAACTTGGATAAACACAAAGGACAGATTTTTTTGATCTACATTTCATAACTTTAAAGGCAAAAGTTATGACTGGAGCTGATGGGAGAGGCAAAGAGAAGTCTCCATGGGTGTCAGCAAAGCTTCACTAGTATTAAGACAGAACATGTCTTTGCTTCAGAAAAGGTAAGAGCCTTGCAGGGGGACCCAGTCTGCAGGTCATTTTAAAGGGACCTCATCCAAGAGGGCTTCCTTCTGGGGAGAAGCTATCCCAGCAGAAAGCAGCTGAAGAGACCCACAGGCAGAGAGACAGAGGGGGCTGTCTCGGTGGCCATGTCAGTGTATGGCTGCAGGAGAGGCTTATCCCATATTGAGAGATAAATTAGATATTTCTAATAGAGAATCTCTAAGGTACTCATAACGTACCATGCAGGAAAGTCAGTTTTAAATACATTTTTATTGATTTCAGAGACTAAGGGGGAGGGAGAGAAAGATAGAAACATCAATGATGAGAGAAAATCATTGATCAGCTGCCTCCTGCATGCCCAAGTCCCACAATGGGGATTTAGCCCACAACCCGGGCATGTGCCCTGACTGGGAATCAAACCCTAACCTCCTAGTTCAGGGGTGGGCAACCCCTGGCACACGTGCCAAACATGGCATGCCAGTAACTTTTGCTGGCATGTGAAACCCTCTCTTATAATCGTTCATTTACAATTTTTTCTTAATATCAACTTTTTTATTTTTCAGATAAATTCAGTGTAGGTGCATCTTAGATAAATAAATAATTTTACATAACAAGTTATCTTAAAGACCATAGGCATGGATTGATGAGAGAGCGGAAGCACAATTTCTTGCCTCTGCCTTAACTCTCCCTGCCTTCCTAGATCCGACCAGTGTTTTGGTTTCATCCACATACACTTGTGAATCTTTGTTCTCAGTGATGAATTTTGTTAAGTCTCATAATAGGAGTAGCTTGACAGATGAAAGTAGTAGCTCTTGCATATCTCTGAAGGTCACGAAATATAAACCTGAAGTAAAATCTCTGTCATCAGTGATGCAGCAGCAAAAGTCCCACTGATAATATCAAACAGAGTCATAAAGTTTTCTGTCGAACTATCAGTGTACATGTATACATTAAAAAATAAAGGTAGCCCTAACCGGTTTGGCTCAGTGGATAGAGCGTTGGCCTGTGGACTCAAGGGTCCCAGATTCGATTCTGGTCAAAGGCATGTGCCTTGGTTGCGGGCACATCCCCAGTAGGGGGTGTGCAAGAGGCAGCTGATCGATGTTTCTCTCTCATCGATGTTTCTATCTCTCTATCCCTCTCCCTTCCTGTCTGTAAAAAATCAATAAAATATATTTAAAAATAAATAAATAAATAAATAATAAATGTATTTTTCATCATCATATACTGTGTTTTTGTCGCTCAAATGAATTTTATTATATTTTCAAGGTTCTTCACATACATACACCTTAAGAGATATTAAGTAGGTGTAACATGTTTTCAAAAAATTAGGGTTGGCACACAGAAGAATTTTGAGTCAGAGATTTTTCTGGTTTTGGCACGCACTCACAAAAAGGTTGCCTACCCCTGTCCTAGTTCATAGGTCAACACTCAACCACTAAGCCACACTGGCTGGGCAGGAAAGTCAGCTTTAAAAACTCACTAAATCCAGAGGACACCACAGCAGACCATAGCAAAACACATGAAGATCTTTTCCGTCCCCTTTTACTTTGTACTGTCCCATTTGTACCTCCAGCTAGGGGTCCGACAACTTATCCTATCTAAAAAAAGACAAAAAGGGTAATTGACCATACTTTCGATATGCTTTCCATTGGCTAATCAAGGAGATATGCAAATTAACTGCCAACAAAGATGGCAGCCGGCAGCCACGCAGCTGAAGCGAGCAGGAGGCTTGCTTGCTCCAGTGATAGAGGAAGCCAAGGTTCCCCGCCTGCTGCGGCCCAGCTCTGAGCTCCGAAAGCAACAAAGTTTCAATTATAGAAGCTAAACAAATCCCAGATACCTGCTTTAAGCAGGCCGTGGCCTCAGAGCTGGAGCGAGCAGGAGCCTGCTCTCAGCTCCAGTGACGGCAACAAAGTTTCAATTATAGAAGGTAAATAAATCCCAGAATAAAAAAAAAAAAGAAAAAAAGGAGAGGCTGAGAGCTTCAGTTGCCTGCCAGCCTGAAAACAGCCTTCAGCCCCTCATCCAGACTGGCCAGGCACCCCAGTGGGGACCCCCACCCTGAAGGGGGTGTGACCAGGTGCAAATAGCCATCAGCCCCTCACCCAGGCTGGCCAAGCGGGACCCAAGCGGGACCCCCACCCTGATCCGGGACACCCTTCAAGGCAAACCAGCTGGCCCCCACCTGTGCACCAGGCCTCTATCCTATATAGTAAAAGGGTAATATGCAAACTGACCCTAATAGCAGAACGACTGGGGATGACTGGTCACTATGACACATACTGACCACCAGGGGGCAGACACTCAATGCAGGAGCTGCCCTCTGGTGGTCAGAGGGCTCCCACATGGGGGAGTTCTCCTCAGCCACAAGCCAGGCTGATGGCTGCCAGTACAGTGGTGGTGGTGGGAGCCTCTCCTGCCTCCTCAGCAGCGCTAAGGATGTCTGACTGCAGCTTAGGTCTGCTCCCCGCTGGCAAGTGGACATCCCCCAAGGGCTGCCGGGCTGCCAGAGGGATGTCTGATTGCCAGCTTAGGCCCAATCCCCCAGGGAGCAGGCCTAAACCAGCAGGTGGTCATCCCCCAAGGGGTCCCAGACTGCGAGAGGGCACAGGCCGGGCTGAGGGACCTCCCCCATCTGAGTGCACAAATTTTTGTGCACAGGGCCTCTAGTCTTATATAATAAAAGGGTAATATGCAAATAGACCAAACAGCAGAACAACTGAACAACCAATCAAATCATAATATGCTAATGATATGCTAAGGCTGCTCAACTGCTTGCTATAACATGCATTGACCATCAGGGGGCAGATGCTCCAACCAGTAGGTTAGCTTGCTGCTGGGATCCGGCAGATTGGGACTGAGCGAGATGGGTGGGACATGCCCTGAAGCCCTCCCTCGATCCCTCCCCAGCCCAATCGTGCACCGGTGGGGTTCCTCAGCCTGGTCTGTGCCCTCTCACAATCTGGGACCCCTTGGGGGATGTTGGAGAGCCACCCACAGGCCACTCCCCTTGGGAGGGTGCCAGACACAGGGCTCATGTGGGAGAGTGCTGCTACAGCAGCAAGAGCCTCTCTCGATGGAGACTGATTGGGCACGAGCCCGAGGCAGGCACAGTGGGGCCGGGATGAGCAGAAGTGGCAGGTAGGAGCTGCAGGCGGCATTGGACTATGGGTTTTGGCTCGATCTCTGCAGGCCACCCAGAGGGACCCCACCCATGCACGAATTCATGCACTGGGCCTCTAGTCAGTATATAAAGGTTCTGCTAACATGACATCCCCTGTGAGGGGATCTTCCCTTGCGGACTTCTGTGTATCCCTATTTTAATTGGTGTCTATGACATACAGACAGGGAGTCATCAACCAACCTTTCGCCACAAAGACCTAAACACCCTTTGGTGGAGAGGACTGTGCTCCTGGGGCCTGTCCTAGTGGGCACCAATATCCATTCACGACAGCCCCCCATCTCTTAAAGAAGTGCAGTGAAACACGGAGCCACTGATGGGAAGCACCAGCTCGCAGAGAAATTCTCCCACCTGTTTCCAGTGGTCATTAGTATAAGCGATAAGGAGAGCATCAAGGCCACATTGTCCCATGTGTCCACCTGCATCTTCTGGGCTGCAGGGCTGGTTACAAGAGCTTTGTCCAAGGCCCTGCTGAAATTTAAATCTTTTCAGAAAACACACACACACACACACACACACACACACACACACACACACATTCAAGTGGGACTCTTGGGCTGCTCGTGCCCAAGAGTCCCATTTAATTGTGATAATAGAGACTTTTCTTGTGATTTATGGGACTCAAGGACTGTTTGGAATATCCAAGAGAGAGAGCAAAGGGTTATTAGATCTGCCTAGGGGCAGCCAAAACAAAAACCTGAGCCCAAGTAGTGGGTATAAAGGAACAAAGTTATACTTTGCTTCACCCTGTTATAACCTGGTCTTTCAATGGACTAGCATTCTATTCCACCAGTGATCCCGAGAGCCCGTTTGAAGTCTAAAAGCCCATTAGAATATAATTCCTAACACTGTAACTGTAATTTTCCCCAAAGTAGCATAATCACGATGAGTGATAACAAAGGCCAGTTGCACTACAAGGCACATGCGGCGTGGTGGAAAGGGAACCGTAGGAAGAAACAAAGGCTCACATCTGGGCTGTGCCATTTTTAAAGTGTGCGACTGGGGGAGAGTAACTTCTCTTAACCTTGGATGTCTCTGCCAACTAGAAATAGTGCCATTTGCCCTGCCCGCCTCCCAGAATGGTGGGGAGAAGAAGATGCTTTGAAAGACAACGACCTTCTCTAACTGAACAGTGTTCCAGTGAGGATCACAGGACTCGAGTGTGGCATGCAGTTCAGAAGCCATGCTGTCGTTCTTCAGCTATTTCCATGGCCTTTTTCTCACAGGATGCTATTCTCGCCGTTGGATTCATCCAAGAAAAAAACATTAGTTCTCTGGCTTTTGTCACTCCTTAGTGCATTTCCCTTGAGAGGTAGAAATCAGAGACATATTTCTTATATTTTAGACTAACACTGATTTATGGCAAAAAGAAAATATGTATTGCAGAAAATTTGGAAATATATAAAAAGGTATGAACAAAAGTCTCCCCAAATCTCAACATTTAGAGTATAATTACTATCAGAATCCCACCATAATGTAAGCACTAGGAAGGTGGGTGTGTGGTCCACATAGCTGTGTTCCTGTGCTTGAGACAGTGTGTGGTACATAGCAAGCTCTCCATACATATTTGAATAAACACGTGTTAAAATTTGGGTATATCTCATTCTAGTTTACCTTCAGTGTGTGAGTGGATATGTGTACATAGACGTGTCATCCATAAATAGGCAATTACAAATTGGGGCAGGGTAGTACTGCATCTGTTGGGCTCTGTAGTTACAAGGAACAGAATGATTTTGGTAATGCAGGATTCAGCATAATGATATATATAGAAAAAGCAACAGCTTGCAGGTACTCAGGAATATTCATGCAATTTGTCTTTATGGAGACAGGAACTCGGGCAAAGACATCCTGGTCTACCTAGCAGGTTTAAATAAAAAATATTGTGGCTTCATGATCGAGAGCTTATCACTACTATGACTTGGGTGTTTTCCACCTCTAGGATGTTTTCCAGGTGTTTTTGTTTGTGTTCTTTTGTTGTTGTTGTTTACTATCATGCCTATTTAAAACTTCTCAACTCTCTCTATTTAAAAATTCGAGTTACCTAACAGAGTAAATCCAATTGTTCCAAATAGTCTCCAGCATCCATAAGTGGCCAAAATCTGTACCTTGGGCCACAGGGTAGCATAGAGCTTGGTTAGGTTAAATGACCACTACAGTCTTATCTGCTGTATCCAGGTCATCATGGGAACTTGGGGGAAAAACCTTTAAATACACGTGTCAGCTATTCTGAGGCCATACTGGTGCAGAAGTTACACTGTGTGTTATTCGGGAATGTGGTTTTTAGATTGATATGTGATTATCTCATTTAATTCATAATGTCATGTTTCATATCCAAAACTGGATTAATGATGGCTGAATAGTGCCTCATAGCATGCAAGCATTAGAATTTTTAAAACTATATTCTTATTACTAAATATTTAGATTGCTTTCATATTCTCACCAGTATGGAATAAATAATAGTATTTGAAGATCTCTTTTCACAATTTTTAAATTATTGCTTGGGATTAAGGCTCTTTCTTGACCATAACAGTTTCTCTGACATTCTTTGTTCTTGATGACCCTGACAGTTTTGAGGTGTTATTGGTTAGGTTGCAATCTTATTTTTTCTTTATGGATATAGACAAATCTAACAGTTCTCCTGTTATTGATTACTTGAATTGCTTCTATTTTTCACTATTAAAATTTTAATTCTATTTTTTAAAATGTTTCATTTTCTTTCTGATTTTATTATTACAGAGGATATTTCTGAAGTCAGCCTGCTCTTTCTGTTAGTAACCTGTTACACTCCTCACTCACTCATTTTCCTGCCTTGGAGTGTTAGGCTAGACATGGAACCCTCTCTCCCTCACTTTACGTGAACTCAGAAATAAAAATTAAGTTCTACCCAGAATCTAATTCTTCTTTCTTTGTAAGTAACCTATTACTTTTGTTTTGTCTTGTTCTGTTAGATTTTACTTTTTTGGTCTCAATGTTTCTTTGATTGTTTACTGGTTCACATTTTAAAAGAAAAAAATACTATCTTTTAGTTCCAATAATTTTAACTGACTCAAGTTTTCTTCAGCTCTGATCCCCTCCCCCCTTTTCCATTGTGGTTACTACTTCGCTCCCATTTGTTATTTTCTGTTCTTTAGAAAGTCAAACAATCAGTAATTTATATCCAAAATGAAACAGATTTGTCAACTCTTTTTTTTTTAATGCAAATTTGTTTTCACTAATTTCTTTATGTGCCTGGAAGGCATCTCTTATTCTGACTGGCTCTGCTAGAGAGGCAAGTTTTCTAGTTTTCTCTCTTCTCTCTGACTCTAACAGATTTGTCAACTGTTGTGTTTTTTTTAAAAAAAATTTATCTTTGTTACATTGTAAGGTAATAGTTGAAATGCAAAAAAACCATAGAGAACATGTAGAAAATATAATGCAAAATCCTGCGACTCCACAGCTAGAGCATTATGAAAGCTTCCATCCCAATGGCTCTCCTTGTGTGCGCCCCCTCATCCCATTCGGTATCTCTCTCCCAGGAGGAGCCAGGCTCATTTTGTCTTTGTCATTCCTCTGTATTTTAAAATAGATTTTCAAAAAATTATACATATATGTATATACATTCATGTTCATTGATTATTTTTGCTTAATTTTAAGATTTATAAAAATGGTATCAAGTTGCATAGAGATTTCTGGGATCTTTATTTTTCCCTAACCATCTAATATGTTTTTATCCTGCATGTTACTTGTAGCTCAAGTTCAATGGTTTTAATTGCATTATACTAACCCCTTGTGTGGTATACTATTTTTATTTATCCATTGTGACAATGGACAAAGTGTATTGCTTCGAGTTTTGTTTTGTTTTTTTATCCTCACCCAAGGATATGTTTATTGATTTTTTGAGAGAGAAAAGAAACATTAATGTGAGAGAGAAACATCAATCAGTTGCCTGCAGTATGTGCCCTGACTGGGGATCGAACCTCAATCTAGGTATGTGCCCTAACCAGGAATCAAATTTGAAACCTTTTGGTGTACAGGACAATGCCCAACCAACTGCGTCACCCAGCTGGGGCTCCAGTCTTGTTGTTAAAACTAGGGTTTCAATGAACATTTTGTGTATGTGTTCTGATGCACTCAAGTGTTTCTCTAGAGTTCTGTCCCAGAGTGTAATATCTGTGTCAGAGTACTATGAATACTCATGTTTACAAAGTAATACCATGTTTGCAATCTGCTTACACAGATTTCTATTCCTGCTATCAGTTTATAAAAATTCAAGCTGATCTAAGCCTCTTTTAACATTTTCAGAGGTTGTCATTTTTGTCAACTTAATTGGTTTAAAATTATATCCCCTCATGCTCTGAATTTATACATCTCTGATAGTACTTTTGAGTATATTTTTGCTTGTTTATGTATCATTTGTGTGTCCTCATCTGTAAAAAGTCTGCGTGTGTTTTGGCCCATTTTTCTGTTGGATTGTTTTCTTATTGATATGTAGTTCTTTTACAGACGTTTTATTACTTAGCAAACATTCTCATTTTGTTTCACTTAAAATGCCTTTCTTCCTCCTTTGTTCTTGAAAAGTTGTTTTGCTAGGTATGCAATTATACTTGACAGTCATTTTCTTTAAACATGATGAACCTATTAATTCACTGTCACCTGGCACCTCTTGCTGCTTTTGAGTCTCCTGTCTGTGTAATGGCATTCTTTTAAGTCTATCATTTATCTTTGCCTGCTTTAAAGATCTTCTTCCTGCCTTTATTGCTATTTATTTTATTATGATATAGAAAAGATTAAAAATATATTTAACCTCTCAGGTGTGTGTTCATGTGCATATTTTTGTGTATGTATCTGATATCCAAACCATCAATTGAGTTTTAGATTTCGTAATTATAGTTCATGTTCTAAAGTGCCATTTTCTTGAAGAGCTGCCTTCTTATTCTCCTGTTACTTGTGCATTTTTGTTTTTGCCCTTTATTTCTTGAAATGTTTCATATATCACTAGTCTGTAATTTATATCTGACAATTAGAGTATCTTCAGTTCTTGGCTTTGTTTCTTGGTTTTGCTCTCTCTGAGTGTTTTAGATCATTGATTGGATTTCATTGTTTGATTCTAATTGGTGGGATTCCGGAGGGTCTATATTCAGGATGCTTTTTCTCCAGGGAAGGTTAGCTTTGGTTTCTGTCAGGAGCCAGAGTCTACCACATGGTAAGTCTGGGCTTAGAATAGGACTGTTGGCTCCTCCCTGTGCATGTCAGCTGGCTCAGGGCTCAGCATTCCAACGGTAATGCAGCTGCAGGCGAGTATCCTGGCTCAGACCTGGCTCTTGCACTTTCTGTTACTTATCCTTCCCAACAAAATTCCCTTACTTTTTTAAAGAGCTAAGTGGACTTGTGAACCCAGAAATATTTTTTTTAAATGTGTCCTATCCAAAATGTAATTATTTTGGGGGGAAGCAATGGAGAGAGGTTCTGTGAGTGCCTCGTTGGTCAGACTGTCAAAGGTGGAAGTATTTCAACTTTTATATAATATGTTTCATCTCCTCCATTTCTCCTGCATTTCCTTAAGGAGGATCTCAATTTCATCTTGCTCATCACTAATCTAATTTTCTGTAGTGCTTCTCTGTCCTTATTTGTTCTCAGACATATTTTACTTCTGCCCTTTTATTTTTATTATGAGCTAGTATGTCATTTTTTATCAGCTTTTTAATTTATATCTGCCTCTCATAGCTTTTTTCTCAGACTCTAGTCTTATCAATTCATTTATCATTTCTTCAAGGTCATATTTTCTTAAATTTTATAGAGAACCCCATTACCGATGCATTCTAACTTTTATGTTTCTTGAAATACTTTCTCAAAGGTATCTTATGCCTGCATACTACTTTCCTCTTATGCTACAGATATTATCATAGTCATCCATCTATTCGAATTCTTGACATAAGAGCTACGTTCTAGCAAAGCATAATGCTTTCTGAGAGAGATAAAGATGAAGATAAAGATAAAGCTTATTCTTACTTATTATCACTGTACTTCAATTATTGTTAGAGTCCTCTCGGCAGATATTCAACTAGAGCACTAGTAGATGATAAATATACTGCCTGGTCAGAATTTACTGGGGTGAAAATTATCAGAAAGAAAACGCTCTGGACCTGGTGTCTCTTAGAATTTCCCACAGGAGATTTATTATGGGAATCAGCTCACATGATTATGGAGGCTGAGAAGTCCCACTACCTGCTGACATGTCATTTGCAATCTTGAGAACCAGGAAAGCCAGTGGTATAATTCAGTGCAAGCCCAAAGAGTTAAAAACCAGGTGAGCCTATGGGGTAACTGCCAGTCTGAAGCCTGGAAACGAGAAGGGGTGGCAATGGCATAAATTCCAGAGTCCAAAGGCCCAAGAACCAGGAGCTCCAATGTCCCAGGACAGGAGAATATGGATATCTCAAGAAAATGGAAATAGTCACCCTTCCCTCACCTTTTTTTTTTTCTATTTGGTCCCTCAGTGGATTGGTTGATGCCCACCTGCACTGGGCGGTGGAGGCTTTTTCTTTCTGATTTAGTCTTCTGATTGAGATGCTTATCTCTCCCAAAAAACACCCTCACATTCACCCCTAGAAATAATGTTTTACTAGCTACCTGGGCACCCCTTACTCCAAACAAGTTGACAAATAAAATTAAACATCACAGGGCACATGTTTTTGTAAAGAAGAGTATTTACCCATACTTACCTAAAGCTATTTGTGGCTTCTCACTTTCTAGAAACTGTTGTTTTGTCACAACCTCCAAAGGGACATTGCTTGCTCAGTTTCTCTAGTCCTATTCCCTTTTTGCCCTTTTGATGCTGACTTCAATGTTTTCATGCAAGGCAACACTTGCTCACGTTGACACTCATCTGTGTTCCAATACTGGAAGTTTTCATAATGAGTGCATGTGGGAAGAGAGAATGATGGGAGGATATAGTGTGTGTGTGTGTGGGGGGGGGGGGTGGGATTAATTTAGTAAGCAAATAAGGCAATAGAGGTATCAGGGTCACTGTTGGGTCTTTTGGTTGGCATGACTTCTAATCTAGATGGAATACTGTCCAGTGTGAAAACAGCATCTCCATGCAGTCCTTGATGCCACTCAGAAATGATTTCTGAGCAGCATTGCTGTCGATATCAACCATGGATTAAATCCTCTCAGATCCTATCAGTAATGTCTTTTACTTTCAGTCTTTCTTTTCATTTTTTGAAAAAATATATATTTTGATTGACTTAAGAGAGGAAAGGACAGGGGGAGTGAGATAGAAACATCAATGATGAGAGAGAACCATTGATCAGCTGCCTCCTACATGCCCCCTACTGGGGATCAAGCTGGAAATCTGGGAATGTGCCCTGACTGGAAATCGAACTATGACCTCCTGGTTCATAGGTCAATGCTCAGTGAGTAAAGCACTTGCCTTTCCTGCTTCAAGCAGTTGCAGTTAAGTCCACGTGAAGGTATGTGGTGGGGAGGAGCTGATGCTGTATCTCAAGCAGATAAGACAAGCGGTGGTAGAGTGGGGGAGAGTAATGAATAGCATAGGAACATAACAGAGAATATAGAGGGATGAAGAGTCTAAGCATCACCAGCAGAAGCAACTTCTCAGGCTTTGGAGAGCAGTGGTTCTCAAAGTGTGGTTCCTTTAAGCAATAGCTTTGGGGTCTTTGTTAGAAATGCAAATTTTGGGGTTATTCTACAGACCAAGAATCAGGAACTCTGAGGGTGAGACCTAGCTATTCATGTTTTAATACGGCTTCTAGGTAATTTCCAATGCTCATTAAATTTTGATAAACACTGGGGTAGAGAAATTCCTAAATATCTCCTCACCTCTCTTCACCTTGAAGGTAAAGATTATGGTATTTAACTGAATACTGTGTACTTAGTTTTCTGATAGAGAATCTAAGCATTTTAAAAAATTAATTTGTCAATTAAATATGGGTCACAAGTCATGTTATCCAACCTCAACTGGACTCTTACTGATACTCACCAATTATATTGACTTCCCATTGTTCCAAACTTTCCATTTAATTCAATCACTCAATCTATTCTTTAGACTTTAGAAATGGCTCTAGTTTGTACTTTTCCTGGTGCATCAAAGAATTTCAGGCAACTTCCCTTTTCTATCTTTTGGTAATTACTCCATATTTCTTCCCAATTTCTCAACCCTTGCTTTTGACTCAAGGAAATGTTCATCTTTCTGGGGTAAAGGTGGAGGAATTCACTTTGATTCTTGTCTTACCTTATTCTTCTGTGACCGTTTTGTCTACTTTCTTGCATATTTAATGTTCTCCAAGCACCTATCTAAATATGCTTTTTATTATGAAAAAATTTTCACCACTATCCTGATAACCTGTAAGGGAAAAGAAGAATTACCACTGTTTTCTAATATAGAGGAGGCTATGCTAACCACATCTCACATACAATTAAAAAATTTTTATTTTATTGTGGTAAAATATATATAACATGAAATAAGCTATTTTAACAATTTTTATTGTATGATTCAGTGGCATTAATTACACTCCAAATGTTGGACAACTGTCACCACTAGAGCTTTTCTCAAACAGAAACTTTGTGCTCATTAAGAAAAATTCTCCATTCCTCATCCTACCTAATACCTGGTAATTTCTAATCTACGTTTTGTCTCTATGAACTTGCCTATTCTAGATTATTCATATAAATGAAACCATATAATATCTGTCCTTTTGAGCTAACTTATTTATTTATAATGTTTTCAAGATTCATCCATGTTGTAGCATGTATCAGAACTTCTCTCCTTTTTATTCCATTGTGTGTATATATCATATGTAGTATACTCATCCCTCTAGATACTTGCATAATTTCCACTTTTTGTCTATTATAAGTAGTGCTGCAATGAACATTAATGTACAAGTGTCTGAGTTCCTATTTTAATTCTTTTGGGTATATATCAAGGAGTAGAACTGCTTGGTCATGTTTAGCTTTCTGAAAAGCTGCCAAACTGTCTCCCACAATAGTGTACCATTTTACATTCCCACCAGTAGTGTACAAACGTTTGTTTTTCCATATCCCCCTCAATGCTTGTTATTTTGTTCCTATTTATAAGCACCTTAGTAGATTGTGAAGTGTAACTCATTTGATTTGCATTTTTTAGTGACTAATAATGTTGAGCAGCTTTTCATGTACTTGATGAAAAAATTATATTTGTCTTTGTTATACTCAACAATATTGCAAACTGACTTTAGTATTGTCACTTGTATAAATAAACCTGTGCCTATTTTTACAGTCTTCATCTACCCTGTTACATTCTTCAATCAGGTTTTCTGAGCACAGAATTAGCTACACTGGGATAAACAGAAATGAGAACAAAGATACAAAAATTCAACTATATAACCGTATTTATTTATGTCCCTCCTGTTCTATAGAAATCATTCAAATCTTCCTTTCTTTACACATGGTTTACTGAATGTAGGTGTAGGTACAGAGGAAAAAACAGGTGAAAGAAGAGACATAGAGATATAAAAATGTATATATCCACACATATGGATGTATAAACCATATGTGTGGATGTATACATTGCCTCATTCCAAGAAAAGGACTTGAATGGTCAAAAGATATGTGAAAGAAAAAGGCATCAATGTTGAACACTTAACAGTCTTATCTCTGCCTTTTTCAAAAGCAAAACAGCACAAAAAGGGCCTCTATCACTGTGCACTGGTTCAGAAACCTGTGCAAAGTGACATAGGGGTAGACTGGCTGGACTGATTTACATTGGGAAGGACAGGATAGCTCTTTGTAAAAGAAAGGACTGTAAAGTGAGAAACACAAAAGTCTTTGAGTGCTGGATTTAAAGTGGGGGATGGTTTAAGTGAGAGATGGAGCAATTGGCAATTAAGCTCTAATGAGGGGAGCTTTGGGAAGATAGACGGATAGAAAGAAGAATTAAGAAGTATTGCACTGTGTGTGAATGGAACTCTGGAGAGGATTTTCATTTAAACTCCATTTAAAACTTAAATAGCTGTTCAGTCATTCTTGCATATTAGATTGCAATTTCTTCTGAATAAAACACCATGTTGAGACAGACCATTAGATTAACTGTTTTCTTGTCTGATCAATGAGGATAATCATGAAACAACCAACAATTTGTAGAAGATAGTGGAAGAGTACTTAGTTGTGAATTATGAGATGAGTTCTAGTCTGGGCTCAGAAAGAACAAAATTCTTTCTACCTCTAACTTGCTAGGATTCTGTCTTATTTTAGTTATAAGATAAAAGAAAAATATACAGAATCTGTATTTGTTTGGCCTTATGACTTCACCACTCCCAAACACAAATAAGTCATGAGGAAATGTATGAGATTAATTATAAATTGGCAATCAATCATGATATAATCTTCATTTTCCAAAGGTGTTAGGATAATACATATAAACTAAAGGCCCGGTGCACAAAATTCCTGCACTGGGGGGACAGGGTCCCTCAGCCTGGCCTGCACCCTCTCACAATCCA